>NC_053456.1:5639468-6239468 GCF_015227805.2 Hirundo rustica | reverse complement strand
CAGCATAACACATTTTAGATGGAGTTCAATGCAGGCATTACAACAATCACATCAAATGCACCCATGCTCCACCCAAAAGCCATTTCCAATCACGTCTCTACCCTGAGACATAGTTTGATGATCAATATTGAAACATTGCCACACTCTTGCCAATAACACTGAAACAAACCCTTAAAAATGCTTTTCACAAGATACTGTTTTTCTACAAACACACACCATTCTGTAACCTTTCTTGGTGTTACTTCAAGCTTAGGCTTTTCCCATTTTCTGTTTCCTATCCACTACTTATCTCTTTTGAACTCTCAGTAACTCTCTTCTTTGTGTATGTGCCACAAAAACTTTGCAACAACTGATCTCTGTCCTGCCACAGTGAGGCAGCTGCAGAGGTGACATGAAGATCTGGCAGGTGAAGCCACATCAGTACACGTAACAAACAGGTGATGCTACAGACTACACAGAGGAGTAGTGCAAGCTACCTTCACTCCAGCTTTAGTAATGGATATTGTCTGCTGTTCCATGGCCTCATGAATGGCTACTTGATCCCGCACGTCCATCTTGTCAAATTCATCAATGCAACAAACCCCCTGCAGCAGAGGAACGAAAACGAGTGACCCAGATTCAATCACTTTTGGAACAAAAAAGCATCACTCAGACAATTCTAGGCTCTCTGTCATTAATCAAACTCCTTCTAGGGATGCAGGAACCTCTCCCCTTCCCAGACTCACGTTGTCTGCCAGCATCAGGGCTCCAGCCTCGATGACAAATTCATGGGACTCCTCATCTTTCACCACAGCCGCCGTCAGACCCGCGGCGCTGGAGGCTTTGCCACTGGTGTACACAGCACGGGGACTGAACTCATCCACGTGCCTGTGGAAAAGAGCAACAAAACCTCCAGTACTTGATCTATCTCTGATACTTTTAAATGTGCAATTAATTTGTATTTTTAATATCCAACGTCCTTAGAAAAAATTTGGAAATTTGTATGTTGAGTTTGCTTTAGCCCTGTTCAGATACTTCAACCACCATCCACACAATCTCTGGGAAATATTCTCAAATATTTTACTTGCCTTTCCTATGTTTACCACAGAAAGAGGCACAGTGCACATTTACAGCTCTAGTTACATTGGACAATATTTAAATACTGGGTTTTAACCTTACTTTAGAAACTGACTCTTGGCTGTACTTGGATCACCAACAATACAAACATTGATGTCCCCACGCAATGAAGTGCCTTCTGAAGTGGTCTTGGGAACTCCTCCAAAGAGCATCAGCAGGACCCCACGTTTCACTTCATCATTACCTGCCCCAGAAAAGACTTTAAACTAAACATCCAAAGAAAACACCACAATTTTCCCATTTTAAAAAACCTTCATCCCACCAGAACTGTAGGGCATTTGGGCATATCCACCCCGAATTCACCTATTTGCTAAACAGCCTCTAAAACCTGTAGGGTTCAGTAGAAGAACACCTGACTTCAAACCCAACCCTTTAGATTGGGCTTGCAGACCTTAATGATCAAACACCACAAATACTCAAAAAACTTTGAGTAGATTTTCCTCTTTTAGCACAACCAGTGCTGAGGGGGAGTTTATGGTAGCCGGCAGAGGGCTTTCAACCTTTCCCCAAAATTAAAGAGACAGCAAAAGGAATTAATATTTACACAAGTGAAATCTTCCCTCTCTGAGGCCACAAATGGATTCTTACCATGGATAGTGGGGAAGAGGCTGGTACACAGATTATGGTAAAGGTTCTTATCTTGGCTCATTTCAAAAACCTTTTCCCACTCTTTCACAGACATTTGGTTTTTAATGCTTTCAGCAGTCTGTTCTTCATCTCGGAGCTCTTTTCCACCAAACTAAACCAAGGAAATAAAAGAGCAATAAAATAACAGACTCACTAATGAATGTGAACACTGCAGACAGGTCACAAAAACTTGCTCTGAAATCTAAATGGGAGGAACACATCCTGAAAAGCTGCCCTTAGGCTAAGTAACCTCATCACCTTATACCTTTAAAAAACAATAGCTGATTTCCTAGCGGGCAAAATCAATGGTGAAACTTCAGTTAGTGAGAAAATCTCGAGTTGCTTGTACAGAGATTAAAAAAAAAGAGTAAAACCAATATGACTTCCTTTGACTAAAACTGTCTTTGTAAGCATTCTTACATTAACTGGAACTTCCAAGGTCTTTTACTGCTCTGAAATGGGGGCCAGAAATTTCTACTCCCAGAACATACCAGAGACTCTTATTAACCTATATGATGGTGATGCTGCTAGCAGAATGATAGATTACAGTACACCATGCCAAAACCCACGTGTAGTCAGTATTACTCGTGTTGCAGCAACATCCCAAGATGTCACTTAATAAACCAGAGGGAATAAAAAAGGATCCCTGTTTTTCCTGTGACAAAATGCAGCAACAGGATTTCCTGGAAGAAAAGGAAATGCTGCAGAAATGGACGAAAGCTGAATGGAAATACATGTGCCAGTTAGCTGTTTAGAACAAACTGTAACATTGGAAAATGATCACATCTGTGAAAAATGCTGAGCAACAAAGACAAGAAAAGAACTTCAAAGAGAATACAAAGACAATCAAACAAACATAGAAAGGTGGCACACTTGCACACTTAAAGCTTTACCCACTCCCGCTCCCTAACTGAGGGAAAACCATACAGAACAGAAACCACCAACACCTTTAAATCTCCTTTCTCCGCAGACTCACCCGTGGATTTGTTGGGGCAACGTAACAAGCCAGAAAGACGAGCTTATAGGAGAGCTCCCGGACGCCGAGGGCGCGCAGTCCCCGGATGCCCTCGCTCTCGTAGCCCTCCGTCCCCATCACCCGCGCGCCGGTTTCCGCGCGTAACCCTGCCAGCAACACGGGAGTCAGGACAGCAGCTCGCAGCGCGAGCGGGAAGGACGCCTGGAGGCCATGAGTATCAACAGACCTGGTGTGGAGAGCTGGGACACGTCAGGCACGACAATCAGGGAGCCGGTGAAGTCACACTTGTCACCCGCCTGGGCAGACTCCACGGCCTCTGCGCGCAGGATCACCTCCACGCTGCGCGGAATGCTGCCCCGCGGCAGCTCGCCCTGCGTCTCCTGGATGCGCACCTGGCAGGGAGAGAAGGTTCAACACTGAGCGCCTCACCAGAGCTGAGACCGCTTCAAAAGCTAATAGAAGTGTTCAACAGCAGCTGACTGCTGCCAGCCATGTCAATCCCTCCCACGATATGGCAAACAACCCCAAATCCCTTCACTCAGCAGCATCCTAGGAGTCTCAGAGCAGCTCAGAGGATGTACAAGGGCCACAATGACAATTCTGAAAAGTAACCTGAAGATTTCGGTTAATGTGGCTGACATAAAATACAATTGTGGGATGGGAAGTGCTGAGAATTTGGGAGACTAAATCAACCTGGAAGAGCAAGACACTGTAGATACCAATAAACACCTCTTTTCATACTTGCATAAAGCAGTACACAACATTGGCAACATATTGGCACACAATATGGCATATTGGCAACATATTGGTACACAATATTGGCAACATGAGGCTAACTCTGACTTGAATACGTGGGGTTTCAGTGGCTTTCTCAGCCAATAAATGTCACACAGCAAAATCAGTAATTTCCTTGTGTTCTTAAACATAAGTCTTCCAGAGACAGGAAGAAACCTTTCACAGAAATTGCAGTGCCTTTTCTTGATGTTTACAGAACAAAAATTAACCGGCTTCAATGTGTAGAGGTACAAACACCTTCCGACTACCACAGGAACATTATTGGTTGTCATCACCTCCGTGTACCTTTTGGAAATCAACAAATCTGGATTTGTTTGTGTCCAGCAGGAACCTCCTTCTGTTGGCACAGACTGGGTTTCTGCAGATGTTTGGCAGGGTGTATTTGAATTGCTGCTCCACATCTTTGATCACCGTCTGGCAGTCGAGGCACAGGAAGGTCCCGCTGACCAGCTCTGGATGGACGGGGTGGGTACGAACCACCTGCCCACTGATGCGCAGCAGGGAGCCAATTTTGGCCGAAGTCAGCTCTCGAATTCTGTTTAAAACAGAAATTCACAAGGATTAAATTACTGAGGTGACAATTTTAGGCCCAAGGTACTAAGATATAATATAGCATCAACTCTGACTAAAAAACTGCTGTAACAAACAAAAGAAACAAACTTGCTACAATATATTCTCATTTTATGATTTTACATAAACTTTTAGAATAATACTAAAGCTCAAAGCAATGCAAAAGTTGCATCACTGGTACTTCAAAAGCAACACACACTTTTTTTTTTTTTTTTTTTTAACTAGAGAGTTTACACTTGTTTGTGAATATGATGAATTTAAGTATCTGAGTGTGATTTGCAAATGAAAAATTGTGTCAAAAAATCTCCTGTACAAGATCAGGAAACTTTGTCACAACTGTACATTTCACACTACATAACCAAAACACTTTCAGAATGCTTTGACACTTTTTTTCCTGGTAGTAAAACAGCACAAGTTTCTAGAATTAATAATCATCCTACTTGTGTCTGGTAGGCAGGTCCTGGAATGCAACATAAAAGTCCTTGTTTGCAGGAACATTCCCGTGGTCTCTGGCAAAAGTTTTTGTGGCTCGACACAGGTATGGATAAACCCTGAAATATGGGAAAACATGTTCAAATTTTAGGGAAGCTATCAAAATGCCTTCTCTGCTTTAGATTACATCAAAGGATTGTATCAGATTTCCTGGCTTTTAATACTACGTTGTATAACCCCCCAAAAATACTCTAAACATGCTAAATGTGAGATCGCTGCATAATAATGTTATTTGCACTATTGTTTGATAATACTTTTTAAAGTCTCAGTTTATGACACTTTTATCTTTTTGTTAAGAAATGTATCTCCAAAATAAGCGACCAACTCAACAAAATATTGTCAGAGCATGAAATTTTAGTTTATTCTGTATTCTCATTCTGACCACCTACTTCTTTACCACAATAAATGCAATTATCCGGTTAACTCACAGTTTACAGAGAGGAATCCACTACGAAGTGCTTTTAGCCAGTAAAAAAATAAAAACTTAAATGTAAGTATTTTCAGGATGCAGAAAGATAAGCCTCTTATTTTTTTACATAAAATCAAGACATTATGGGCCTAACACTCCAGGAGAGCTCAGCTTAGCTGAAAAAAACCCCACTCTACATTTCACCTGTAAAATTCCTCCTGAATAGTGGTAGAGAGCTGCTGATTGAACTGCTCCAAATCCGCAAAGCTGACGATCAACGTGTTCCGCTCTGGCCGGATCAGTTCTTCAGCATCTCGCAAGTACTTGACCTCCCCATCACTGTTTTGAAACCTGAAAGTGATTCAGGAAAATGTTTCACAGTCACGCACCAGGCAGGAACTGAATACTTCTGAATTCAGGAGAAAAGACAGAGGAAAGGATCACTCACATGCACGAATCCCACAGTCCCTTGCAAAGCCCTTTTCCAACAATATTTCTTCTTCCACCCCCTTGGTCTATCCACACCCTAGCACAGTTTACATTTCATACAGCAGGAGAGTTGTCCCAGTGCCAGACAAAATTTTATTTAAGTTTTAACAATTGCTCTGCACCAGCAAGCAAGGTTTTGTTTCCTCCGGGTGATGTTAATGGTTTCCTTATTTGATGCGGATGGACTCCTCGGGAGCCAAAATGCAGGGAGCCAGATGTATTAATGTGTAACACCCAAGCCGTGGAAAGGGTTTTCAACACAGCTGTGACAAAACTTTCTTAAAAGGGAGCAAATGCACCTAAAAAAATCATATAATCATAAAATGGTTTGGCTTAGAAGGGATTTTAAGATCATCTCGTTACAACCCCCTGCCATGGGCAGGGACACCTTCCATTGGACAAGGCTACCCAAAGCCACATCCCACCTGGCCTTGGACACTTCCAGGACATCCCAACTTCCCTGGGTAATGTTTCCGCGGAAACACTCCGAGAAGGGTTTTGTCTACCAAGAGCGTACTGCCTTCCTATAGGTTCCTCCCGGCAGAGCCCAAGACCACAGCAGAGCCTTTCCAGCTGAACGCCAAGGGGAGGGGGCACCGGGCCCTGACAGGATCTCGCCAAATGGCGGCCCCTCCGTGAGGCGCTGCCGGCCCGCCGCCCGCTACCGGCCCGACCCCCGGCACTCACTCCTCTAGGAAGTCCAAGAACAACTTCTGGCACTTCTCGGCCACTTCATCGCGGATCTGCTGGTGCTGCGGCGCCGCGCCCGCGCCCCCCACCGCCGCCACTGCCAAATCCATCCCGATCGCTGCCGCTGGCCCGACCCGGCCCCACAGCGGTTCGCGCCACGCCGCGCACCACGTGGGCCGCGCGCCCGCCGCGCCGGCCAATGGGCGGCCGCCGTGCCGCAGAGCCCCGCCCCCCGCGGCCGTTTTCGCGCCACAAGCGAGGGGCGGGCGAGCTCCGGGGGCGGGCTCTAAGGCGGTGACGGGCACCAGCGCCCCGCCCCGCCCTGCGTTGCGCTGTCTGGGACCGCGAGCGGGGCCGGATGTGGCTTTGGTAGCGAGCTGCTCGGTGCTGCGGGCGGCTTAGAGCTGTGCCCGAGCAGCACAGTGCTTCCCACTGAGAAACAAAGGCATAGAATGCTAAGGGGTTGTAAGGGACCTTAAAGACCCAACCCAGCTGCCATGTGAGGGACACTGCCCACTCGACCACGTAGCTCAGGGCCTTATATCCGGCCTCGTCTTGAACCCTGCCAGGGATGGGGAATCCACAACCTCCCTGAGCAACCCGTTCCACTGTCTCACCGTGCTCACAGTGAAGAATTTCTTCCTAATATCTCATTTAAATTCCCCCTTTTCAATTTATTTTTTCAATTTATTATTTCAATTTATTTCCATTCCCCTTGTCCTGTCACTACAGTTCTTGACAAAGAGTCTTCCCTGTAGCCCCTTCAGATACTGGAAGGTTCCTATTTCTTCACATAACCAACCTTGTCTTCTCCAGGCTCAACATCCCCAACTTTCTCAGCCTGTCTTTGCAGGTGAGGTGCTCCACTCCTTTTATCAACTTTGTGGCCCTCTTGTAGACTGGCTCCCAACAGTTTCCTGCCCTTCTTCTGCTGGGGACGCCAGAACCATAGGTATGGAGGGGTCAGCTGTGGGCATCTTCAGCACAGCAGCTGCAGTGAAGCTTCCACACGGCACTGCTTTCCCCAGGAAGAAATCAGCCATGGTAGCTGCAGTTAGAATTTCTGTGGTGTGGCCAGGGCAGTGCTGAGGAACCCCCGAGCCAGGGAATCCCCACAATGTGTGCAGGAGGCACTCGGGCAGCTGCTCACTGAGGAGACCCACGCCATGGACCATGTCCAGCTTCTGAAGAACTGGCCCAGGTGGAAAGGGTGTACACTATGCCAGGGGAGGGTCAGGCCACAGTCTGGACACTTGGCTCCTCATTGGCACCGCTTGTAGGATGGTTGAAGGCAACATTTGCCAAGCGGTGCCATGGCTGACAGCCATTCCCAAATGGCAGCTGCTGGCACACAGCGCCTGCCAGCAGGAACCGCTTCAACATCTATGAAAAATTGCTTAGAGTTGCTCTGCCACCTGCAAAGTCATTAATCTCTGCCCAAACTGGGAATTTTGCTGTAATTAAAGCAGCTAAGGGTCTTTTTTCAGTTTTGAAACCCTTTCAGCCTCCTGCAGCAGCATTTGTTCATGTTTTGGTGCACTTGCCATATAGTGAACAGAGACTTAACTGCAAAATGGTAAAGAAAATAAGAGACTTGTAGAACTAACTTGGTAATTTTTAAAACGCTTGTGGTGAGTGAATTCCATTTTTTGTAAGATCATACTAGGAAAAATGTGCACAAGTTGGGTGTGAGGCTTGTTTTAAAAGAAATAATCCAGCCTAGATGATTTCTCTCTCTCAAAAAAGAATCTATTACCCAAAGAAGAAACAGTAAATAATTAAAGTCTGTTTGGGGAAGAATCTGGAACCCCAGTATGAACCAGAGTCCAAGGCAGCCATATGGTGTTCCACAATGGATATTGTCAAGGCATTCTCCATCCATTGCTTTCACATGTTGTCCAACATGCCTGGAATTGACAGGCACTGGGTGAAAGCACAAAGTTTTCCTGCTTTTACTCTTCCCTTCCTCCTGCCCTGGGCCCCTGGGCAGGGAGCAAGCAGCTGTGAGGTGCTGCCCACCAGGGTTACCCCAGCAGGTGTGGGCAGCCATGGGGAGCCAGGCCTGCACTCGGCTGCCAGAAGAACAGCCTGAGTCCTCTTCCCCACTGGGCAGAATCAGACAGCTCAGTGAACACAGATGGGTTTTCACAGGAAAACGGTACAGTTAAACTTCAGAAGCAAACTGAAGCTTTGTGTTTGTTTTGAGCAGACAGACTCCCTGGCTATTCTAACCAATACGCTTCATAGTTCCTTAATTTAAAAAAATTGCACTACTGTAATTACCTTCTGAAAATAATGTAAGAAAACCAAATCAAAACCGTTTTACCTGGTGGAGAGGCAGCAGCAATGTGGACTCCTTGTAAACTGGTAAACTTCCTGCAAGTTACTGGAAATAAAGGATAGTATAGGTTTTACTTTTCCAGAACAATTACAGCAGACTTGCTACCTATCGAAACACCATAAAGGTCTTCCAGATGTTCATTATTCGCAGGGTTTCAAACTAAGTTCTACCGCTCTGCAGCTCCCACTAAAGTATCCTATTAAGATGACATTCAACACAAATGCATTTTGCATTTTGATTTATGATAATTATTTTCTGTTAGCTAAGAAAGGCTGCATGAAAGGATTCAGAATACAAAGGAATCGGGGCCTCCATCTGAATTCTTGTTCTTGTGCAGTTACTGCGAATAAATCAAGCTAGAGCATGAGTTAGAATAACTCCTAACAGAATTGGTATAAGTACAGTTATTACAGACATGTATGCACAAAACCTGCTGCCAAATGTAGAGTAAGAAACAGCATCCAGGATATTTTTTTGTGGACAGGAAATTTAAATCAGTAATTTTGCTCCTGATTAGAAGGACCATTTGCACATCCCAAGTGGAATATATTACTGGTTCTGTATGAACAAAGGTAATTAAATTAAATTCATTCCAGTTGGCTTAGCTAAATAAACAACTGTTTTGAAACTCAAATTCATCAGTAATGTCTGTGACAATGAGCTGTGTTATTAATCCACTTAGCTTTGCAAAGTACAACTGGTCACAGTGTAAGATTTTCAAGTTAATAATTTGGAGAAGATTCCACAGTAAATTAATTACAACAGACTCATAAGCAAAGCTGCTAAGTGCTATTCCTTGAATTGTGTGAGTTCTAAACAAAGTTTAACTTCTCCATTTCCAGTACTTTACCTGACTGACCTTTAGTAAGATTGTTTTCTAATGGAGAAAGCTTGTCATAAGTCATTAAAATTAAGACTTGTTCAATGGCAGCTGCAAAGATGATTTGCCCTTTTGTGAAACTCTACACAATTTATACACCTCATCTTCACTGACCTTTCTGTAGCATAACCAATAGATGACTTCTCTGACATTTAAAAATCAAGGTAGCAACAATAACACAGACCATCCACACCATACCTCCTACTGAAAGCTTGATTATGTAAAATGTTAAACAAAAATTAAGTCAGGAATTACAAATATGTATGAATATTAGAACAACTACTGCAGAACCCAAGTCAGGAATTTCATCCTTTGCTCTTTGGTAGCAATACTTACAAAGCATTTTAAATTTGGAAACCATCTCTCAGGTGGAGTCTACAAAAGGAAGCTTCAGATAGACTGGCGCCTCTCCAAATGCAGGGAACATTCTCTGGCTTGGGAGGACGACAATGTGGAGTTCAAGGAAGTGAATAATCTGTGAAAAAGTATGTCTCGAAAGAATTCCAGATGTACTCTGACTTACAGAAACACTCAATTTCTCTAAGTGTACAAAAGTTGAGCTGTTCACAGCATTTATAAATAAAAAAACCATCCTGAAATAGGTTGACTTGTTCTGTTTGTTATTCCAGAGGCTGGGTCAGGCAGGAAAACACATGACTTGCTCTCAGACTCACTATCCATTTATTTTCTGAAAATATTATATATCCTTTGTGTATTCCATGAGCACATGTAAACTTGCAGCCATTCTCAAATAGTAACATAAAATAAAGAGCAGACCTAATGGCTTTTATACAACCTTCCAAAAAAATGGGGAGAAGATAGAAAATAAATTTAAACTTTAGACAGTTATTACATCAGTAAAGAAAAAACAAACAAACAAACAAACAAAAAAACCCCCACAAAAAAACCCAAAACAACCAAAAACAACAACAAAACCAAAAAAGCCTTATTGAGTTGTTATATTGTGAGGATACAAAGCAAAAAACCAGACAGATTTGTATCTAATTTACTTTGAGAGCTTTATTTCAACCTATTTTAACAACTTCTTACGAAGATTTCTTGTTAAGAATGTTCTCACCTGCTTCCCTACCTGACACTCACGTAAATTATCAACTGGCTGGTCTCTCCAGATTTTTAAATTGCAAGCATCCAGTCACTTTATCTTGGAGACAGCACTTCAGAATATTCAATCTTGCTGACATAAGTTAAAAATGCAAAACGGTTATTGCATAATTTATTAAAACGTTTAGAAAAACGACACAATTTAATGTGACACTAAAATACTAATTCAAAGTATCCCGGTTTCATTAAAAACGTGCAGTTGCCAATAAAAAGAGTCGTGATCTGTTAAAATATTTTCCTTTAAGTAAACAACTAAGGATAAAAAAAAAAAAAAAAATTACTGCGGCACTTGATAAAGGAGAATTTTGTTTTTAATTGCATATCATAATGCTGAAATCAATCAATACACGTTTGGCAGCAGCAGGGGCTGTGCCTGCAGTCAGATCCCGTTTGCAGGGCAGAGCATTCCCAGCTCTCAGAGCAGCTCCTGTCAGGGCGTCAGGCGTTTGGGATCCCTCGGGAACATGGAGGTCTGCCGGACGTTGTGCAGCCCCAGGTACAGCATGGTGACTCTCTCCAGCCCTAGAGCAGATGAGAACAGCCCATCAGCACTGCCAGCCTTTGTTCAAAAGCCCAAAGGAGCTGCAGGTCCTTCCCAGCTGGAGCCAGCCTCATTGTGCAGGCACTTCCTGATCCTGGGGGCTATAAGCACCCCGGCCATGGTGGGTGGGACCCAGACGCGGACTTGTTTTTAAACACACCTCCTGTGTTAAGGTTTCCACCTGGAAGCGCTTGAACCCAGTGTTAATTCTCATGGTATCTCCTGTTTGGCTGGTACTTTGCCATAAGGACCATCGACTCTGAAGAAAAGATGCGGCTTAAGCTTCCTTTATATAAGTTCTGACTAAATTATTTTGGATTACCTGCAAATGTTGCATTCTCCCAAACAGATGGAGAAGCAAACAGTTATTTCTCCTCACTGCAAAATACCTTCATCAAATACACAGAGACCAGTGGCTGCTGCTATGATGGTGACTTTGATAAATCCATACATTACACATTATTTTCTTGCTTCCTTAAATTTTCCTCATTGGTCAAATTTGAAAGTGATGTGCCTGGCTAGTGAGGTGGCATTTTTTCTTGTGATCACCATCCTTTCAAACTCACCAGGCTGTGCCATTAGTATTTTGCCTATTTATTTTATGATGGTCCTTAAATTTGAGCTTCTCTCCTTAAATTCTCCAGGATAACAGCCCCATAAATTTACCTAACGAGGTCGCTATTCAGAATTTTATACTGAACCCTGCTTGGGACCGAGCAGTTTAAGTTAAGCTCGGGTTAAACAAAAACCAGACACTTACCTATTCCACCACCTGCGTGTGGAGGCGCACCAAACCGAAAGGAGTCAATATAAGCCTTTATTTTCTCCAAATCTAGAAAAGAAAAATATTGTTTTCTCACCTTCTTAATGAACTCTGAGCCAAGGATAAAAGTGACTGCAGGACTACAAGCACAACAAAAAAATTACAAACTAGCAGTGGGGTTTTACTTATTGAATGTGTAAATTGTCCAGAGCTATCTAGAATTTATGACTGTAACAGTTTTGTTATATAATTTTATTACTAACTATTCAACATGGTGACACTGGAAGACTCACTAGTTTCTTAATATCCCACTCTAGATGGGGTAGATGGAATTAGATGGATTAACAGTAGGAACGAAACAGAACTCTGATTTTGCCACCCATATAACAAATCCTTCCCCAAATTCTTCCTTTACAGGACACAAATAAAGTAATGACTTAAATTCTTTTAAATTGCCTTGTTACCAATGCCATGATGCTTGGCTCTTTCTGTCAGCAGCTGGGGGTCGTGAATTCTCTGAGCTCCAGACAAGATTTCTTCCCCTCTCATGAACATATCATATGAGTTAGAGGTTTTCTGGAAACACAAAAAGGAGTTTATTTCCTACCTATAGCTCCATAGTTTGCAAATATTTACCTCTCAATAACTTTATTTTCTGATATCCAAAGCTGTAAAACAAGCTTATTTTCTGCTAAAGTGTCTGCTGCCCTGGAAGAATGTTTTTGCCACTTTTCAGTGATGGCAGCAGTGTTTGACCATGGAGAGCTCTTCATAAAGCTCGCCCGGTTTTTGCTCATTTCTTTCTGCTCTGTTTTCGTCAGTGAATAGTAACTGAATACATCTGACAAGTCATGTAACCCTAACCTGATCTTGTTATCATAATTTTAATTACAGCAAGGCTGGAACTAAATTATTGAACTAAATTATTAAACCATTCAATGATTCTATGGTCATGTTAATACACTTTATTATTAAGTTATCCCTACCTGGAATAATTTAAACTAAAACCATTGACAACAATAAGGAATTTTACTTACAGGGTTGGCTGGGTCTGGCATTGTATAAAAAGGCCTCACAGCAAGAGGATATTTGTCAAGAATATAGAAGTCTGTGTCATACTGAAAAAGTAATTTAGAACAGTTAGCACAAGAGAAAATTACACAGAAAACAAACTGCAAGAGAAAGACAGAACCAGTGAATCTTTGAAAAAAAAAAATTAAAAAATTCCCAATAGCTTCCCACAATATTGTCAAGTTATCAATGAAAGTGGTGCATTTCATGGTCTTTCTCAGTTTTTCAATACTATTTCTAGTGTAAACTTACAAATGCTGAGCAGTAAAATGTGTTGCTGTAACAGGTACTTTTCCCCCCAAAGATCTCATCTTCTATAGATTTTGTTAGAATCTGGTTTGCCTTTCTTTAAAAAGTTTCTTAAGAAGTGGCTTTGGAATGTACTAGCTGTTTGGTGTCCTCAGTACAACATATGATGGAAATAAGTATAAAAGACTGAAAATGGTTTGAAACTGCTTATTAGTGACAAAGACAAAACTGACAGTAGATGAAATACATAACACCAAAATGGGAATGTGGTCAATTGAAAACTGGTAATCACCAACTCTTCACAATTCCTGCATGTTCTGAGATACTGTTTACATGTAGGTATTTACACCAACCCTGTGACTCCACAATATCAGGTTTCAGATTTTTTTACTCTAAAATAATGGTTACCTTTTCCTTTACCAGGCGTCCCAGAAGCTTTTCATTAGGTGTGCTGAAAAAGATTATCATCATTAAAATGAAGTGATTTAAACTTGTACTGATGATACACTTCACAAAGCTCAAAAGACTACAAGCTACAGAGCTGCTGCACCCTGACCCGTAGAAAAATCTAGTACTTGTTTCTGACTGTTTTCGGTTGTGCACACAGAAACTGCAGAAATAAAGGATATTTATTTCTTTCTAAATCTTTTGTATTGGTCCTAGAAATCCATTCAATTAAGTGGTACCTAAAAATATTTTTGCTCTCAATGTAACTTCCTAGTTACCATATTGTGATCACTAAAGAACTGTGTACTCTATTTCCTCTTGCCATACATCTTGTGTATAACACAGCAAGTGAGAAACACATGAACAGTTGTTGAGGAAATGATTTTCCTCCATCAAACTCTTAGGATGAAAACTTTATTTGATGCACAGATCATTTAACTTAAAATCACACAGTACCCTAATGGTGCTGCATATAGTATGGGGAAGAACAAAACTGTTTTGGTTCATTAAATATCTTTAGTAAAGTTTACATATAAACTGCTAATTAAACCATCTCTCAGTAAATCAATGGGAATTCATCAAGATTGTTTAATCACCTTCCTGAGATGTGGAAGGAAGAAATGGAAGGGTGTTATTTGAAGAAAAACCCTTAAGGCAACAGAATCTTTTTGTTTAATCCTATTCAAAGACATATTGTAATCCACATGAAGTACTGCAATTGCTGGACAAACACACACTTCCTTTCCTCAGAAGGTTCAAGTTGCTCTCACTTTATGTTGTCAGTTATCTTCTGTCAGATTTCAGAGTTTGTACCTGTAGTCTGCATTAAAAGAAAGGATTATTTGCACATCCACTCATTTACTTGTCAGGAGATCTGGACAAAAGTGCTGTTTATTCCTCTAAAAGCTGTGGTTCCTTATTGAGGGCTGTCAGGTGCTCAGTACAAAACCGACACTTCACTGCCCCTTTCCCAAGACTGGCACAGTTCTGTCCTGCCAAATACCTGAGATCCTCTTCATCACCCATCTCCACACCAGCCTCCCGAAGCATGGCCACACCCTCACGGTATTCCAGCCTCAGAGTTGGCTCCAAAAACTTAAATGGCTCACATGGGAACTGTTTGCTCACTGTCTGAATTTCAGTTTGGAATCTATAAAGAAACAAGAACAGAAGCCAAATACAAAAGAGTAAAGCACTTGCACCTAAAAATGATTTTGCGATCTTGCCACAAGAGGTCCCTCTTGCAACATAAGAACTGTATTAAAACCACTTCTGGAGAAATTTTGCAATCCTTTCAACGAAGTTAATGCATCTACTTCACTGATACTAGTACTTTACTACTTCTTCTGTTAATCCTTTATGTAAGAAATAATCGACTAGGTCAAATTCTCACAGTAAAGTCACTGAAATCAACCCTTTGATTTGTAGTATTTACCTGGGTTTTTTTTGATTTGAGTAACATCCAAATATAAACAAGAAATTTCCTTCTGGACAAACGAAGATTTGCATTTCTGCTGGCAAATATGTCAGTCTAATTTGTAAGCAAATGGAAACCACTTCCTAAACTTCTAGCCTGGCTTTTTAATGAGTTAGACTGTGAATAATGGCAAGTAATCCTTGCTGTTATCATGGAACAAATGCAGGCTGGTACAATCACTTTTATTCAAGAAAACATTCTTATACAGTAAATATTAAAATAATTTTTGAAACAGAAGAATCTACCAGTAGTGGCACAAAAATAAGGACATTTTAAACTAAGGATGGGTCATTTCTCTTAGGATGTCCTTTTAATAGCAGACAGCAAGTTTCTTGGTGCAAGCCAGCATACTCCAGGAGATGCTAAAAGTGGTTTGCTGGTCTATGGCTTGAGTGAACTTTAGAGGTGAGGCACAAAGAAATAGTTAAGAGCAAAGCAAAAATATGTTTCCAAGTTGTGTTGTAAATCAGATTACCAATGATTATGTTACAAACTGAGGATAAAAGGACTGACTACTTCATTCTACAGCTCACGAGATATCAAACAAAGTTGCTCATTCAAAGAAGGAAATGCTTTTATTACCTTTCCTGAAGCCCCTTGAATATCTGCACCAAGGTATCTGCAATCTCATCTACCACTTCATGATAGTGATAATTAAAAGCCATTTCAATATCCAGACCAACAAACTCAGTCAGGTGTCTGTGTGTATTGGAGTCCTCAGCTCTAAATACTGTAAAATTAAACAACAGAAATTCTAAGTGACGTGAAATTATCATTCCAGTTGGAAAAATAACAATCATCATTTGGCTTAGATGGACATGAAAATTCTCACTGAAAGATACAAAAAGAACTAGCAGCCTCAGAGCACCTTTTGTAACAGTGATAGCATTACTGCAGCTGTGGTACTCAAAGATACAACCCATAGAGAGGCAGGATCTCTGCTCAGACCAACACACACAAGTGGAAAAAACAGACAAGCTTTCAAGCACACAACTTTCAGATTTGAAAACTGCCTTTTTCAGAGGAAGTGGACTTGTACATGTGTGCGTCTTCTGGGATAGATACGTGAGTCTAATATAAACATGTCTTCCCATAAACCATGACTCATCTGTTACTGCTTACCAAGAAATTTAAGACCTTCTGAATTACCTGGAATTCTTTTTGTTTTGTTTTATACACTGTTATTGACTTGTTTTCAGCATTTAGAGGTTAGGTAGCTCTAAACCATTTGAAGTCTTCAAAGAAAACTATTGCATTGCCACCTAAAGAAGCCATGTCCTATCAGCTTTTGAGAAAGAGAGCATGGGACAGGAAATTATTCATTTTTTATTATTAACTGACAGTTAAAAGTAAGCTTGTTCTAAGTAATGCTGTTCAGTACACGAACAGCAGCTTCTCTGCCAACATTACTGTCATCAGTCGCCTCAACTGAAATTTGGTTTGGCAAGTGGAAACTACACCAAGTGAAATGATTCAAAGCTTTACTCTGTGTGTTTGTGTGTTATCTTTCTTGTACCACAGCTGCTAAAAGCCACCAGGGCACACTTCACACGTTGCACAATACAAAGCTTTTCTTACCTGGCCCAACGCAGAAAACCTTTTCAAAGTCAGCACATATACACATCTGCTTGTACAGCTGTGGGGACTGAGCCAGGTAGGCACTGGTTTTGAAGTAGGATACAGTAAACACATTGGCTCCTCCTTCACTGGCAGCTAGAAAGCAAGTGCTTTTATAAGGTATTATTGAAATAAAAGTAAGCAGTTATTAAAATAAAAATGTAAAAGATCAATCAGAAGTAGAATGATAGATTATTGGTCTTACATTTAAAGATCAGAAAGAGATTTTTTCTTCAAAGCATATTAGAGGAAAAAGATGTATTTGCATCCATCCATTCATGATAAGGTAAATTTTGCAGCCCAGGACTGTCAAACCTTGTCTCGAAAATCTGCAAATTTAGTTGGGGTAGTTTAAAATGCCAGGGGGCCACCGCAGAACCTGAGATCAAAGAGCATTTTCTGTTTTGCCAGGACCATCCTCTCTAACTGAAGGCAAAAATATCTCTCACAGCCCACCCCAGATTTACCAGAGGGTATGAGCCAAAGCTGTAAAGCTTTTTCTCAGTTTGAGGCAGCTACAGGAACAAGGATCACATGTCTTTCCCTTACTGCAAAGCATCTACCAAAGCTGCACCACTTCACTTTGCCAATTCCCAGTATGTGACATAAAGAGGTGCAGTGGTCTAACACACAGAACTTTTAAAAACCCCAAATCTTAAAACAGTTATGATGTTTAAATTGGAAGTTTAGTAAGGATTGCATTGACTTAACTTAGTTAATTTTACAAAATATGATCTCATCCAAACAATGGGATGCTTGCTTGCTTTCAGTGGGACACTGCACACTTCCTCAAAGGTCCTACATAAGTAACTTGGAGCCTTTTAGCACTTCATACTATGTATCTGTCCCCACAGGAAAAAGTTTTCCAATCTTCTAGTTCAATGACACTTTTCATGTTGAAAGAACAGTTGCTTACATGCATTTTGTCAAAAGCTCACTTTTTATCTCAATCGAGAGATTTCTTCCAAAAATATAAACACAGAAGCACAAAATTCTGTAAGCAGGACCTGCACTTTATAAATATACACACAACAACACAGTAACAGAAATGTTCTGCTCTGATTTTCCATGCTATGTATCTTAGTGGCATCAACAATACTTCAAAGAGCACCAATAAGATGGAAGAAAAACCTCCATCAGTAAATCAAGCCATTGGACTTCTGAAAACAATACAGCAAATCAAAGAACCAGAAGCAAAATCTACATTTCAGACTTTAAGGCTGAAGCTGTTATTCAACGTTTCCAAAAAGAAAAAGGTCTACCACATTCTCATTGCTAAAGAAGTGACAAATTGTGCCATATACCATGTTTGTTGCAAGATCTTTATGATGGAATCTGCTTTTAATCTAAATTAGACTGCTGGGTTTTTTTAAATACTGAGAATGACAATGCTCAACACTGAGAACACTGATTTGAAGAACAATGCATATGATCAGAATTAAACATTCATATGCATTGCAAACTACATAAGTCAGGTATATATATAATTTTTCTTGTCATTCTTTTAATAGCCTAAGTCAGGACACAAGTAAAGATCGATGCTGACACCTGCAAGAAGTTTGCTATGTTGCAAGAAAGCGAAATTCAAAATTTCTCAGCTAGAAAGAAAATGTATGTTTTTTAAATAAAAACTTACTAAATTTTTGTTAGCTAGGTACACTGAGCAACAATAAAAAAGCACACCTGTAGCTGCTGGATCACATATACAATACCTGAAATGATTTTGGGAGTCTGAATTTCCACAAATCCCTTGCGAATAAGAGTTTCTCGGAAAAGCTGACAAATACCAGACTGAAGGCAGAAGATTGCCTGACTAGTGGAGGTCTACAAGAAGAAGATAAAACAATGAATCCTATGTTAGTTTTTCCTGACTCTATTACTTCTTCTGGACAGCTGGAAGGATGAACTCCTTCCCTCAGGAATACTTGATTATTGTATCTGCCTAAACAGTGAAAAGTGCAAATCCATAATTGTCTGTTACACAGAAGGAAACAGGAATGGAAACCAGAGAAATTATTAATTTCAATTTATAGCATAGTCAGTTATAAACGAGGCACTACAGTCATTTCTATGTTTAGAAAAAAATACCTGATTTATGAGATGTGCTTCTGCAAATAAAGGTTTTATAGTAAGAAATTGAATAAAAGCACTAAATCTATTAAAAAGCTTTCAGCACACTGAACTAGAACAGCTGCAGGACACACAGTGCATGATAAAAGCAAAGCCATTAATAACTTACATAAGGTAGAAATATCTGTCTGTTAAAGGCTACCAGATACAATGTTTTTCATGTAAAAACACAGCCACATTACCCATGTACAACACTGCCACAAATACATGCAAAACCCAAGGTCTACACTTCCAACATTTAAGCAACCCACATAACACCTGTTGATATGAACTGCCGTTCTTTTTTTTTTTACCTTACTTTAAAAGTGAATTTAGCTGAAAACCGAAGTACATTTAACTGAATTGAGAATTTTCTTTCTGTTTATGCACGTGACACATTTGAGCTGCTCATCTGGGTTAGCAAATACCTACACTAAACATTCCTGCAACACTTTTGGCATGAAGAATAAAACCACCTTAAGTGACAGCTGCAAAGACTGCAAGGCGTCAGGCACTGAAGCCATATCTGATTTTGTGCTTTCAGCATCTCAAACGTGAGAGTGAGCAGGCAAAGAGGGTACAAAAAGACCAAGGCGTTCCTGCAAAGGAGCAAAAAACCGGTTCTTTACGACAACCTGCGTCACAGCACTGTTTATTTCTCTTTCTGAACAGCACCCCGCTCTTCAGTTAGGGTAAGAAAGGCCTTGTGGGCTTTCTCACATGACTCCTACCAAACCACAAAACAAAAACCCCCAACCAAAACAAATTATATAAGCAGCCAAATTTAGACAGACGGTAGAAACGCTGAAATAAAGCTACATCCATCATCTCTGCAAGATAAAGACATCCTTTTACTGACAAACCCGAAGAGAAAACTGCGAAAGTACTGCAGATCTGTAGCTGTTTAGAGTTATTTGGTGTTTTTGCTGACCAATGAAGTATTTCAGGCAAGCAAGTGGTTGAGACTAGTAAATAATAGCAGTTCTCACTGTCTGATAAACCACGTATCTGTAACAAACCACAGCCGCTGCTCCAAACCTTCAAAATGAAAGAAATTTTGAGGTTTTGAGCAACAGTTACAGAAGTACCCTAAAAGTTTTTCACCTTTTTCACATTGGTCTCCCAGAACCAGACATATGGTAAGATTCTGCCTGAGTTATGGGCCTAATTTGACAGTGTTGCATCCAAGAAGCAGGATGATTGAAAGGGATTTTTTCTTCTTAACCATCTCCTACTTGAAAGGTGAAAGAGGTGACAACTTTAAGTCCCATTTCAGTTTCCCAATAAAGTTTTTGATGAAATGCTGATGACACATCCAAAATTGCTAAGAGATGTGTTACATTAACATAAAGCAGGACAGAAACAATGCCTCTTCCCTTGGTGTGAACCAACAGCAGTTTCATGCCAGAGCAGGTGAGAACGCAGCAGTAAGTCAAACAGCCCCAGGAAAAAGAAAACTGGTTGCTAAACCCAGTCTGAAAGCAATTACAAGGTCTGACCAAAACTGTGGTCACAGCCAGTGAATACCTAACACAGCTCTCCAGTAACAAAGGTTGGTCAGGCACTAACTCCTCCTGTCCTCTGTGAGGATGCTGGGCAAGGATTCTGTCTTCCTAAGCCATCTACAATGATAACTTATGCTTAGAAACAGCATTTATGAAAGCAGCCAAATTCACAGAGCTGCACACTGAAGCTTTTATTTAACTGCAGACCAAGAACAAGCAGCAATTCTCCACACCTCAAATTAGATCTGACAAGACCACTCTTCTTTCACCAAAGGTGGCTGAGTTTCAGTGTCCATTCATTCAGAGACTGCCAACATGGATAACTGTTGGGAATTTGTGATACTGCAGCCTCCTTGTAAGAATTAAACAGACCCACAAGACATTTGTCATAAACTCCTAAAGAACCGCATCTGACAAATTGCAGTGGAGTCAAATCAATGATCTCAGAAGTTTTACGTGCCACTACAACTTCCAAGTATTTTTAAAATGAAGAAAAAACTTTTCAGATTTAATAACATTCTTTGCACTGGTGTGATGTTGAGAACACAAAGAGAATAAATTCATTTGAAGAAAGTAATTCAGTAACTGAGATGCTCGTATACATAATAATGTTTGTACAATGGTAAGTAACACAGTCACAATTTGAGCTCCCACACTTAGATACAGTACAGCAAACTAAAGGCTGAGACAGCTGCCAAAATTAATTGGTTTTTACTTTTGCCTTAAAAGATTTTGCCATGGCATTCTTTTTGTGTAGTGTTTACTCCAATAGGAACCCTTTCACATACATACAGACAAACTATCTTATCTGAGACTGGCAAAGATAGTATTGCTTCAAGAATTAATCAGAAACAGAAACAAATGTATGACACTTAAATGCCGTTGCAGTTAACAATGTTTATGTTTTAACTCAGTCTGCAAAGTTAATTTTACAGAAAAACTCTTTATTTTCAATAATCACCTTCGCTACAGACAGCAGAAGAAAAGTTTAGGGAACAGTGCTGAAGTATGAGTTTCAGTCATAACCTCACTCTAATTTCACCTGTGTGTTTATTACTCAGATGCCACGAAGGAAGATATTAATGATAAAACTGAGCACTGTAAGATTATAAAAACAATTATCACCTTTCATTTGGCACAAGCTGCAGTGTCAGAGCAACAGCCACACGTGCTGCCAAAGGTTTTTCAGTGGAATTGACGGCAATTCACAGCAACATGGTCATACCTCAGAGAGGTGAGACTGACGCATACACACGAAAAGTTGTGAACTTTGTTTTTACTCTCACATCAGCTGCAGAATTTGGTCTGCTCTCACCTCATTTTTGCTTTTCTGTTTGCCTGCCGTAGCTACCTAACTTCCACTAGGAACAACCTTTAAACACACAGTTGGCTAAATAATGTAATATACATTCTTTTAAGTAATATTCATTATTTTAAATGTATAATGAAACTTGTTAAAACGTTAAAATCTTAAACTAATTTGCAATTCCTCCAGTATATATAGGACAAATGAAGGTTTTGCTAGGAAATGGAATTTATCTTAAATAACTTTTTTTTTAACCCCAGGGTGACTGAAGTCAACTTTTATTCAAATTTCAGCATTACTTATAGTACAAGAAAATATGAACATGGAGTTTGCAAATAACTAAATAACTGGGACTGTGTATGTACACACTGCCAAATCACTGTCCATGAACTGCAGTTTATTACAGCTTGGATTCAGTCAGGAAGAACACAGCTTTTGCAATGGAAATCGCATCCAACACAACGAAATCAAGCTTGAAGTAATTGAGTATTTGGAAAAAACAGTGCATTAAGATCAGTGTACAGCTGGATCATCACATAACACAGTCTGACATCCATAAACTACTAAAGACGCAGTTTAATGTTAATGCTCTACCCTGAGCAGCATAAACAGGGTAATACTGACCCTAAAAAGGCTTTGCTTTGGTCTCAATGAGCTGGGCATTAGCACACACAATTGTAGCAACAGGACTGACAAAGGCATATAATTCAAGTCACATTTGGACAGATAACTGTTGAGATAAAAGTCCTGCTGAACACAAAAAATGAACCAGAGCAAGGACATCAGTCAGGTCCACTGTAAACCTGGGTGAATCTGAAATTGCTTCTTTCTTCAGACTTTTTCAAAGACAAACTGAGAAGTAAAACCCAAGTCTTCACTAGTCTTTTCTTCATTACTTTTCATTTACCACAGAACTTCATGAACTATAGTTTCTGTAGGTCCTTTTACAGACATGGGGAGTCTACACACCACCATTTTAGAAAAATCAAAAGTAAGTATCTTTTCTTAAGAACAGCAGAAAAGATTTAAAAATGCAGTCAGTGCTCTACTTTGCCCCTTTTAACTGTTGCAATAAGTGAATGGTAAATCAACCATCTCTATGGTTTGGTTTGATTTTCATTGAGCCATTGTGAAAAACAGATACTTAGGTCAACAGTGGTTTCCTCACAGTTACCTGTGGTTATGTG
The DNA here is from genome assembly GCF_015227805.2 of Hirundo rustica. NCBI lineage: Eukaryota > Metazoa > Chordata > Aves > Passeriformes > Hirundinidae > Hirundo > Hirundo rustica. Next base: position 6,216,689 of record NC_053456.1, on the reverse strand, counting down.
AAGGAAAATCTGGTCTATACAACGACTGTTTTCTTCTTACTAGCTTTCTTTTCACTAAAACCCCAACTTTTCTACTCCAAGGGTATGATCTGTATTTTATGAGTTAACCTGCCAGGAACAGGTTCATTCTTCTCCAGAAATCACTCTTAGGAAATGATTTTCAAAACCCCCTAGCCCTAATTAATCACCATTTTCTTTCCATAACTCACAATAATGACTACAGCAGTAGCTTGGCATCTTGGCATTTAAGTACTTCCCACCCTCAACCTTAAAAAACCTAAACTACCAGGCACTTCTGTCAGCAAACAAAATGCAAGATTGCTAATAATTCACTGCAATACTCAGTCTATTTCCACATGTACACAAGAGTGGAAGTCTTGCAATCTTTGTAACATACTTTGCATCTTTCATCTCCACTAATGTAATTTCCTTATTATTAATTACACTCCTTGTATTGCTTCATAATCAAACCTTCCTTGGTATCCATCATAGCTGCATGGAGTGATGCTATTTTCAGAAATCCATTTTTTTTCATTCATGTAATAATTGAGTTTCCCAGCTCCACTTTATCATGACTTGGCCCTATCCAGTTAACTCCTTCGTTAATCACTTTTTAAAATTAGCTAATTACTTAACTTTAAATACTGCACTTAATTGGACAAAAATAATTTTAGCTGCATACAAATGACTTTTTTTAGTCTGAGCCTAGCCAAGATCTGTGCATTTAGTCTGGTAAATTTTTCTCAAAATAACAGTGTCCCTATTTTTGATGTTCAGTGACCGCCTCCTCCCTTAAAAAACTGGGGCACTGAGGAAACCAGAGCCTGATACATTTATCTGTGGCTAGACTTCCTCCCACACTTGTAGGAACAGATCATCACAGCATCTCCATTAGAACTATTCTGTTAACATTTTCCCTGTTGCCCATGATACGGTTTTCCCAGAAGGAACAGCTGTAGGAACAATGGTTTCAGATAACACATCACGTTTGCAATCCTCCTTAGGATATGCCCACTTATGCAGTGCACTGGAAACACTCAAGGCTCTTTGAAGCCCCATTTGGACTCCAGTAGCTCCAATCTATTGGAACCAAATCACTGAAAATCAATTACTACTTTTTGGGTTTCTCTGTATTCCTACTCTTGTGATTCCACTACATATAGTGCTTAGGATGTAGATATATATATATGTATATATATATATAAATGCATGTGGTCTCACTGAAATTTTCCCTTTCTTCATTAAAAATCTTTTCTGCTTATTCAGCAGTCCCTTTAAAAAAAGATTAAAGTAACACGTATTTAGAACCTACTTTTGTTCTGAAACACCTAATGAAAGGTGCAACAGAAAAGACACACAGAAATGTGACACAGTTTGAGACAAACTTTTCTTGTGCAGAGGAGAAAGGCAAGACTGACACCCAAGCCTAATCATGGGCAAGCTGTGGCCAGATCACACCCAGCAATAGGTGTGTGCACAGGATGAGACATAGACAGTGCAGTACTGAGAACTGGCATTTCATCCTTCCACCAGTTGTGTGAAAAGCTAACCTGAACTCCTGTTCAGCATGGAACAGCTGCTTAGCACCACACTGCAGCAGCTGCTGGAGCTAAGGAGAAAAACAGCTTCGCAGGAGAGTTAAGGCTCAGAGCTCAAAACAAAGCGCCAGACATTGCTGAAGTGAAGAAAGGGTGTCCCAACAGCGGTTGGGACACAGAAGAGGTTACAGCAACATCCACTCAGGTCAGCAGTTGCACCCTCCAGGCAGAATACTGACAACTAATGCCCTACTGCTGTACTGACAAAGATACTTCAGAAGTACTGAGAGGGTCATGCTGAACTGGATGTGTACATGGGCAGAAGAACTTCAGTCCAGCCCTTTCCATTCCATCTCTTGTGTTTATTCTGGCTCGAGTCTTCCTTCTTTTCCCATTACTATCCATCTTCTTAATCTTTGCTACGCAGATGCCCTCAACTGCATCACAGCCAAGGATACCTCCAAGCCATTTTCACCCAGTATTTTTAAATGTTATTTCCTTTTGTATAATCTCTCTGTTCTCTTTGGGCCTCATGGCTCCTTTCAGTTTATTATACAGGTGTTTCTTCAATATAATGGATTTTCTTGCCATTTCTATAATGGTTTCTCTGGAGTGCTGTCGGTTAATTTTATTCATCACCAGATGTTCAAATAAAGCTTGCAGCTCAAGCACCCCAGATTTCTCCCCTTCTATTCAGTACACTGCCTCTGCACTACCATAAACTGATGGTCCTTCAAACGATTTTCACTTTCAATCATTAGTATAGAATTATTTTCATTAAAGGCTTAATTTAAGACAGATTAAGTGACCAATATGATGAGATACTGAGTACCCTGAAAAGTAACCACAGACTGAAGTTAGTATTGTACATTGGGTCAAGTGAAAAGCAATTAACTTTGGTACAAGCGAAAAAATTGACACAAGCAGTTTTAGTTGCTGAATTAAGGCGATCAGATGTTGAAAAGCTGTATGTATCTCAGTGCCAGAACTTTTCCAAATTTTCCAATAAATTATGTTTTTGTTTGATTTCTCAGGTGCAAAGATTGATTTACTTAGAAACTGCCATTATCAAGAACTCTGAAGGCAGTACTAAGTATCAAAAAAAATGAGCTAAGCAGAGTCTTCCTTCAATGTTGCTTAAAATTTTATTGTGGAAAGCCTAAAATGGCTAAAAAGCCTAGGAAAACACCAGGATGTCTCAAGTCAGTAATACTTAGTTAGTTACCCACTTAAGTGTCAGCTGCTGTTTCATTAAAAAAAGACTCAAAATTCTGTAAGTAATTTAGTAGAGAGTATTTTGCTGCTGATCAGAAATGGTAAATATTTGGAAGGCCTATGGATTCACAGAAGGCTGAGTCTCTATGATTTGGATAAAGAAAGGTGTTTCAGGAAAAAAAGGGGAAATACACGAATGCTGTGGAAGAAACAAAGAGAATGAGACTGGTATCGTGGCCTGGTACAATTTCTCTGGCAAGGCATGCATTACAGCACCTCAACTGCCTGTTAAAACTCAGAACTTCCATCCCATACCTCGAAACTGAGCTCTTTACAGGCTTTGGCTAACAAAAACTACACCTGAGAAAAAATGTCTCTAAATTGTCCGGATTTGGTCACCTTTGACTTTGGCAGATGAAAAGCCCAAATGTAAACAGCCACATGTCAAATCACCAATGTTTGCCTCTGAACTACCAATAGATGTCCTTTAATTACTGTCAGTAAAGGCGAACATTTAGGATTCAAAAATCCTGTGCTTTTACAAAACCACAAAAACGTATTGTTTATTTTTCTTCTGGCCAACGATATAATTCCATCAAATCCATGACCTTTATTGCTTTGTGGATCAGAAATATGAAGAATAAACACTTGCAGGCAAACCTGCAGCATTGCATGTTCCTTACCCTCAGATCAATGATTCTGTTGTCCAGTCTTGTATCTTGGTTTACAGTAGCTCTTCCATCCTAAAGAGTTGCACAAAAGCACATAGTGAATATACACATACTCAAAAGAGAAACAAAACCAAAACTTAACCTCAACAGAGAAAAACACCCTCTGGCTAAAAGCAGAGGGTTATTTCTATGTTCAGCAGAACTTCTAGATCATTCTAGAAAGAACGTACAGCAAGCTGGCAGCAGAGCAAAGTTTAAGTGTAACTTCTCCCAGAGGTCACAGGCAGAACCCAGCTATGAGGATGCAGCAGACACACACACAAAATTAGAAACCCTCTGGTTTTGACCTTCTACTGCAGTTCAGCAGACATCAAAGCTATAGAGCTGTTGAACAGTTCTGGATAGCACAAAGGAAGTAAATGCAAACCTAACAAACCCCCAGAATCACCGCATTAAGGAAGTTGCTCGGCTTTCGTGCTTTTGTTCAGCTACAAAGACAATAAAAAGCATTTGAGGATGCAAAGTTTTCACCTCCTCTCCTTCCACTTCTGGTCGAACAGCATCATCCAGCTGTAAGGGTAGCCGGGGTTCAGCTGAACTGATCACATAGATCTGAAATTGAGAGAACAGAAATAGCATGAGGCTCTGCTCAAAAGGAGGTGTGATTTACGAAAGGGTATTTCTAGCAGAGAATTGAAACAGTGTTTGCACAGGCTGCTCGCTCCAAGGCTGTGATTTTATTCCAGTACTTGAGATACACTCTGCATTCTCATGACAATACTGAAGTGCTTAGTTCTTGCTTTCCCTTTGGAAGATTTAAGTATCTTTTTTTCTTCTGGGAAGCACCAAATTGAGCAAGTTCATACAGCCTGAGGGACAAGCCTTTTGGCATGAATGCCAGCTCTGAATATACCAGATTTTCAATGAGTTTTGGGTTCTGATTCCAGCAAGATCACCCCGTTCTCTTTGTTAATGTATCATTTACTTATCATCTGAATATAGCTGAAAGAGCTATTTCAGATTCAAAAATTTATGAGATAACTAAAATACAATCAGAGAATGAAAACCAACTTGCTGTGCCTTATGGTTTAGTATTGCTCCTAGAGGAGCAGTGAATTTGATGTTCTTTCAGAAAAACCAAGCATAGGATAATCTGCACACATATTAAAACATGCTTCTTCAAAATCTGCAGATTTTCCCCAATGCTGTTAGGTAAGATTTACCTCACTGCTATAATAGGCATTGTGCTCTACTCCTGAGGCGACTGGGTTTCAGCTGTATTGTAGGCACACAGTTTAGTTAAGAAGCTTTAGAAAAAAAGGATATTACATAAAGGTTTAAATATGCTTTCTATTTAAACAAATTATAAAGTTACACTTCCTCCAGCCCTACAGCACAAGCTCCAGGAACTTTAGATTTCAAAAGTTTCCATACAGTTAAGCCACTGAGAGCTTATTTCTTTGAGAATTATGTATTCCAGTCCATTGTACTGAGGGGAAGATTGTAACTCTGATAAAGAAGAAACTCCTGACTTGCACTTAAAAAGAAGCAAACTTTTTATTCCAGTATCTACTGCAGTTAACAATCAAAAACCAGAACTACAAGCTTTCCTAGCCAAATTGTTCTAGTGAGAGACTTTATTTTACTTGATACTGTAATTGAAATGGCAGATAAAACCAGGGAAATACAAACTCCAAGTATCTTAAAACTGGAAGTGTTTGATTTTTACATATAAACCACTGAAATCTGTAGGTTAAAGCAGTTTGTTTCTCTGGCATGAGATTCCTTACTGACAAAGTTTATGTACGTAGAGAGACAGACAGTCTCAACAGATAATCTATCAAACAAATAACCAGTGCTCCATTTGCTCAAAAATTTACCCTTTGAACGTGAAGCTCAACGTCTTGCTGAGTACAGCCTCCAATTTTCTGATGTGCTTTCCTCACAACGCCTTCTATGTCCACAATGCTCTCTTTGGTGATGCTGTAATAAAGACAGGACAGGAGGCTCAGCAAGTTCCACTGCACTCTGCAGCAGCCTCAGCACTGAGCACCATTCAGGCACTGTATGGACTGCTGAACAACAGAACAGAGAAAAGGATCTGAAGTTACTTTAATAACTGATTGATGAAGGAGTTTGCTGAAATATCCCCAGCCACAATGAATTCAAACTGGGATGGAAGACTTGAAAGGGAAAGAATTATGACTGAGCTCAGTGCTTGCCCATTCTCTGTGTGTGTGTGTTTATACATGAACTGACAAGTGGCAGAGCTCTTTTTCTAGGCCACAGACACTCTTCCATGTGTCAGCTGATGCAATTATCTGCAAGATGTGTCTTCACCAGCAGAACAACAAACTGAAGGGAAGTCCTAGAATTAAAGGGGAAAATCAAAACTAGTTCAGCTTGTTTAACCTACATACTTGTTACTGAAAGATGCAAGATGCTCCAAAGTCATTTCTCTGTGACAGGAGACATCCCAACTGCTCTCCATTAACACCAAGAGTACATTAGAACACCACACACCATTCTGAAAGTCTTCCAAAGATATGATATAATGATATAAAGTGTGTGTGCTATAAGCAAGCAACAAAAGCCTCAGGAGTCAGAGATGAGAAAAGAATTTGTATGAGCAGTTTTTATTCACACATTTAAGTTACTGGAGTTTAAACCAGCACTTTTCTACAGATGATCTCACCCTAACTGGAAAATATATTTGCACTGTCTCTCTGTTAGCTTACAAGAGGCCAAATATCTAAAAATATTACTTTCCTTTTTAGGAAAACTAATGTTGCATTAATCTCTCATTGTGAATCCTCCTTGAGAAAGCAGGAAAGCACTTTATGTACATCACTTGACCACCTAAGCCCTTAGACAGCAGGAAAGTATCAGGCCCACAATTTAATTGCAAATAATAAGAGTTGAGTGAAGATGTCATCAGACAAGCTGGCCACTGCTGAAAGCAGCAAAGCAAAGAGCCATTAACAATGCTCAACTTTTAAAGGCTGGCACTTTTTTTACTTTGAATAAAAATCTTGAAAATTTTGATTATATTAATGTAACAGTGGATAATTCAAGCATCACATTCTCAAAACTTAACAGTCGCACTATGAGTAAATTCCAATTAACTAAAAAATAAAAAGCTAAATTTGAGTATTTTACCTGATTACACTTTTTTTTTTTTTTATGGTAATACTTTCAGGTGATAGAACTTATTAGCTGCTCTAAAGTTAATACAGACAAGAGTGCTTCATATGCTTGACTTACTTAACCATTAGGTAATTCCATGTACTGCATTAAATTTGTGAACAGCGTGTTCTTCTGGTACATTTACACTTTAGAAGAGCTACAGTTGCTCAAATCACGATTACATTTGTACATAGCAGAGGTTGAGAGTAGGCTTTCAAAAAGAATCCATTTAGTTATGGGTGAGTCTCTGTCTCCATTAGTTTAGCAGAGGCAACAAATATGAGAAAGGATAATTGAAATGGCACCAAGTGCTCCCAAGTACTTTCTGCCACAAATGATTCTGTTCGAAACTCCGCACACAGACTGTGGAACCAATAGAGCGCTTTGGGTGCAAGAGAGCGTGATCATCCATGAGAACATATGATGCTAAACCAGCATTAAGTGTAACTATAAATTCCCTTTGCTTTTCAAATGTGTGAATGTCTAAAAGAATTAAAGTTTTACAAACTCTTATGTGAACTTTTTTCCCCTAAACAGTTCTTCTCTGTTTTTCCTGCTTCCTTTTCCATGTCAACATTTTGGCAAATGTCCAGAAAACACCACTAATGACATGAATAGCAGTGTCTTCACTGAAAATATCAGTTTCTAACCTGATGAATAAAAGCCTTCTCCCCAACAACAGCAAATAATGTTTTAAACTTATTGAAGGGAGTTCTCTGTGCTGTGAAAAACAAAACAATAGTTAAATATAAATATGTTGTATGATGAATTCTTAATTAGATTGGTGATCCCATGGCTGAGAACTGTTAGTGAGGTCTGTACAGAACTCTGATCAGAACATGCAAGGAATTCAACACATGCATTATGGTATCAGGTTAAAAATAGAGGAAGAAACTGACTTTTACATCACTGTAACTGCAATATTGCTTTGCAAACTTGCCTAATTTTAAAACTTTGCACATAGGATAAAACGAGCTTTCTCTCCATCTCTACACTGGAGTAGCAATTAAAACATGTTTCTTGATCTGGAACACATTTAAAACTGTAGCATTCCTTAGTCATTACATTTGCCATGATTTTAAGATGTATTTCAACTGTGTTCCTAACTGTGTAGGTCCCTGTAAGATTCAATTAATTGCCTAGGCACACAAAAGCACTAGGAAGGGTCCTACTGCATGTGACCATCTTTGAATTAATAAACATCCATCATCTCCTGTAAACTTTCACTTGATAATTAAAAAAGGTGCTTTTCCTCATTTAGACTCCACATTCAATCCAGTATGGAAATAAAAGCTTGTGTTTTTAGCTCTGTGCGACCTGTGCTCAGCTGGACCTAGAGCTGAAGTGTCTGAAATCCATGACACTGCATCAAACATCAACTACAGAAACCTGGAAGGTGCTGCTTTGATCCCAAGGTAATTCCAAGGATGTTACTGAAGTGGCATGTTCAGTTCAAGTCACAACAAGAAACAAAGATGTTTTAATAAAATGCCAGTAACTGTAGGAAAGCATTCTCCACAGCAGCAGGAATAAGTCATCTAGGTGATTTTTGATAGAAATCCCCTGGGTAACAAAAAACCCCCGAACACCAATAAAAAGTGAACAAGTAGCAGTAAAACATGCCAAAGCACCACCTTTTCCATTAAGGACAACCACATTTTTACCTGTAATTATTATTACCAGAGACTAGAAACTAAAGTAGGATCCCTAAGGCATCAAGAAAACACAAATTACATCTTTAGATTTTTTAATCCAAACAGAAACTATTTAAGTATATAGATTCATGAAGTGCAACAATAAAAAACAGGAAACTATTTCGTATATATGTTCAAAAAGATCAAGATTATAATTTCTAAAGTGTCCACTAGATGCCTTATGTCCCTCTTAATTAGCTGCATGCCTATTAGCCAAGACTTTCTCTTTTAACCACAGGATTGCATTCTTGCAGTCTTTATAACAACATCTTTCATCAACAGCTTTGTGTTGCAAGCTGAACCCACGCTGGCCTCCCAAAGTGAATCACAATCAACTTGGTCAAAAGGCTGAAGAATAGCAAGAAACTTGGTTATTTATAGACTTTAAATAGAAAACGTTTACTTCTTCTATACCACCTATACTTATCCTGGCATTTTGTTGTTTTTGCTTCAACAACTTTCTGTAAGCAGACTGCACAAATTATATTAATACATCACTAAACACAAAATATTAAATAATTGTCTTATTACATAATAATTAATGATCCTTTATCTGAATGCCAGTGAAAGTGAAGGCAATGGTTTACTTTCAAAAAATGAGTGCATTTTTTTAGTAGTTAAGAGTATAAACATTTTATACTCAACAAGAACAACTGTGATCCTGCCTGCACAAATATAGCAAGTATGCATGAAGCCCCCCTGAAAGGAAATTATCTGACACTGTATACAAAAAAGCTAGGTAAACACCTGTTCTTATTCTATTCATTCTGAAAATGTAATGATTGGTTTCCTATACCAACATTCTAACACTTGGCTGAACCTGGGTATCCTCTGGGGGGAAAAAAAAGCCCATCTGCTTTTGAAGATTTTAACAAAATCCACAATGCATTTTTAGTAACTTTCAGGTAAAAAAATCTACACTTTATTTCCTTTTTAAATTCCCTTAATTTCATCCTCTGTTCATTGCATCCTGTCACACCTTTGTATGTGCAATGTAAAGAGCCCTGGCTGGCAGAAGATCTGGCATAGCACCACCCGACTGGGGTTTAAATTACTAACTAATTTCTCCAGGATAGCACAGAGTTTTCTTTAGTGTCACAGAAAGCAGATTTGCCTGACCATGTATCATTTCTTCTTGCAACTTCACCATCAACCTTTTCCAACCTAACATGTATTTAGACACAAAGACAACCAAAGTGGACCATATATTCCAGAATTGCCTAAAAGCAGGCACATATTACATTAATGGCATTTTATTCCTCTTTTCCAAAAGTCAGAGAACTGCATGGGCTCCTGTAAAGTCAGTTATCTATCACAATCTCACATTTCTGTCTGCACTTTTCTATTTATTAATCCTGAACACCCACAAAACCTGACCAAACAATCACAAAGGTACAAATTCACACTGAAGAGCACTGAAGTGATTGTTCTAAAGGAACCATGGTTACTATACACTCCTGAGTCTCCATTCACCAGTTCAATTTCTGCATCACCAGCAAACTTTGCAATTTGACATTTTCCTCCAGTCTTCTGATAAAAATTAAACAGAAACAGATGAAGAAATCATTCTGCAATACCAGTCTTCTTGGTATTACCAATTTATCTATCTAAAGAACTTCCACATATTTTTCTATATTGTGAATTATTTTCATACAAGTTAACCATTTTTTCCCCCTCTCCATTTCAATCTCTTTCCTGCATTTTTACTTTCTAGTCTACTACAAAGAGCCAACAAGTCACTTCCTGTGCATCTTTGAGGAGCTCAATTAGAATCTGTTAACCACCTCTCCCAACTGCTCTATCAGCTCACGTGGCTCTGGCAGTGGGGTGGCGGGAAAGGCTCAGGGAGCCTGCTGAGCTAGAAAAGGAGAAAGAAAACCAAAACCAGCCACACCCAAAGCCCGATGGAAAAAAGCAGGTTGATAAATTACTAAGATAAATTACTAACTGGCACCTCTGCTATTGAAAAGAGACAATTAACTGTCTCTCTTACACTGCATCCCTTGCAGGACGGGGCTGAATGATTTTTTCTGATAAAAGACAGAAGAACTATTCCACAACTGCCAATCCTGTATCTCGACTGGCTCTGTGCTATGTTTGTTTTGGAAGTTCAACTAGAAACTTTCCATGGTTAAACTCACAGAAATTTCTTTGTAAACCTGAGTTGAACCACTATAAAGCATCTGTCACTAAAAACTCGCATTCTAATGACAACGGTGGTTAATTACTGTATGAATGTTGCTGACCACAGAACATTATGAAAGTTCTTGGTTTCCATGTGCCAATATCTAAAAGAGGAACTGGTTTGTTTATAATTTATGAAAATTTGTACTAAAAAAGCTCATTATTTAGTCAACTAAAATTAAAAATTCAAGATGCAGAATTTTACAAACTGTTTTAAATGAAGTTGTGCACACAGTATGAAAATAGGAGAAAACAGCACATGGAAAATATGGTTTATATACTATCAGTGAAAACATTTAAAAATTTAATTGAAGTTTAAATATTTGAGTTAAACGTTTTCTTCAATTAAATGTGTATTTCCTCATTTAACACGTCGGAAATGAGATGGTAAAAAAAGACACTGAGAAAAGCAGGGAAACAGGAAAGTTATTTTTAGACATCTAAGCCCAGCCTCATCTGCTAGAAATAATGGGATCACTCTGGAGCAGGTGAAAGGCAGCAGGGAAGTGACTGAGGACAGGCACGTACTGGGGCTCCGCTTCAGGTGCTGCTGACACAGTGACCCCACGTGCACTCACCAGGCAGGGAGCAGCAGCAGCCTCTGAAGGACGAGAGGCAGCTGCAGTGGCAACAGCAGACAGAATTGGAGGAGATGAAACACTGGAAAAAGTGAGAGCATGGCAGGATATTAATAAAATAGGTTTGTTGGTGGGAAGGAATCCTGAGATGACTGCACTAATGACGTTAAAAAAATCAAAAGCAAAACCCCAAAAGAGAATCCCAAAAGGCTGTAACAGAGTTACACCACTGGTGATGATGAGCATGTAATCATTTCAGAAGCACAAATAAATAATAAGGGAAACAAGTAAGTGAGTGAATAAGTGAAAGTAAGTGAGGCTGAAATACCAGGCTTCAGCTAGTAAATGCTATCCCAAAACAGGAGCAGAAGGAAAAGTCAAAACACAGTATAAACATCATCAGTCTGGCTACTCTGAGGAATTGAAGCCTGTCTAATCAAGAGGGAAGACGACAGGGAGTTGGGAAGAACCTAAGGATGAGATTCTGCCTGATTTAACATCTCACTGCTGCCAGAAGAGAAAGGAGCTTTACCCTCTATTCTTTCCAGATACCCCCTTCCACTGTTTACTACTCCTTGCTAGATCTGGACCTCCATGACCTAATTTAATCACTAATCTTGCAGAAAAATAATTGAGTAAAAAAAAAAGATCAGTGAATCACAAAAAACCATCACAGGTTTAGAAGTGGCAGTCAGCATATGGAAAAATAGAGTAAAGACCAGCTTCCCCCTCATGCGGTCCTAACCACAAAGATTTACCAATCATGAAGTGTAAGAAATTCAGCTGTGGAGGGACAAACCATGAAGAAAACTGAAAAAGAGAGATATTGAAGAGAACTGGAGAACAGAAGAGTGTGCATCACAACTCTTAAGAGATGTTCCACTGTTCTGTAGCACAAGTTTCTCGAGGGAGTACAGGCAGACTGTTGGGAGAGGAATTAGGGAACAAGTACATTATACACTCAATTCTTTTCAGAGATTCCAATCGCTGGAGAGAACAAATCATTTCACGAAGAAACAGAACACTTCACTTTGGCTCATCAACACCTGTGAACAGCATGTTTCACACTGGCACTGCCAGCAGTGAGCACCGCCAAACAACAAACACTGCTGGGTCTGTTTTCCTGCTGCCTTAAACCCCAGCAGCAGCAGCATTATCCCAACCTTCTTAACTTGGCTTCTGGAAGTCTCTACTATAATGAATCCTTCCCCTCCCTGACATATTGAAGGTTGAAGGCTGTAGCACTTTTGCAGCTAATTACTGGGGGCTCCCTTCCCAGGCATGAGACTATTGCCAAGAACTACACAGAAGCAACTCAAGTGCCACATGTTTAACATATTCTGCACTGAATAAACTGCAACAGAATTGACCCACATTTCTATTTGTGAACAAGCAGATAGACATGATTAAAGCTTTACCATGAAGCACATTTGTCACACAATCATGTTTACTACAGGACAACCCCAAAAGCACAATCTTGATGCAAACAAAAGGGAAAAGTAATTTTTTATCTTTAGAAACAAAACAAACCAAATAACTGAATTCAAATTGCTGCAACAAACACTCTTTCAATTGCCAAATCTATTACCCCTTCCAAACTTTTTTAAAATTAAAATTTTAGTGCCAAAAATAAGGCGTAGATAAGACTAACCCAGTGCACAGAAGCCACTTTTAATTTCTCCAACTCAGTAAGCCACTCGCAATATGAGACTTCTTCACATCAGTTCCAAGTGTAAAATGTATTACTACACTGCACGTCTGGTAGAAGAAAAACGCTGAGCATGTGCAGACACACAGCACCACCACACACCAAACCAAGTGCCCCACTAAGCTCAGCTTGCCAGACTTTTTGTTAGCCAGCTTGGAAGAAAGTGTAGGTTGTCTATGGCGAGAGAATGCTGCTTCAGCAGTTCAGAATGAATTTCAAGCCTGTTCTCCATTTTATCTTTTGTCAGTATAATGTATTCAACGCAATAGAGAGCTGACAATTTAAATAACTACATTTTAAAACAAACGAAGCATTGATGTTAATGTGTGAAAATGGTCCCAACCCCTGGGAGTCCTGGTTCCCACCATTGTTTACTCTGACAACAGGATATAATTGCTTACTTACTTGGCAGCAAACTTTACCATCTGCTTGCTTGCATGCTGTCCCACAGCCACAAGAGCCTGGATATTAAACTGCTGCTGACGCAGGACTAAGAAACACTGCTTCCCTGAATACAAAGAGAAACAACACAGGTGTATTAAGGACAAGTTACTCGAGGTCTTTGTGAATGAGAAAAAATTCTTTACTACTTAAATATAAACTGAGCTTTTAAGAATGTGCTCTCTCTCTCTTTCATTCATCGCTGCGCCCCTCCAAAAGGCTGCTTCAAACTCCTCAGCGGTACATACACACACACAAAAACACACCCAAACATTGAGATAAATTAAATAATTGTGCCTTCCATCTATAAACATTTGAATGGACGTTTTCTAAAAATAACAGTAAAACTTCCAAGATAAAGAGTATTTAGACAAAAGGAAAACAACAGATTGTAACTTTTAAAGTAACTTTTTCTTCAACTGCGAGAAATATACAACACTTTTCCTTGTTTCTTTGCTCACAACTACTTCAAGTCTAAACTACTTTTAAATAAGTTTTTTCCTCATCTTTTCAAGTCGAAGCTGTAGAGTTCACTTTACAAAGCTGCTCTGAGAGAATTAGGCTTGATTTTGCACCACAAGGACTAAACCAACAATGTTCATTCTATAATACACCACACACTCAGAATGAAGGGGAACAAAAGGAGTATTGATTCTAGTGAATGACAAGAACCTAAAAGACCCAATTAAAAATTCCTGTAAGAGCAATTTATTCATGAACAGCTTAGGGAAAAAGAAGTTAATAGGAATTAATAATAACGTACAAAGAACATAGTGCATTTTGCTGACTTTTAAATGGGTATTTCCAAGTCAACAAAGCTCATTCTAATCTGTTTAGCTGACAGTTACAATAATTTCATACTTCTTCTCACATCTCTAATAATCATTTATTCCTTAACTTAGTATTAAGGAAATATGGTGATTTTAAATGCTTCTTCCTACAGAGAAATTGCCAACAAACGCTTCAGTGGTGTACCAGTACCTGATAAAGGCACCAGTGTGATTTTAACCCCAAGTTCTGACGCAGAACATCGTAACATTTCCATTGAAATGGTGAGAATAGGAAGAAGCCAGAAGCTTTGTTACAGACAGCTACTTCCCTGTTGTTGTTGACTTAAACTCTAAACCAATAAACCGCACATACCTGACTTGAAAACTGACACTAAAAAGCCAGTTGCAGTTTTCATTTGTAATTATGCAGATTAGCATTACTGACACATAGCTACAGATAATTCAAGAGAAAATAAACGCAGAACCCCTGACACACAATCTCGTGGAAATAAAAGCAAATATACCAAACTAGTAAAAAGTATTATTAAATATTAATTATAATTATTGGAAATAACTAATCTTGTCCTATGACAATAATGCAATAAGATTAATTAAGTCTTTTCAGAAAACAGAGTACAACTACTTCTGTATTCCAGAGGCTGCAATATCCAATATGGCACAGATGCACGAATTTCTTGCAGGCAAACATTAAATAACAGATTTAAATTAGAAAAATACAAGCTGTGTTTCAGATCCAGCAAGTCAACAAAGAAAGTACAATTTTTCCACAGGACATGATATGCTGAGTTTCTTTAGATAAGGGAGTCGTATCTCACATCTTTGTCATCTCAGTGTTTCTTACAGTGTGGCTGGATACAGCATTTCCTAGGAGATACTATCTGTCTCCATGATTTTAGTCACAAACAATTTAGCAAAATATGATCAAAGGTTCAGCAGGGATGTACTATGTGTTCAAACAAAAAATGCACAGCTGAAGACAGCTACGATGTAAGTCAGCTAGGGAAGTAATGAGAGGATCTGCTATCCCAGAATAGTTTGGGCTGGAAGAGACCTTAAAGGCCATCCAGTCCAATCTCCTGCAACAAGCAGGGACATCTTCACCAGGACCAGCTTGCCCAGCTCCTCATCTAAAAGTCTGGGGGTTGTACTTAATCCCAAGAACTGGAGCTCTGATGAATATCTGCATTATGAAAGGACTCACATGCCTTTGCCATGAGTAACAGTAGCTGTTCTGATGATGCAGGAGGATGTTTTGCAGAAAGCAATCACTTCTAATCACACAGAAGATAAGTGATCAAATGGACCTCACCCACAGGACCAGTCAAAATCTCCCAGCACAAAGATTAAAAGAAAGAAGAGAACTTCTCCTGAGAGAGCTGAAGGCACTCAAAATAAAGTATCAAAAAGACTGTCCATAATCAAATCTAGCTCATGCTTAGAAGCATTTCCACAAGAGATGTGAAAACGGAAGCATCTGAGTAAGAAAAAAATTGGACAATGGGATCTTCTCTGTGTTTGAAAATACTTCTGTGGTGTTTAGGTGACCACATTCAACAGTAAACTACTCTAAGTTCCTATTAAAAAAAAAAAAAAAATACCACGTCCCACAAGAATGCCTAAAAGACAAAAAATTTCAAAAGGAATTTGGTTAAAAACAGCTGACACAGTAAAATGCGTAGAATGTAGTAAAATGCATAGAATGTTCAGGCACTGAATAAATACAAAAATCCCATCAAAACTAAGCACGTAAACCAACCAGTAATTGACCGTCTGTGTTGGATAAAAGAACCAAATCACACAAGAAAATAAATGGATGAAAAATAATTTATACAACCTTTTACTTCTTTTTTATGAGAGAAAGGGATCTAAGGAAGTAATGTGTATAAAGAGTAAGAAAACGCTGGTTGTATAAATTAAATGATGGTTACGTACATTTGCCAGCAAAGTGAAGACTTTACACGGTTTATTATAAAATTTGGCCCAATATTTAAATTCCTCTTGGTGGAATATTTATTTTCAGATGTTTCATAGACCTTTGGATTCATAACCCAAAATCTAGTTCAGGTCTAACATTCTGCACAAGCCCCAGCTGCCTGGCCAAACCCAGACAAATTTCCCAAGGGCTTTTCAATGATAAAAGTGATCAGTAGATTAGGCTGGCTTTAAAATAAGGCCAGAAATAACATATATTCAATCTATGATACAAACCACCGGGCCCTGTGAACTTTAATATTAGTACATCCACAGAAATTCCCAACACCCCATTCTTTACACATCCTTCAGTTAATTTCCACCAGACTCCACGAGTGACTTGCTATAGGAGACAGCTAGAATCTGCAGTTGTCCCCATTAATTTTTTTTGTCTGTTTATTGGTCAGAACCAGACAGGGTTTAATAAAGGCTACGCTGGTTATTCAGGAGTCAAATTCAAGTTTCTGAGAAAAACTAAAGCTTGTTTTTGTGAAAGATTTTCCTGTTTCCTGCAAGGCTTTCCTTTCCACAGTGGTAGGAATAGTGCCATGTTGTGTGTGGGAAAGACTAATATTACTTTCTACTCTTAAACATTTGCTTTTCTTGTAAGATTCTATCCCCAAAGCTTAAGTAAACAAGTGTATGGCATTCCCTAGCAGCACTCCCTGAATGTCAGAATTGTTCTGTATTGTCAGACCAAGAGGGAACAAGAGACATCATCAATAAATTCAGATCATTCATGCCCATGAGAACTCCTTTTGCACTCATTCTTCAGGTTGTGTTAAAGAGTTTTGAAAATAAGCATTGTTGTTTCATCAAAACCGAAAGTCTTTCCTGAGGTCAAAGATTACAACAGCTTCTTTTAATTTCATATTGCCTTGTTACAGAGATGTTACTGTGTTTGATGTTAATATATATATCATACAAGATCCCACATATCAATGTATTACAGAGAGCAATCAACAACCACAGAAGTTTACATCGCTTTCGAGGTCTGCATAGATACCTGCTTCTAATATCTTGAATTCTGTTAATAGCCTGAACTTCCTATAATTGCAAACAAAACAAAACAAACAAAGCCATAAGGATACTCTAATTTCTACACTGATAGTATCAACAGTAACGTTTCAATCAGCTGGAGTGTCTTCTGTCTGAACAACTTCATGACGTAATGACCAAGGCTTTCACAGCTTTTGGACCAGACAATTTCTTTAATTAACTGTGAGCCTTCCATTACAAAATTACTGAGGAAATCACAGAGGACTCCTTAAGTTTAAAAATTCTAACACAAATTAAAACGTGCATCCTATGTATATATTTTAATGCAGTTCCTTATTTTAACCAACTGCAGCACAGACACTCATTAGGAGGGACATGTTTTAAGAAAATGAATTCTCAAAAAGAGAAATTAAGCTGGTACCTTGATGATATTCTGTATTGGATTCTCACCCCTAATTTGCGTCATTCCCAATTTTAAGACTACTGTAAAGTTTTGTTTGTGATGTTTGGTTTTTTTTTTTTTTTCAATTCTTGGAAAGACAAGTTATTTATATCTACAGAGCATACATAACTGAAACCAGCACAACAGTTGTCAGCATCTGATGTCAGCTGCAAAGGCCAAAGCCTATTGAAGTTTGCATATGGCAACCTGGTCTCCAGAGGGAACTTCTGATTGCAGGGAAGAAATATATGGCTGTCAGACAGCCAAGTGTGACAGCCCACACTGCTGAGACCCTACAAAAGGGCTTCCCTTTTGTCTCGCTAAAGAAAGATGATGCTTCTTATTTGAAGTTCAAATTGATATAATTAGATACCGGTAATCGAAAGTAAGAATTCTGAAATTTTAACAGATCTTTGTTTCCTGTCAAAGAAAAGGTGTGGTGAAAAAATACATGTGCAGCAAGAAATATGACCTGTCTGACAACAGATACCTTTAAAATACAAGTATGTTTTACTGTAGCTTAGAAGTGTATTAATACCTTAAGGAGACCGATGACATTTTAAAATTACTATTATTTACAATTGCCCATGTGTTATTTAGCAATACAGTAAAACGAAAATTCACTTTTACTACAATAACTGATTTCCACACAGATAAAATCAAAATCTTCTTTTCCCTCCTGGGAAAAAGAGAGGTGGAAAAAGAGAAAAGAACCAGTCAAAGTAACACTGAGGCAACCCTGAGTAACCAGGTGGCAAAGTTTTCTTGACTGCAAGACATAAGCAACTGGTCATGAAACCAAAATAAACATTAAGGCTGTACTAATGACATGAGGAAATAAAACCAAAAACCCTGGAGGCCTCTCACCTTTAGCTCTGCTGGTGTGAATTCTGCCACGAACCCAAACCTCCTCATCAGCCTTCTCCACCGTCAAGTCTTTTATGCGAACCAAAACTCGATCTGAATTACAGAAAAAAACACACATTTTAAAACAGTTTTTCACTTCAAAATCCAAATACACTTTCTGTCATTGCTATTGATAAAATTGACAATAAATCCAAAAATTATTTTTTGTATCAACTTACTGAAAACACACAAGATTCCATTTCCTTTCTTAGTCACTTGTATCTGATCCAGTAGCTTTAAACTGTTCAAGTTTATTTTTGACTTCCACAGCAGCGTCAAACTGCCCTTTGCCAACAGCAAGACTCATGTAGTTCACGGATGGCAGAACCCAGCATGACTACACTGGATTTGATAGGACTTCACTGTACTACCTGCACTTCTTAGTCTGAATTTCTTCTGCCTAAGGGATGTGTGCCCTGCTGCACTGTGCAGGGTCAAAGCTGCTGTGTTGAACCCAGCAAAACAAAGGCTCAGAGGTAACATGACTACTCTCTGTATCTACCTTACGTGAGCAGGACGAAAGCAACTGTAAAATAACTATTATTTAAAATAAAGAACAGAAAGAAACCACAAATAAATGTGCATTATAAATATTTAAAAATATTTATTTTGATTAAAACAACAGCACTTTGGAGCAACAAAAGTATTACTGTATAAAACGGTTAACATTCATTTAAGGAGAATCTTTTTGACAACCTGATCAAGCACTACTATCACTGTCAGAGCCAAGACTGGATGAGAAGAATTCTTCAAACCCAATGTAGCTGCAAAGGTAAGTAACAACAGGAACGCATGGCTAGGAAAGGGCACATTCTGGATAGCAAAGGGAAAAAACAGTTATCAGGAAAATATTTTTAAATAAATCAGGACTTAAAAATTTGCATGCAACCATTATGAACTAACAATACGCTGGGTGCAAACTGTTATTCCTTGCATGCTTCTTTCCTCACAAACTTCTCCCTCGTTTCAAAATAACATTAAATTTGCTAAGACACTTCCACTGTAGACTTTTCCTGACAGAACTCTTCTAAAGTTTTGGAAAAAAACCCAAACTTTTGCCTGCTCCAGATTACCATCTGCTGTTCTGGACTCCTTCCTTGTCTCTGAATACCAGTCACAGCTTGCCCTGCAAGCCTATTATTCTGCACTGGGGATTTTAGGGGATTGAAAAGTTTTATTAGCTTATGTCAGGCCAATGCAATTCTGTCATCACAGACACATATCAAATCCAGAACAGAATGGAAGTGCACCGAGAAATGTGATAGGAAATTGACTCAAATATATTCATAAAGCGTGTATGTGTGTGTGCTGGAGAAGGGGGAAATGAGAATAAAGATGTTATTTATCATTGGCCAGCAATTTCTGATATTCAAACTTTGTGTAGTACTGTAGGAAACATGCAACCATCACAGTCCACAACCTTCAGTATTTCTAAGAGTTTGATATTCAGACAGTTGAAATTACCTCAGCAACTTGAAACTGTATTGTTACAAAGTTAAAACATTTTCTAGAAAGAAGCATAAAGACACAATGAGGTGGTACACCTTTCATGGATCCTTAATGTTTCAGGAACCATCTGCATTAGATAAGTATTTTTTAAAGTCTTTTGGATATCTAACAATTCATGTTTCACCAAGGCTAAACAAGACACATTTGACACAATTGTTATATAGTATTAATTATTAAAAATTATTTCACCTTTCATAAAAACGATAATAAACAGTATCCACAAGGTGACATCATAAAGCCCTTTCTTCCAACAGATGACAAAATCACAGAATGGCTGAGGCTGGGAGGCTAGTTCTTTTTTCCCTTAATGCATAGCCCAATCTCTTCTTTCCAGCATACTAAATATTCTTATTTTTCTCTCAGAACGCCAACCTCTTCTAAATATGGGAGGAGAGGATAAAAATCCAAAAAGCTGTGCGGGATACATAAAACAATACTTTTTCACCTCCAGACCCCATTCCCTGCCTGTCACATCAACATGTTTACTAAGATAATTTATCCTGCATCGCAGAATTTAGAGCACTATGATCAATATTTCTGCTGCCTCTGTGTAGTGCCAGCATCTTCAAAGTACTGGAAAAAAATGAAAAAGAGAAGGCAAGTTTGACATAAAAACCTGAAAATCAAAAGCAACATTAGATGAAAGCAGCTTCCAGGGAGGGGATTTGAGATGATGGGTCTGAAGGGAGAAAAAAGGAATGGCCAAAAATGGAGTTTTACTAGCAATCATAGCCTCAAGCAGGCAGGAAGGACTTAAAGACCTGACATGACAGGAGGCAAGAACATTAGATAGCCAGGGCAGCCAACATAAGCAGAAGAAAGATTTAAGTGGGCCAAGAAAGAAGGTACAGGTATGTGTGAGCTCAACAGAGCAGGGTGGAGAAACAAAGTTGTGAACTTGAGAAAAGTTTAAATTCGTCTGCAGAGGAACAAGAATCTATCAGCATGGCAAAAGGACAGTAAGCTTAGTCCTTGGAAAGGAAGAATAACTTGTTCTGGTCACTGTAAGCTGTGAGTACCCTGTCCAGCCAGGGACCCCAGTACAGAGCTGCAAGCAGAACAGCACCACTGCTGCAGCCCCCACCAAGCTGCCAGCCAGGGCTGTGCTGGCTCTGCTCACCAGACGCTGTGTGGGCTGCACACCTCGCACCACCAGCGGCTACTCTGATTTACAAATGGCAGGCAGCCTTCAGACACTTCACACAGACTTCAGAAACAAAATTAATACACTTCAGATAGCTGGGAACTATCTGTGCTTCTTCACCACTCCCTGTCCCCAAGCAGCAGCTCCTCCATGACACCCAAGAACACTCTGGGCATCTACTCATGACAAATAATATCTCACCCCCCTGTGAACCCTTTGGCAAGAGCTCTCCCTGGCAGGAACCATTGATTCTGTAAATAAAACTGCATTAGTATCGAGGAAAGGACTAGGCTGGTCTTCAGCTTTATTATTATACACTTTTTGTTCTTTATTGCTACCCAAATTTGGTGTTCTGAATAACCACTTCCTAAAATCACAGAAGAGGAGTAATGTAGATTGCATTTTAAGCCAAATGGAAAAGTGACTCAACATTGTTCATACACTGAGAAGTTTTTTTTAAACAAGGATGAAAGGTCAAACGGACAACACAACTAAAATATGACACTCAGCCTTTTTCATATAATTTCCTGTAGCTTTCACCATTTTCCTTCTCAACATATTTTTTTCTCCAGTACTTTTGAGTGTTTCTTCTGCATATGAGACAGTTAGCATTTCTCCATGAAAGCAGGACTTGATCTGCCATCTCAGGTCCCCTACACAGTTGTTTGCTCTGGGATACAAATCCAGGAAAGGAAACAGAGCTGGGCTGCTTCCAATGTGACTTCAATTCCAGTTCCCTTTCTCTGGCAGCCAGAATGTATTTTATTCAATAATGACTGCTAATGCAGTCTCTGCTGATTTTCTTGTCCCATTACATTCTTGATATAAAGTTCCCCTTCAGTTGTTTTCAACCTGAGTGCTCTTGTGACTGCTTCTCTTCCCTACATCCTGTATTTCCCTTCCTATAGGGGGATCAACCAAAACAATCACTCAAATGAGAAAAAGTACCATCTAATTCTCCTAATCACAGATATTGTTGCTGTTTCACATTTTACTGTGAAGAAGTTACAAGAAGCCAGTCTGTTACTTTCCCTCATTACCGTTTCATGCACTGAATTTAATACAAAGATTACTATTTCTTGATATTAGCCCAGGAGATTGTTCTCTAGCTGCTAAGTTTTTCTGAATCCCAATTCCCCATCAGGATTTCCTGAATTCAGAGTGGTATGACTGATAAAACACATTAATATTAATTATCCAATATTAATGGATTTGCTGCCCATATACAGGAGAAGTGGAAGGCTGCATAAGCAGACAGATCATACTCAGAGAGAGAGCACTGCTGTGGTAAGTCACAGCAGAGCTTACTCTAAACAGAAAAAACCTGATATCTCAGGACTCAGTGCATGATAAATAACAATAATGTAATAATTAATAAAAAGTCCACAGTGATGGACAGACACAAAACTGACGGTCCAGGCAAGGGCAAAGACAGAGACTCCTCTCAACCCAGACTTGAGCTCCAATATTCAACCACACTCATGGCTTTTTTTTTTTTTTTACTTCTACCCTCCAATCTCAATTTCCTGTTCCAAGTCCATGACCTCCAGTCCAACTACCACACACCTTCAAAGCCTGGCCTTATCTTTCCTACACCCTCCCATTAAGCAGATTTAAACTGTAAGATCATCCCAAAGCTTCCTCTTCTGCAGGCTGGACAAGCGCAGCTCCCTCAGACTTGGTGCTCCAATCCCCTGAGCAGCATGGTAGCTCTTCACTGGACTGGCTCCAGAATGTTAATTAATGCCTTCTTTGCACTGGAGAGACCAAAATTGGCCATGGCACTCCAAAGGCAAACGTCTCACAAGTGCCAAATGAATCCCAATAAAAGGAGAAAACGCCAGCGGGATTTGAATGAAAAAGTTTGATAAATGATTTCTCAAGGAAGTACTGAAGATATTTGGTAGGTAACTTCTTTTTTCCTCCTTTCCCACCCCCTCTCTTGCAAAAACTTTTTTGTTTTTCAACTGACCTGGTTTCTCTTGGGATTGTATCATTGATGACACTCCATATCTTTCCTTAGCATAATCCTAGAATGGAGGTGAGAAACATATATCAAAGCAGCACATACAAAAAAAAAAAAAAAAAAAACCAAAAACAAACAAACAAACAAAAACCTAATCATCATCATCACAGAGTGAACTGAAGGAACACAAAATAATTAGCTATAATATTTAAAAAAAAATGTATTTTGGACCCATAGGAGATACAAAAGGGAGAGAAGACAATTGTGCCCTGGAAGAAAAAAATAATTCCAGCAAGAGTGATGCACAAGGATCATTACTTGTTACACAGAAAGTTAGAGTGATTATCTCTACAAAGAGCCTACTCCTCATAAAGCTGAGTCCTATGTAAGTAGATAGATTAAATATTTCCTTCCCATATTCAGGCACCCTGAAAAATCCATCACATCACATGTAATTGTCACAGCCCAGAGGAACCTGACTGTTAATAAAATCTTCCATGCAAGCCACAGACAAAGGCAGCATTTTCACCAAAAGATCACAATTCTGGTTTCCCAGCTAAGCCCATTTTCACATAAAATCCCTTGGTTTATTTATTTTATTCTATTCAATACATGAACCAAAGTTCCTACTAAATACTTTATTTGGGGAGGGTCTTTGCTTGTTTGTTTTTGATGAATTGTGGCATACTTGTATCTTTATGGAAGCCACCAAAACTTGGCAGTCCTTATTGCTGATGCAAGAACAAGCAAAAATTACTTTATAACAAAATGATCTGACGCTCATTGTTAGTGTTTTTTTCTTCTTGAAGAAACACCGGCCTACAATTTTTCAGCGCTGCTCCGTGATCTTCACATGCAAGGCAGAAGCACCTGCCAGGCCAGCAGGAGCCCCTGCAGAAACCTCCTGCTGTGGAGGAGCAGCCCAGGTGTTTCTGGGGGGAGCGGAGCTCCTCGGGGAATCAGAGGCTGGGCCCAGCGAAGAGGGAGTGGGGGGACAGGCAGGGTAAAGCCAAGGGCAGCTGTGCCCCCGGGCTCAGCCAAACCCCGCCTGGGCCCAGCCCCCCCACCCCGGAGAGCCTCAACAGCGCGCCCGCCGCGTTCCCTGCGGAGACCCACATCAGCCGCCGACGAGTCCTCGTTCTCCGGGCGGCGGTCCTGGCCCTGCCCGCGGCCGGCGGCGCTCGGCATCCTGCGGCGGCCGGCGCGGCCCTCACGGTCCCTCACGCCACAGCTCCGCGCACGCCACGCCGCTTCCGCGCGCCCGACTCTCGCGAGAGCGCCGCGCCTGCCCCTGCCCCGCCCGGCGCCGGCCGAGCGTATCGCGAGAGCTGTCCCGGCACGCGCCGCCCGCCGCCCGCAGCGCGCGCTCCCGCGCAGTGCCCTCAGGGCGGGGCTGGGCCGGTGGCGGCGGCTCCGTGCTCCCCTCAGGAGCCGTCGCCGTCCTCGCGAGTCTCGGAGCCTCCAACCCCGAGCTGATGATGCTGAGGCGAATGCTGCGGAGCTGGGCTGGGCTGGGCAGGGCTGAGGCAGGGTGGGTTTGGTCCTCGCTCGCTCCTCGCTCGCTCCGTCCATCACATTGTGGCCAGAGGTAATATCAGAGAATCACAGAATTGTTTGAGTTGAAAGAGACCTCTGAATATCACTCAGTCCAACCCCCCGCCAATGCAGGGTTACCTGGAACGTGTCCAGGCGGGTTTGGGCTGTCTCCAGAGAGGGAGACTCCACGGCCTGTCTGGGCAGCTGTTCCAGTCGTCTTCCACTCTCAACCTAAAGAAGTTCTTCCTTGTGTTGAAGTGAAACTGTTTTTTAGTTCATGGCCAGCGCTCCTCGTCCTGCTGCTGGGCACCACTTAAAAAAATCTGGCACCATTCTCTTGCACCCGCCTTGAAGATATTTATATGCATATAAATAAACATGTTGGACTATGAGGTGGCCAGCTAATGACTGTGGAGCCAAATCAAAATGCGCAATGTTCTATTAGGCCAGCAAACGTGGCTTCCCGGTGCTTACCCTGGTAGCAGTTCTGAGCCCTTGCCCAATCACTGTTTATAATTAGCTGTTTATTAGTTAGCTACAAGTAGGTCTGGGAGTTTTGAGAGGATGAGCAATAGTGCAAACGCAGGTGTTTCCCTGCAGCTGGGTGCTTGAAGCAATGCTACAGTTCTGAGCCAGGGTTGGCTGCAGGTGCCAGCTTTGAAACGACAGAAATCAAAGCTGGATGCAGCTGGCGAATCTATAGATTGTTTATTTTGTGCGGGGCAAGAAAGAGTTAGCGGTCCTGATTTAAATTCTAGTTTTGAATTTTCACATTTGACTAAATAATCCCTTTTGCGGTATCGATTAGGGTTCTTCATTTCCTGTCCCACAGTTGTTTATTTTGCAGCACTTTGTACTGCACTGGTTCGACATCTTTTCTTGTGGGAATCCCCTTGCAAAGTTCCCCTTCCCCTTCTCTAAGCCTCTGTCTCAGAGAATTATCACCTCACCATGAGACCGCACAGCTTTCACAAAATCCTTTCTTCTCATGCACTGTTGAAAAGAATTAAGGTTCAGTGACAGAGAAGGCAAATCACTGTCAGTTTTCATTCCTCACCACAAGAAAAGTTCTGATGGTGGGGTACTGTGTATTGTGCTTAAATGCTAATGTAACAGTAACAAAGCACGTGGGTTTCTCTTTGTCGGTTGTGTCTCTTGTTACCTGTCACGTAGAACCGCGGCTCAACCTGAACCTGAACTAACAGAGAGATGCAAATCTTGTCCCTCACCACGGAGGGTGAGACAGTACCACCTGCACGCCGCAGCGCTCTGTAATTCTTGGCATTTCACCGACTTTGCTGTGAAATTCAATCAAAAGAAACCAGCCCTGTAACCCTTATTGCTGTGCTGGGAGCCTTCCAGTGGTGACTAGCACGAGCATTTCCTCTGGGGCAAATAACCCGAAGGTGGTTCTGAAGGAAAAGCCCTTTTAATATAATGAGGGTGTTAACTGAAAACAAAATACGGCCTTTTAAAGGGCACTGTGGCCAATTATTCCATTGCCGAACTTCCAGAAGAAGCATTTTGCAGAGGTTATGCTCTCAGGTCATTTGTCCAAGGTCCCTTTGTCTTTCAGTGTGGAAACAGGTTTTTTTGAGGAAAAATCTGTTAATACACTGAACACAGAAAAAAACCCAAAAAATTGAAACTGGTTAAATAAACCCCTCAAAATTCTCCACTTAGCTCGGGCCTGCAGCAAAAATTTATATTCCATCTCACTAAATTGATTACAAATCCTCCGTGAAGAGCACAAAACATCACGCGCGGGCGATGCGGCTCTTCTGTCCCACGGCGCGGGTACCGAGAGCCGTGCGATGGGCCCAGTACCTGCGGCGAACCTGCGCTCCCGAACTGCGAGCGGAGCCGGAGCCCGGCCCGGGTGGGAGGCGGAGGGGCCGGGGGGGAGCGGCCAGCGCTGTCCCCCGGGAGCCGGCCCAGGATTAGCGCATGGAAATGACATCACCCACAGCCAATCGGGGGGCCCCTGGGGTGCAGCTGGATGGAGGCCATCCTCCACTTAAGTAACGAGACATGACATACCATGTGCTAATGCTAAATAATTTATCCCTCAGGCATATAGTGAATTGCAAAGCCAAGCTGAGGCCTGGTCAACAGTTTGTAGTTTAAATTAAAATTGGCTTTCCCATCTTCGAGGGTGGGTGGGGGTTGTCAACTGTTGTGATGAAAAATGGAATGCAGAAAATTGGAGGTTTTTTTCTCTTCTTTCTCCTGTTACAATTTGATCTTATCAAAACACTTCTCAGTGATTTGGGAGATGTATCCCACATATCTCTATTATATGAAGGAAATTCATAGAGGAAAGTTTAAGACATTGTGAATAATTATATCCAATATATCCTTGAAACGTGGGTGTTAGCACCTGTAATATCCTAAACCAAAGCTATTCCAAGATTTAGTTCTGTGTGTTTCAAGTCACAAATCTTACATGGGCGTTGCCATAGCAGAGCCATAAATTTGTCTCATTAGGAATCCAGAGGCATTTGCTGCTGCTCAGGCTGAAGCTCAGGCCCAGCCCGTGTCAGGGTGCTGGAGCCAGCAGCACACAGAGATGGGTGTGATGTTAAACCACGCCTGATGGCTGCTGAAACTGAAGCCTTTCCAACTCAGGCATCCAGATAAGCTTGGCCAAACCTTTGACATTTGTCAAAATATTGAGCTGATTTTACTTAAATATGCTAAACAACATTTTCACTGAAACCACGAGAAGCTAAAAGTAGTCAGCACTTTCCATAACCTGTCCTTACACAGCATCTTAAAAAAAAGGTGGCTCAAATACTCTTTAATCTTGCAGGATACTATTGGGCAGGAAGTCAAAAGTTGCAATATGCACGGTGTTGGCGGGAAGGAGATCAGAATCATCTTTGAATTATTTTAGGGGAAGAAATTAAAATGGCCTCTGCCCTATGGAATAAATCAGAACATATTTACCTAGTCTCTACTTGTTTGGCAAATTAAAGGGTAGAGAGCATGAAGCAGTACAGAGATAAAAAGAGCATGTGGGGAAAAAATACAAAACAAATTGGTAGTGTCTCTGAAAGGTCTTCAGGGAATTCAGCTGTATTGCCACAATAGCACACTTTTTCGTGTGCAATTACTTGTTGTCATGGAAATGGATTTTGAAGATTTCTCCCATTTTGGATGCTTCAAAGCATGCTTAATTTAATTAAGAGGTTGCCTTTGATTTTTTCCTTTCCATATTTGTTTACTTATCTAGGTTCTTGTATGATTGTCAGGTCAGTATCCAAATTTGCTTTAGATAACAAAAAGACAAAAGTATGGCGCTGAAGAAAAACATTGCAGGAGCAGCTAAAATATTAATATATTATTTATTTTGTAGGTTATATAAGTTCATAGTGTGCCTTCTGTGATAGGGAAAGCTCTTCTATTAATAATTTCAACCTTGGCAAAAATGTATTTTTGTAATTGATCATTCTCTTTCTACTAAGACATTTGTACAATGAATAACAAAGCCTTTGCATCTAGATCCAAGTAGGAACAGAATTTGGCAAATCTAATTCCTTCCTGGATTTTCGCAGCTCTACTTCCTTTAGGAAGTTTTTAGTCAATGGGAAACAAAGGCTTATTGAAAGGATTAAAGTTGCAACTATTCTCTTTGTTTTAGAGCTTCAGTCATGGTTTTCCTCTAGTAAACAACATTTGCAATTAATAAAACTTCTAAAAAAACAGGAACTTTGGGGAAGTACGTGCTTATGATAAGCAGCAGGATTTCTTTTGACAGAACTCTACACAAAGGTGTAGTCTTTTTAAGTTCAGACAATGATAACAATTGAATTTCTCAAAGCATTTTGGAAGTGTTCCTTCTGATAAACACAAGACAACATGCTCTACAGCCAGGGATGGGCAATACATTTAAATAGGAGGCATCTTGTAAACAGTTTTTGTGTCCCAAAATTATTTGAAATAGCTGCAAAAAGCTCACATTTTATATAATTCGTAAACCCAGTAGTCATGTCTTACATGGTGAAATATCTGTGTGCATTGGACATACAGTGCTGCATATATTTATGAGCTATTATCCATAAACTGTTCATTGTTTCCTTTAATATGGCACTTGAAAAAGGAATTTGTATAGCAGTAATCCGTGCATGAATAAGAACACACAGAATATTTAATAGTTATAATTTATTTTTTACTCTTTTTTTATGCCATGAAATGTACACATTTTCATGTTTATATCAGCTGTATTTCTCTCGCTTGCTTTATGTGTTTACTCCCAAGGAATTCTCTCCAGCCAGTGGGAAACTGAGGGAATCACGGTAAATTTGATGACGGCCCTCCCTGGAGGGCAGTGTGGAGCTGCCAGATGAATGGGACTGGCTGGCACAGGAGATTTTTCATGAACAGTTCAGCTATTGTTCTCACCCAAGTGTCCAGTTCCTTTTCTGGGGTGGCTGGTGTCCAAAGGGTGCTGGAGACAGCAAAGTGGAGCATAAAGAGACTGCAGTGCTGGCTGAGCCCTTAAGGATATTGTTCTTTCTTAGATGACGTTTCTCATTTACAGAAACCATCTGAAGCCGTTGTCCTTCTGATAATTTTCATACTTTTATCTCACATGTAGGCAGATTTTTTTCTTCTAGATTTTGTCAGCTAAGTGTTCCATATCCTTGCTAACCTCTAACCCAGAGTCGACTTCTGGTGAAGTTATAAACCTTTAGAAACAGAAAGTTGTGATGGGAATCCTGGCTCAGACTTGGTTTCAGCAGCAGGAACAGTGCTCTGTTATCAGTAGATGTGAGTCAGGCACCAGCACTAAGTCTGATCTTTGAGATTGCCCATTAAAAGTGCTCTTTGTTGCTGTCTGAAACAAACAAGAAGCAGAGACGAGTCATCTAAATGATTAAATGTGTCACAGAGGATGTTAAATGCTATTTTTGAGCCATTTTCTTACGGCAATTGTGAAGTGTTTTGTAAACAAAGTGTGTTATTGGCCAAGGGTGCTCCGTCAGACATTCTGCATATATCCATTGGCTCAGCCCGTGAAGAGAGCCACGCAGAAGTTTGTAGGTTGGTGGAAATGGACAGACTGATTCCTAGAGGAAATCAGCGTTAGCATGAGAACAACAGCTGAACTGAAATCCCATAAGCCAGGAAGAACAGCTACACAATTACACTAACAGGTGGTTAGTTTCAAAACAAATTTCAAGGTCTGACAGCTCAGTGCACCTGCTTTGAGCTGATTTCTTTTAAGACTTGGTTTTGGCATGAACCATTGATAAAAAAACATAATTCTTTGTGTCTGAGAAAAGTCATCATTACCATATAGTGATGATAAACTGCTAAAGCTTTCTAAAAGTTGTACTTAGCCAGAAGGTACTGTGGCTCATTCTACACACTTTGTCATTAGAGTTCAATTTTTTGAACTGAGGTTTCTCTCTCTGACCTACCAGGCAAACACCACAGACCTCTCCTTCTGTAAGCTGAGTCAATGTAAGTCTCATTGACTAGAGTGCTGTGATTTGAATTAGGTATGACTTCAGCTTTTGCATTCACCGTCATAAGAAAAATCAAATTTTATTTTGACAAAGATTTTGATTCAACAAATTCTGAGTATCTATTATATATTATATAATTTATACACTGAATAATTCTGAATAATTATAAAGGTCATACTCTTTCTTCTGCATTTCTTTTAATTGCAGACATTTCATTTGGGGAGATTTTTTTCTTATATTTGTTCTCAGCTTATAGAAGTCTCATGAATTTTGGACAAAGGAAGGATGATCATTTTCATTTTGGAGAAAAAATCCAAACAAACTTTTCTCATTCAAATGTCTGTACTGGTGGTCCTTTATGGATGGCTCCCATATGTCAGTAAGAAATAAGATAAATCTTAAATTCGGTCAGAACAGATTGATAAATGTAGCTTTTGGGATTGAAATTGCTTTATTTCTACAGAATTGAAATGAGATTTTCAGAATGGTATAAATGCCTAGTAATTTGAGTTCCTCTAATTTTCAGGCAGTGGGATTACAGAGTGCCAAGTTCATCGCATCTCTGTGAGATCTGGGCCTTCATTCTGAACACCTCCCTTTGCAAACCTATTATGTCAGGGGTTTATGTGATACAATCCTGAGTTCTGGAATTGTGTGGGGGTTTATATTCTTCTACAGACAGTCAGAAGAATGTGATTGCAATTTTCAAGTCTGAGCAAGTAAAGTGATTAAAAGATATGCAGTCTACATGCAGACTCAGAGCCTAGTGCCAGGCTGGGGACACCAGTGTGACTGTTCTCTACTCAGACTGCAGCTACCCCTCAGTGCTGTGCCTCCTACAGCCTCTTGTCTGTTGAGCAAAACTTGCAGATATTTATAAACTTCATGGTGTTCCAGATTGTGGGAAGGGCATACAGAGCTGCTGGTGTAGTTCTGTACTGCTACTGTGAGCCTTTCCACTCTCCATTTTGCTGGATTTTAAAATTATGATTATATAGTTAATAGCTGGTACCAGAGAAACAGAAAAATAGTGATTAACCTGGCATCTCCCATCTCCTTTTAACGAATGAAAATGCAAATTTACATAATAACAGTTTTTTGTTTTAACTGTCCTTCATTCAGAATGACTAAATACATTTCCTGACAGAAGTAGTGGTGGCTTTTTTCTGAAAATTCTGTTTCTCAGGTCTTGATAGATTACTCTTTTTACTGGATTGCAGTGGATATTCCTATTAATTTTCCTGGGCTGCTGTATATGATTTGACTATGTGACTGTCAAGGTCTGTCCGTTAGATTTTCAAATTTTTGTACTTAGATTTTGGATTTCATGACCTGTAGACTTGAACACATCTAACTGGAAAATAAGATATGAAAGTTACTAAGTTACACCTTATGAAATATACTTAAAATGCCCACCTTTCAATTTTCTGTGTCAGTTACCCAGGTTTGCAGTGGGGTTTTTTGTTGTAGTTATTCAGTTAACAAAGACTGGCGTAGGGGTGTGTTTTCTGGTGGGTTTTTTTTGTGTGTTTTTTTTTTTGTGTGTGTGTGTGTGTGGGTTTTTGTTTGTTTGTTTGTTTGGTGGGTTTTTTTGTTTTTTGTTTTTGTTTTTGTTTTTTTTTTTTTTTTTTTTTTTTGGTTTTTTTTTTTTTTTTTTTTTGGCTGTCTGTCAACTTAAGACAGACACTAGCACAAAGCTGAAACTTCAGTTGCTTTCCTTGGGGAGGAAGAGTTAGCAAAACTGAGCATTAGATTCAAGAACTGGATACAAGCTTTTATCACTTGAAGGCTCAATATACAGAAAAAAAGCCCCAGAAGATGACGTAGATGAAGAATCTGAGGACCTACAAATTTCCCCTCGTGAATATCTAACAGTGTGCCAGGGACAGGTCTTTTCTGCCACTGAGCTGGGCGAGACTTGGCTGCTCCCAGAGCTGTCTGACAGGTCAGCTTCTGTGGTCACCTAAATTTGCACCTAAATTCAGTGTGGAGCCACACTCTCAGCCTGAACTACCCCTGTGAGGCACCACTGTGCATTCCAGACTAAGTCATCCAGTTTATCAAGCTCTGGTGTTTGTTTACCTGGTGACCTTACTTGAAACACAGTGAGAAATGTGAATATAGAGCACAGATGAGGGTTAGTGATTTCCTCTAATAAGGGTTTGAAGTGAGCCTGATGAAGAGCTGAGAAGAGCCAGTGGGCAGTAGCCTGTAAGGCACAACTGTTTGTCTATGGTGTGAATCATCCTGAGAAGCAGTGTCCTTGGGTTTTCTGTGATTGCAGACTGGCACTGCTGTGATTAACACTGCCTGTACCCAGTGTGAAAGGGGTTAGGGTTGGGTTGTACTCTAATACATCAGTAGATTTCAACCTGCTAAGGAGTGAGTCTTTGTTGCTTTCTTAGAATGGGGCTCTAAGGTCCAGAAGGTCAGGACGTCTCAGGACTTAGATTTGAATGCTTTTCTCAGAGGCCTGACTGTTGAAGAGTGCTCAGATTTTAAATTGAATTATTTGACCCACTTTGTAGAGGAAGAAGAACCACTGGAATTGGGAGTGGGAAGGTCACTGTTAATAACTCATGAAGTACTTATCAGCAAGCTTTAAAATTGCTTTGTTTCTTACTGTTCTAGTGCTGTAAACATGACAAGCCAAAGGAAGACCTTAGAAAACAGCTCAAGGAAGCTACAAAGGCTATTGAGAAAGCAAAGAAGCCAGCTGGACCGGTCAGTGTCAAACACAACATTTTCTAATAGCTGTGGTGGGTTGATTTCTCCACATTTCTCAGTAGATACACATCACATATTCTGAACGGTACAGTGAAGCTAGTGAGGATATTCTCATACAGAAAGTTCACTTTTTTAATGCATAACAATAGGCTGCATTCTGTTTGGAGTCTTACTAAATCCCTGGTAAATAGACACCTGCTTAATCCAAGGTCGAAGAGAAAATGAAACTTTTAATATATTCTTTTTTTGTTTAGAGTTTAGTTACTGGACTT
The DNA here is from genome assembly GCF_015227805.2 of Hirundo rustica. NCBI lineage: Eukaryota > Metazoa > Chordata > Aves > Passeriformes > Hirundinidae > Hirundo > Hirundo rustica. Next base: position 6,183,737 of record NC_053456.1, on the reverse strand, counting down.
TCTGTTAAAAGAATAATTTTCTCTGTTTGGGCACAATTACTAAAGCACATATTTGGCAATTAATTGAGAAAAATATGGGTATTTTAGAAATGTCAAAATTCTGAACCTCATGCTTAGGAGACTATTGTTTAGAGGGAATGTTGCTAGTGGTTTGTGATATTTTATATTTGAAGAATCAAGCCTTAGGTAAAGCTTCTTAGTGCAAGTAAGTTTGTAGATAGCAAATCTCTTATCATGGTATCATAGCTCTTCTCAGTTCACGATGTCCAGAAGAAGGTACTGGCACTAGGATGTGTGGTTGATGAATGCAGGGGATATATCCGTGTCTGTAAGTTGAAGTAATCATGTATTTCCAGAGAACCTATTACCAAGGCCACTGTAAGGCCATATGGTATCCACAATCTCTAAGTACCCACAATCTCCTTCCTTCCTAATTGTGGATAAATAGAAGGATGAGCTGCTCAAGCAACATGCAGTGGCCAGAGTGATCTGCACAAGCATTTGCACTGCGTGCAGTGCACAGTGGGAAGACTTGATATTTCCTGGCTCCCTGGTCGCTTTCCTTTCCCTTCTTTCCTCCACTGGAATGCTCTTGTCATTCTCCACAGAGTATTAGATCCTGCTTGCAGAGCAACGTGTTCATTTGGTACCTGTCAAGGAATGGCAGTAGGGGCAGGTGTCGCTCTGTCACTGTGTTCTGCCTCTTGCCACTGGATTTGATTTCTCCCCCTCAGTATTTCACTGCCTCCCATATGAAGTCTAAGAGACATCTCTGATGTAAATCGAAGGAAGTTTTCTTTTCCTGTTACGTCTCCAAGAGCCTAGTTCTCCTTGCCATACACCAACTCCAATTTGTAAACAGTAACTCTTTCTCTGTGGTTGGGTAGGTTATTGAACTACGTTTTTCACTCTGCCCTTCAATTTTATTTTCACAAAAGGAACCCATGGCTCCTTACATTAGGAATCAAGAGAAGGTTTTGTTGGAATGTGTTTTACAAGCTGAAATATTTCTGACAGTGAAAACAAAGTCTCATCTCTGTTAAGGGCTTAGCTACATTTACAGTATAGTTTTTTCCAGAACAGTTTACTCAGTTTGGAGGGAAATTTGAATTCTGAAGTGATTCTAAATGAACTTTAAGTCATATGTATGCACGGCATGAGCAAAAAGAAATGGTTCTTTATGAGAGACAGACAATGACCTGGGCAGTTTGGAAGAAGGAGAATGCTGGGTTTTCAAAGGCAATACAAAAGGAATCTTTTGTGTAATCAGTGTAGGAAATAGGAGTAATAATAACAGAGACATAAATGTGGCAAGCAAGAAAGGATCAAAAAAATATACTGGCTGACCTAATTGAGCTAAATTGCCTTTGTATGACCTACTGTCATGTACTTTAAAGCACATTCAACAAGAAAAAATGAGAATAATGCCTAATAAACTGCATATGACTTTGAATGTTTGGGCTGTGAAATGTCTTTGTTTCAAGTATTTTTTTGTTTGTGATGATCTCCACAAGTGGTGCCTGGTTTCTTCCTATACAATATCTATTCACTACAACTAAAGAGGGATGGGACATTCAACCTTTGTCTTTGGAGTGAGAAAATAAATTGTACATGCAAAGAGAATGGATTGTCTGTTATTGCTGTGTCTATCCCAGTGGGTCTGTATGAAGCTGTCAGCCTTTGTAAATTATAAATGTCATATAGCTTTTTCTAGAATGAGTTGAATAACATCTTAAATTGTGGTCTAATGATAAAAGTTAAAGCTGTAAACTGAGGTTGACATAGAATCACAAAGGAAAATAATCTCATTTTAACTGGCTCTGTAGGTGGTGCAGTGTTCTACAGAATCACTGAAGCATTACTTGCTCTCTAATTGTCCTTTATTTTCCTGTGCTGAGAAGCTATTAGTGCAGGATATAAATTGTGTCTGTGTTGGATTTCTGCAGCTAACTGGTAAGGAATCAAATTTTAAATTTATCACATAGAGCTCCCCAAACACCCCTAGAAGTTCAGACAATAAAAGCTGCTAAAACCTGAGGAGTTTGGAGTCACCCATCTGAGAGACAGTGTCGATGATTTAAAGGCTTTTTTAGGTGATTTCAGCTCCAGGACCCATTTTCTTTGCAGTATACTGCTTCAAGCTAATGGATTTGTAATTAGTGGGGGAGCCAAATTCATAAGGCTGCTCACTATTTAAAGTATCACAGTTCAAGCTTAAGAGGCAGTTCATTACAGCAATAATACTTCTTTGTCTTCAGTGCAGTTACAAAAAGTGATTTTTACATGTTGTGCTTATTTGACTCGAGTGGAGCCATGGTCTCATCCTGAATCCTGTAGCTTTCTTCTGTTCTGCTTTGTTTGTCACAAACCACTTTCTGCTTAGGCGGTTAATTGTAGGTTTGCTTTGGAAGGCTGTTGGTTCTGGCTTATGGTCTCAAAAGCAGCAACCTTAAATTGAACAGGGAATAATTGAAATCCTATTGCTTCACAGAACCTTAAGAAGGCTCCTAAAATATGACATGAACTCTGAAGAGACAAATTGAAAGATCTGATGATGAGTAGGAAGAAAAACTTTCTGTCCAGAGCAAATGATTTATCTTTATGTCTCCATTTCCAAAACCACCACCAAATAGAATCAAAATCATCCCTAGCATTTGCTTTAGCTATTAAAATCAGTGTTTAAGTTTGCTGTAATTTTTCATTGGATAGCAGAAAATTTATATGATGAATTTAAAGCAATATTTTTTTGTCCTTCATTGTGATCTTTTCCTAGTCTCACCTGGGTTTTTCTATCTCTCCTACTCCTGTGTCTCTTTCTAGAAGATCTTCCAATTTTCTAAATTTATTTCTCAGGAGTATTCTCAGCCAAAAGTTCTCCATTATATGAAGTCCAATAGATTATTTAATTTTTCTTCTTCCCATCATAGTCTTCATATTTTTAGGCAGTTTGGAGAGGTATTATATTTGAATTTATGCACCATTAGTGGAGATATGTGTGTGAAGAACTGAGAGCAGAATTGGCCTAAAGTCTGCTCTGAAAGGAAATTGAGTAGGATCCTGCAATTCCAACTTGTTTCCCTTTCCAGCAGCAATGAGCTGAATCAGAAGGGAACTAATGAATTCTGGTCAATTTCCTTCAGTGCACCAAAGCTCTTTAAACACATACTGAAGAAGGGAAATGAAGTAGGATTAGTCCATTTCCCTTTGAAGCCAGCTGTGTGTTCACAGTGCATGTACTGGAACATTATTTCACTTGCCAGTTTCTGGCCATGGGCCAAACTGTAGTATCATCTTGAATTGATGCAGAATCCAAAAATACATAGAAAAACACATGGACCGCCTCTGGACAATATGTAAGAAGTTGGTGTCCGTATGGCAAATTGGCTTGTGTTTTAATTTTAGTTCATTACCTGTTTGGCAAGGGACTACCTAATTTTTTTAATTATTTTTTTTCATTAGCTTTGCCATAGCCAAAATCAGTTCCGAGGCCTTATATCCCCCTTCAGACTGACTTCAAATGGGAGCGTGAATTTTTAATGTAATATTAAGACACTTTGTTGTTTCTTTACTGCTGTTGTGTTTTTGAGGGAGAAAAGTCCCACTGTTTCATCTTATAGAGAGTGTTTGGGGAAGAGGGATGTTTGAGGAGTTGTGTAACACTGAAAGCTGTGTATGTGTGACTCATGCAAGTCCTAACTGTTGTTGTGCCTGTATATAGCACCTTTTTTCCAGACAGTCTCAAAATGTAATGTGGTGATTTCCTAGTGCATGACACCCCCAGGGGCTGAAGAAAGAACTCTTCTACTCCAAAAGGATGAGACTTTGCCAGTGCATTTGAGTTTAGTGTTTCTGCCACACAGTTGAACAGTTCTGATTTTTTGTGTAGGAGATAAGCAAAAGATAAACAGAGTCTTATCCACAGCACTACACACGTTAAGTACATTTCAATGAGAAGTGTGTGCTGTCACCTAAGTGCTCTGCCATTGGAAAAAATTGGAATATTTGGGCTGGAACCTTTGTTGTACAGAGCTATTGGATCTCTGTGTCTTACAGGGCTTTTCTGATAATGTGCTCCGTGGCAGTGACCCTGGCTTTACCTGTTACAGGGCATCTGTGATTTGCATGTTTTCCCATGCTGCTGGATTTTGCCTGTTTAATTCCAGGACATTTCTGAAAGCAGATGAAGCTGACAGACGTGCTGCCCTGGTGGCATAAAGGAGGGTGAACCAGGCATTTACTGGTGTCACAGTGGCAGCTGGAGGTTGTGCTTTGTCACAGTTGTGTTGATGTAGCTATGCTGGAAGAGATCTGTAGTACAGTGCTGACTCCAGGGATCAGTGGATGAGGGTTCTTGGCTGCCCTTAAAGTAGATGTGCACTAACCAAATAAGGGATTTGTAAATTAGGGCTGGGACTTCAGACTTGATCCAGAACTGAGGGGAGGATTGGTGGAATACCCTGAACACCAGAGCAATATTAGACCCTGTCAGGCTGAATACAGTGCAGCTTTTCTCTGAGGCTCAGGTTTGCTTGCAGGTTGGGTGAGGTGCTGAGTTGGTACCACAACTGACAACAGGCAACTAGCATAAACACCCTTCCTATGGAAAACATGCTAACAGGAACTTTAAGGAAGCTAACTGAGATATAATGAAGCTTGCCTCTTATCTGGCTGCTGTTTTTACCATTATTATTAATGATAATACTGTCTGTAACAGACAGTGGAGGACTGTGGTTGCAGGGCTGAGTTCAAACCACAAAATCTGAATACGTATGGGCCTGCCTTTTGAGAAGATTAGTCAGCCCAGAACTAACTCCATGGATAAAGCACTGATCTTTCTTCAGGCTTTGGAAAAACCAAAGGAATTTCTTAGTTTGCTGTTCTTTGTTCCCAGGAAAGCATGGTGAAAGGAGGGAAAATAAGAAAGGGTATACTTGCATTCCCTAAAGAGGCTTTTAAAAAAACCCAAACAGCCAGGCAATAAAGAGTCAGGTAGGAAAAGATGAATGGCCTTGAGAATTTACATGCAAAACTGCCCTTGTGGGAGAGTGACAGGGAAGCTTAACAGATCTCCATAAGTACTATTAACTCAGGCAAAAGCTAACAGAAAGTTGTCAGTATTCTGCAGGCCCAGGGAGCAGTCCCGAACGCATGCATGCAGATTAGACATGCATGACTTCTGGGGGCCCTCAGATGGAAGAGGATGCACCCGATCAGGAGAGCAGGGAAAAACAAACAACAACAAAAAAGTGCAGATGATTCAGTGCTCCCTAACCCTCAACTCTGGAGATGTTCCCTTTTGTATCCAGCACAAGAGAGGTAGAAATTAGGCCACAGCATCACTGGAGCAGACGGGCACGCTCTGTCTGCGCTGCAGCAGCATGTGCTTCTTTTCAGAGAGTTGCCTGGCAACGGAATGCTGTCCGCCCGAGTGACTGCAGGATCCCATTGAATCCCTCAACGGGCAGGGCGAGGGGAGAAAGGAGGAGAGGAAGGAGGAGGGGGACGGTGAGCTCACCAGTTTAGAAATTTCTGGCAGCAAAGCCAGGACACCAAGAATGAGACAGGGAAAGGGGAGGAAAACTCTCGCTATTCAAGAGTAAATCTTTCCATACAAATCTAATTTGATTTCATATAAGTCAGAGGGACGGATCTAATTCCGTTGATTTTAAAGGATATATGAGGATGGTCACACCCAAAGAATGTATTGCTTTTAATATGTAGAATATCCGAGCTCCTGAGAAACTGAAGGTGCTTGTGGGAAGCTGAATGCACATTCACAGCCTTGCTGCAGGTAGTGAGAGGCTCTTCCAAGTGCACCCAAATTCCTTGAACCCCACACCAGGTGATGGCTCTGGGCTCCGGTGTGCCCAGAGACGGGATGTGGGAGCTCTCTAAAGACGTCATTGAATGCTGTGCTGGGGACTGAATCTATTCTGGTGACCAACAATCGGATTGCATCGTTCTGCCAAATGATTTCTGTTAGTGTGGGAATTAGTTAAATATCACTTCATGTGGGATTTTAAAGATCCTAAGGGAGTCAAGTGTTTGACTCTCACTGAATTTCAATTGCATATCTCTCTGGGAAAATTAATGAGCTGAGTCCTAAGGAGCCTTGCTGTTTTCTAAAGAGCTAAATGTATTGTTTGTTGTCCAAGTCTCCTTTTCCTTTCATATATACATACAGAGTGTTCATTTTTACATGCAGAAACATTTGTCAGAAATTTCAGTTGGTAACAGTTTGGAGTCCTTGCTTTTATTGAACAAGCTTTCAAATGATTCCAGCTAAATTTTACTGTGAGGGTTGCGAAGAAAATAGTTGTGAAGACAGACATCTTGACCACTTTAAGAGTTAGCAGCTCTCTAAACTAAAATGTAATTCTCTCAGAAGTCAAGATCAGACTCAGGAAATGAGCACCAAAACAGCCTTCACTGGAGGCTCATGCAATATGCTTTCCCAGTAAAAACTCAAGCCCTGGAGAAAATAATGGAGTTAGTTAAATATTCAAACAGGAAATGCTGTATTAAATCAGACCAATATTCCATTTGATATGAAGCCAATTTTTGACAGTTACCAGAAGCAGAGGAAAGTATATCAGGAATAATTTTGAAGAGGGTTGCTTGTAAAGGGTATCTCTTAAACTGTAATCTCTTTGTGGTAGGATTACTTTTAAAAATGTAAACGTTAAAGAAAAGATATGTCAATATGGTTGGTCATAGTAAGAAATCTGGAAGGGCTGTAAGTCCCTGCAGACAACTGTATATATTGTAAATTTGAATTCTTTTTTCAGCGTGAATAATTTCTAGGGTGCATGCGCCAGGAGATGTTGTCACACTCAGTTGTCCAATCTTCTTCTTTTCCTCTAGGTGTACATTGAAATCCAGATAGCAATATGAATGTGCCTAATAAATTCAAAGTAATGGGGCAGGAGTTATTGTATCTGAGGCTGGTGAGGTGTTAGGGATTCACACGCTCTCCAGGAATATGGATTTGCTGTCATGCTGTCCTATTGTGTGAAGGCCACCGTCCTGCAGCAGCCGACAACTTTTGAACTTCAGGTGTGGTACTAACAGACTCAGGTAGAATCAGCATGGATCATTTCTCAATTAAATGATTGGTTTTATGGTGACAGCAGAAGAAACTCCTTTCAAAAGATACATCAAGAAGTAGAAATAATATTTCCATTATGTCTAAAAAAATTATATCCTAAGAAGTAACAAACCCCATCAATTACACTTTTTTTTTTTTTTTTTTTTTTTTTTTTTTTTTTTTTTTTTTTTTAATCACAAGGCATGAGAAGAAGCTTAATAAAATAAAATTTAGATTTTTTTTTTTCCCCCTTTGGAAACTAGAACATAAATCACTGGGTTTTGTAGTCTTTTAATAAGTGTTGGGATCTTCTGAGAAACAAGATAGAATGGGGAGAATTAACTATCCAAATAATAGCTGGTTGTGACAGCTACAGCTGTAGCTTATAGGGTATTGAAAGAAAGAAACCTTTTGGGATCAAACATCCTGTGTGCTCTCCCTATGACATTCATACTTTAATTCAAAAGTGCAGTCTTCTGAGATATATTTCAGATTCTGTGTTGCTGCTGTCATCAAGCATATCATTCCTATTATTCTCAGTTCACTGGGTTGTGCAAGAAACAGTTTTTCTCCCAAAGCCCAGGAAATGAGCCATGTTGATTGTTCACCAGAGAATACAACTGAAGTTTAGCTTAGTGTGGGACTGCAAGAGTATTTTCTGTAATCAAAAACCGTGTATCCATTCTGTGTCTGAAAGCAGGATCAGAAGTTCCCAGGTTTTCCAGGATATGTAATTATTTCAGCCATTCTGATACAATAAGACTGGGTTCAGTCGTTGCTTTTCTCTTATCAGATTTGCCATAGTCTGCAATACAATAAACTCCCCCACAAAAACAATGTTAAAATAAGGTTAAGGTGAGGACATATACTCACAAAGGAAGGAAGTTCTGAAATACTGTTTTCATTAAAATCTTCACTCAACAATCAGAATGTTATGAAAGATGAAGGGTCTGTGGCTAAGGACTGAAAGAATCCTAATTTTTTTACTACTGTGGTATGATCTTTATTGTGCAAAAGGATTCTTCAGTGATCTGACCCATCTTGATACTCCCATCCACTATCAAAATGCATGAAAAGTTATTGCACTAGATTAGTTGCAATACTTCTATATTTTTCATGCATCAGTGTCTTTTTTCCTTTGATATTCAAAGATAGCATTCAAAACTGAGAGCCTGTGTTCCATTCTGAATTTCTCTGCCTTTCAGAAACGTCCTCTGGTCATCCTGTTCTGCATCTGAAGCCCTGAAATAGCAGCTGCAGTACCTGATTTGAAGCCTCAATTGCTGTCACTTGTTGTTCTTTTACAGCCCCACATAGAGCTATTTAGTCAAGACATAGATTTCCAGGCACATTTACTCAGTTTCATTTGGACATCACAAAAACTGCCTTTGATACAAATCTTGTTCACTTTGATAAGGTTTCCATAGATTCCACAAATATGATTTGACACCTAGATTTTTTTGTTTATTGACTTCCTCTTATGCTTGTCTTCTTTTGGCATGTTATTATTCCGACATATCATTTAACATTCACCTAGATTATTTTGAGGAATTTTGTGCTGTTTTGTCTGAGATTGCTTTGCTGGAAAGCCACAGCATATTTGAACTGCTATATCATATGCCACTGGCAAAGTATTATAAAAAGTGTAAATAATAACTTCAATATATTTTTCCTACCGTCCTTGCTATCAAGAAACAGAATTTTTCAATTAATTTAATATAATCATCTAGTAAGTATATTTTGATGATAAAATAATCACCTGATAATAAGAATACATCAAGCAAAAGCTACAGTTTGCTAATAATGAGATTGTGTGGAAGAACAACGAGGAAACCGTAATGACTGTACCAGCATCAAAACCTCACACCTTTTGCAAATGTTTTGTGCCCTCAAATGAACAATGAACAAAAATGCATGGTGTTCATTGAACCATCTGAACAGTGTAGGAGGAGTTGTGACCTTTTTGTTAAAGGCAAGTTGTGCCTGTCAAATTTGCTGACCTTCAACAGCGGGGTTACAGCCTCGGTGGATAAAGGCAAAGCAACTGATGTAATCTACTGAACTTGTGCAAAGCTCAGTTGGACACTGTCCCACACAATATCCTTGTCTCTAAACAGGAGAGAGATGGATTTGATGGCTGGACCATTCGGTGGGTAAGGAATTGGCTGGCTGGCTGCACTCGAAGGGTTGCAGTCAATGGCTCAATGTCCAAGTGGAGACCGGTGACGAGTGCTGCTCCTTGGGGGTGGCATCAGGACCTGGTGCTGTTCAACATGGATGCTGGGACTGAGAGCACCCTCAGCAGTCTTGCTGATGACATCAACCTGTGTGGTGGGGTGGACACAGTGGAGGGAAGGGATGGAGAAGACAGGGTTCTGGGAAGACCTTAGACCCCCTTCCTTAGAGCCCCTTAGACCCCTTAAAGGGGCTACAAAATGAACTGGGGTTCTTACAAGGGCATGGAGGGATAGGTCAAGGGGGAATGGCTTCAGACGGGAAGAGAGTAGATTTTAAATTTGATATTCTGAAGAAATTCTTCCCTGTGGTGATGGAGAGGTCCTGGCACAGGTTGCCCAGAGAAGGTGTGGTTATCCCATACCTGGAGGTGTTCAAAGCCAGGCTGGATGTGACCCTGAGTGATCTGGTCTAGAGGAAAGTGTCCCAGCCCAAGGCAGGGTGGTTGAAATGAGACGAGTTTTAAGATCCCTTCCAAACCAAGACATTCTGTGATTCCAAGATTGTGTACAGGAGACAAATTACAAACTGTATTAAAACAATTCTGAGGTTTTTCTTGTTACTTTCACTCTTGGATGTTTTTATTTGGGAATAAAAAGGTCCATGCAGAGAGAGTTGAGATTTTTGGAATTTTTTTTTAAGTAGCTGTTCTGCTTTGTGTATTTTATCCTACTTGGATGAGAGAGTTTAAGAGTGTTTAAGGCAAGGCCTTCATTTTTATCAAGATGCTATTCTGATATATGCAGGTTTTTGTTGCAAGATGCCATGGAAAGCTGTGGAACAAGGTAGAATATATTCAGTTAAAAAATTCCATAGAAAAGCCTGAACTTGTTTGTATGTTTGTAATCCTGTGCTCAAGATACTGCTGCCATGAGGAGATCTGTATTTTTGTCTCATTTTACTGTATATCCTGTTTTGTTTTTGTTTTTCTGTTTCTGTCTCTTATCTATTCTATTTGTACTTTTTTCCCCCCACTTATGTTAGAGAATAAAATCAGTGAATTAACAGGAAAACATATAAGGTAAAAAATAAACAGATTTTCAATTACAGCAGTCATTTTAATTATCATTAATAGGGATGTCCATCTTTAAATGAACATAAATTACTGTGGAAATATGATGGCTGTCAGATTGACAACAAATCTGATTTAATTTATTCTCTGTATAGGTACAGATCCTTTGTTGTCTAAGTTGTCATAACTGATGACTTAGTGAACTGTGATATATTACTCCAGCTGGGGAGAGGCCAGTGTAAGAATATTGGTCAATCAGTGGTTCAGTTTTCTTTCATTTTATATTCTTCCCCTTAGATTTTCCTTGATTTTACTCTCCTGTGTTTCCCTGTTTTTTCTCAGCTGTGTGGTTATTTAGGGAACAATCATAGCATTCATAGAGGTTTTTAGTATAATAAATGTTTTCACATTTAGTTTGGTATAAAATTTACATATGTTTGGCAGTGCTGTGTCAAATGGGAGTAAATCCTGAGGAGGTGCCCCTGACTTAACCCAGTGTCTTGTGTTATCCAAAGAATAACTTCAAAGCTGATTATTTCACTGAGAGGAACCACACAGGGCAACCCTTTGATTTTCCTTTTTACTGCTCACAAGCTCTGATAAAACAAATTAAAATAAAATTTCTCAAAGACTACTTCTTTATATTTTTAGTTGCCCTAATAAAAGAGATCACCTCCACGTTTTCGGTTGTGTTATAAAGTGCTTTTCTGTTGAGCCAGTGTGATTACCATTTGCACATTCCTTAGTTTAAAGGAAAAAAGAAAGCTTTATAACTTGGAGCTTGTATCACACAGCCCTGGCATTGTGTTTAACGTGATTCAGTACTGCAGCTGTTTATTCCCTTTCTTCTTTTCTCTGACAACAATTTAAGACGTTTTTGTTTAAAGTGAAACCATGTTCCTGTTTTTCACCTACGTTATAAAAATCCTGCCGTATTTGAAAGTGTCATCAGTTCAGCAAATGTTTGAAACAGTATTGAGAATTTAATAGATCTGAGCAGATGGGTCCCCAGTTTCCATCCCTGTAGTGAAAGATGTGCACTGCTGAGAACCTGCCTTTAAACAATGACTATACCATATGTTGTAAAGAAACACATTAAGGTTTGGCAAACTGTTTAAAAAAATTACTTTGCTTCGTTCAGCCTCTTATTTTAAGAGTTATCTCAAAGTTATCTCAAAACATGGAACAAATCATTTAAATCAAACAGTTTAACCTGGTGTGTTCCAAACAGCTCTGTGCATAATTGAGAAAGACTCAGAAAATGCTAGTGGTGTATCAAGTAGTATGTTGGCAAATCATTTAACTGGGTTGTCCTGAAGTTTTGTTTGATGTGTGAGAACATAGACCTCTCACACTGTTTTTCTTATGAATGCAGGAAGTAATGGTTATTAGGGCCTGGGAATCTTGTTAATACATATATTTGAATTAACATGTTACCACTGACAGTAGACTTACTTTGTTAGCAAAGAGCTTGAAGCATTCAAGTAAAAATAATGTATTCAAAGGCCAGTAAAAGATGAAGTAACAACTTATCTTTTAGTGCATAAAAAGTAACCACACACTTAACATGGGATCTCTGTTAATCTACAACAGTGGGAAACAGCAAATAAGAGAACATAAAATACATTAAGGCTCATATGAAGAAGTAATGTCATGTAGTAGACAAATGACTTAAGTGAAGTAACAGCTGGACTTTCTAGGGTATAAGGTCTTATTTAAGCCTGAACTAAAGCAACTGCTGAATATTTTGTTCTGTCTACTAAAAATATTAGCTATCCCTAGACAGCTTAAATCATTTATATGCACATACTGTCATACTTTCGGATTATTGCTACTAGAAACATATTTGTGAAAACAACTTTTTTTTCCCTCTGGTTATCCTCCATTGTCCTGCCCAAGAATCTCTGTTTCCCCTGCTTTTTGGGAGGGTAGTCAGATACACTAGAAGTGACGAGTCAGTACCAGTGCCACATACCATGCAGTCCCAGTGAGGAGTGGTATGCTTCAGATCCAGATCCTTAGAGCCAGCTTGTATGGAATTGTCATCAGATGCCATTAGATACGGTCCAAATTTGTGGCCACAGTGATTGCTAGAGACTGCTCCCAAAGACTCTGCTTCCACAAGTCTACAGCTGAGCATTTATCCTCCAAGGCTGAACCTGCCATAACTTGATACAGTTTTAATTCACAGTTTGCAGCCTTCACATGGAAAACTTCAATTGTAACTAATACTTGGTATTTTTAACCCTGTTCTGTAGTCCTTAGTAAGTTCTTAAGTTGTATTTCCTTCCATCTCCAAGATAGTGCTGTACCCTGGCAATCTTTGCAGACAGAGGATTGGGTCCCTCATTCAGTTGTGTTAAATCATGGAGTCCAGTGGGCCGTGCTGTCTGCACAGCTGGGCGTTCTGGCTCACTCACTAGGGGTACTTTAGGCTGTGTCATTGCTTGCTAAGAGATTTAAAGCACACAACTGCAGGTTTTCTTTTACAATGTGCAATAGGTATGGCTTTTGAGTAGGAAGTGAAGGTTTGCCTAAGACACAGGTAATAATTAGGTGGTGAAGGAATGCACATTTAAGGATGCAATAACATTTAACGTGTGGGTGGTGCAAGCCCATTCATAACAGTAGTGCTGTACCTGTGGTGATCTGAGAGCTCAGAATACAAGCAAGGCAAGGCTTTTAGGAAAAGCAAAATCTTATTCATATGAGTTTTCAGCTGGAGAAAAGAATAAGCTTTTGAGAAAGCAGGACAGTAAGAGAGATGGTGTAGGAGCAGCAAATGTATTCAACCTGTATTCCTTTTTGTATTCCATTTGGGAATAATTGCTTTGATAATTTTAATTACTTAATTACATTAAACTATTTGAAGGAAAAAAAGGTGGCAAGGACTGTTGCAACGCAGGGAGAGATGGAAAAGTCATTAGTCACTGGAAGACAAGGATCATGATGGAAAACTACAATAAAGGGAAACTTAAGAAACAACTACTAAAAAAAGTGTATTGAGATTGGGAGTTTTATTGTGAAAAAATCCACAACTGTGTTCTTCCAAAGTAATCCTGTGAATTTTAGTAAATTCTTGTGGGTTGTGTTAGAACAGAATTTCTCCACCAGCATCCTTGCCAGACTGTGATTTACTATCTGTGATATAATTGTCTTCATGTTTGTATTTAAAGTAGCTAGGTTCTTTCTTTGTTCTTTCACTTCCTTAAATTGAATGTTTTCTCTCTTTTAGTGTGAAGGCACTTGTTCTTTTATTTGGTGAGAGAATCAAAGCAGCTCAGATTGCATAGCATTGTTTCTAATCAAATGAAAGTAGATAACTCTGTAGTTTGAAAGTGAAACCCAGCAGCAGTTCCAATGAAAACAAATCTCATTAAGTGTAACTATTTTCTCTATTTACATTGCCTTGTTTTCCGTCTCCTTGCAAATTGCTGTTTCTTCCATCTTCTTTTATAGTTCTAACAAACCAAAATGAAATTAAACATGCTCTGATTGCATTTACATAATCCAAAAAGTCAGTGACTCGTATCATATGGAAAGTACATGATCTAAAGACTCAGTTATGTGAACTTGGTAGAAAGTTTGTTGTTTGGTATTACCAGTACTTCTAGAACAAATGTGTCTGAAATACTTTCAAAAAGATAACTTAAAAAATTTCAAAAGAAGACATGGTTTGAGTCCTGCTTTCTGCAGTGCTTTCTGTAACAATATTATTCTTAGCAAGCAAGTGTTGATCATTAAGTATCTTTGTGTATATATTTTATTTTTAGTAATGATAAATGTCTGCAAAGCTTTTTTTTTTTTTTTTTTTTTTTTTTTTTTTTTTTGTCTGTGAAGTGTCCTACCAAAATGAAATACAGTTCTACTGTGAAGCAGAGACAAGAATTATGATTAACATTGGTCACTAGTTATTGCAAAAATCCCACTGAAAATCTGCTTCTAAGAAATTATAACTCTCATTACTAATACTATTCATACTTGAATTATGAAATTGATAGAATGACAAGCCTTGGTCTGATTTGCCAGTGTATATCATAATAAAAATCCAAATATCTAAGCTAATTTTCAGAGTGGTACTTTTGTTTAAATGCTGGTGTTTGCTCTTGTCATACTTGCATATGCAAACCCAGAAAATTGTGTGTTGTAATCATACCTGTACCTGCAAAAGAGGTTTTCACATGTAAATATGAAAGTAGATAATTTGAAAGTACTTCTAATATCAGCAGGAGGTGAAGACAGTGAGAAATACGTAGTGTTACTTAGTTATTTCTGTGAGCAGTGTTTGTAAAAAAGAAGGATTGTTTAATTGACTCATAACGCTGCATATTGTGTGCACCTAATTTACAGTAGATACTCAAGGACAGAAAGCTAAGATATTTGGGTGCATTTTTAGAACACAATTTCTTCTGAACAAACTGGATTCTTCTGGATCAGGTGATGAATGAACTACCAGTTCCTTAACAAGATCAGTTTTATAAATGATTTAAAGTACCTACATTTTCTTATATAATATTGGGGATTAAGCATAAAATTACTTATGTAGGAAAGTTTGACAGTTTGAGGAAAAATCTGAAATTTCTCTGCAGAATTTTTTTTTTTTATCATTGCCATTGAATAACAGTAACCTTTCAATTGATTGCTGTAAGATACTTTTTAGGAGAGGAAAGCTAGTGGCTTACTAGCAGAATTTGCTTTCAAAATTCACACTTGTCTCTCCTCTGTCAGTGTTTGTAGGGTGTAAGTGGTTAAAGGTAACCGGTGCCTTGAGATCTGAATCTCCAATCAATTAATTTTATTTTGGATAATTGCTTGCTCTGGACATCTGGTGTGATTACTTCTATCGTATTGCTTTTGTCTCTATTTCCACCAGACATCTGCCCTGCAGACGTTGTTTTCATTGCCAAAATGTCTAGAGAACCTGAGTTAGTCTCAGCTAGAGAACAGACTATAGACAAAGTCTCAGTGAATATAAGTCAGTTTGGGGGTTCCATAATGTTTGTTCGTGACATTTGAACTGCTAATTTAGCTATAACTATAAATTGCATCAGATAGCCTTAAATTTCACTCAGCTAAGAAGTGCTTATTTTTCTTCATTCTCTATCAGTTTTATGTTTTTCCATGTGCAACTCATCCCAACATCATGGCTCCTAAAGGTGCTGTGAAACAGCAAGAGCTGTTTCTCTAACATTCGCAAAAGGACATTGTCACAAAGATGTTTCGAGAAAACATCAATTCTGAATACTGGTGGTAAAGGATATTGCTTAATTTGCCAGGTACTGACCAGATGAAGATTAGTCATATAATAACTTTATAATAGAATATTCTTATTCTGCAGAATGCTGGTGTACTGGTGAATTCGAAAGCTGTATGAAAGAGTGTTAACTTTTAGGTTCTGCTTTAGTTTAAAATCGTTGCTTTTATTATCTACTGCAAAAAAAGCCAAATATCCTGTTATATTATTATAAATGATGGCATTACAAATCCAGTTTTGGAGTTAGAGAAATGTAAGTCTCTTCAGAGTTCCAAAATTAGTGTCTGAAGTAGACACTCAGACCTGAAATCTGTGCATATGAGCAATCTGCCAGTATTCCTTCCTCAGTGTGGGTATTCAATTGCTGAAAGAAGTTGCTGAAAGGGGAAGAAAATCTCATTGTATTTTCTCATATCAAATTTACTTGACTATGTCTAATTATATCATGGTTGACTGTCAGCAGAAAAAGTGCTTGGGTAATGTTTTCCAAGAGCATAATAAAAAAATGCAAAGAAAAAAACTGCAGTAGTGGGGGTTTTTTTGGTCCCTATTCTGTCTGCATGATAGTGATGTTTCCCTTTTAGGCACTTTGGATTGTTTCCATTTTTTTTTTTTAACTTGCTAAAATACTTCTCCATTTTACTGTACCCGCTAAGGGTTTCCCATGCCAAGCTCCTCTTACTGGGAAAATCATATGACAGTTCCTATTCTGAAAAAAAACCCCAAACCCACCTTTATAGAATTTTGAAAGAATACATTTATAGTCTGATCCTGAAATCTTGTGGCTTCTTCTACTGTGTCATAAAAGTTTCTTAAAATATAGCCCACTTTTTTCACGATATTTACTTGAATCTGTGTAGCCCACAGCTGTTGCCTTCACAGTAGACTTTCCAAATAAGATAGATGCTTACATAATCTAGAAGCCACAGATTGTCTCCTCTTATATATCAAAGGTGTTTTACAGTACTTATATTTTTATTATCAAAAGAAGAAAGGAGGCTAGGGAGCCATTTCAGACTTGGATTTCATTGAATGTTTTTATTGTCCAATTCAAGCTCAGGATGATAATGATTATAACAACACCATGTCTCAAAGGGTTAACTCACTTTTCTCTCCTAATCCTAATTTATTGGCACATTGTGGTCCATTCCATAGGAAATGTCTTCACTTTGTTGCAGCCCAGTGTCACTGTTTGTACAGGATTGTGCAGTTCAATCTTTCTGTTATCTTGAGGGTCAATACCAAAGGCTCTTGCAGCGGCCACTGCTCATATTAATGAGTATAAGAACTTATTTTCTATCCTTATAACTTGGTAGCAGGCAAGTTAAATGTTTTAAAAACTCTACAGTCTGTTTTGCACTTATTAACCCTTTAAGACTCACAGTCAGTATGTCACAGTCTCCTCTAAGTGCAAGCCATGAGGTACATGAAGCAACCCATCTTGATTTTATTTCTAACAGATCTTATGTGCCTGGAATCAATTCCAAATGTAGGATCTATCCTTCAAGAGGTGGAGGCTTATTCTTTCATGTCACAGAAGCTACTTAACTTGGGGAATCATTCCTTCCCTTGAAAATTTTAATTCCAGTAATGTTCGATATGACTTTGAGCTGTGCACCTCAAGTGAACATGATGAACACAAGGTCTCTAGGAGTCAAATTTTTCATTACATATGGGAAAACCCACAAAGTGTTAGCAAGGGAATGTTCTGTTATCCTCAGTCACCGTCTAGGTCATCAGTTGTGTACATATCTCTTGGCTGTGGCGTGTAGAAAAGTCTGTCCTGAAAGTTTCTCAAATCTTCAGCTCTGCCTGATGGTCATTTGAAAGATAAAGCACAATGCAAACAACGTGATTACAATAAACTAGGGTTGGCCAAAGCTGATCTCTTCCTGAATTTGTTCCAGCCCTTAGAGAAAGCATGTGAAACCTTGTCTCCCTCTTGTATAAAATCTTGCTGTATTAAAAAATTATGGTGAACAGAAGAATGTGACAACTCCCTTAGAAATTCTAAAAACATTGTCTTTGTTTATCTTCTTTCACTAAACTAACCTGTGATTAGGTGTTACAGTTTTGTCTCTTAAATGCAAAACAGATAATAAAATACATGCTTTCCTTTTGCATCTATATGGCAACATTTTCAGTTTTCACACTTACAAGCTAGCTGGCTGTTTCTGATTCTTTGATCACAAACTCCAAGGAGTGCCTCATCCCTCATCTCTGTAAGTTCATTTGTAGGAAGAACTGTAAGAATAATTGGAGATTGTCATGTTGTTGAAGTCAAATGTTTTTGAAGGAAGGATAATATGCTTGTTGAGACTGAAGTCCTTTTTCTCGTGGTGTAAAATGTATTCTGTCAGTGTATTCTGTGCTTGGCAGTACTCTTAATATTGTTCTTTGTTTTCACCTTCAGGACCAAAATATCAGGATTTACCTTCTCACACCATTTTTTTTTTCATACTGGGTTCCACTTGTTGAAGTCTCCCTGTCATGATCCCTGTGCTGTAAGTTATGGACACTGCTCCTGCAGTCTGCAGCTATGTTTTAGCCTCAGCTGGGATGACTCTTGAGTTAACTCAGCTGTAATTGAGGCCTTTGCATGTTCCTAAATCATTGAGAATACATTTTCAGAAATGGCTGGTGACTGATGGTGCATAGGTGGGCATTTCTGTAAGAGTGCTGAAATTATTGGTGCTGAAAGTGGGACATGGCAACTGAATCTGGACAGTCCAAATGAATCCAGCTAAAAACCCTGACTGCTATTATCCCATGTAGGAGGGCAACAATCATGCCACAGACTCATCCCAGGAATGTGGTTCTTCCATCAGCCTCAACCTCATTAGCTTTCTGCCTTGTGCCAAATGTAGCAGAGTTCTCTTCCTGCTTTCTGTGCTTTCTCATGGAACTGCTTCATCCTCTCTCACAGAACTCACAGGCCCAGTCCCCCCACTACTAGCTTTCTTAAAGCTGTTAAAAAAAAAAAAAAAAAAAAAAAAAAAAAAAAAAAAAAAAAAAAAAAGGAAGGAACTCTCTCTCTTTTATTTAGTTACGTTTTCTCTCGGTTGTTTCTACAAAAAGCCGGGTATTCAGACCTGCATTGTATGAGAATTTAACCATCCAACTGATTTCAGTGGGACTGCTCAAATCCCAAAAATTGAATGTAGGAACATCTCTTGGTCAGACTAAAGGTCTGTCTTGTCTTGGCACTGCCCAACATCAGAGCACAGGAAAGGATTTGAGAACACAGTAAGTATATATAGTGCTATTTCCCCAAAATGCTGTGCCAGCTTCCAGCAGTTTTCACAGCAGGAACTTCTAAAGCCAGATAGGGCTCTTTGCCTTTAATTGTCCAGGCTGGATTTTCTTCCACCACTTTTTGTGTCCCTATGAACTTTTAGCATCTTTTAGCTCTACAGATTAGCTATGTGCTATGAAGCAGTAGTTGCTTGAACCAGATGCTCCCTCATTTTTATGTCAGCTGGGTTTTACACTCTCTTTTTATCTTCTGTGTGATTCAATAGTTGATTGGTCTATCTGTCTATCTACAGCTGTAGACTCCTGTGTATGTTCCTGTTTCTTGTACAGAACCTGTTCCATACCTGTGGTGCACATAAACATACATAAGTCATGAAAAAGAATCATGGTGCTGGCACCTTGCCAGGCAGAATGGCAAAATCAGTTTAATTTATTAATTGATTAAATGGATGATTCCCAGAAAATGTTTTATATTACTGGATTTCAAGCTAATTCTCTCTTGGTATTTGAATCCTTAAATTTCTGGTCATGGTTCTTTAATTTGTAAAATGTGAATTACATGCAGTTTATCACTTCAGTGTTCAGTCTCCAACAGATATATTGAGGTAGAAATCAGATGGGCTGTCAAGATAATAGAATTCTGTATTAATATTTATGTAGTTGTATATATATCTATAAAATGTATTAATATTTTCTTATCTCTTAAGTTTTCAGGCTGTCTCTCTACCTGACAGGAGTTACTCACCGCTTACTACTCCTTTATCCTAATAATGGAGTCAACCCTTCACATCCCTTCTCTTATCTTTCAAGTTTGCTCTTTTAACCTAACAATACTTAGTTTCTTGACTAGGAGTTTGTTGAAATACCATTCTTTTGTCTTCATAAGCTGGTTTTGTGACTATGTGTGCATCAGTGTAGAGGAATTGTTACTATTTGTGTTAGATGGAAGCTGTCTCATTTAGGTTTATTACATTACATGAGACAATTCATGCAGAGGGAGAGAAATGCAGGGGGCTCTGTAGACAGGAGAATTCCTTTGTCAGGTAGAGTGCAGCAGAGTGAGCACACAGGTGCTGTCAGGGGCCTGCAGGAGGATGTGAGCTGCCTGACACATTCAGTTCCTGACCACTCACTGCATGGCAGTGAGCTACAGCAAAGCCCCTGGGAGACAAATACCTTGTCTTTGTGATGGAGAATCAAATACTGCAGCAAATTGTCCTCAAGAGGAGAACATGAATCTGGGAGAAAGAAAAAAAAGAGAGAGTTACAGAAAGGTATTAATTGGAATAAGTTTTTGCCTTGGTTCTCTTCTGAAGAACTTTACTTTTTGGAGACATGTGGCAGAATGTTTTTAGACAGTTCTAACATATTTTATTCTCCCCTCATCTCTTTGCTGTTCATTTCTTTTTAATGCATTTCTGTTTTCACCTTTTCCTTTCTACCTTACTTTTTATTCTCATCAATCACCCTTTGATAGCTTTATATTCACCTTTCTTTCTTTGGATTAGTTATTGAAAGTAAGCAACTACTTTTGATGTCTCATTAGCACTTTTTGAAGCTTTCTTCTTGCCTCCCAGTTTCTGGTTACAGAAGCGTAACAGTTGTCATGAAACCCGTATCATAAATAATGGAATCTGTATGTTTCTGTATCAGATGAATATATAATATTTAGTTCCCATAATTAAGGCAACTGAAAGTGTTTTAGCATATAAATAAAAAAGCACTGTCTGCATTTTAAACATAGGGAGTTGCACACAGGCAGCTTCAGAGCAGCCACGAGCAGAGGTGCCAACAACAGAATCAGATAGCACTGCTGGGAAAAAAATGCATTCCTGAGTTTGACATCTGGGTCCTGCAGCTGGAGTGACTGGAAGAAGAAAGGGAAACAGTACAGACTGTCATCAAAAGGAGATACTGGTGCCAAGTGGAAATTGCATACAGATGCCACTTTTTTACTTAAGACAAATAGCTCAACTATACAACAGCAACAACATCCAAAGATGTGCTTAGAAGTGCCTGATGGGTAAATGAGCATTGCTTTTTGTAAGTAGAACTGGCTTATAACTAGAGATGTGAGATTTTGAAGTTGAATTTAAAGTTGGATACATTTTAATGTTTGAATAAATAAGCTCCAAAGAGTTTTTATGTATAAAAAGGCAAAGAATAAGCATAGTGTATTCCAGCAATTTTCTGAGTAACTCATTGTTTTAGCTTTCCTGCCCAATATTTCACTTTGCAATATATCACTGTTACTTAGCACATCAGTTAACCACACAGGGCTCACTGTAATCACTCTGCTGAAAAGCTCCAAGTATTTGAAGCAAAAATTAGTCAGAATTACTTAGACAACTTTCCTGGAACCATGTGACTTAAGCATCTCAACAGAGAAATAATATGTATTCACAAATAGAATGGAAAAAGTAATCTAGACTTTTAGGAGTTGGTTGGCTGATCAATATGATCTTCTGGAGAAGACAGATAATCAGGTAGTGCTGTGTGCTGTGTAATGCCTGCTGTGAATACAAAAAGGCTGTGTGTCCTCTTTGTTGAAGAAACTCTACAACAAGAACAATAATAAGACAGGAAACACAACAGCATAAAATACCAGTAGGGATGCTCTGTCTAGAGAAGGTACCAGCACCAGCCCTAATGAGACTGTAACTGGAGAAGAGACTGGATAATGCCACAGAAATAAAGACGAAGGAGAAGGTAGATTTAGATTTTAGATTTATTTAGACCATGAATTAATGGTCTGGATCTATTGTACAATGGAAAGATGTCCATGTACTGGAATAACTTCTACCCTGTTGGTGATTTCAGCAGGATAATCCATGGGTCCTAAGGGGTTTCCTTTGTTTAAAGAGGTAGTCTCGGGAAAGTTGTAGCATCTTCAGTGTTGCAGATTTTCTGTAAATGTTTAAAGGTTGTACAAATTCCAGGAGCATCAAACCAGGCATCTTCTACAGTATAAATCAACCTTAATTAGTAAAACTGTTACGTTACCATGGAATCTGATTTTACAGATTGAGTATTTAAGGCTTTTCTATCACCAGACCTTCAGCATCTGCAAGTGTATTCCAGGATGCTTTACTAAGAAGAATAAGTGGGAATGCTTATTTGGGGAGTAAACAATTGGTGGTTTTGAAATTCTGTCTACTGAAATCCTTGAGGAAAAATAATGTAGTTTGGCAGCTAAATAACTTCTTAATTGAAGGACACTTTACATAATATACTGCAAATTGAAAGGAAAAAAGCTTGAACCCAAATCAATCCTATACAAACAAGACCCTTTCTTGTTTAGCTTGTATTATAACTTCTTGTCTTGGTGCTATCTGAAGCAGCATCAATGAGTCTTGCTACCATTTGGGAAACCTGTGTGTGTTTCAGTCACACATTGTTCTCGCAGGATTTCCTTAGGCTAAGGCACAGAAGTGAAAGAGCTCCATTTAAGAGAGTCTGTGAATAACTAGGAAATGAGCATCAAACTCGGCATTATCTGAAGATGTTTGTTAACATGCAGGATGTTCCTTAAGGCCTCTATCTTGAATGAGAAGAGTTTTTATTCAGGATTGCTTTTTGAAAAAGCAGCAGTTCTTTTGCATGCATGTCACTATGGGCGCTACTCAGGCAAAGAATGCAGTTTGACGCGCTTGGCACAGTATCCTTGGATATAACTGCTATAGGCAGCCTTATTTGGAAGAAGATTATAACTTTTCAGTGGTGAGAATGGTCACAACCTTGCATACTCTCCTATAAACTACTCCTGTTCTATTGCAAAGTTGTAACAAAAATCATAAACCCCACTGGTTCTCTACTGAGGGAACTCTAGAAGAAAAAACACTGTTATGGAGAGATGGCTCTGCACTTGCACCAGTTCAACGGTGACCCTTGCCTTATTTTATAAAACATACTACATTTTTTATCTAGCTGAGAAAAAGGAAATAGCTCTGTATAGGCAGTAGTCTCTGCTTCCTCAGGAATGTTAGGCAAAGTTATTTGTTATTATACAGTAGAATAACAAACAGCTGGAGAAGCAAGTTTTAGATGGGTGTCAGCTCAAAAGTACAGCCATGGAGATAAATGAAATTGAAGTTTCCTATCAAAAGAAGAGATTATGATCCAAAGTATAATCAATTGGGTTTGTGGGTGTATGTCTGTGTGCTTGCACGGATGTATTAAGAAGACAAACATGTTTCCAGAAGTATGTTCTTACTTGAGGCCTTGCCTATGAAATTTACACCAGTGAAAAAAATCTAGGAAGTTGTACTGGTGTATTTTTCTGTAATATTGCCAGAGTCTCAGAAACAGCTTCAGACAAGAGAAAAGTATTAACCTTTAGACTGTGCAATCCTTAAACTGTGAAAGCCATCCATCAAAAAGTTAAGAAAGCATAAAGCAAAACCTTGTTAATTCAACGACAAAAGGGATCCACTCATACATTCACTCTTGTGTGCTTTGTATAAGCATCATCCTCATCTCTAGGGAAACAAAGGCTTAGAAGAATACAAATGCTGTATTCATGTTTATCTAATTAATTTATAGAGAGATTCCTAACTCAGCAGACAGTTTTTTATATATCAAAGTCAAAGGTCCTAACATATGTCAGCCTTCTTACACAGATGTTACACATTTGATATCTAATAAATAATTAAACATTAAATTCAGCAAAGCTACATAGAATATGGCTTTGGCCTATTTAATATTTGAAAATTTGAAAACCAAAAATAATATAAATACCACAATGATTTTAATAAGGCAAAATGAGGTTGTTGACAAGAAGAGGCTATGTCAATTTATGTTAATTCAGTGCAAAATCAGGCTGGAATATTGAATACATTACCATTTTCCACTTTGTGCCCACTGACTTGTAAATCTTGAATGATTAGCTTTTTACTTCTGATGGTTTTATCAATTGCTTATTTAAGATCGAAGAAGATCTTAAAAAATCTCAGAATAGCAGAAGTTTTCTGTTTTCATCATCTTTTCAGCTACTTTAAATTAGCAATGAAGGTACCTGTACTTCAGAAACAATAGGAGTGTGGCTGAAGTGTGGCTACACCAGCAGATGTGAACTAATTTTTCATCCTTTCCAAGTCATAAACAATTAACTGTTTCTTTTCCATAAACTCAGACTATCTATTGTAAGGTAATGGAACAAATACAAAGCATCTGGAAAGAGAATAATTATAATTAAATTAGTCTTTCCAATTAGAGAAAATGGTGAGCTTTCCCCTTGATTTAGAGTTATAATAATCATTTGTAATCTGATTTAAAAGGGGCTTATGGTTGCATTCATAAAACTGGGAGACATTAGGATTGACATGACCTCTTAGGTATCTAGAGAAATTATAGGTCTACAGAGGTAAGAATATATCATTAAGTCCTGAGCTGACAGCAATTTTTTATTTGTACTGACCTTTGGTTGGATTAAGTCCAGTCATCAGAAAATAATTCCATTTCAAGCAGCTGAGCATTATTATCAGGTTTTGCTGATTCAGGATTAAGTGTACCTCGGCGGTACACTCATTAGGATGAGCTGTCTGTTCGCCGATGGAGTTTGTGAAAAGGCTGAGGAGGAAAACACAATGGAGCTGTTTGTGTGTGGTGTGCGATCATCCTCTACAGCTCTGTTTTCAGGTGCTACAGAGTTCTGTAGTGTTCTAGACTCTTCTTGCTGACAGCTAGACTGCGACACATGATGTTTCTACAAATGATATGGACATTTCAATGTAAACATAAGCCTTAAGAAGCTTTTGTAGGTCCCTAGTCGATCTGATATCCAAATACCTCTTGGGGCTAATGCGCAGAACGGTTTCAGACTGGATGGTGCCCGTTGACAAGTAGATCTGCCTAACCCGCGGCAGAAGTCATAAACAAAGCACTTCTCAGCTTTTTTCCGAGGATGGTGCTTACTCCTATAGGTGCTATTTTAATCCTACACAAAACATTGAAGAGCAGGAGGAGGAGCCCTCTTGCAAAAACAATGTCCCTTGTCAAGGGACATCGGGGCAAAAGCTCGGGTTTCCTTGCAGTCTGAGAGCCACTGTCTCTCGGGAGGTGCTTAATCACCATGCTGTTGTATTTGATGGGGTGCTTTTGTCTTGCGAGTCCTTTTGAAAATGTTGAACTTTGCATAAATAAATATTCACCAAGTCGGAGAGAGGCTAATTCTGTAGCCCAGTGGTCAGGACAGGCGGGATGGAAAAAGGGACAGGTAATCACAGCTGCTTCCCTGGCTGCATTGATATTACCTCGGCTAATATAACGCAACAGCACAAGTGGGCTCAGTCAGTGTCACCTCAGCAGATCGATCCCATGTTCTAGTTCAGGAAGATGCACTTTCAATTTCCTCTCAGGACGTGGCTTGTAGAGGGCACAATGGGCCCCAGTTTGGATGGCGACTGAAAGAGTACATGTAAAGTGGATGGTACTAAGAACAGAGGATTTTAAAATAAGTTCTGAAGAGATACAAACATCTTTGTTCTCATTTAACTGTTACTGAAACTGGTGAATGAATTAATGAGATCTCTTTCAAACACCTGGGTAGCAGAGTCATCTTAAATATCACAAAGGATCTTGTATCCTTCATCTGTTACAGTTTTTATTAGAGTCCCCACAAAGTGCTTAAAGAGGAGGCAAAGTTTCTTAGTACTCCCTCCACATTAGCTTGTAGGAAGAAGCAAGAGTGAGTAGATCCAAGGATTCGTGGCTCCATTGGCTGTTTATTCTCTGGGCTGAAGTACGACTAAACTACTGGTCTGGTGAATACAATGCACTGAATATTCATGCAGATGCTCCGCTTTCCCCTTTATTGCAGAATATTAGGAAAGTCATTCAAACTATACAATCTGAGCATATTTAGTCTGTCTTCAACACGACTGGGCTGACTGCATTTCCACTTAGTGAAACTAAGTTTGCCTTTGAAGCAGGGATCTAATGTTTTTTCCTAAGCAGTTGCCATACCAAGAGGCAGCTGCTTTCCTTAGTTGATAGGTTAAGGAGAGAATCACAGCATAACACTCAAACTAAGTGCTTCATTGTGGTTTTTTTGGTGTTCTGTTGTTTGTTTTGGTATGGTTATTTTTGGTGACTGTTAAATGGGAAAAGACCCGCTCTGTTCTTTTCAAGTATTCTGCTTTTAAAAATTGCACTAATATCCACCTCATTCAAAAAGTCCTGTATCTATATATGAATGTAGAATTGCACTGTGTCTTAACCAATAGCTGCATAAAATCTGGTGAACAATACAATCAAGAACATGATTGATCACTGAGATCTATTACAGATCTCTTGAGTTCAAAACTCTGTTACTCAATTCCTCTTTCTTGAGCTTTGTTTCAGGGAAAGGTGCTCTGCAGGACCATGCTAACATAGTCAACAGGTAATGATATTTTACCACAGGAGCAAATAGGGCTCACTTCCCTTAATGAGGGGCATCTGTTCTCTCTATATTTTTTCAACCTCTTGCCCCCTACCTGAGAAATCATGTGTTTGTTTAACAGTTTGGCTGTTTACTTAAGGAAGTTTTGACAAGATAGCTAAACTGGTCTAACAACTTTCTGGTCCCGAAAGCCGGGGTCCCTCTACTTTGCTCCCCTCACATCTCCCAGGTGCACAAATCTGCCCTCAGTCTTGCAATTGCTCTGATTTTTGACCTAGTGAGACAATTTAGTTCACTGTGCTGCCTGAGGTCCATTCACTTCCTTCTGTTCATTTTCTGTGGCTAGTGGGCTTTACAAAACAGAAGTCAAACTAAGAGCTTATTGCTGCTGAAAGAAAAAGTGGAAAGAGTAACAACTTTTGTCTTTGGTTAGTTTCAGTGCTTAGTAATCATTTGCTTAGTAATCAGTGTATCTGATTATTTTAAAATCTTGAGTGTAGACAGCTCTATTTCCGAGCTAACTTTATTAAAATGGTATAAAATACATTTTTAAAAAAGATACTGTTTATTCAATCAATTAAGTGTGTTCAAAAGAAAGCGTAACTTATTCAATAGATAATGCACAGCAGGAAACAGGTCCACAGGATTTAGAATCAGAGTATTGAAGATATCAAATGAACGGATTAAAAGAGGCAGGGAGGGAGGCAGGGAGGGAGGGAGTGAGGCAGGGAGGGAGGGAGGGAGACTGAAGACTTTCCCAACAGAGGAAGTCAGCTTCAAATGCCTGTGAAACTCTGATCTTCAAGAGCTGAACCGATTTGCCAGGGAGTCACCTGAACAGAGGCTTAGGGGTCTGCATAGGTAAGAGTAAAGGAGAGAAGGACGGGGACTGTGAGGTGTGGGACTTCATGTCCTGTTGATTAGCAGATGAGCTCAGTTACATTGTGTCAGTGCGTTATTAGTGCCCATCTCCCTGTGGGAAAGCTTTGTTAGGGGATCACCTCTGTGGAGCTGGGGAGAAAGCAAGAAAATCCGGGGGGGATGGGGGGGGGGGGGGCATGACCTGGAAGATATTGGAAAGGAAGGTGGTGAACACTGAAGGGCAGGGGAGGACAGGAACTCTACATTTCCTTTGCTGTCAAATTAAATCTAATGTGAACCTTGCCCTTGCACAATAATCCCTTCTTCCCTTGTATTCTTGATAGACTCTTGCCTCTCTTATCAATGCATTCCTGTACTGAGTTCCAGCAGTGACCTTAACACTTCCATGAGGTGTCATTCCTCCCACAAAGAGCAGGAATAACAGATTTCAGATTCGCAATGAACCTAATATTGGCAAGACACATCTATTGCTATTGCAATAAAACATCTCTGTAAAAATGCCAGAATTGTTCTCTTGGTTCCCACAGATTTTAGAGATGGAATTGATCTGTAGACACTGAGGCCCCAGTTTCATCTTCTTCTATAAAGCATACCAACATTTCTCTCTTTGGTGAACTCATGTTCAGGTTTGGCAGAATCCAAGTTTTTAAACACATTTTAAATACGAAATATTTTCCCCAAGAAAAAAACCATGTAAAAGATATTAGCCTAAGAGAGGGCAGTATTGAAATGGAGCAGCCATAAGAAAGATGACAAGGAGTTGTAAAAGGAAAGTTAAGGAAAGATGTTCTACTTGAACTTCTCAAGTTTATTTTGTGTTATGTCTGTTGAAGAGTGTCACAGATTAGGACTATCACCAGGGATAATTATTGCTGTCTGGTTTTATAGTAGCTTGCAGAGTGCCGAATTCCTGGGCAGCTCATGTTCTTGAAGCTGTGCTGGTATCAGTGGTGACCCTGACAGGCAAGTAAGGAGCCCCCTCAGCCTTCCTTATCCAGAAGATCTGCCCCATCACCAAGTGCTGAATGGGAAAGAACCAAGGATTTAAACAAATGTGTGCTGGGGTTGCACTTTAAGAAGCTTGAGAGTAAGATCAACCTTTGAGTTTAAATTTTTCATGCAATATTTCTTTATCCTTCAGCTAAAGAAAAGCAGATGTTGGAATGGAAATACATATGAGAAGACATAGAAAAGTTGTGAAGGCTGTAATTTTTTTTATTATTATTTCTGAAGTTTCTTTTTACTTTTTCTAGTTTGTCCTGGATGTTTCACGTAGTCTTAACAGAACAGAGCCATTAAAAATTATATAAAGAACTTTTAAAGGAAAAGTTAAGTAGAATAGAAGCTGTGAAAAGAGGGTACTAGGAATAAAAGGCAGCATCAACAGCAAAAAAGTTCAAGTCAAAATCAAACCAGAACAGGAGCCAAAGAACTCTTTGCAGTGTAATCCTTCAAAAATCCCTCAGAATTTACTAATTACTCTGACATGTTTGTGTGGTGAGAATCTGTTCCTGGTGTGAATTCCGAAGGACAAGGATATTTTAAATGTTGACCTATTTCTTTCAAACACTGTGCCACTTAAGACAAATTGCTGCTAGCTGGGTATGCAAAGCTTGCAGACCCAGAGTAAGAGAGAACAGTTTTGTTGAAAATTTATTTCTGTTATGTTCAGCAGAGCAGTTCCACCTGCTCCACACTGAAAGATTTAGTTTCACGTACATCTCTGACAGCAAGTGAAATCAGTAACTTCTAATCTTCATTTGTAATTGATTTGGGCTGTAAGGTTGTACACTTTAGGAAGCATATTTCTTTAGGTACCCTGCTGTCTCTGAATTCAGTTGGAGATTGTCACTGAAGCCATCTGTCCTTCCAAGAAAACAGTAGTTTTAATCAATACCTGCTACATGTGTAATGAACCCTGACTCCTATGAAGTCAGTCATAGCTGTTCTGGAGCCTGGAACACATGTATCAGCAACTGAAAATGGTGCATGTAATCTGCATCATCACCTGTAGATATATTTATGTTACATATTCATAAATAAGCAAAGTACATTTATAGTCGGCTTCTATTAAAATATGTTTTCAAAAATAATAGGTATAGCATTGTTTTATTGTATGTCCTGATAGAACCAGAATGGTGGGAAGATAGTAAGAGAATTGTTGTCAAAACAAATTATCTTTAAACTTCACCCTGTTGAAGATGAAAGATTTTCAGAGAAAATTAAAAGAATGACAGAAAAGTTGCTACCTATGGAGAAAGGATTTAAATAAATCTGTGCCTTCTTTATAAGCAATAATCCCATGCTCATGTAACTTCAATTGACACGTGATTTATGGCTGTGAAAAGGAGTCTGTATAGCTCTTTCAAAACATAAAGTGAGGGAGTGGCATCCTTTGAGCAAAAACCTCTGGGGCTCTATCTGCTTAAGTGTTTCCTAAGTTTCAGCACTATGAGAATATGAGAATACTCCATTGTTAGGGGATTTTGGAGGCATGCCTGGATCAAGGAAGTACTTCCTCGTCATGCTGTTTCCTTTCCCAAACAATGTAAAAAATGGCCTTTTCAGCCAAACATCTAGATGTGGTCACTTTGTACATTGTCCAACTAGAGCACAACCATCGTAAGATAAACCATTCACTTGCATGAATGGCTCCGTGTTATTACTGTGACTTCCTTTTTATTTTCATGGTGATTTTGTTTTGATTTATGTATATGCATAGAAGTTCAAGCCCCTGTATAATGATTGTGTCATAAAAGTGGCCAAGAAAGCGGCAAGTGACTCCCCCTGCTCACTGCCCTCAGTGTACATTCCCTGGGGCAGCCTCACTACACCCCTCAGCTTTCCAAGTGCTCCTCTCATGTGGGCTTGGTACCACCTGATCAGACAGTAAAAACACACCTACAAATAATGGATTACCACACAAACAGTGGGTTACAGTGGCATTTTACCCCACTGCTTAAAGTGTTTTGACTTTACTTCCAAACAGCGTTTCAAAGGAAGCCAAAGTAAGTTCGTGTACATGTTCTGTTCTTGGTTTAGCCTTGCATGATCCAAAGGATTTCTAACTAATCTTAGGCACTCAAAATGTGTGCATTAGAGTATTAGGTGAATATCCATGTTTTAGTGCTGCATTGCTGTTGGCATATTGCAAAAACCATAGCAAAATATTTAGTGCCTGAATTCAGTGGAAAAAAGTCTTTGTAAATACATTATAAATCTTTTAAACTACCACATAACATTTTAAACTGGTTTGTAACCAATACTCAGTGATTTGTAACCAAACTCTCATTTGTCCTCTGTTCTGTGTCTTGAGTTGCATATTTAAAATTACTTGGACACAGCTATTATTTTATGACTTCAAGAAAGTGCTGAGACTACGCATTGTGTATATATCTTGAAGTATGTCATGATTATTCAGTATGCTAGACAAAAATAATTTGGAAAAAGACTTGGAAAGTCCCTTCAAAAACTTTGGAAAATTCTTGGTCTGTGTGGACTTGTCCAAGGTATAAATCACAAATTTAGGTTCATTCACTCTTGTTGCTGAACTTACACTTTGAGAAACACATTTACGGGGACCACATTTGCTTCACAAAGATCTAAAAAGTCACAGCCTCAACAAAAAATCAGCTTAAAGGTGATTTTGTTCTGAAATGGAGTAAATTAATATTTTTACCGACATGGTATATTTGGAATAGCTCAGTGAATTTGAGAGAAATTTGCCTTATTTTCTCTGATTTACTCATAGGCAAAAAGACAGAACTGGATTAATAATTTCTTGTTATAGTCCGTCATGACAACTTCATCTAATTTGCAAATACTTGCCCTGTAAACAGCACAAATATATATTCCTATTTATAGATATATAAAGTTACTTAGAAATAAATACATGTGACTTTTGACTAATTTTTCTTGCTGAAGCAAAACCCCAAAGAATTTGCTGCTCCTTTTCAAGATAGTCTTCTGTCCATAGGTTCATTAATTCTACTGAGAACAATGGCAGTTTTATAAAAATCGTCCCTCTGGGGCATGGGTTTAAGTTTTTTTAAATTTTGCTAATTAATTTTCTACACCAATTCTTTCTGTTGTTTGTTTAGTGTCCTTTTAGTGGTCTTTGGCAGTAACATGACTGCTGGGTTTATTCTCTCTTGCACCCTCTTTCCTGTTAACTCTGCTAGAGGTAGCAGTTGGTTGACTGAAGCATAATGGAAATAATCTAAGTTAATGCTGGGGGCTCTAAACATTTCCTCAACAAATAAGCAGCAGCGTGTTGATAGCCTGTAAGTATTTTATAAGTGCAATTAAATCACAGTGATTGATTGGGCTGGGGTGAAAACCAGAATCATTTAGAACAGCAAATTCTTCACAGGGAAACCCTTACTAAATTAAGAAAACACACAAACGAACAACAAAAATAAACCATTTAAGGAGTTCTGCTCATATACCACGTTTTCCTCATTTCTCAGCCCTGTTTAGGAGGAAGAACTTGATCAAAGTGAGTCCTTTTGTTTCTTGAGAATGCATCTTTTCTGCTGTTATTTTATGCTGAGTGAAAACACACATTAGAGTTAACTGATCTCAAAGTTTAGTTGCTAAAAGCGGGGGAGGAAATCTGTGTCCTTTTCATTTTATCTCACTTTGCTCTCCCTTTGCCTGGCTCCAGGTTACAAAATCTTGCACTTTTGTAGTACTTGTTGGACTCCTCATAGAACGCATTCAATTCACTAACTTGCTGGAAAATTACCTGTTTTCTGCCAGGTTTTGTGCTGGTTCAGCACTGAATCAGCTCAACACAGAATCAGATGATTACTACTGTCACTGCAAGGGCAGGAGTGCAGAATGCAACCAAGGTTGCAGCCTCCTCACTAGAGAGAAGGGAAGTTGAAAACTGAAACATCTTGTATTTATGGAAATATCTAATATAAACCATGGAATTTAATGTATAGTTTAGCATAGTGGTACTGGCACCACAAAGTCACTTGGGGTGCTGTCCCTGTGAAAAATTTGGTAATACCCCTGCAATATCCACGTTGCCCATTTCAGTTCTGTCTGACTAGTATTTTTTTTTTTTTTTCTTTTTTTACTTCTAGGTTGATTTTTGTAATTTTTTATATGTAAGTAACAGTTGTGTTTGTTTTGTTAATTTAAGTACAAATACTCTCAATGGCTGTGTTCTCTTGGGTATTCATTACTTCTGAATGAACTCTACTAATGTGAAGACATGACTAACTAGACAATTAAGACTTCAGCACTACTTATCGGTAATCCTATAGTCTGGCTGGTTCCTCCTAAAAATATTTTCAAGAACTGCCATACATTGTGTTTTTAAAAGGAATATGAAGATTGTAATATTACTTTAAGAAAATGTAGATGTAGACAGGATAGGGAAAGCTCTGTAGAGGAAAACCACTTACATCCCTCTGAGCAGATACACTTTAATAGAATAACTTTATATCTAATCAAAAATGGCTTTGATTCAGCTACATTTGATTATTATTAACATGTGAAACTAAATTTAGAACCACGGCCAAGGCAGAAGAAATGTAGGACTGACTTTGTACACATGGCATAGAGGTTAGGCACTTGCAGTAATCTGAGTTTGACTCCTGAGGCTGTCAGCAAAACTTTAGCAATTGCTTACATAGAAAATTGGTTTTCACTTGTAGATATTTTGCCTCAAAAATTTCCCTTAGTGACAGTTTAGACAGTTTAGGTAATTCTAAATATAATATTAACTGGAGCAAATGTATTCTGGTGAAAAAAGCATGACATGGAACTCAGAGGTGTCCACTGAATAATCATTACGTACTGAAACTAATTTTCCTGCTTTTCACAAGACATGCAATTTTCTAAGACATTATTGTGTATTTAGAATTGCAAATAAAACCACAGAGAAAAATTCAACCAGAAATGAAAATACCACTCAAAGTTTTTTTTCATATACTTTTATTTTACCTTGAACAGAAAATTTTGCAAAACATCAATTACTGAGAATGGAGGGAGAAACCCTACCATGTAACAGAGGAGGCTTTGGTTATAAGTGCCATTTCTACAGCAGAGTTAAGCTATTGTAAACCAAACATCTTGTAGTAAGGTAAAAATATCCAGCCAAACTTTTAAGGATAACAGCAACACCAAAAACATTTACATATAAACAAGAGAAATATTTTCTAAATTTTAACAGTCACTTTGCTACAATCCAAAGTGTTTAGTTCACATATCTATACATACAGACAGTCACTAAAACTTTTGTGAACCAACCACTTGTCCACAGGACCTGCCTAGACAGTTTGTCATCAATACAAAAGGTTTTTTTTATATAAATAAGTCAATTAAACTTCACAGAGACTAAAAGAAACAATATAAAACTCCAAATGTAAATAAATCTGTACATTATGGTCAGTCTTATTGGTCTGAAATCCTGCACAACTTTAAAGTGTCTTTATAAAATGATGGCAAGGAGCAGTGTTAGCTGGAATGGAAACTCGAAGACTCCGACTCTGTGGAAACAGAAGAATGTCCTGCACGTTTGCCTTTTGAAAGAATCTTGAGGCTTGATCCTCTGCTAACTGATGTCAAGGCATTTTGAGCTGATGTTTTGAACTTGGCACCCAAGAAGGCATACAGAATTGGATTCAGGCAGCAGTGGAAGAACGCCAAGGCTTCCGTAATGGAGATCCATTTGTGCACTATGGTCTCCAAGCTGCAGCGGTGCCTGATGACTCCCAGCAAGATGAAGGTGTCAATGCTGATGCCAATATAATATGGCAGCCAGCAGGCAAAGAAGGCGAGGATGAGGATAATCGTGGTCTTCAAGGCTTTGCGCTTCTGGTGGCCTTTGGAGTGTGACAGCTTGGATATGATAATGCAGTAGCAAGTCAGAATTATTAGACCAGGCAAGACAAGTCCTACCAAGATGTGCTGGAATCTGAAAGAGATCAGCCAGTTGTCATGAGGGTACATGCGATCACAGAAATATTTTCCTTCTACTTCACGGGTACTGGCAAAGATTATATCGGGCACTGTCAGGAGGAAAGCTGGCAGCCACACACCTACATACACCACCTTCTCAGCCAACAGCTTTCGTGGGCGCTGGCTGTTGGTAGCGTGGACTATCGCCAGGTAACGATCTAAACTTATGAAGGCCAAAATCAAGACGCTGCTGTAGAGGTTGACTGTGTAAATGACATGAACTGCCTTGCACACAATATTCCCAAAGTACCAGCTTATGGCTGCATCCACAGACCAGAACGGCAAGGTGAAGACAAAAAGGAGGTCAGCCACAGAGAGGTGCAGCCTGTATTTATCAGTCATGCTTTTTTGCTTCTTCTGGTAGCCCATAACAAGAACAACCAATCCATTGCCAATCATTCCGGTTAGGAAGATGATGGAGTAGATTGTTGGCAAGAAGATCCGGTTGAAATCGACATTCTCATGCTGAAAGCATGGCTCTTTGTAGTCTCCATAGTCACCCGAACCAATCTCATCCGTGCCATTTTCAGAAAATTCAATTAATAACCCAGATGACAGCTAAAAAAAAAAAAAAAAGAAAAAAAAAATTAGATGTTAGTTCCTCTGCAAAAACTTACTCTGTATGGCAATATGTCAAGAGATGCTTGAACAGCCTCCACTGTCATAAACGGGCAAACCAGATGGGAAAATACAGTGTTTACATATACATATATAAAATACACAGCAAATAAGAATAAGTTTAAAAACTTCCATTGTCTTTTTCTAAGGAGTAAGGACAGGGCACGAAGGTGCAAAGAAAGATAATGGCTACTCCTAGAAATATCATTGGTTCTGGACACTTCAGTGCTCTTGTAAGATGGACACTACAAATGGGAGAGCCCAGGAAGTGCCAGATGCGAGAGGTCTGTCCACACAGAGCATGACCTATCACATTTAACTCCTACAATAGAGGGCTATTAAAAAAAAAAAAACCAACCCACAACCTACTTAGAAATACTGCTGCTCCAAAGTCTCGTCTCATTAAGAGGATGGGGTCAAGGAGAAATAGAGAAGATACCCTCGGCTGATGTAATAAAGGATAAATAATAGCAAGAATTCCCTGCTGAGAAGCAATTGACAGCTCCACACACTCAGACAAGGAGAAAAAGAGACAGAAAAGCCTGTAAAGAAAGAGGGAGGTGACCTTGATCAGGAGAACTCAAACCCCGTGAAGGGTCACCACGATGGGCCACGTTCCCTCCCTTTGTTCCCCACCCTGTGCGGTTGCGGGGCAGCGGGTGAGGGCGGACGGCGCGGGGCTGCAGCCAGACGGACCCAGTGAGCACAGCGGTGGAAAAAGGAAGCGAAATTTGGTGAGGGCATGAAAGCGCGTCAGGAAACCACCAACGGTTTGGCACGGCGGTAAAAGCAATGCTGGCGGGAGAGTGCCATCTGGCTATGTGCAATTCCTCAGGTTTTCACATTTTTTTGTTGTTAATGCCCTGTGTCCCACGGACCCCCGTACTCCGCGCAGGGCGCGCCCGAGAGACCCGCCACAAGCGGAGGCACCGGCTCCACGCGGGCATTAACTGCGGCCCTAAAGTTGGGACTTGCCAGAGATCTCCTTTTTGCTCCTAACTGCTCTCCAAACCGAGGCAGAGGAGCTGCCTCCGGAAGAGCGGGACGCCCCTTCGTTTCGCTCGGGGAGCGGGCGGGACGGCCGGGCGCTGCCGCCGCTCCCAGTCCCGCCGGCAGCCCCCGGTCTGGGCGCGCACCGGGGCAAAGGGATAACATTCCCCGGAGTCGGACCGCTCCAAACTTCCTCGCCTCTTCCCCACTCATCATTCTCGTAGCGCTAATTGCTCTGCCGGCGTTTTTCAGTCTACAAATGTGCCACATGTCACTTGAACTGACGGCCGAGCAGCAGAGTCCCAGAGAAGGAGCGGAGTCCCGCAGCTGGAATTGGCAGCGGTCGCAGCCGCGCCACGGTCCGAAGCTCTGCAGGCAGAGGCGGCAGAGCCGGGGCTCAGAGGGGAGCCCTGCCCGTTCGCGCCCCGCAGACCCCTCGGCTGTCCCGACCCCCGCCGCCCGCAGCCTCCGCCGAGGGCACCTTTGTTTGCAAACAGCGCGCACACGGGCAGCCGGCCGCGCTCCCGGCACTTACATCCAGGCTGTCGAGGCTGCTGTCGAGGCTGCTGTCCATGCTCAGAGGCATCGGACGGCTCCGCGCTCTCGGGCTGTTGCCGCAGCGGCGCCTCTCGCAGTGACACCGTTCGCTGCTCCGCACACGCCGCGGCTCTTGTGGCGGGACGCGGCTCCTTATAAAAGGCCCGGGCTGCCCCCCGCCCCCGGGGCAGCCCTGGCTCCTCCCCGGCGCTGAGCAGCTCCGGGCGGGCGCCTCGGGCTGCTCTTTGTCTGCCGCCCCGGGCATGGGAATTGCACTTGCCCGGCGCACCCGCGGGGGCCACGCTCCTCACGGGGGCATTTGCCCCCCTCTGATTGATGTGTTCATACAAGCGGGCTTTTGAATTTCCCCTCAAGAACATTCTTTGAAGTGTGTTGTAGAGCCATGTGTTGCCACGGGTACCCCAGGCGGGCTCCGAATGAAGTCACTGGCCCAAGAGTCGTGTGCAAGAGGAAAGCAGGGATCCTGTATACCAGTCAAAATACTGGCGACTCTGTCCTCGGAGTTGTCTCTTCACCCCTGCTGAGGAGTGGCCGGAAGCGAGGGCTGCTCCCGGCTGAGGGATGAGAGGTTCCACAAATCTTTCAGGGGCTTTGCAACGTGAGTGGGCTGCAGGTTGCCCTCTGAACTCCTCTGGCACCTGTAGGTTTGGGTGAGAAGTCAGATGATTATTTGTTTCAGGTATCTGGATATTAAAAAATCCAAACAAACAAGCCCCGCCCCCCAACCTAAACTAAACAAACCCCAACAACAACCAAAAAACCACACACACACAGAAGCCCCAAACCAGAACAAAAACCACACACACACACACAGAAACCCCACCAAAACCCCAAACCCCAAAAATACCCAACAAATAAACCCCCAAACCCTGAAATTATACATGTAGAATATATATAGCAATCATAGGATAAGTTTGCAATAAAAAATCAACCCAAATATAGAGACAAACAAAACAGAATAAGTGATTTCCTCTACAGTTATCTCTGGAGTCTCAGTACCGTTAATATTCATGCAGGCAGATTAATTTGCAGAAAAAAATTTGATTAGCATAGTGTGTCATGTGTGTGTGCCCCCTCAATTTCGCAATAAAAATTTAGAGTGAGGACCTGTATTGGGTATAATTCATTCATTTATATAGATTTACTCTTGACACTTGATTTTTGTAGTGGAAAGAAGAAGGGTGAGAATAGTCTTTATGTAGTAACAATGTGCTCAAATTACCATGGTAGCCTCAAGGGATCGTAGAAGTGAAAGTTTGACCAAAATTTTATTCTAAAATGCCCCTATTATCAGTTTACATGCTCTGAATTTGTTAAAAGACCAGTTTCAAATGCAAATATTATTTACAGTTATTTGACAAGAGTTGCTGACTTACTCTTCCTCAAACAACTCTAGAATTCTTTCTCACACCCTCCAGTGAGTGTGAATTTGGTTATGATTAATAACCAAATAATGTTTATCTTTAAAAACATGGTATGAAAGGTATGGCCTATAATGTGATTGTGTATACTTTAACTGCACTGTAATTTGATAGTAATTCATATTTTGTTATGGTCTGGAATATCATATACAAATTGCATTAAAACAAATTGTAATTGATTACAATTGAGGAATTACCTGTCTTCAGAAAATTCAGTATCTACTTTATGTTTATATCCAGAAAAATCTGAGGGATATCACACTAGAATTCTATAGAAATAAAGGATCTTCTCCAGAGTCTCCATATTTAGATACTAACCCCAAGCTTATGACACCATAAATCTTCTCTAAAAACAAATGTGACAAAATTGTAATTATTGCTATTCATTCCTTATTTTCCATAGAATCTGTGATATGTTCACTACTTTTAGACATGCAAACAGGAAAACACATTCTCCAAGTCATCACAGAATGTGCAGCACAACATTAGATGACCAGGCAGATAATCCCGTTGAGGGATTTTTGTGTACAAATGAGTAGGAGCATGTCTAAATAATCATCTTTCACTCTTTCACTTATGGGGATGCCCAGCTCATAGCAATTGCCATGCAGTTTTCAGCAGGGATGTGGTGCTGGAAGGTGCTGGAATAGGGGAGGTGTGTTTTCAGGAAAGATTGGTTTCTACCTTGCCAGAAATTCACATGGGTGACAGATGTGGTTTTTGGAGGAGTATTCTCATCT
Organism: Hirundo rustica; assembly: GCF_015227805.2. NCBI lineage: Eukaryota > Metazoa > Chordata > Aves > Passeriformes > Hirundinidae > Hirundo > Hirundo rustica. Next base: position 6,145,329 of record NC_053456.1, on the reverse strand, counting down.
TGGAGGGGCATAGATGATTAAACATCGTTTCTTCTCTAAGTGTGCAGTGCATGATATTAAAATATGCTCATAATGCAGGTGACTTGTGGCAATGGCTGTAGATGTGCAAAAGATATATCATATCATATCATATCATATCATATCATATCATATCATATCATATCATATATCATATATGTATGTGATGTCTAGAGCTATTTGACAAGTTTGAGAGTTGCTCTTTATTGGGGTGGATAGTGTGGAGTGCATTGACATGTGGGGAAGGATGCACAGAACTGTGAGTGTAGTCACAGCCCAAGCAGACAAATGCTCCCACAGCTCCATTTTACTGGACAGATAGACCTGTAGCAGCAAAATATATGATGTAGAAATGGATTATGCTAATTAGTGGAATATGGGACAATTACTCAGTTAATTGTGTTCACAGATAGCCTAAGAAATCCGGAACTGAGGAATGGTTCACTGGATGAGCCCTGAAGCATAGTAGTGCTGAGTGAAGGGAAATTTGGGGATGATACTGATCTCATGAGATGTTACTGAGGCTTGTTTGGATGAAGGTCCACTAAAACTGTCATTCACACTGCTGCTTTGTTATCTATGATCTCTTTTGTTTCCCCTATCAGAAAATCCATGTGAAAACTTCCTTTGTTGCACAGAGGACCATCCAGGGCGAGTTAATGATTTCCAAAGTGATAAAAGAAGGGAGCTGTTTCTGCAGAGCATGTAATTCTGAGTTAGCTACAAGTCTTCTTGAGACAGAGCTAGCAAATAGCAATTTCCAAGCTTATGTTTTGCATTACGTGTTTTCCTGGTCATAGAATTACTGTGAAAATCAGACCCTTCCTAAGCCACGTAATACATGTTCTTATTACTGAAAACACTCCTTCTAAGAGTCAAAATCCTACGTGTTCTTACACTGTTATACTAAGAGTACAATTCCTCAGGTTGTGAATCATTAACTACTTTTCTTCTAAAAAGCGGCATAAGTGATGGTCATGTAAGAGCAAAGTAGTCACTAACAAACCTTTCTAATGGTAAAAATACTCTTTTGATTCAGCATCCACAGAAGTAGATTGCATTTTATTTACCCATGACCCTATGTTAAATGATTTACTTAATCTGAAGGCTTCACAAGTGCCTTTAACAAAGTCAACTTTTAGCCAATAAAACTTTGATGAGACCATTTCCTGTGTGCAACACCTAACACAACAGAGGTACCATCCTTGGATTATGTAATGTATTAATACCACCATGTATTAATTACAGTGGTGTATTAATAAATTGTGTGTTTGGGGGTTTTTTAAGCATTAATGGAACTATACTTTCGGGACACAGAGAAGATTGTATCATAAAAATACATAAGCAGCAATATGGCTGAAATGGTTGTACTATATAGCAGGAAGTGAATAATTTTCAAATATTCACTGATTTTGTCTGTGCTTGTCAATTTCTGTATTGGAAGCCTTCTGAAATAGTGTGCCATCTGAAAAATTAGCAGAAAATTTTCTCAAGAGTTGCAAGACATCAGCTTTGAGTAGTGGATTTTTCTGTTGTAAAAAGTATTCCAGGGAACCGCTGTGGATGTGCCACTAGATGAAAAGCAGTTTCCTGATAAAACTCAGAAGTTTATTACAATACGCTGGATTGACTTAATGACAAATGGGTCTTCAAGTGGCCTGAAGTTGTATACATAGAGAGGAAAAGGATATACTCTCCCTTTTCCATCTGATCTTTCTGTTGAAGTGGGAAAGGTATCAATCTTACGCCTGTTAGAATGGTTACAAGCGGTTTGCTGGGGTTGGGTTTCAGTTAATGGCTTTCTTTGCTCTTGCTTCTCAAAGCTCCCTTTCTCCATTTCTTCCTGCCTGTGCTGCAGTGGAAAAAGCCTACCAACTGTTACCCTGGTCCTGGAAGGAAAGTGCCCCATTTATGAGCAGGGTGCCACCTACACTTACTAATTTGAAAGCACAAAGACAAAATAAAACTTGTGAAGGTGCAGGACATATATTTCGATTAGTAGCATGTTACATTGCCACAGAAATAAGTCCTTGTATGAAAGGAATGATACTTGAATATCAGAACAAAATTATAGGAAAACCAGTATAAGGCAACAAAAGTGTTATCAGCACAAACCCCAGATTTCTGTTTCCATGCTTTTAAAAGGGACAATTTATTTTGTTTCCTTTAAGTATTGCCGCAAGGCCAATATGTCTAAAGTCAGCACAGAAAAGTCACCAGGAGAAAAAAGAAGTGCTATCTTCTAAAAAGAATCATAGTGACTCTTGTGTTTTAATCCCACCTCCATCTGTGGCCTGCAGCAAATCACTTAACCCTCTTCTGACTGTGTTCAGCCAACTGTAAAATGGGGATAACAATACCTACTTACCTACCTCAGAGGAGACTTGCAGGGATTAATTGGTTGATGTTTGCAAGGCGCTTTGAAGACAGAAAGTGCTTAATTTAGAGCCTGTTGAAATTATTGGTGACACTGATCAGCTAGAATTCAAAGGGGACCAAACTCATTAAGGTTCTGATCTTCCTCCATTTGGCTGTGTTTATGGGTTAGCAAATCTCACCGCATGCAGACAGTTTATTGTTTGTTTGGAAGCAGAGTAGACTAAAAAGATGCTTTGAACAACTTTCTTAATCCTTTTAAAAAACATGTCTTCATTTACATATCATTGGAGCTGAAGGGTTTATCTTTGATGATTCTATAGCAGAACGCTTCTGGAGACATGTTGAAGTGTTTTTTTTTCCAGAACTGTGGTCAGATCAAAATTATGAAAACAAAGTAAAGCCTCCCTAATTACATCATAAGTAGTTTCTTTCCTGTAACCAGGCAGGATTTTGGCTTTCAGAGTGTTTAGATAGATTTCTGTTTAGCTGTGAGATGTGTTTCTTATAATGTTCTTTAATGCCGTAAAGTTCCATTAGAAACTTTCTCCAGTTGAGTTTGGATTACTAAGGATAAGATTTCTTTCTGGGGATCCATGCTAAGAGCATATTATCTCTTAAGAGCATATGGATAAGTTAGAAAACATGTCTAGCTATTCATGCATACCTGAATATTTGCCAAATGTCATAATTTCTTATAGATGGCTTCAGAAACACAGTTGTATCTGGGACTGGCCATTGCTGTTCCTGCCTGTGAAAACAGGACTTGGCTCATTGTAGTCTAATAAACTGAACAGGGCCCTGAGCATTCTGGTCTGGCTTGGAATCCACAGGCTCCTTCCAAACTGAATTATTCTATGACTGAACATGCCTCCATCAGACCATGTTGTCATGCCTCTGCTACCAGCAGTGCCCAGAGTTATCTGAATCAAAACAAATCCCTTTATGTTTAATTACATTAAACCCATTTGCTCTACACAATGGAAATGGCATTTTGATGTTGAGTTTCTGCCCTGACAGTTTTTGATCAATCTTTTGTTGAAATGGTGTCTGTGGAATTGTGTGCTTGGGATGTAGTAAAGTATGCTAGCATGTGCCATGTTTTCTTTATCATTTTCACACATTTATTCTACTTCTTTTCTTTGGATGCCGTAGTAGGTATTTATTTTCCACACCTTGTGAGCTTCTGAGCTAGTTGAAATAATTTACTTGCCTCATTTGCCCACTTGTCTACAAAGTGGCCCTGAAAGCAGAGCGGGAGCAACCACTCTTCCTGTTTAGCTAGCTTGGCATCTGAAGCTCACAAATGTTTTAGATTTATTGCTTCAGCTTTGAAGTTAAGTCTTGTACATGTGGGTGCTGAATATCAGCTCAGATGCTTGTTTTAGAATCCAGGATTTCTCTTGGTTCAGCAAGTAGGAAGGTTGCCCAAAAATAGTGATGAGCGTTCCCACAGTTTCTTTCTTTTGGTTCCCTCCTCCCACTATTTCCCTGAAAATTCACTTTAGAATTCCAAATTTTTTCTTTTCCTCAGTATTGGAAACCAGGTTTGCTATATGCAATTGAGATATGTGCAAGAGTGAGACTGAGCTTATGTTTTTGAGTCAGTTCTTCCTCCTTAGGTAATATTAGCATTAGCTCAGTAACTGGGATGTCTGTTGAAACATAACCAAACATTTCTAAAACAATCAAAAAAAATCTCTATTAGATGATGATAAATTTTTGGTCCTGTTGCCAAGCCCTCTAGATACAATACTTAGCAAAATACCATGAGTCAATACCCACATAGAGCCTGTTCTATCCATTTATTTATAGCCAAATATAAAGATGTAGATGGAGAGCTGTAGGAATATTTATGGCAGGGACATTCTTTTCTCTGTTCATTAATTGCCAGTGAAATAAGCATGATATTACACACTCCTTATTTTGAGCTGATTTGTCGTGAAGAGCGATATTTGCTCTTGCTGGTTTGAAAATTTAGTAGGTAGGATTTGAGGCCTAAATTTGGTAAATAATCACTAAATCACATTGTAGGATTTCTTCTCAGTCATTCAGTGACCAAGTTTTTGAAAGGAAGAGAACTGCTTGAAGAAGTTATTGGCATATTGAACCTCTTTTTCTGGTTTAATGGGGAGGTAAACCAAATTTTCAGGGTATCTCTTACCACATAAAGAGTCACATGACATAAAGATCTGATCTCCTACAACTCAACTTGCTAAACTTTCATCTAGCTGGTTTAGATTTATTTTTAGGAAGTGGAACAGGCAATTTTAGGCAAACTTTATGCTGAACAAGGCATCATCCACGATTTCCATAATGGATGGATGAAGACGGTACAAAAATCCTGGTGTGTGCTCTGGTTGATTTTACAGAAAAGTGTCAGCATGCTAGTGCCTGATCCAGGTCAGATCCATAGAGAACTGGGAATTGAGCACCAAATGAGGAACTGTGGAGCCCTCACCTCTACAAGAGAAGTTGAGGCAGAGCCCTTAAGGAGCATGAAGAATAGAAGATGAGCACCTTAGAAAACAAAGAGCATTAAAAATCTCTTGCTGCCTTTTCCTTTTGCACAAGGAGAGCTGCATTTGATACTACATGGACGTTAAGGTGAAATCACTCTGTTCCTCCCTGCCAGGGAGAGGAGAAATCTCCGCCTGAACTCAGATCAGTTCTTTTTCCACTGTCTCACCAGACTATCACACACATCACAGAAGTATCTAGAAGCTGTCTTGTCATGAATATATTTGGTCATGTGTGCACAGTGGTTCACGCTTCAGTATGCCTAGTTCTGCATCAGGCTTCATAGAAAAAAACCACCTTCCCCAAACCTGCATATAAACAGAGGACAGGTGAGTGTCAGTGGAGAAGAAGGAGAAAGCACCATCCAAACAAACTGTCTCTGTGTTTAGGTTTTTCATCACCCCCAATGTACACCTGAACACAAGAAAGTGGAGTGTAGGAACTCCAATACTTTAAAGTGATGGTTCCAATTTAGCTTAATTTACACTTCAAACCTTTTCCATTTAAAACTGTAGTCTACAATGCTGTTCCTTCATTCATGAGTGCAGTAGAACTGAACATAGAAAGAAAAGTTTTAGCTCTAAATACTCAATTTAGAGCTGAATTTGCTATTATAGGAATTTGCCATTATTTTAAGCAGATGGTTCAATATTTTGGAGGTTATTTTTCAGTAGTGAGTGAATATTGTGAAAAACATACAAGAGGGGAATTCTAAAAATACCCCTAGGTTACAGATTGTGTTCAGGACAGTCTGTACCAAATTATATTCGATTTTTTTTTTTTTTTTTTTTAATGTATGAAAACAGGAAGAAGCCTTGCTTCTTCTGAGGACCCTGACAAATCTTTCTACCTGGCTCTTTCTAGAAAGATCTCTTCAAATGCCAAGTAGGGGTCACTGTAACCATGGATACTTATACTCCATTTTCCCCTGGTTTTCTGTGAAAAACTTGGTAGGATGCCCAGTTTAAACCACATTTTGAGTTAGGTAATCATAGGCTCAGTCTGCGCTTAGACATTGTGGTTTTAAGTTTTCAACGGTTTCTCTGTGGTTTGAAAGCACTGTTTTTTATTCCCTCTTCTTTTCTAAGCAAAGAAGATGTTAAAGCAAAGTTGCTTGATAGCACTTATTCCACCAAAATAATATCTTTCGGGACGGTTTGATTGCTGTGTGGTTTAAAACTGAAAACCACACAGAAAGCACTTAAGCATCATATTCAATGCAAAATGCCTAACATTTTAATGCATCTGGAAAGAGGCTGTTCAATTTCTGGAATTTGTCAACATGCACCTAGGAATTAAGAAAGACTTGATCTTTTTTCAACATGATCTTACATGTCAGTCACAGAAAGATTTCTAAATGCATTTTAGTGAAAAGTAGAATATTTATCATGATGTAGCCTGTCAATCCTCCTTTGCTGCTTTGATGTAGACCTGCAAAGGATCTGAGGGTGGTAGGAGTGGTGTAATCCAGCTGAGGGGAGAAACTAATTATAGATTTTTTCTCACCTTTTGAAAACACTGGAAGTGTTGAGGAGATGGACAAAGGAAAAGATTCCCAATATGAATGAGAATGAATGAGTATATGGAAATGGAAACTCTTCTGCTGGATGTGGAAGCAAAGCTCAAGAAGATCAGAAGAACACTATCAGCTCCATCAAATTCTGAAAGGAATGTATTAAGCTTTGAAATGGTTAGTTTTTAATAAATCTGTCAAAACCAGGACAAAGTCATGTGACTTCTGACTGCAAATGCACAGCCTACATCTGCAAAGAATAACAAAGGTTGTTATTGCTTTAGTTGTCTTACTGGGGTGCAAAGCTCTAGAGCAGTCTCTGGTGGGAAGAATATTTAAAATTTGGAAAAAAATGGAAAATAGAGCAAGAAGGAAGTTGAGTTTATGAAGGTATATTGTAGTAGGATTATTTAATAGCTTTTATTGATAATCACTTCTCTGGGCAAATGAAATGCAGTAGGTTCCACCTGTCTGGACCTCAGTAAAGCATCTCATAGGATACTCTTTAAGTGCTGCCAATTCATTGAGCTAGTCTCTGAGAATTATGCAATGTATCTAATATGAAGGAAGATGTTTATAAAGGAAAATAACAGTGATGACACTGAAAGGGAACCAGCAGGCCGCTGGAAGTCAACCAGGCGAACTCTTCAAGGTTCGTGGGTGGAACAGTGGTTACTCTATTTTGCGTTAGCTTTGGAACAAAAAGTGGTTAACTCCTGAAATTCACTGCTAGTGGAAAATGAGGTGCCACTGCTGAAACTGGGATATCCTCAGACCTGACAGAAGTGGAAACACACAAAGACGAGAGCCAGTTGTAGGATGAGTCTGAATTTCTCCTGTACATCTGGGAAAGCTGCATTGCTCATTGAATGCATCAAGTAGGGTATATGGAAAGGAGAAAGAAGTACTGAGGGGAGAAAGTGCTGCTGCTGCCAAAAAGAGCACTGAAAAGTTGTCCTCTGAAACATTTTTTACAATTCTTAACAAGAAAAATGAATTCAAATGGAATAGGTGCAGAGAAGGGTGATTGAGGTGAAGTGTAGAATGGAGTGCTGCTCCTGCAAGAACAGGCTGAAAGAGCTGCTTTTCATCAGTTCACAAAAGGGATGTTGAAAGGGACAATGAAGCAAGATAGTAGACATCTGGAAAAGAAAAGAAATACTGGGACCAGTTTTGGCACACAAATGTAATACCATGGTGAATACACACTGTAAAAATATGAACAAGTTGTTAACTGTCTGAATGAGCTTTAGGAACAGTTTCCCCATCAAAGAGGATTTTAACCGGTTGCCTGCTTTGACAGATTTGTTGGGATTGTTGACCCTGGATCAGTCCCATTATCCTAAGTTCTGATCTGAAATTCTGTTCCTTTGATAGTTACATTTTCTGTGAAATTTAAAATATCACATACCTGATGATCACAGAGTATAAGCATTCGTGTAACTTTTATACTTTGCATTTTTGTTAAATTCAGAACTTTATGTCTCTTTCTTTTGGGTCTCAGGAGCTATTAGGGTAACAAGGTCAGTTTTACATGTGATGCAAACAGCTGCTGCAAAAGTACCCTCCTGGCCCCTAAAGACAAAGTAGTATTGAATGGTTTGTAAAACCCTGATCTTGTTCTAAGGGAAAAACAATTTTCAGCCACAAATGTCAGATTTTAGTGTCCAGGCTACGCCACAGTTGGTGAGCAAATCTCCGTTGACCAATACAATAGCAACTGCTCACGTGTATTTGTACCTTGAAAATACGTATCTTAGAGTAAAATCAGTCATGTTCTGTTCTGGTGCTTATCACAAGAACTCAATCAGAATCATTGGTTCAGTAGTTTCTGACTGATTGTGTGAGAACTGCTATTGTAGAGAAGATTCCAGAAAGGCAAGTGTTAGTCTTTGAATAGAAGTCAAACACAAACAATTCAAATCTTATGAACAAAGAGACAGAAGAGCCTTTCCATCATCTGTCTTACTGCCAGTGGAAGGTGGTTTCCTCTAGGAAAGGTAGAAATCAAAGGCAAGAAAAGGCAAGTAAAAGCAAAATGTAAACATGCAGAGCCAGAGTCTGGGGGCCTGGACAAGGTCAGTGCCTGACATGGTAAAAGCAAGGTTTAATTGTGTTCTTAGACTTTGATTTTTAAATTAATACCCCACTAAGGGAAAGGCTGCACTCTAAACATCAAATACTTTGGGTGCATTATGTTAGATATTAGGAAATACAACCACAATCACAAATCCATTGTAAAGCTGGTTTTGTCAATTATCGTACCTTGGATGCTACCAGATTGCGTCTTTAAATTTTAAATACTCTGTAGAATTTGAATGCTCACTTGTGTCTGTTCTTATAAATTGGACGTACACAATGAAATAGAAGTAATGTAATAGAGAACAACAGCTTGTCTCTACTTCTAGATAATATCCAGTTGAATGCAAAGAAAAACTTGTGCAGCTTCTTACACCCCGGTCAGGGACAGATGGACAAGAAATGGCGGTGATGTTTAACTGGCCTCATGCCCAGTCTTTAATGTAAAGTCCCTGAAAAGGCTCTTAGTTCTGGGTAACAAAACACTGGCAAGTCTCCCTGTGATTCTTTGTAATATTCGTGACACAGAAACTGCTTCCCATCCAGGTAAATTCCATCTCAGAGAGATAACTTGTGAGCAGGGACCACAGAATAAAAACTAAAAGACAATAAACGTCATGGTAAGAGATAAAAGGAAAACATGTGAAAATAATACTGAATATACAATGTAATACATGTACACTCATCCCAGAACAGCTTGTCCAGCACAAAATATCATCCATTAAATAGGAGAAGGAGGAATATCAGCTCAATAATTTAGTTGCAAGTGCTGGTACCAGAGGTGTTATCTCCCTAGGAGCCAGACTGACTTCTGCATTGGCTTTTTACAACAGTGATGTGGTCAGCTGGGAAAGGAGTGTGGAGCCAGGCACAGCCTGCAGCCTGCCGTTGTTCCCAAGGTGGAGAAATCACCTTGATGGCAACAGCTTTTTATTGTGGAATGAGGGCTGCTTCAGGTTAAACAATGAGAGAGTGAGGACAGCAAAGAGGAAAGATGAACAATGAGTTCAGAAGAAGCAAATAAATAGGAACAGAGACAGTGGAGTCACTGAGGGACAAGAACATGAAAAGATGGTGACAGATGAAGTTGATAGTCCCTCTTTTCTTTTTGATTGTCACAAAACCATAGAAAAGCAACCTTATCCTGGTGCATGAGAAGAGGTGAAGATTTCTCAGTCAAGGAGCAGGTCTGTTTGAATTGCTGAGGGCTGAGCAGAATGACAAATGAAAATGGAGACAAAAACGAGGGCCTTAAGGGAAATTTGTCCTAGCTCAGTACAGACAGGGATAGTACGAGAGTCACACAGACTTATTTATCATCCAAGGAAAAAAGACAAGAGAAACTAGAGAAAATAATGGACTTACTTACACTTTATTTCTGTGAGAAATACTTTAAATACAAACAGGTAGACACAAAGTTCTTTAATAATACCTGTTGCTGCCTTTGTGCTTGTGTCTGCTCTAAGAAGAAAGGAATGCAATGCGTGTGAAAGTGTAAGACTGGCAGTTTTCAAGACAAGTAAACCTTTTCTATTCCTAGTGCCAGGAGAGCACAACCACTAGAAGTCAAATATGGATGATGTTATCATTTCCATCTCTTGCTGTTAAATAGCAGATGTATTTATCTGTTTGTCAACCATGTCATTATTAAAACATTTAAAATGTATTTTTATATCTATCAAATAGCAATTTTCTTTCGACTACTATTAAACAGAAAATCTTTGTGAGTTATTCCTATGAGTGCTTGCTTGATATGGAAGAACATGCGCACACATTCTCTGCCCTTTGCACTGTGCAGTGGTGTGGAGGGGATGAGTCTCCTTTTAACTGTAGCTTGTAGTGTATTCCCCTCTGAACCACATGACAAAGGACCAAAATAATCACCACAACAACTCACAAAATAGCATTTTATCTGCTCTGATTGCAGGATTTCCATAGATGAAGGGTTTTATTTTTTGTAGAGTAGTGCTATAATAGCCCCAAGAGTCCCACTAGTTTCGTTGCTAACCGTGAGGACCTACCTACAGAATAAAAAGAGTTTGTTTAGTTCTTCCCTTGCAGTAGTCAATGGGGTGTCACTCGGGTCGAAGTGTAAGATGGGGCCACTTGTCCATTAGGAAGTGGAATGAAACCACTAATTCATTTTATGTAGACTACAAACCAGCTGCCAGACAGTAATAATTTTCAGTCAGAGCTGACCTGGGGTAGATTTGACAAGTGACCTAGAAATGAAAAGCTGGGTAGGCAACTGCAAATCCCCTGAGTTGTTTGAAAAGGCATGCCTCTAAAAGATTTAAAAATGTATAATTTAGTAAGGGACAGACAGTGCGTTTTAATTAATATGCTTGTATTTTTTTAGGTTGGATTTTCTTTTCCAGCTTACTTGATACTATAATTTGTGTCAGTAAAGAATGGGTGTAGAATATTATTTCCTAAGAATAGTTACTTTTTGTATCGACTTTAATTAAATTAACCCATGAACAGGAAAGTAATACAGAATCAAATTCCTGCAGGGCAGATTTGCATTTATGAAAATGAATGACAATGCTGTGAGTAAATGCAGTGCATTTTGAAATCACTTAAATATTTCTTTGGTTGTCCCTGTCAGGGGAGGTACCCAGGAATGAGTAATGAGACTCTTCAGGGCAGGGGCCTTGGCAAAAAAAAGCTGACTCTGTCAGTTCTGAACAAACATGAATAACAGGGGGGCAAATTATAAAATAATGAATGGCCTAGAGAAAACAGAGGAGGAGCTTATTGCCTTCTAATTTTACAAGACTAAAATAAGGGGACAGTCAATGAACTTAATATAGATGTGACCTATTGCTCTTTGGCTGAGGAAGTCACACAGCTGGGGTGCCTGAGAGCCAGTGGCAGAGGGAGGTCACTGCCCTGGTGTGTTGGGAGCACTGCTGTGATTTTCAGATTGCTGAACCTGAAAATGGACAGGGATTCCAGAAAGGAGGAGATGTTTATTAGAATATTGTATATATCCAGAGCTATTCTAATCTGCAATGCCTGTTCCCACAGGTATAATAAGTTTCAGGCAGACTAAGGATAGATGGCTATTCACTTTTTTTTCCTGGTAGGGTTAATCTTGTGACATTTTAGTTCTCTAACTTGGTTCATTGGTTGGAATTAGAGCTCATACAAGGGAAATGGTGGGATTATATTGCTAGGATCAAGACTGACAGTACTGGGGCAAGCCATTAGATCTTACCACTAATGTGAAAATGCATTTTGAGACATCCATGGAAAATATAATGGCTGGCATGAGGGCAAAAAGCAAAACATTTATCAGCTGGGTAGGGGGTGGAGGTGGTTGCATTTTCTCCTGCTGGCCACTGAGAAATGAAGGTAATATGTGCTAGCTCCTAATGCGGTGTAGAAATTGCCATATTTCTGTTGACATAAACCACAACATTTTAATTTACCTAGAGAGAAGCTGCACTCCAGTCCTTGCTACATAGAACTTGTCAGTTGAGGCTCCAGGGTTTTGATAATGGCTCTACTTTTCATGTGCTGGATGACTCCGGGCAAACCATTTCCCTGCCACTGCGGCAGCTTAATGCTTTTTAAGAGAAGATAACACATTGTGTACTGGACTCCAAGAAAACCTTGAATGCTAGATGATCTCATAGCATGTTGGCTGGGTTAGGAAACATGCATGATAAATTAATTTTTCTTTAGTTAGTTTTTTAGGAGGAAGAAAACCAAAAAGCAGCCAAAAAAACCCACCAAATTTGGATTTGATATGTGGTAAAGGTGACCTCAAATTACCTTACATTGACTGTGGCAATATTGTGCCTTAGAAGAGGGGGGACTACAAGTGTGGCCTGCCTGTCATAGTCAGAAAATCACCTTATAGCACCTCAGTTTACTTCAAGGCATTACTCCCCAAAGGCTGACCATGCACACACCATTCACCTCTGCTAAATCAAGGTGATCTGTTGTCTTATTCTATATCTGTCATGGTACTATTCTACTCATTTTCTGAAACGGCAAGACCTACAAAATATTTTTCTTTTACTTCCAGCCAGCGAGAAACTTTTAGCCATATTTTGTGCTGTTTGAGGGAAATATTGAGCTTTGCAGTTTTCCCTGTAAGATGGTGAGGTTGTTGACCTCTATTGAAAGAGTTTGTGGGATAGATGCTGAGCCATTTTTGTCTTTTGCACACCTAAATTTTGCTCTTGATGTTGACAGTTTCATAGTTCCAGTAGGATAGAGCTGTCATCAAGGGAAGTTGAGATCACCCAGCATGAAATGGTCCCTCATTTAAACGACACTGAAGGAGAGCTTGGACATGGAGAACAAATAATTTAACCTAACTGAATGTCCCAATGAGAGGAATGGGGAGGACTGAACACGCAGATGGTGATGGATTTCCAGCGGTTTGCATTGGTTTGAAGGTTTAGTGGAATATCCCTCTAAACATTGATTATACCTGTAGACACAGAAAATTGGACTCCTCAGCCATTAGTCTATGAATATCTATAGTAAATTTCCAAAGAATTGATGGAGAACAGTTCTTTTTCTGATCAAGGCAGAAAAGGTTTTACCAACTAGGACAAACCTCACCTTTCACTTCTATTATGGTTTTATCTCTGCAATTCAAATAGAAATGTCAGTATTTGAGGTTAGAAGAAATGTTTGCCTGGAATAAGTTCTCAAGCCAAGAGGCAAATAAATTTGTGGCTAAGGCAGAAATTCCCTGTTTTGTAGTATATATCCAAATGGAATTGCTTCAGAGTTAATAGTCACCATCTATGGTTGCCTGAAAAGGGAATTGCCTATCAGCTGGTTAGGGAAACATTCTGAGATTTCTCATGAAAAAGAAGCATGGCTATTTCCTCAAAAATATAAATGAATTAAAAAATAATGAGGACCAACACACAGAGCAGAGCTAACATGAAAAGCAAGGAATTCAGAATACAGTTCAATGAACTGGACCCTGGGTTAGCATCTCTTCTCTTAAACCTTGAAAATTAAGAAACATCAAAACAACGGCTTCTGATAACCCCCTCAAATAAGGTTTAAATTCCTGCAGTGATTCCTTTGCTGAAGTAGCTGCTTTGGAACAATGAGCCCCATACAAAGGCTCCCTGCGGCAGGAAGATAGGCAGGATGCAGCCTTGAAACTCTGCTGGCCCAGTCAAGACTTTTTATAGCCTTGGGCTACACGGCACCAGTTAATTTGGGGAACTGTTTAACTGACTTTTAGTTGTACAATGTTCCTCACTCTGTGTTTGACTGAAAGCTCTTGGTTACGCCAGTTGGCATCATTGTAGTGTTTCTAAAATAACTAGAAAGCTGAAATCAGTGATTTTTGTTGCAGGTACAAGAGTGGGTGAAGAGAATGAAAACAAAGAAGTGAAATTGAGTTTTTGAGTAATTTTCCTTTTCCTTTTGTTACAGTTGGCATGATTTCTTTGTAAAGCAGTGGCCACTGCCACTGACTACTCAACTGCAGCTCCACAATAAAAATCCCTGTTCCTCCTCTTGTTCCTCTCCCTCAGCCCTCCACCCTCAAAAATCCCCTCCTGAACTTCATTCTGAAAGCAGAAGGAGCTACACACATTCTGAACGTCCAGTAATTACCAGATACATTTCTATTGTCAAATTAATTTTTGTATTGAACTGAGACCCACTGAAGTTTTCTTTTGTTTGTGATGTTCCCATGTTTGCATCTCTCAGAGGTCTGTAAGAACATGATGAATTATAATTTATGAGCATCTTTTCATTACTTCGTTGGAAAGCTCACACCAGTAACCATTTTCTGAACACTGCAACCAAAGATACAGCACATGACCACTCAGAAGGGATGTCTCAGATGTTAGGTTTCTAATTTAAGAGGTCGTAACTCAAACTGAAAATGAGAGAGCTAAGTTAAAATGGAAAAAAATTGACAACATCTTACAAGAACATAGACGATGCATTGGACTTTTTACATGTATAAACTAATACTTCGATATTTAGCAAAACTTTACTGTGTGGCTAAAAGGAGATCTGTTGTATTTTTGGGAGTAGAAATATGAAAGGGAAAGAAAGCTGCAGTGATCAGGTTCTACTTTCTTTCCCTTAATTGCAGACCCACCTAAAAATAAAGCCTTAGCTTTATTGGTGGTGTCACATGAGAGGAGAAAATGCCATCACCACAGATGGCATCCTGGTTTCTGTGGTTCATGGTGAGCATCTTCTGTTCATTGACATACTCAAGAGGCAGTTGGTGGCATCAATTGATCTGAAACCTCCTGCACACTGGCACTTTTTCTGCTGCTTACCTCAAGGCTTTTCTGCGTTTGGTTTCAGCTGTAAATGAAAACTGATTTGGACTTATTCCTTGAGCTGAGTATTTCTTGGTGTAATTTATATTAAAGACCTTTTTTTCCCCCTCTTGAACAGTAGTAGAAACAAATACAGTACAATCAATTCTCTATCAGAGAAATCTTTGTTAAAATAATATTTTCTCTTCAGAAATCTGCTTTTTTGTTGTTTTACCTCTGTTTTTCAAAGGCAGAAGAGACATCTAGTAAAAACAAAACTGCTTCCTTATGTGAACACATCCACTCAGTCTTCTCAACATCTATGAGATACTTTCCCAGAAATCTTAACATCATACATAAGTGGAGACAGAGTGAACAAAACCACAGCAGTTCAACTAACTTTTATGGAGTGATGCCCTCTTCTAAGTAACTACATTGATTAAAAGGAAGTAACTCAGTTTTAGAGAGCTTGAATTACATGTCCATGCACACTTAAAAACAGATTTGGGGAGACTACTTGCACAGAAAAGTGTACAACCAATGGAAATCTTTCTCTTTTTTTCCCTCTCAAACGATGCATTAATAAAGAATGAGATTTATTTCTTTTGTGTCAAGAAAATTTTGAATAGTTATGTGTAGAGCAGTTTGAGCTGCAGGCAGCACAAGGAAAGGTGTACAATAGATCTGGAAACAGGTAAGAGATTTCAGATCTTGCAGGTCTAACGTGTCAGAACTCTGAATAAGAACCTACATTCCAGCCACATTTCCTATTGCAAGATTTCCAAGATTTTGATGAGAGCTCAGAACAAAAGCCGCTCTGTTCCTCCTGGGGTTTGTGTCAACCAGTTGTCTTATTATTCCTGATACTTTGCCAATTATATTGTATGCTTGGAGAAAGGGATGAAAAAGCAGCTTTTCTCCTTTAAAGAGATTTAAACTTCAAAATCTTGTTACTGTGACTCTGAGCTGCAGAAGGCTGGCTGAAATGCCAGCTCTGGGGTACAGCAGAGGCACTGCTGGCAACATCTTTACAAGGTTCCACATAATGGCATTTCTGTGTGATGACCTTAAGGTTATAGATGTTTCCATAAATAATAGATTTAAATTTTTTTATGGGTAGGAACTGTAGTACAATAGATGGGATTAGAAACAAATCCAGCGTGACGAGCAATCTTTATTTTCTAGATTTCTTCTATTTTCTATCATTTTGAATGCTTGGATTTACAAATTTATAATTATTTAAACATATTTTTGATGCAAATATATTTAATTTGATTGTCTCAACTGCTTTAAACAATAAAGCAACATAAGGAGGCACAGTCTTCTATGCTTTAACTGTGCTTTAAGGAAATGTGGTTTTATACTTGTATCTTTGGAATAGCTTTGGCTTAGTAGAAATGCATTATTTGCATTTGCATTTTATTGTGTGTGTAGATAACCTTTAACACAGGTTTTGCAGAGCCACAGAATAATTTAGGTTTTAAACCTGCTTCCAGCTCTTGTTCTGCATTTTAAATTTTTTTATTCTACTGTTTTCTTGTAAGATTTTTTTTTGGCAGTCATTAACTACCTTTCACTTAATCAAGCCTTCTATTTCAAAAGTCTTGGGGGAATTTGATTCTGATTTCTTCCATTTTTAAAACCAATGTTTTAAGTCCCTTTACTATGACAAAATTACTACTGAACATGCTCAATACAAAGGGCGTCATTTTGGTTTCAGCTGTATTTCCTTAACTAAAACTATCAGGATTGCATTTATTATTAATGTTACTAGTCTTGATTGTCCTATAAGATCACAATCTGCAACAAAAAATGATATTTTGTATGTTCAAATCCATGCATATCATAGTCTGAACCAGCACCAAATGGAGAAATTTTGAGTAATTTGGATCTGATGTGAGAAAGTAATTCTCAGGGTTTCTGCATATGGGCATTTAGACTTGTCAATATTAGTAATACAGCATCTGAAGTATTTTTCAGTGAGAAAGCTATCAGATACAACAAAGGAACTTTCAGTCATTTCTCTCAATTTTGTGAGAATTTTAAATATTTTGTTACTACTGTCCAGAATCAGAAATGAAACTGAAAGCTGGGTCATGGGAGAAGGAGCCATGTGGAATCAGATGTCTTTTTCCCAGGACTTAAACTAAAACCACACCAAAGTATGCAGCTCTGAAGAAAAGTCCTTTGCACCAAGAAAAGTCCTGTGGAGAGCAGGAGGTTGAGTAGCAGCAGGAGGGAGGAGCAGTAACAGAGCTGCAAATACAGCCTTGGTCAAAGATACCTTTGAATCTGCTTGATAGTTTAGGGCAATCTTTTCAATATGAATTGGTTATTTAACACATGTTCTCTCTTGATATTGATAATTATATTAATAATTATATTTATACCTACCTGCAGCTTCTTTTTCCAGTAGAAACTGTGTTCTCTTATAGTCCTGATTTCCTGTGCAACACAGAGCAAGATCACTCTTAATTAAGGAGACAGATTATGACAACAACACAAATTATTATTTTACTATCTGGTATACCAAATACCCATAAGGATCAACAAAAACTAAACAAATCCTAGTGGGGTGCCCCACCAGTAGTCACAAGACTGGTGGCAAAATCACATATGTGAGACCATAGAAAGATTAGAAGAGTTTTAAGGATAGCTGAAGTTTTGATATGCTTTTCAAATTTTTACGCTGTTATATAAAACACTAGAAGGAAGCAAAGAATTTGGTTTATTGCTGCAATAAATTAACCTAAAAGTAAAACTTAAAGGCCGTGGATCTGAATCATGATGTTGGTATTAATGACACAGGAAGGAGCGTTCCTTGTGTAGCACAGCAAGTTTATAAAATTGAAATGTCATGCTCGTGCTATATTTCATAGATGGGAGATAAATGGGACTGTAGTCATGAATGTCGTGAAATATGAGGGACTAACAGAATCTGGTATGAGCACTTTGTGAAATTATAAAGGTTAAAAAATGTTATCACAGTAGAGAATCTCCATCATCAAATCTAGGGAAAGTGAGGTCTTTGCAGAGCTAATTGGATTACATTGGTCTTTTTTTCATGCACTACTTAAAATGTGTTGTTGAGGACTGGCAGAGGGCATGCTGCTGAAAAAAGATCAAAGGGAAAGGTTTGTCTTTGAGACTTTATTCAGTGGAGAAAGAGTGTCTTAATGGTATTGAACTCTTATGCAGCATTTTATTTGAAGATATCCAAATGCTGTGACGCAGAAAACCATTATCTGTGTTTTACAGATGGTGAGATGGGGGCATAGGGAGTTATCTACCAGGGCCATGTCGAAGATTATGAATTCAGGAGCAGAACTGACTAGATCTCTTTAACTCTGCCTCAGGACAGCACAACAGATATGGATTTGTATATTCTTGAGTAGCTACTCTCACTGTCATCCCTTGGTAGTTCAGCTATCTCTTGGTTGCACAGCAATGCTCCCTTTCTGCTGTAAATTTTGATAGCATTAATTATATCGGTGCGATTTACTACACACAGTTTTGCTGGAGCAATAAGCCAGGTCACCATTCCATCAAGACTAATAGGAGTCTTTAGGGGAATGCTGGTATGGGGTCAAGTAAGCCTCCTCCTCCTCCTCCTCTTTTTGTTATTATTATAGTTACTCCTTGTTTGGGTAGTGTCTGCAATGTTCTGGGCAATTTCCCAACATAAAAGAAGGCAATATTTCCTTCCCTAAGAGGTTACATGATAAAAAAAAAAAAACAGGCAAAAAGATAAAGAGTAGAAAAGGTCAGAATAGAAACCATTAGTGGTTTAGCATCTTGTCACGTTTAGTGAGTTTACTGAGTCGCTGAATAATCTCCAAGAATCCCTGTCTGGCCACGACCAGCCGAAAAGAAGGCTCTTCCCATTTTTACTAATTTGACCTGTTTGTGGTTTGTGTGTAGCTGACCGCTGCCCGTTCTCAAGAAAGTCATCGTTTTTTACCCCAGCTGTTGATTTGGGAGGGCACCATGAAAAACCTAATGTTTAAATAGAGTTTAGACATAGAGCTCCTACTGATAGTGAACCATTCTGCACAGAGCTTCTATAATCTGATTTTTTAGTCTGTGAATGGGGGCTATTTTATTAAAAATACAAATCAGTGCACAGGGGCAAAGCTGCACACACAAACATTTGGTAATAATCCAGTTCATAATAACATTTCCAAAGAAGAACACATTAGGAAGCCAAATGTTACAGAAAACAGTAATAGGACAGATCATCTCAGGCTTTTAAGTCCTCAATTCAAATCAAGTTTAGGTCTGTATCTACCAAATGTTACTGTTTGATTGTTTTTCAAAGGCCTGTAATAAAGATATTTACCTGTCTTAATTTCTGTGCTTACAGCATGAAAATTATGACTGCAATAAAAATCTTGTTTTAGCAGACTTCATAGATGCTCATAATTTACTTTTGACAGTATGGGGACACTTGGAAACTCTTAATAAGTCCTTTCTGGGAATTCCACCTGCACAGAGACCTCATCAGATGGGTTACTATCCTTACAAGGACTATGTTTAAGCGTGAAAAATGTGTGTTTATAAAATATAAGCCTCAGAACAGGGCTGAAAATACTGATTACTCTTCTGAGCTTGATGGTTTTCAAAATTCAGAACCTGGCCAATTATTTTGATATTACGATTGAACAGAGTTTTATCTAAGATGATGTTATTTATCCATATTGTCTAATGTACACATTAAACAACTTGATAGAGGTATAAGTAACTTAGTAAGAACAACCTGTTCTTCCCACACGATTCTATTGCTGTATCTTTAGCTGCCACAAAAGATGCTCTTTCTCATCTTGCAACACACATTAGAAGATAGATAAAAACAGAAACAGCACAAAATGAACCTCAGAAAGGAACAGGATGCTTGTCATCACACGAATGCCCAGATAAAATCTAACAAACATGAAAGATGGGAACAGGGGAAAAAAGATCTTCCCAATTTCTTTATAGGCAAAGTTAGCAAAAGATACCTGAAAAAAAGATACAAATTAAAATCTCCAATGCCAGGTTAAAAATACATAAAATTTTAAAACTATCAGGTAAGGAGAATGCTAAAGAGAAATTAAGAGGAGAGTGACAGCATTTTCATGTTGATTTTTTTCCTTGGATTATATTTCTCACGTGAACTAAGTGTTTGTGGATTTGAAATACATTTTGCAAAATTAGTGTTTTGCTGAAATTTGTTTCATTTTAGCTATTATTTCTTATACATCCGCGTCTGTGAAGACTGGGGATTTCTAAACTGAAAAAAAATTGCTCTTTTAAAAATATTATAATTGCCTGCTGCAGACTGCTAAGTTTTTGTAGTATCTCACTTGTTACTCAATTATTGATAAATTCCTTTTTTGGGGGGTTTATGTCTAATGGTGAGGTTCCACAAACTGTAAACTGTCACACAAAGGGGTGTTTTCAACTCTTTGGAAACTGGCTGAAAACGAAGTATTTTCAGTGTTAGTTTTCAGTAGGATCAGTGAGCTGACCTTGTTTATCCTTTGGCTGCATGATCTCTAGAGCCCACACAAGGGAAGTGGTGGGAACACGCAGCTGGAGATAAAAGAAAGTTGGATTGCCCTGTTCAGGAGCAGTGCAGTCTTAGATCAGCTTAAATTGACTGTGAAATCTCACTTTTAGTAGAGAGGGAAATTTACAGAGCGAGGACATTGGCACTGATGTCTGATTTCTGTCTTACAGGGGTTTAAATTAGCAGTAACTTTATTCAAGTGAGTAGGCTTAAAATAGTAGGGAAGTGCTAAGAATATTTTTTAAATTAGGAAAATTGTTATACCCATCAAAAGAAACAAGTTCATCTCTTCAGTCATATATAAAAAAGCTTTTTATATATTCCATTTAAGCCTTTATATGCCTCCCATTTACGCACAGGTTCTAATGGGACTGTGGCATCTGCCCAGGCTGACTTACCCTTTAATGAATTTACTTTCAAAGTCAAAAAACCAAACACGGAAATGTGTGTAGCGACTTTCCCGGTGGCAGGCTGCGGCTCTATCAAAGTAGATCTTCTCTTATACTGCGTGTCTCTTTGCCTTGGAAATCGGTTGGTGGAGGTGAACATTTCTGTATTTCTGTATTTCTGTTTCAATGGATAGGATTTACTGAATGCTGTCAGGGCACAGAGGGCATTGTGAGCCCTTAGCAGCCCCCGTGGCACCTCTGCCACCCCAGGCATGGCACAGGAGCCCACGCCAGCCCCCAGTGCCATCAGTCCTTGCAGGGGTGAGGCACCACAGCCGTGCCCAGCCGTGGGCACTGCGGAGCCAGGGCTGCTCCTGTCCCTGCCAGCCCCTGCTGCTTGCCTCTGTCACATGTTTGGTGGCGCCCTGGGGTGTCCCCAGCCTGCCCTGCTCCCTCACAGGGTGCTGAGACAGGCCCTGCCTGGTGCTGTTCTGCAGTTTTACTGTGGGAAGAGCAGGCAGTGGTTTCAGCTCTTCCACTGGATCGTAAATCAATATCCATCACGGAAAAAAAAAATGGATATTCTGCTGGTTGGCCCTTGTTTTTTTTAATTCTGCCGTCTGTGCTTCTCCTGCGAGGATTTATTTTATAGTAATTTTGCACGGAGCTAAATGTATATTTATTACATTCATTACATGAATCATTATTGGCCAATCAATTGCTATCTGATACAATTATTTTCTAGCAGAAAAGAAACTAAACTGATAAGTGGGCAATCTCTGTGGACAGTAAAGTTTAATATTTAATGACATTATTGAAATGTTATTACTGTGGTATTGATTTTCTTATTAAAAGTTACAACTGGAAGCATAATTTATGCTGTTTTGATTGGGTTTCTCTTTAGACCAGAAATATATTTTTATACTTTATCTTAGAAAAAATTTTGTACAACCTTGATATTTCTGGCTGTCTGGCTCGAGTAGTCTGAGATTTTTTTTTGTTGTTGTTAAGTGGGGGAAAGTTCTTTGTCTGTCACTCATCTTCGAAACAGAAGCAACACTTGAGAGAGAGTTTCCCTGTCACCTTCTCATGTCTCCTTTTGTTTATCTGACACTGTTGTGAGACATTTGGAACCCTCCAGCTCAATATAAAACATTTGTTGGCAGGTTGGGCCTCCTCATCCTTTGATGGGTGCAGCACATGTGAAGAAGAGTTGTTGGACTCATGTGATCTTGTTCTCTGTGCCTGAATCTATAAATTCTGATTTAATAACTCAGAAAAACTCTCCTCCCTGTCGTTGAAACAGATCAGCTCCAAACTGTCTACTGAAAATATTTCAGTTTCAGATCGGAGCAAAAGAACATATTGCTGCTGTTTAAGCATTGTTGTTAAATACCTACTACTTCACATTTCTGCTCATTTTCTGTTTTGTGAATGAACTTTGCTGGGATTTGAAACCAGCTGAGAAATGTGCTTTGTGCTGTACATTTGCCCAGGCAGTCCATTCCATTTTAGATACCACAACAGAAGCAAGACTTTTGCTGTTTTCTGTAGTTAATGGAGATTACTTTTGAATTGATACCAAATTTATACCAAATTTCTTTATCTGGAAGGATACAGAGAAAAATAGAGTGAGAGAGAACATTTGAGATCAAAAAAATCCATAGTTCATATGTGAACTTGGATATTTCTTCCTTTTATGTAAGGGAAATGTCACATAAAGCTGCTCAGCTAATTAAAAATGCCATCAGATTTTATTTTCAATCAAATATATTTAAATGCACACCTACAAGTTGAAGTAGTGTTGCTCAGTGCACGGGAAAGTACTTATTGCCATTGCTCTGAGCAGGGAGGTCAAAGCTGGCCTCTTGCAAACCAGTTTTTTCTGCTATAAGGATTTGCACGATTTTTTCTGCTTACACGAGTTTTTTCTGCTATAAGGATTTACAGTTTGCCTGTGCCTGTTTTCCAGGCTGCTTCAGCAGAGCTGCTGTGTCCTTGGCCACGCAGAGCAGGGTTTGAGACTGGGGGGACACACCGGTAAATGCTCTGGGAGCTTGTTTGCACATCTGCTAGTTATTGAATTGCTCCATTTGGTCAAGCGATGGACAGGCATGTTTTAATAGTTTGAATATGCTGGGTTCAAATCCAGCTGGCTTGGGGGAAAAAAAGGTATGTGAATGTACAACATTCGCCTTTGAGTTACGTGTTCTGTCCACTTCACGCATACAGATCTTTAGAATTAGAAAATCTTGGTTAGAAAATGCTGTAAATATCTAGCAAAAAGCCTTTTTCCCCTCCCTGAAGTGATTGTTAGTAACCTATCACCACAATTAAACACAGAGGATAATAATTATTTTCCCTTCCTAAACACTTCTAATCCCTTTATGCCAAACCAGGTGAGGCACAGAACATTATTAATTCTCACTGATCCAATCTGGGACACAGATAAGACGTATTTGACTGATTCTGTTAACCTTAGCTATGAAGAGGAAAGATGAGTCTCAGGAGAAGAATGAGCAAATTGAAATTGCAAATTCAGGAAACAGTATTGCAACTTCAATTACTTGAGTGAGGAAACAAATTGAAGCTCTGTCACAACTTAAGTTGCAAAATGTAAAACCACCAGGCATAAGTAAAACAAAACCTGTCATTAAATCCATTTATCCATTTTGATAATGCTTTTAATGTTTGGTTTTTGGTTTTTTTTTCCCCGAGATTGTAGACTTCTTCCTCTTATGGGGAATTGTGTGCAAGAAAGGTTTAAAGCACTGTAAATATATCAGAGAGGTTTTACAGAAACTGCAGTAACTGTACTAATGGCATTTATTGAAAAATACAAAGCTGGCATTTAATTGGGATAAACTGAATTGGGATAAACTATTCACTGAATAGTTACTGAGATATTTTCCAACATATTCACTTGCCTTAACATGGTCTTCAATTTGATTCACATTTCATCTTCAGCCTGAGCTCTTGTAGCTTTAGAATGATTGCCAGCCCTTGAATATCCTTAAAAAGTTGTGTTTGGTTTTTGGAGTTTTACACATCTCTATTTTCACTACAGATCAATGTACATGCAGGTACCAGTTTATCCCACACTCTTGTCTTGTGTTTCTTTCCGTGCTATTGCATCACCAAACCCAGTTCAGTGTTGCCATGGCAAATTTAACAGTAAATAATGGCAGGAACATTTCATTTGAAGAATGGGTCCATAAACTCTAAATTAGTATATGGATTTTCAAATGCAAAATGCTACATTGTCTTCAAAGTGTAGACGCAAGACTGTGGGTCTTCACTTTGGACTTTGCACTGGCATTTTATTTTGCATTTACGAAATATTGATGACAAAGGAAACTTCACTTGTTATTATTGCAGTTTTTGCCTTTACTTGACGAGATTTGACGTCTCTTGTGAGTAAAATAGTTACTAATAATGGTGACATGCTAATGACCTCTGTGTAAGCAGTAACTATTAACAGAAATAAAACTTTTGGAAAGCTTCTGAATTCATGTGGTTTGCACTCTTGCCAGGTGAATTAGCAATATTTTATTAGAGTTTCAAATGTTAAAACCTTTTTTCATATCGAAATTGCCCAGCCTATTATGAAAAGATGTAGTCAACAAGGAGGACACTTTTAAAAATTCCTGTCTTTTGTTTCAGTCTTTCCTGTTTCAGTTTTCCTTTTCCCATGTGTTGCAATTTAAAAGAATCTATCCCCATGCTCAAACAGAAGTTGGTTCCACAAGACGTGAGTGTGCTGAAGCCCCTTGGCTTCAGGAGGTCACCAGGGCATGGCTAAGCCCAGCAGTGACTCGATGGCCACTCTTTTAACAGGGGAAAATATTTTTTGAGGTTCACTGTAATAAAGAAGTCAAGGGAATAAACACGAGAAGTTGGAAAGCTAAAAAAACAAACCAGATTAAAAAGGAACTTCAGAGAAAAAAAAGTCATCTGAGCAAGGTTTGTGGAAAATACCAATGTTGTTTGTGTGGTGAAGTGTTAGATCAGCTGTGAGCCCTTGCAGACGTTTGCAATGCAGAGTTCACCTTCTGTGTCTGCAGGCTCCAGTGCCTGAGTTCTGCAGAGCAGTGTCTTCTGTAGGATATGCAGGGTGCAGCTGTATCAATCCTTCCTTCTTTATAGACGTAACGGGGATGAGGGTTCTTCTCAGAGAGGCAGAAATTACCTTTTGAGTTTTTGAGCACAAGGCTGTGGGACAGATCGGAGCAAAGGGAGATTGGTTGCAGAACACAAGGGTGAAGAGGAGCCCTGAAGCTGGAACACATAGCAGGTGTTTGGACAGATTACCTAGTCAGGAGGCTAGGGATGAATTATGGTTCCAGATCAATTAAATGTACATGAAATTAAATTTTAAACTTCCATTGTTTCCTGCAGAGTGGATTTAGGAAGATGTGAGTGTAACTGCTGCAGCCCTAGTGTGGAATAAAACCCCTGCTTTCAGGGATCCGTGTAGATCTAGATTAGGGCTCTGGCAACCACCAGTTGCTCAGATGTAAATCTCCAGTTTGCTTCAGCAGTGTTATCCCTGGCTTGCAGAGCTGCACTCCTGTTAGGTGTTGGACTTTCTTCTGCACTGCTTATTCTGTGCCCACAATGAGCCCTTGGCTCTGCTGCAGGCACATCCCCTTGTCTCTGTAGTGTTTGTGTAGAAGTGTGGTCCCAAGAGGTAACAGCAACAGACCAAGTGTGGCTGCTGGGGAAATCGTTGGGGAGCTCTGATGCAAACAGGATGTGATATGTTTCTGGATGTGGGCTGTGAAGGCTTTGTGTGAACCTGTGGAACACTCTAGAGCTCAAAAGTGCCGAGAGGCAGGTCCGTAGAGAAGTAAAAATTGCTTTACAATAGAGTGTCAGAGGAGCAGAAGGAAGGTGCCTAAGGAGCAGTGTTCTGGGAGCTGAGAGAGAGCTAAAATCAAGGTTTAGGAAACCAAAGAATAAAGATATCAAAACCCAGAGCTTTTGAATGGCCTGCTTAAGAGAACCTCAGGGAGTTAGGCATCCTGTCAGTGTTCAGTTTATGGTGGACATATAGTGTTTATGGAAATGTATGCAGATAGATTAGTTCTTTGGAACACTGTTGGAAAGTTGTCAACAATTCTTTGCTCTGTTTTTCTATAAACATTTATATTATACATTCTTTTATATTTTATGCTTCACAATGACATTTAGCTTTGCCAAATGTATCTCAGAGGAACTTCATTATTTTTGTATTGTTTGTGGTATGAGCATGAACTTTGACTTCCTGCCTTCCAATTTAGTTTGGTGTCTAGCTTTTTGCTGTCTGGGTCACTCATGTTACAGCTGGAGTTTCCTGTTTTCAAACCCGTATCAGCCAACCATGTAAATCTGAGGGTCAGCTCGTTTAGAAATGATGCATGATTCCAGTCACTTGTTTACTGAAATAAATTAGATTTACGTAATGAAAGCTGTCAGGTGCTGTATCAATCTTCTGCACTAGTCAAAGTACTTCCTTATTTACAATTCTTGTTTCTTGATGCGCAACTCAGCCACTCAAAAATGCCTTATTTCACATGGGGGACAAGTGAAAACTTCTTTCAGGCAAATCTATTATTGAATTTTCTGAGCCTGATATAAAATGTCATTATTAATGAGAGTTAATGATATTCTGTGTGTAAAATCTTGGATGAAATAGTAGTCATTTTGGGTCTAATATCATATTCTGTATCTGCACATAAAAATGTCCAGCTGTGTGTTATCCCCTCTATCTGGAAGAGGAAGGGAGAGTGGAGGGACATCCTTGTGTACACATGATCCTGAAATCTAACACTTCCTAGAGAGAGTTTTTTTAGGAAATAGGAAATGCTGTTTCCTGACTCTAAAAAGAAACTCCACAGTTTCTATAAGGATGACAGGTGGTCAGTGTGAGCTTCCCAGATCCATCTCTCCACAAGCAGAAATGCCAAGTCATTTTAGAGAAAGGGTTCCCACAGGGGGTCATCTGCAGAGTTGCTCTCTTTGGGCAGGTCTGGGAGTTCTGGAAGGCAACGCACTCTGCCTCTCTCTTGGCTGTGAGTGCTAGATTTTCTCAAAGTGGCTTTCAGATGCCATCATTTCTAAAATATCAGCAGCATTGCCAACCACAAGGATAAGCTTCTCCTCCCTTGCCCATCAGAGAGGCTCCAAAGCATCATGAGATTTGATTAAGTCGTGAGAATTTGAAGCTGCCATGCTTATGAAGTTCTTTTTATTTGACTTCTTGTTTTTGTGTCTTTGGGATACACCCAAGTCACGCTGGCCAGTGTTCCTCCTTGAGGTCACATGGTGGCCCACAATTACATCAGCTGGGGCCTGAACCAAAACACGAAGGTGTTATGTGCAATAAAATCCTGAGAGCTCCGAACACTGTAGCAGATGGAGTGCAGTCAGAACTGGCTTGCTCTTCCTTTTCTGATTCAGCATGAATTCAGAATAACTTTTATCAAATCTGAAGAGTGTTTATTCTGCAGCAAAAGAATGTTCATCTGGTTTGTGTTCCTTGATTAACTATGTCCCCAGAAGTGATAACTACTAATTTAAAAATAAAAAGCATTTAGAACATTTAGATGTTGCTTTTATTTACAATTAAGGAATCTTTGCAGAGCTGTAACGATGTATTATGGTCCTTAAGCGCATTGAAATTGCATTTGAGCTGCAGCAAGGTAACGAGAATAATTTCCACTGATTTTCCTGTCCATTTAGGGTTTCTGATCACAGCTAAGGAGCTGTCTGTGTTTGATGAACAGACCAACAACTTTGCCTATGCAAAATGAGTATAGCTTCTTCATATCTGAGATGTTCATTGCCAGTAGAAAGTATATTCTAATCAGTGCACTTGTCTGTTTTTAAAAATCAGTTTGTTGGATAGATGATAATATGATGTGAGTTTCACCTCAGACAAATTCAGATTGTCAAAGCAAACGTTGCACTAAGGGTGTGAGTAGTACTAATGGAAATAACTGGGTCACAGACAACCGTGAGAGGAATCAGAATATTAACATTTTCTTTCACTTGACATTCATAATATATGATTGAGAGCTTTGTGCATATTTGACCAGGCCATTGTCGGCCTCAAATGTGAGTTTTATATTTTTATATTCACAGCTTTTAAGTCCCAGCAATTTTCCTATGAGTCAATTTTGTTTCTGTGAACTTACGAGGAATTATAAAGTTGAACTTTATCTTGTAACTTTTAAAATCGACTGTGCTGGCAGCAGCTGGGGGCTGTGGCCCTGTTAACATCCTCTGTGAGTGGAAGTGGTGATGGTTTGTTCTAGGCAGGCTCAGGTATTGTGCTCATCCCTGGAGGCTCTTCCCACTGCACATTCAGCCAGATGCTTGGCGTGCTCCTTGGGAGCAAGCGTGCACACGGTGAATTAATCTGTCGAGCTTTTAATATGCAAATTTATACATATATACACACACACATGCACAGAGAAACACAAAGGGAGGTGCAGGCACACATTGGTATGCACAGTGATCTTTCTTTGTTTTAGAGAAAATAAGGTCAGACAAGTGCAACGAGGAGAAGGAAGCACATTCTCCTCGAGGGAATTCCTTCTGTAGGCCTGTGTCAGCAGTGCAGCATATTCCTGCTCTAGGATGGATGACCAAGTGTCACCATTATGATCCAGTTCTGAAGGTTCTAAGCAAGAAGCTGTCAAAAAGAGCCTTTACCCTAAAGGTGTATAAAATAATTTGTACATCTTGCCAGCAAACTGGTGAGCACCGTATGATTAAAATAAATGGTCTTAAACTTTATCCATCATGCTGGTGGATGTCAAGGTAGGGCATATTTAATACATTCATGACAGTCTGTGTTTCAGGGGACATGCATTGCTATAATTTGAATTGTTGGCATTTCCTGAGGCTCAGCGCCTCCATACTCACGTCCTGCACTGTTGTGATCTAGTGGGGAGGTGTGAAAAAGCAGCCTCCGGATGTGAGCATCCTCGAGCTGGATCACGTGGGGTGGATCTATTTTTAGGGCATCCTTTTAAGCTGTGGCGTTTCTGTGCAACTTCAGTGGTGCAGTTTAGTCTCTGCACTGCCGGGGTGCAGGAAGCAGTTTTGTGACTGATGGAAACCAAGCACCATGCAGAGAGCAATACTTAGGGTGTGGATACAAGGATACAACATGCATCTTCTTTGAGGATGATCTCTCACCAGTTTGCTTTCTGCATGTGGGATTTTACTGGTAACAGGAACATCACAGCGGTGATAGGACTGAGGAAATAAGGGACAGTTATACAGTCCAGCTTATAGGTAGATGCTGAAATGTTCCTAGGCCTTTGCCTTTGGAAGGTCTTTTACAGAGATTTTGGTAAATACTTGTTGGGATCAAAGGGGAGGATCTGATAGAGTCAAGGTGGTAAGAGCTGGACTGGCCAAAGTGTCAGTTTTTAGTGGAGAGGACTTGGTGAGACTGTAAGTAACAGATCTATTGTATGCCATAATGGTAAATAGTGACAGAGCTGGGAGCAGTGTAGCATTCAAATGGTTGCTTAGGCTGACATCGCTGAAGAACAAATCAGGAGCCTCTCATCTGCTTGTGACGTACAAAGTTTTCTTCCAAGGTATTCAGCAGCATTCCTACTAGGAATAGTGTTTAATTTAAATTAACCCTGTAACTGATTAATTACATGAAGTGCACCTTGGCTTTCTAGGCTGCTGCAGAACTTGCATTGATAATAGAATAGCATCGGATACCCTACCTCCCTTCCCTTTAAGTTTGGTATTATAGTGGTCTCCCATGCAAGATAAGTTTCAGTCCTTACCTAATTATAACTCAAATTTATTAACTCAGACAAGATGTTAAAAAAATTGAGAGCTTCAAGCTGCAGTGATAATTCCTAATGCTCCTACCTCACTCCAGTAGAAATTATATGTACTCTTAAATTCCCCTTCAGGAATCCTCAGTAACCTGTGAGTGCTCTCTAATTCTGCCATGAAGATTAATTTGTATCTGTGGTGAATATTTGAAACACTGACTCTTGTTTGTAATTCATCTAGGTTAGGTTTCTCCTCTGCTGTGATTTTACCTAATAGTGATGCAGCTTCACCCTCTACCAAATGAATAAAAGCATGAACTCCAGCAGCTGCAGGAAGTGTTCTGTGGTGAAATATTTTCTTTTTGTTTATTTCTCTCTCCAGAGATTACACGTGATAAACAAAAATTTTAATAAAACCTTTCCCTATTTCTTGGATAAGACAGATATTTGAAGGGGATAAGACACAGAAATGCAGTACCAGGTAGCACACAGTTTGGCTATTGATTTATCCCCAGCTTAAATCCAGCATTTCACTACAGACAACCTGCTGCTGGATGATTTTCTGCTTTAGACAGAGTCTCTACGAACTTCCTCATCTTCCGTTCATGCGAGGAGGGAAAACAGCTGGAACTGGTGTGGTTTACTGAGTAGGCTAGTCCCGTGCATGGAGCCAGAGACTGCCCTGCCTCTAATCTGGGCTCAAGGTTCTGACTCATTTTGTCATCCCGAGCAAATCATTTGACCTTCTTGATCTTCTGCCAGCTCAGATGGAAAATTAGGTAAAAAGCAAAGACTGCAGTGGAAACTTGGTTGTGTGACTGAACTGAATAGATGAAATGAGTAAATGTACAGGTGTTTCCCTGCCTTTACACAACTGATACCAATGGGAGCCGCAGCAGGATTTAAACAAAGACAGAAAATAGTACATTTGGCATTTTTTCTGGCTAAGCAGTCCTTCATAATATGTAGCATTTCACTGGAAACAACACATTATAAATATGGAAAAAGAAAGCAGTTCAATGTGCTGTTGTTACCAAGGTGCCATCCAGAGGAATGAGATTTTGATAGCCACAGTAATTTTTTTCTGCTCTTATGTTTCCCCTTGGCTTTGGCATGGCATTCGATAGCCCTCACTTCCACTTGTCCTGCCTTGAACAGAAGAGCCCCAGAAGTTCAGAAACCACTGTGAAAGATTCTACTCAATGGGTGGAAAGTGTTCCCACTCTCAGAATCACAGAGTTCCTACTTCTCCCACTCTCTCACACGGAACCTCTGCTTTCATCTTACCTATCTCTAAAGTATTTGCACTGATATACTGAAATTAGCAGTGCTTGAAAATTCGAGGATCAAGTACTCAATTAAAAAAAAATTGGTTTGCTTTGAAAAAATAAGTAGTTATTTATGAAAGTGTGATGAATGCAATGGCTGTGATAGTGTTCAGGTTTTAGTGCCTCTAGGAGGGAAGAGACAATTAGCAAGGGAAAAGAATGAAGTTCATGGTATAGTCTGAGCGGTAATTGAAAACAGATAAAAAGTTTAACATTCCTTCTCCACCCACATTACTAAAGCTCCTTTAAAAACTGAAATTCTGGAAAAAATTGTTACAGTTGTGGTTGTATCATAGGCCACTTGATCAAGCTTGTTATGATGTCACCAGAGCTGCAAAATTATTTCAAGTCTTGCTGCCCACACTGCTTTTATAATTTTTATTTGCATATCACTGTTACATTAGAAACTGTTAACACCAGCTATGAGTTTGTTTGACACTCCACTAAGAATTCAAGTCCTAGATGTAGTTTTATTGCAGTGTTTTATTTTTATTACCATGCCATGGAAAACATGTTCATATTACTGAAATCCATCTGAGAGAGATCTTATTACCTGAAAAAAATGGGGGTTTTGATCTTCATACATCAAAGGTAATCCTTTTCCACTCCACAGCTGGTTTAGGACCAGTCACGTGAATGCAACTTTTAAAAGTGTTTTCTGAGAATGTCAGAAACCTCCCTATTCCTCAATGCCTTTAGTTTACATGATTTTTATTTTTCTATCTAAAAATGTATAACTATATATGAATTATATTTTTTCCCCTCTGGTGCAATGCAGACTCCAGCCATAGGGGCCTTAAAGCATTGACTTGGAGTAAGGAAATTTTATTACCATTGTTATTAAAGCTGGGACATTTTCCCTATTTAAGAATTATTTTCTCATGTATTATTCTCAGTTACTTTGTGAGCCTGAGGTTTTTTGGCTCTGAACATCTATTGCCTCTGCTGGACTTCAGCCTGGTGCAAGCTGCCTTCGGTAAAGGCGAGATAAAATCTGAACCTTGAACTAATCCCGTCCTGCAGAAACTCCTGTCTTTGAAACAGAAGTAAAACTTTCATCCGAGCTTCGGAGAGGAGTGTCTGAAAGCAGGACTGAGATCTGAATTTCACAGATCCTGTCTTGCAGATTGGAATTGTCCTATAGTTACACTGAAGTTATTTTGATTGGGGTAGTAAAGGGAACTGTTTCTGATGCAGTCTGATTCACCATGCCCGGTCTTCTTTCTCATGACTGATTAAACAAAACACCATTTATTGTGTGTGTAGGTTACCATGGTGACAAGAAACACTGAACATCAATGAAACTGATTAGAAATTGTGATTCTTTATCTTCAGAAACTTATCTTTTGTGTGGAGTCTTTCTAATAAGTTTGGATTCATGAGTCAGCTTTGGGAAAGCAATCTCTAAATTTGCTCCCACAAACATGTATGGTCATAGGTGCACAGTAGCAACTTGTATGTGCAAATTAGCATTTTCAGAAGCAAACAAAGGCAAATCATTTGTTTAAGATGTGGATCTGGGAAGCCTGAGTCCTTTCCCAGATTCAAACACAAACATCTTTTTTGGCCTTGGACCTTGTCACGTAAAGGCTTTTTTTAAAGGCCTTTTCTTTCAGGCACTTGTGGTTTCAGGCACAAAAGGTACTTTAGGCCTGTTTTATTTCAGATATTCTGTATATCTGTGATTTTAGTTGTCATCTGTGAGAAACTTTACTTTTTCCCACTCTAAAATACATGTCTTAAAGCGAGGCACTACAGCATAAATACTTTGTTTTTATATAGTAGCCCATTGTGCAGAACATCTTCTCACTTCCCTTTTCTGGACTATTGATGAGATCTTCTTAAAATAAGAATGATATTGTTGTTTTCTTCTACCAATAGGTTCCAGTTGCTGGGTTTGTTTGGTGCTGTCTTTCTCAAACAAGTAGCACTAACTAATCAGGCCATTTTCATGAATGAATGAAGATTACACATAAGAAAGATTATAGCAGGGTGAATCTAACTTCAAAAATTAATCTAGCTTGGCCTGAATCAACTGTGTGGAAAAGAAGCAGCTTTGATCTTGCCCCGTGTAACAGAATTCAGTGGATTTTATAGTTTCCTGTAAGTGCACCTGCTTAGGCCTTGGAGGAGGATGCTGAACATGTGCAGAAATTCTTTACATTTACTCTTGCATGGGTAAAATACTACCTCCCAGTTTGTTATTCATGCCTGGAGTGAGATTCCATTATTTTTCCCTTTTTACAGAAATGCTTCGGGTACAGACATCAGCTGCTGATGCCTTAGCCCTTATTGTCCTGGTAGACAATTTCAGGGCTCTTCAGTATGAAAGCAGTCTGGCTGGACTGGGGTGGAGAGAAGCTTGGCGTTGCCAAAGTCTGAAACATTAATGTGGTAGGTTCAGTGTGAGGAATCTGAGGTTTTCTTTTTCCCCACAAAAAGACCCAAAACAAGCTAGCATGAAGAATGAATTTATGAATTCCCTACGGAATATGATTTGTCCTGACCATGGAAAGGTCACTGGTAGGGTACTGTAGGTAGGATTAGACATGCAGACTTGGCTTGATGATTTATTTTTGGTTTGAAACTAATATCACTTTTCTGTTATACTGCTCAGTTGCAGTCCATGACAGATGGGAGGAATCCACAGCCATTTGAACTGCTTATAATGTTTCAGCATTTACCACTGAAACCCTGTGTGTTATTTTAGAGAGAAGTGATTAAAACAAAAAAATATCATAAATCAAATTTTCTTTCTCTCTATTTCTTTTCTCTCTCCCCCCTCTTCTGTCTTCCCTTCTTTTCTTCTTTGGAAGGGCTCCAAGAGATACATTAGGAAATCTAATGCCAAATGCCAACAAAGACTCAACTCAGGATAAGACTTTAAAATGTATTTTTTGTTGGTACATAAAAAGACCTGCAAACGAAAGACTTCTTTATTTTAATGAATTATAGATAAAATACTGAATAGCAGTCATCTCAATCAGATGTGAAGCTTTTCAAAAAAATTCCATGTGACTTTAATAACAGCTTTTTCTCCAAAGCTTTGTTTAAAATAAAGCTTGGGAGTTTGACACCAAGGTATGTTTGTTCCAATCAGCTTATAGAAGAAGTATTTAGTGCTTCTTGGCTGCAGATGCCCATGAACTTTAAAAGGCGTTGAAGGATTGTTCAACACGTAGAGAGACTCAAGAAAAAGATTTGATTTGATTTGATTTGATTTGATAATATTACCCAAAATATGTCAGAGGAACTGATGGCAGAATTCAGGACTCTCAACTCTGTTTGAGTCTAACTTTGCCAGATGCTGCTTCATTATTCCTGTGCTCCGTGAGAACATTAACTTCAGCAACAACTTCTGCAAGAGTAAACTTGTATTTGCCAACATTCCTTTGCTAGTGATATGGATGGATAAGAACATTAGCAAGATACAGACTATTCTTTATCCTTGTTCCTGTGGTTAAATCTCTGCCAGAAGATGATGAAAGGTGGAAGAATTGACAGATAACAGCCTGGCCTGACACTTGTTTGATTGTCTAGGAAGTGGTATCCTATGAATTCCTATATTCCTCTAATAAACACAAACTACAGTGTGTTGAATGAGATATTACAGTGCTAAAATGCATTAAAATGTCCAGGGAGGTGTGTTCAGGTCTGTCATGGAATGGGGACTTCTGTGGCCTTCTTAGAGTTGAAGCCGCATTATATCCCACACCACGGCAGGATTAGGCAGGGAAAGGTTGGGTAGGAAAATGTCTCGATTTTGATGAACCAGAAGCAATAATCACACAAGAGTGAAAGTGGAATGATATATTCAGACCCTGCCTAAAGTTGTTGACTCTTTTGTGAAACCACATAGCAGACCAGCTAAGATGATAAGGTTTAATTAATGTATGGTAGGTATGGATGAAAACCTGAGACACTTCCTTAGGAACAAATACATGTCACAGTAGGAATCCTGAAATCCACTGAACACAGAGGGACTGAATGGTGCCACTAATGTGGCTAATTTCTGCTAATGCCACTAATAGTTTCTTTGTGGGCTAACTCTTCTCCCCATGCCTTTCTCCACTATAGTGCACTGAGCTTAGGCTCCCACATTCCTTTGGGGATGTTGGCAATAGACTCAGCTGACTGCACTGACAATATGGGATGTTGCTGCCAAAGATACAGTGGAGGGATTTATCCTGTAAAACAAACTCTGCCGATTTCATATAAAAAACTTCCTCTGACAAACGGTTGTATACACGCCAAAGCTAATCGGTGCTACAAAACACGTGGTCTTTAGTAGGCAGCAATTAAGGAATTAGGGGGATTCTCTAAAAGGGAAAGTCCTTTGCAGTAAAATAGGTGCCATGAAAGTGACAAAGTGATTATGTGTCTTCTTTGGTGTGGAAGGGAAACGTCCCGTCACACTGGCTCCAAGACCCAGCAGGTGGGTTCCCTACCTGAATGGTCCCAGGAACATGTGGCTGCACCTCGGAACAAAAGGAACGTGAACACTTTGGGATGGGCTCACAGGCAGGAGATAAAATCTTGAAAGAAAGGAAAAGGATTTAAATTCACTTTCCATTCTAAGGAGGAAGATGTTTTGGACTAGGATGGAAAAAAAAAAAAAAAAAAAAAAAAAAAAAAAAAAAAAAAAAAACAAAAACACACCACAAAAAAAACCCACCAAAAAACCACAAAAAAACCAAAAAAAACCAACCAAAAAAAACCACAGAGAGTTGTCGAAAAGGACTGTAAATAAAAGTAGATTAGGACGATTTAAAGATCCGATGTCCACTGTCTGTTCATTT
Source organism: Hirundo rustica (assembly GCF_015227805.2). NCBI lineage: Eukaryota > Metazoa > Chordata > Aves > Passeriformes > Hirundinidae > Hirundo > Hirundo rustica. The sequence goes on along the minus strand of NC_053456.1, from coordinate 6,109,701 downwards.
ATTTCTTAGAGACCAGTTCCTACGTTGCTATGGACTAACTGATCAGTACAATGAGAATTCATCAGCAGAAACACAAACCTTTCCTGTTATTATTGCTAACCCATTTTTGGTAACCTGTTGTTTCCTATGCTCTGGGGACAGTTACAGGATCTAAGTCAGTCAGTGGCAGAAGGGAGAGAACTTTATAAGAATGGGACAGAAAGCAGGTGTGTGATGCACAACTACATCCCATTGTTATAAATAATCTCATCTGTTTTGTCTTATTCTGGTCACTTTATTTCTATTCACTTTTGTTCGTATTAATTTAGTTTTCCTCTTTTCGTTTTTCTGTTCTAGCTTAGACAAAGAATGATGTTGGCCTGAATAGCTGGACTGCTTTATGCTCTGGTTTTGTCTGCCTCATTTAATTCCCTTTATATCTGCTTATCTATTTCCCACCTCTGTGTTTTCTTCCAATTTGTTTTTGTTTCTCCCCTTTGTTATCCCTCTCCTTACAGTGGTGATTTCTGTTCAGTGGACAGGCATTCACCAGGAATTAGTTTCACCCCCCCCGATTTACTTCTCAGTTGCCTAGTTGTGGTGACTTTCAGTCACTGGAGGCCTGGATCCTGCTGGTGCCTCTGAGCTGAGCTCAAGGTTCTGTAGTGGGCTCAGATTAGCTGCTAGCAGGAGCTGCTAACAGGAGGAACTACAAATCCCTCTATTGTGAAACAGTCTGACCTTCCATTTGCTGAAGTCAGCGATACCCAGGGAATCAGGATTGAGTCCAAAGTCTTGGAAGAAGCAAGCTATTTAAATTTTCATGTGTAGCAACAGAAATGGCATTCTTGGCTCTCCAAAGTATAGCTCTCCCAAGGCCACTGCTGCTGTTTATTCTCTCTTGCCATACTATCTCAGTTATGAATTCATCATGTTTGAGATCCTGAAATACAGAGTCAAACAAAGCCACTTGCAATGATCCAGAGTCCCCATTACTGCCCCTCCTCAGCTATGGGTAGTTAGCCTTGCATACATCACCCCAGCAATACTCACCCAGAGCCACGAAAACTGCTGGAATTGTGATTTGCCCCTGCTAGATTAAGTGCACTTTTTAATGGGCATGGGTTGAAAGCAAATTGACTTTTTAAAGGGAAACAGGCTGCTCCTCCAAAACTATTAGAGATTCTGTCATCTGGAATATCCCGATCGTGTTGACCTTATTTACAGATTTCCTGAGAAATACAACATCATAACATTGATGTATAGACCCTCTAGCATCCAATTTCTTTAAAGGATGCCTCCATGTGAAATAAGGACGCTGGCCGTGAATCCATGCATGCTGAGGCAATACTAATGAGAGTAAGCACTGTGGAATATATTGCACACAAAGGCTTTTTTTTTAAAGGTAGTCGTACACTTTGGAAATAAAGCAATTTGGCATCTTACCATGGCTACAAATGAGGTGGTGTTATGGGAGGGGGAGTCAGGCAATAAAAGTGACAGTGGTGGGGTGTTATTGACAGCTCTTTTCGTAATTACAAACTGTGTATGCATCTATCCACATTATCCAAGCTCTGGTCTTCTTTAGGAGTAAAACACGACCATAGGATTGTAATAGTTCATCCGGTCTGTTGGAATAACACTTTATCATAAGCAATTAAAAGATCTCTTTTATTATTTTTACGCTTTTTATTGTTACAATCATGCTCACGAACATAATTTAAATGCTCCAAGGACCATACCAGACAAGTAGGTAAAATAGAGGCAGATCAGGTGTTTTACAGTCCAAATTTACTGCTAAGAGGTCAGGATTCCTTAGAGATTCAGAGTGAACGCTAAGGAAGATTCAGGAGAGCTGAAAACAACACAAGTGCTAATGCGTTCCTTTGTCTAGAACTGCAAATGGCAGCTGCTCTGGGGAGCCTTTTGGAGAGAATAGACTTGAGACAAACACGCTTGGGATTCCTGGGCCTCTTGCTGATAAGGGCTGGTAAATGGAGAAGCTGTAGTGCGAAAGATCGACCAAACAACAGGCTGCTGATGCTTGGGCTAATGCGAAGGACATTGGGGAAGGGAGTGTCCACTGAAGGGCATTCTGTCAGACTTGTGACTTCTCCAGTTGTTTTTAGTGTCTCCAGCTTCTCTCTTATTTAAACAAACTTAGCAAGGAAGCCTGGAAGTGTTTATTCTGCTAATCTTTCCTGGAATTCCAGGGAATTCTTTACTTGTCTGGAATGCTTTAATACCATCCGCGATTTTTGTGTCGCAATACAATGGCAGTCGCTGTAAAATGATTGTATTTACGAAAGTGAATGTATGGTCATTTTTACCATTTATATATGTGATTAACAAAATGACAGCAAAATACTGAAGATGTTACCTAATTGTCTTTCAGAATATTTTTCAGGTTTTTTCTCCTTTAAGCTGAAAGCTAAGCCTTTTTTTAATTTGAATTGGTATCAGCCTGTGAAAGCTATGCTACATCTTGCAAAGAAAACGATTTATCAGTGTGACCTAAGTCCTCATAATTTAGCATTCAGGTGTACAAGCATCCCATATACAAATACATTCTGAAGTACTTTCTAATAAAATAAAATAAAATAAAATAAAATAAAATAAAATAAAATAAAATAAAATAGTGTTTCTTTGATACGAAATTGTCCTTTGCCTGGAGGCTAATGTTATCAAGAGCAAAGGTCTTTAGGCTGAAACAGGGATGTCTGTTTGGCTTTCATACCCCGGCCAGCAGTGCATTTTGAGTCTGGCTTATAGAAATTTATAGCAAGTGTTGCACACACTTTGAGCCTGCATTTTTTGTATGATCAATAGATCAGAATTGAATGATATCTGTACCTTAGAGTCAGCAATTCAATTTAATAGACAACTTATGAAATTATGCAGAACCTCATAGGCCTTTAAAACAATGTTAAAACTCAATTTCACGTTTGGCAAACAGTCAGCGTCGCTCTGTCGATGCCGAGTGAGCACTGAGGTCATACAACAGCAGATTCCGCTCTCGGGTGCTCATGTAATGAACAAATAACGCCATTAGAATCAGTGGGGTGACTGACTTTACAACGGTGCATACTGGGGCATGATGTGACTTTTATGGGAAGAGTCTCTCCCCGCCGCATCCGAGCAGTGAGGAGCAGATGTAGATTAACTGACTTAAATGGAGTTTAGATTTTTCCCTGACAGGTGGGAGCCTTAGCCGACAAACCTCAGCATATCCATAGGTCAACATACATTGATTATACATACTGACATATTGAGTTAGTTCAGAAGTAATCATTCTTCCAATAAATGATGAAATTATGTTCTATGCAACATTGCCTACTGGAAATTTGACCCCTGACTCTGATATGTCTCCTCAAATTGTGTGCAACAGTGCAAATGCTCATACATCGGGGTGCTCTGTGCAGCACAAATACACTATTTTGAGCAAGAGAAAAAGCAAATCCATCTTGTTCTCTGTATTCCATTTTCTGTAAGCCTTGTGCTGACATGGAATGGTTGGTATACTTTCAGCAGGTAAAATTAGCTCCTTTCCCAACCATGAAAATTTGTTTCTGCCCATAATAATGTGGGTTCTTTTCTATACGCAGCAATAGAGTCATCTCCTTAGGTGGTCGTGTGCTTACCTGAGTTAAAACGAGTGTTGTTTTTCTGAGATAAGTAACCTTTGGATATGACTGCCTGCCATTCTCAACTTGTGCCACCAGAGAAGTTCCTACATTTGAAAGGCTTGAAGATTTCCAGCTCTTTGTTTTCACCTGGAAGAATTTTAACAATTAGTGGATGGAAACTTCAAGGCTGTAACTGACAAATGTCCTTTCTTTGGAAATAAATTAGTTTAACTTACGGCTTATGGCAATTACTGGACATCATAGGAAATGATATTTATGGGACCTCATCCATCCTAATCGCTTGTGACAGAAGGCACTTTGGGGAGGATTGAGCAGGACTTCAGAACAACTCATTTCACCTTCAGTTGCTTGAAGGAGAAAACTGAGGAAGTTCCACGTTTCTGGTTTCGTTTTTGCCGAGGCTGAAAACTAAATTATTATTAATATTAGTGCTGCTATTAGAGCACATTTTTGTTTTATGTCATCAAGGGCCTGTTACCACCTCGGGGAAGGCGATCCTGGTGCCCTCACCGATCCTGGCACAGTCTGGCCGTGGTGTCCGACAGAGACACGAGCTGATGACGGGGTCCATCGGCAGCCCCAGACAAGGCAAGGGGCGAACCAGGCTCAGGGTCCTTCCAGGGAGCCCAGTCAGGGCTAAAAGCAGACAGGGCCGGGGGCAGGACTGCAGACAAAGGCACAGGCGGCTTCGACATCCAGCCGCGGTGAGGCCGCGGCGCGCTTTGGAGCGGACTGTAGCGCGCATCTGCAGCGTGTGCGCGGCGCGCTGCCTGCCGCCGGGCTCCGAGCCCCGTCAGCGAGACAAAGCCGGACACGAACGTGCCGGGAGAACAGCTCAGGCAAGCGCTGAAAGCCTGGAACCAAACGGAGCCCCGGGGCCAGGCCCCAGGGCACGGCCGTGAGGCCCGGCTGAGGCGGAACAGCGCCATTAAGAGCTATTAGTGCCCGCAAATCCCAGCGTTTCAGAAAAGAGAACCCTTTCACCGAAGATCCTTGTCTACCAGTGGAAAAGACACGATACGCAGTTAAATTGTGCAACTCGGTTCCTATATGTGTCTTAGTACCGGGTTATTTCAGTCTTTGTAGAGGCAAAATAATAATCTAACTAATATTTTAAGTGTTTTACATAGGAGGAACCACAATGTAACAGGAGTTAAAAGAATAACTGGGAAGCCTGTTTTAAAATGTACCTTTAATATGTGATCACTACTAAAGCTCTGAAAATAGATGACAGAATTTGAAACTATTTTACAGTAATTTTGACTATTATCTTTTAACTTCTGTGTTATTGGGCCATTAGATGCATGAACCCAGTGTGTTTGTCTGAAAGGCGGTGGAGAGGAAGAAGCAGGAAAAAAGAAATGATTTCTGAGAGGTGCCTTATCTCGATCCCACACTCAAGAGGGACAATGGTTGAGCCATTTGGTTTTGAGAACTTTGTCTTAATCTCCTGCTGAGTTTACAGTACTGGTTTTATCTAGGAAGGGCAAGCCCTGAGAATACAGAGGAGTAACCCACTTGTGACTGGGTGGTTAAATGGGGTTCTCCCTCAGCAGAGAGGTCGCTGAGTTGTTGGGGGAGACAGGCAATGTTTGAAAGAGCAAGGTCTACCCATCCCAATGGCTGACAGAGTGAGCTTCTGACAAAGATAAACGAGAAATGTCTCCAGATCTTCACAGTGTCATTTTTTAAATGATTGATTGAATCCTACAGTTAAATAATGAATGTTTTTTTACTTTTGGGAGCTGTTTTGTCAATACCTGATGCCTGTCAGTATCTCTGAAGTGGAACTAAACAGGCTGTTAACACCTGACTCAGTGCATATGTCCTGATTCCTGTTAAACTGAATGTGTCTGACTAATCCATTCAAAATATTTGTTTTGTATTTATTTTTGTTTAGAAAGCCAGGGCTGGGTACAGACACGATGGCTGTGAACAATGAACTTCAGCAGTAATGGAGAAATTACTAATGTCTTGTGCCTCACAGATCTACTTCCAAGCATATCCTCCCATATAGACTTCTTTTTTTGGTTGCTGTACTCCAAATTGAATGGTATAATGCATCCTCCAACATCTGCTTTCTGGTTTTTATATTGCAGAATCTGAAGTGAGAAGAAACTCAAGGAACTTTTTTAATACTAAACACTTTTTAGCACTTGTGGGACCCCTTTAATTTATGAACTACCATGACAAATTTTGCAGAGCTGCAAAATTGAATGAAACAAAAGCAGCTCTTTATGTGGTAATTATTTACCATATAATTTCCATACCCCAGTGGTGGTACTACATTGCAATTAACTGATCAACAGTGATTATGAGTGCCAGGACCACTCACATTGTATCGGTGGCCTGCAAAGAAGCTGTTAGCAAATGCAATGAGCTACATTGCACTGGAAATGCTGAAACCGTGCCTGGCTACGTGCTCAATTCTCTTGATAAATGCACAAGGATGTCACTTTGAACACTGCTGTGTGACTTAGCAGAAGTGCAGTGTGAGCCTGGATGCTGAAAGCCCATACGATAGGTAGACCAACTCAAAACAGGATCAGACTGTCCCTGTTCCCTGGAAATTCAGCTTTGTAACTCACTAAGAAAAGATGTCCTTGTTTCAACAGTTATTCACTGAGAAACAAGAAACCAGTGAGTTTATTTGTCATGAAGGAGTGGAGTACAGGAGTCAAGGGCCTCTTGTCTCTTTTTGTAGAGAATTCTCCTCTGCCTGGCTCTAGAACATGGGAAGCACCGGTGCTCCTCCTCTCCTATCAGGGAGAGATGGATGAGGGTGACAGAAGGTATTACAGCTTTGTGTTTGTGCACCTAGTGAACAGTGGAGGGTGAAAGTGAATTTTCTCATTCGGTGTCCTGCTGGTTGTTGGATTCAGTCTTCTCCAATTTATTACCGTTTCCAGCAGTTCCTCCTGAGGAAATGTGGTGGGTGTGGTGATGAAACCTCAGCGGACTTTTCCCAAAACTTCCCATGAATTAAAACTCAGGAAAAGATTCCTCCTAAAGGATGAACAAAGATGCTAGTGTGCCAGCCAAGTGAATTGTAGCATGAGATGTTATACTCAGAGTTTTCCTGTTAAACTTTCATTGGAGCCTTTTAAAGAAATCTGTTGCTTTGCAGAATAAGGAGGCCAATGAAATATTTCTCCTGGCTAAAAACTGACTGGGTATTTGGAATGAAGAGAATGGTAGCTTAGAAGGAGAAATTCCATGGCTTTCAAACTATACATCAATGAGTTACTTGCAGTTTCTTCTCATTGTTTGCTCAACTGGTATCTTCAAATGTCTCTCTTTGTTGATTTTTGGCATGGAAATATGAGTAGGGGCATGACAATAGAAAGTGGAAAGGCACATTCCCGAGATTTGGGGTACATTATTCCATGGATCTATATTGTCGTTGCACATGACCAATTGACCTTTGAAACTGTGTCAGAAATAACTCCGCATCTTGATGGATGACACTGACCTTAATAACAATAACAAAAAGCGAGTAAAAAATGCGGTCCCTTTGCTTTGTAATCACCATGGACTGCTGGCTGTCACACTCAGACTTTCCTTATTGTTCTTCTCATTTACAAGCCAGACAGCATTACAATGGTTTTTACTTGCTGGCTACTGCAAGAGCTAACGTGGGGCTGGGTAGTGCAAGTGCAGCAGCCAGAACTCCGTAGTAGGGATGGAAAGGGAAAGGAGTGGGAACTGGCTTCAAATACACGGCAGGGGCTTTGAGGCAAGAGTGTCGCAGTCTGGGGGCACATTGAGACTCGCTGGTGTTTTTCCAGCTTATTTCTCTTGTAAAGAAAAGGCTTTCAAGCACTGCGGTGATAAACATGGTGTTTGCACCTAACACCATCCACAGATGAAGACATTGCTGGCTCCTGATAACACACAATATATGCGTTACTGTGTGTATATTGCATTAAGAAACAGACGTGGATTAGATTCTTGTGGACAGATTATGGAATGTTTCCTTTGTATTCATGGCTGAAACGAACTAATAGGATTTACCTGATTCAGAGATCAGATCAGGCCTTGTTAAAAGGAACAGGCAAACCAAGAATGGGAGCAGCAACTTTCCGTATCAATACAAGTAGGGGAAAAAAAAAAATTGAATGGCTGCAACTTCTATAATACTTTTATCCTGGTGTAGCATAATGCAACCTACTTATTATTATTAAAAAAAAATCTGCTATGCAGCCATTCAGTTGAAAATGTCATAATTTTAAAATGTTGATAAAAACGAGGTAGGAAATAATACAATGTCTGGAGTTAATGGGAAAAGTGCTGTATTGATCTGATACACCTTTTGTGCCTCTAAGTTTAGGAAGCAGAGAGTACTCACAGTACACACTTTACTAAACTTGTCTATAGAAGTGAATCCAGTATGATGAGCCTTTACCCTCATGCTTTAAAAAAGGTCTTAGTGAATCTATTCTGATCGAGTACTTTTCCAGACTTCATGCCCATTAAAGCATCAATTACCTCTGACATTTCTATCAGTCTCCTATTAAGCTTGCACTTACTAAATTTCCAGAAATCTTGAGCAAATTGGTCCAGGCATTAATCAGACTGCAGAGGGAATAACTTAAAAAAAGGAGGAAAAAGAGACTGGTATAATTTATGGTAATAGATTTAGAAATAAATTGCTTCCTTGAGTTAATAACGTGTTCTCTTGTGACTACGTACTTGATATTACACTGGAAGTAGTTCTTTTTTGACTAGATCAATTAGTTATTGTTTGCACAGCACTTTGAAGGTGTAAAGTACCATGTAAATGCAGGCTTGTTGTTATTATTGCTGCTTCAGTCAATGATCTACCAGGATCGTATTCCTCTTTGCAAAACACATTTAACAGCTGTGTAGTTGCCTTTACCCACCCCATCAAAGTGGTTGTCTTTTCCTTCTCTTCCATATTTTTAGAGAATACTCAGTTGTGCTGGTGGGTTTTCAATTGGAAGGTTCTTTTCTTATAACACTCAATAGACACCTCATTGTGCTGAAAAGACCCAGGAGGGAGACAGGCCAAAGTTATTATTACCTATTATTACTTGTTATTGCCTCAATTAAGGGGTTTAAAAGCCCCCCAGACCTGGAATCAATACGACCAGAAACTGAATAAATTAGTTATATTTACTCTGTTTATTTTCCTCCCCTTACATGACTGAATCTCTTACCAAAGGGATAGGGTTACATCTCAGTGAATTTCAAAGCCATTAGAGTTTTGAAATGATAAGGATTAACTGAATTGAAAGAAATGCTATTTTCAAAGGGGCTTGTTTTGGGGCTGCACAGCAGGGGACATTCTGCATTGTATGCTGAAGTCAAGTTAGATATGGAGACATATAATGGACAAGTCGTTAAGCTTCAGTTGAATTTAGGGGCTTGAAATACTCAAAGTTGGTGTGATTCTGGCTGTTTGCATGGAAGCTCTCGGGTACTAATCCAGTCATTCCTAACAAAGAGGTGGAGTTGCTGAAATGCAATGCTTATTTTTCTCTCCTGCTTTTTCAATCTAATCTTATAAATATTTGAGCCTATTGCTGAGCTTCTATGTGGCACAGGACCCTGTACATCACATCCTAATTGTTCTTTCAGAACAAAATGAGAGCTAAGCAAAAAAATGGGAAAGTGAGAATAGGGACACTGCAGACAGACATCTAAGAAATTGTGATTAATACCACTCACCGGTTTTATAACGCTTTTGTCTAGTGGCATTGGCCTGGAACAAACAATAACAAACCAACCATAATGTAACATCCCCTGAGAGCCATTTGGATCATGCGGGAGCTGGAGAGCCGACAGCATGAGCTAGTGAAAATTGCTCTAATTACTTGTTAAGATACACTCTGAAATCTGGCAGAGGAAGCTGCGCTGAGCACCACAAATGGTGCAGCAGTGCCACCACCTGAAAGAAAGGGAGACTCTAAGGGGGCACGAGGAAGCAGTGAGGACAATTAAATGAAAACATGGTAAAGGGATTTCTCCTTCTGAAATCTGACTGAAATCCTACTGCAGCCATTCCCAGTGAGGCTGGCCTTTGACCTCGCACCCAGAGATCAGTTTGTTTCCATCTCTAGCACTAAATCCAGGATGTACGGGGTATGGTACATGTCTGAAACCTGAGCAGTAAAGAAACAAAACTAGGACAGGAAAGGGTTCTCCCTCGGCATGTTTTGTAGGAAGGTGCCATGAAGGATCTCGTGTTCCCCGAGCTCCTCCTGGGGACTGATGTCTCTTCTGCATGCTTCTCACTTTCCTTTCCTGCTTTTCCTTTTAATCTCTGCACAGGATTCCAGAGGTATTGGAAGGTGAAAGTAGAAGTAAGAAAGAACCACAGCCTTTACGCTCTTTACATCCATCTTATATTTGATGACTGTTAAGATACACTCTTAAGTGTATCTTAGCTCTGACAAGATAATAAGAAGTATGGTCACCAAGGAAATATATTTACTAAGGGATAGCGCTGAGCAGCCTTGCCTCTTATCTGATAGTCAGGCACACCTGATGGGGCACCTTCACAGCCTGACATGCACCAGGGCCAAATCACTGGAAAAAAAAGAAGAATAGGGCTCTTTCTCATGGCAACTTGTGTCTCTGATATATGCCAGCGACTGCTAAGATTTTATGTTGAATTAAATGTTCAAAGTTCCAATGTTTCTATAAGAATCCCCAATACTTAATGAAGAATCTCAGATGTTATGATTAGGACAAGACAGAACATCACAGAAAGAGGTGAAAGCTCTCTATATAAATTTGTTAATTTAAAGCTTTAAAGGATTTACGTTTGTCATCCTTGGCTGATTTTGTAAAATGCCATCTGTGGATAATTTTGTAGGATTACCATCCTTGGCTGATTTGAAAGGCCCACATATTGTGGCTTCTGAAGAAAAAGTAAAACTAAAATGTGCTGTTTAAATAATTAAAAAATTTAACCAGGAGTCACTATAAATATTTTCTGCGTGTGAAATGGTTTTGCATTCAGAATTTCAGGCTCAGTTGCCTCTTCTAGTCCTCTTGAACACTGGTGTCTATGAGCTGGAATCATTAACTCCTAGCAAGCAAGTTTCTGTTGTCAGTAGGAACATTACATTCAATTTAATATTAGTTATGTGGATTCGAGTTTTTGGTGATGTTTCATTTGTTATTCAGCATTCAGGCAAGCCTCCCCAAGCTATAACAGGTTATCAAAAGCAACTTTCTGATGATTAACCAGTCACAGTCCTTGCTGTCTTGGTCATGTCAGGTTTCCACTGTTGATTTTAAACATGGATTTCTAATAAACACTCTTCCTAAAGGTAAAGAAAAAGTTTTCCAATTGGAAACTAAGTTGCTGAAGTGTTTCTATCCATTTATTGGCAGCGTGAATGATGCAAAACCGAACAGGTGCACAACAGAGAGCCAAAATCTTCTCTGAGCCTGTAAAAACAAACTATCCCTCCCTCTTTTCTGCTGAGGTGAGTGTAAGAGGGAGCCTTCCTGTTTGTTTTTTCCCAAACAAGGAGGAAGCACTGAGCTTTATTTTCCTATATCTTGTTTAGCCACCTTGATTAGAGTCTACATTCAGGTTCCTTAATGGACAGCGTGTTATATAGGTTGTTTGAGGTTAAGTAACAATGGGGAGCATGGCTAGCACAGTTTCCCATGTCTCTAAATATAAACACAATAAGAATCCTGTTAAGACAATGAAGCAAGATAGAAACAGGCTTGCTGCTCGAGCGTGTGGGTTCTTTTTCTTGTTTTCTGGCCATTATGTAAACTGACATTCTGTTTTTCCCATTTGAGAGCAGGCCTCTGCCTTATCATCATCACTGCAGATGTGCCCAGAGAGTGTTTACCAATAAGGAAAAGAGACATTGCCGTTGTCTGGGTTGTTATTTCCTACAACAAAGAATAGGGGAGTTGGGATGAAGGAGGAGGACGGAAGGCAGCCGGTGTTGAAACGCTGCAGGCAACAATGTAAGCAGAGCTCCTGATGTGTGGTTAGGGCAGAGCTGTGGCAGAGCTGCCACCATCCCTCAGCAGTGTGGGTGTACGGGAGAAGTGCAGGCCATTTACACCGAAATTAGCTGAATTATTAATTAATGTAACCTTAAGCAAAAGGTCCTGGCGTCAGTAAGGATGACAAATATATTTTCCCACAGATGGAGGAGAGGTTCCACTAGAAAATGGAATTCTCTGCAAAAATAGACAATACTTGATTTGGAGCAAAATCAAATTACAGTATAAACAGAGGCAGAATATAACAAATTGTAGGCTGGAAGAATGTTTGTGCAGTAATAACAATATTTCACCTGTTAAATATTCATGAATATAACAAAATTTAATAAAGACATGAAAGTTACAAAATTTAGCTGAGCTCTGGATCAGAGCTGTTCTCTTTGCTCAGAAACAAGATCGCCTTCTGCCTAAAGTGGCTGTGACTGCTAAAAAGCAATATCTGAGAGTCATGACTATTCAGGCTTGGGATTTTAGATTGCTTCTTTGTCTGAAAAAAGCAAGCTAAATGTCTTTAGAAAGTGCACGTGAACTCATCCAGTCACTAAAACCTTCCTTCTAAGCACAAAGCTGTCACTGCACTTGTAGCTCCGGAGTTTCTGCAAAATATATACAAATTATAGTTTTCCCTAATTAATTATTAGGACAAAGCTTTAACAGATACTTGATAAAGTATCTTGGGGCATAAACAGTTAAAGAGTGTAAAGATCTGAGAAGTGGTTTTGCCTGTGGTAGAGCGTTATGCTGTTTGTTTCTCAGTGACACAAAAGGGTCTTTAAATTTTTGCAGTGGGAATAATAAGCGCAGGGTTCAGGTCTCACTTATGCGGCTAAGAGAAATAAAAACCAGAGGTAAAAGTGAAAATCTGACCCTGTTAACAAGTAAATGTAGAGTGTCAGGACTTGAAGTCAGAATGACTTCTCCAAGCTATAAATGTTCAAACCCCGCAGTGTCTATATTGGAGTGGAAATGCCTCAGGTTCTGTGCTCTGTAAAACCAGCTTCATTGTCTCTGCCGCAGCTGATGAACACAAGCTCAGCTGCAGAGCAGCACAGGTATAACCAAGAGCAGAATTTGTGATCTTTGCGTTATTTGTCCAGATTTAGCCTCCAAGACAAAGCGTCACCATCTGTGGGTGAAGGTCTTGGCAGCTGTATTCCAGGTGGCCGTTTAACTTGTATTAATACAGCTTCACCCTCTGCATCGATCCCTTTGTGACAGTTTGGAGATGCCATAGAAATGGAAAGCAAGGGCACAAGGTTACTTCTTGCGCTGGAGTCACACACATAATGTTTTGACCTCCCGGGATTTGGTGGAGTGGTTCATTAGTGCAGTGGAACTTATTCAACGCTTTAAACTTTTTCTGCCAGGTATTTGTCTCTATAATTACACGCATTTTTTTTCTTTTTTTTCTTTCTTTCTTTCTTCTTCCTTTTTTTTTTTCCTCCTCCCCAGAAGCACTTGTTTCTAGAAAGCTATAGGGCTAATGAGCCTGGAAATTTAAAAGAAGCCTTTATGTAATTGTTATGGCACATTTTATATGCATTGCAACATCATATTCCTATAGAGAAGAAATTCTATATTTCTCCATCATACTTTTAAGACTAATTCCCTGGAGTAATCTCCATTCTTTACCAGTTTATTCTAAATAAAATTGATTTTTTTCCTGGGAGATTAAAACCTGCCTTGAAGATTGTGAACGGTTTTGTTGTGTAGGACTTTATTAATAGACTCCCTGCAGCCTAATTCTGTTTATACAACCTGAAAACAATAAAAAGAGTTGACAGTTTTGTCAGTTGTGCTAGCTTTAAAAAAAAAAAAAAAAAAAAAAAAAAGGAAACACAGAGCCCTCCTTGCCCTGATGTAGCAAGCGCCGGCGCTGTAAACAAACTTCAACGGAGCGTTTAGGAAGATGTGAGTCACTAGTCAGGGCAGAGCGGGCTGTTGGGTTTGTCTGTGAAATGAAATGTTCCATCAGGCAGGGAGGAGCCCGGGGGCTCCGTGTCGGGCAGGACACGGGTTTATCAATCAGCAATAGGGGCTGCAGGAGCCCGAGCAGGACACACACGGGTTTATCAATCAGCAATAGGGGCTGCAGGAGCCCGAGCAGGACACACACGGGTTTATCGATCAGCAATAGGGGCTGCAGGAGCCCGAGCAGGACACACACGGGTTTATCAATCAGCAATAGGGGCTGCAGGAGCCCGAGCAGGACACACACGGGTTTATCAATCAGCAATAGGGGCTGCAGGAGCCCGAGCAGGACACACACGGGTTTATCGATCAGCAATAGGGGCTGCAGGAGCCCGAGCAGGACACACACGGGTTTATCAATCAGCAATAGGGGCTGCAGGAGCCCGAGCAGGACACGGGGGTTTATCGATCAGCAATAGGGGCTGCAGGAGCCCGAGCAGGACACACACGGGTTTATCGATCAGCAATAGGGGCTGCAGGAGCCCGAGCAGGACACACACGGGGGTTTATCGATCAGCAATAGGGGCTGCAGGAGCCCGAGCAGGACACACACGGGTTTATCGATCAGCAATAGGGGCTGCAGGAGCCCGCTGGCAGCGAGAGAGCCCCAGGCTCCGGCCCGGCCGGCGCCGCACCGGGGCACGGCCAGGGAGCGCTGGAAGGGCTCGTGGGCATCGGCTTCCTGCAGAGAGACCGAAACTGTGCCTTCAGTTCGGCGTGGGGAACAAAGAGAGAAAGAGGGAAAAAGGGAAAGAAAGAGAGAGAGAGAGAAAGAAAGAGAGAAAGAGAGAGAGAGAGAGAGAAAGAAAGAAAAGAAAGAAAGAAAGAAAGAAAGAAAGAAAGCACAAGAAAGAAGAAAGACATAAGAACAGAAAGAAAGAAAGAAAGAAAGAAAGAAAGAAAGAAAGAAAGAAAGACAAAGAAAGAAAGAAAGAAAGAAAGAAAGAAAGAAAGAAAGAAAGAAAGAAAGAAAGAAGAAAGCAAGAAGTGTTCATCGCTTTAATAATCACATTTTGCACTGGCAGGACTTGCCCCGAGGAGGCGTCTGCCAGGCAGGGTAAACTCTGCAGCGGCGCTTAACAAATGCAGTGTTTAACTGATGGGCGATTGTATTCGAAGTACGAGAAAGGAGCTGAGATCGGGGGTGTTAATGGGGAGACATTTAATTCTAAACGTGCTTATCTTCACGGAACTGAGGATCGATTTGCAGGTGATGGAGAAACTTCTCAAGGTTCTACACTCAGATATTTTTCTATAATCTGCCTCACTTTAGGAGCTGAATGAACCGTGCCTCTCCCCCCTGGCAGAGCACCGGAGTTTCTACCACTGTAAAAGCAGGGTGAAAGCGAGGCTTTCGTTCAAGATAATTTAACAAAAGTGACTTAGGGCTTGCCTAAATTTCCAGCAGCTTAATTTTGGTATGGATCAGGCTACCACAGCTGAGTTCCGCCCCTGAATTCTGTCACCCAACCACTGATCTGAAAATTCCAATATTATGTTATTCAGCAGCTTGCATGAATTTATGATACATAGTTTTACTCAAGACGTATTCTTTATTTCTGCTTCATGGCGAATTGCTTCAAATTTTGGAATTTGTACTTAAATTCCTCCGCAAATTGTTGCCTTAGAACACGATGAAAACACCTTTCTTAGGTTCTTTCTAAGAACTTTCAACTGAGTTCTTCAGCTGACAAATGTGCTCAGTAGTAAGCACGTGTGTATTCCTACTGATTTGAGTTCAAACTGGTCTTGAATTTCATCAGATAATGCCCTGAAACTAATGGTGGTCTTTTAATTGTGGTAAACCAGAAGTGACTTCGGAGATATCAAGGCGTGATATTAATTTAAGTAACCCAAATCTCGACAAATAATGATCTAGTGACACAAGCACCTTGGAGAGTTCAACCCCAAATTTACATCAAGTGCTGGAAAGTTTGCATCTAAATTCTGCTGTAGTCCTGCCCATGGCCCTTAAGCATTTTTTTAAATGGAGAGATTTTGCTCTTTTGAATAAAATTGTAGGGATACAACTTAAAAGGTGCCATCCGTTCATTTGTAAAAGGGTTAAATTTCACTTTCTTTGTAAACTCGAGATCCGTGCCTAGAAAGGTAGGTAAGAGTGCACTTAGAACACATAGGAACATATTACAAATGGGTGTATCAGGAATGGGTAACTTATAATTAAGCCTCTGTCACAGAAATGAGGAAAAGAAATAAACCCCAAACCTGTGTTTGGCTGACCAGCAGACTGGGGATATGAACCAGATCAAGGAATCCCAAGCAAAGATAGAGGCTGAGAAGTATGAAACTCGAGAAAGGAAATGAGTTAATATCAGTGTTTCTGAACAATCTGGAGGTCCCCATCTTCCCTAAGTCAGAACTTTATAAGTTTTGAACTTCAGTCATCTTTTGTGCTTTTCGCTTGATATGAGAATTATCTTCAAAGCAGTTATCTAAAGTTTTCCGTCCACATAAAAAAAAAAAAAACCAAACCAACAACTTAAAAAGAATACTAAATACAACTGAAAGCAGTGTAAATCTACTCAATGCTGAGTTTAAAAAATTGTCCTTTTATCTATAAGTAGATCATTGATTCTGACACAACCATATCATAGAATGGAGGGAAGAGGAGCTCCAGAAGCATAGTTATTTTTACCTCTGGGGATTATATTTAATTTGGATGGGCTTTTAAAGTATATTTATGTAAGACAGGATTTCTATGGAGCTAATAATAGTCCAAGAAATGTGCTGTTATAAATTCCTGGGATATATGGTCTTAAGGTTTCTTTTTCCACCCTCTAAAAATGCATTGAACTAATAATGAGTGGGGAGTCCAGGCCCATAAATAGAAACAGCTTCCAATCTGCTTTTGGGAGAACTTGCTCAGTTTCATGGAGTGATTTGATGCAGGTACTACATCCAGTGACCTGGATCTCCTTCCAGTGACACTGGAGCTCATTACAGGCAGCAGGATTAATCTGTGTGAGAAAGAGGAGAAAGCTGACACTGCAGCCTTCTGCTGTAGATAAAATCAAGAGGTGAACAGTTAGACTTGTTCTCATGATAGCTTCAGTCTCATCTAGTGAGATTGTTGTAATTTAGGATGTACACGCTAGCGTAGAATAAAAACATATTCCAGTTCCTAGTTATCGCCGACAGTTGGTGATGTCTGATGAAATACTGAATTGTTTTTTGAGTGATACCCTTGCTGCTATGATACTCCCACTCCTATTAGGCTATTAAACAAAACTCATCCCATTTGCTGGCCTTCTAAGGAAGACAATGTTTTGTACAACTGGAAATATCTAGGAATGAAGCCTGTAGTGGTGAATGTTTTCTGTAGAGGTGGAGATACCATGGAAGAACAAGGTCACACTGAAAAAAACAACAAAAAAAAAGAACAAAAGCCACAAAAATTTATTTCTTAAGAAAAGAAATAGATTGTCCTTGTGCATTGGATTAAATTAAATATACCACTAATGGAGTTAGACTAAGGTAAAAAAGGTTGTAAAAAGAGAAAATCTAACTAGCTATTTTAAAGCAAGAATAACATGTATATGCAAAAAACCCATAAGACCCTAAGTGATATTATGCAACTTATTTGTGATGTGTTTTTCTGAAATGTAATCAATGCTGTTTGAACCTGGCCTTTTTCTCGGGAATTATTTTCAGCAATAAGGAACAGAGCAGTGTTAACATTAGTCAGCTGTGACTCTCATTAATTTAAATAATGCTGCTCTCAAAACTCATCCAGCAGCAACAGCTCAGTTCAACAATTTCCTTTTCAGTCCAGTTCATTGCTATCAGCCTTTTACCCAGTTTCCTCATCACCTCACAGTGTCCAAAGAATTGTGCTGCTCATTTTCCTGTGGCACTGTTCGAAGGCTGTTGCTGGAGTCCATACCCTGCTCATGGAATCTGAAAGTGATTGGACTGAATGTGGTAAAAGACATTAATTATCGCTGCTACCAAACCCCTTGTGGGCATTTGAGCCTGATGATATGGGATAGTGGAGGTCTTTGGGGAATCCCAAACTCCTCCAATTTGTGTCCAGCATCAGTCTGCAGGAGAAAAATCACTTGTGTGTATATATATTAAAAAAAAAAAAGTAAATTTTTACACATGCCTTGTTCTTTAAGGAACTTAAAAGTTCTAAAGGAACTTTTTCAGCTTCTGAGAAAGTGCTTTAAATGAAAGTGTATATTTGATATATATGTGCTTCTTAAGTTTTTGTGAAAGGTCATTTTTTTACTCATGAAATATGCTTTGAGGATATACATCTATGAGACAACCAAATGAAAACAAATACTTGCTCTGTCCTATTCATACTAAAAGGTGGGTAAAGAATAATTCAAGTTACTGGTAAATGAATTTCATCTTTGCTTGACCTTTGTAAAGCAATAGAATAATAATCACAGGTCTCGCTCCGTGGTTATTCCATTGTTTTTAGTCTCCTAGTGCGGTTCATACACACAGCGTTGGTGCTTACAGATGCATTATCATTTCCAAATAACTGCTTCAGGCAAACCGTTGATGGAGTGCTGCCATCTCTTGGTTATGCAAATTATATGTTGCAAGATATTGGACCCTTTTCTGAGATGGAAATGTCCTCCCTGAATAGCTTTGTTATGTGAAGGGTGATGCTCAGCTCTAATATTCAGCACATTTACAGACATTTCCCATTTAATGTGTTCAGCAAGGTTACTAGAGGTTTTTGAGAGGCTTTGAGTTTTTCCTTCCTATTAAAGATGGGGAGGTTGGCTGCTGTTGTGAAAGTTTATATTTAAGCTGGCAAAAGCATTGAGATGCTGTTCAGCCACCTAAGCACGTGGAACCCTGTTATGTAGCTGGTGATGTCGAGGAGAGACCATGCACATGTAGCACTAATGCTTATTGTGCTTCTGTAATTAATAGTAATGACAAGTTGTCCTTAGTCAATTATCCACGACCCTCTAATAAAACACAGAGTAGAATAGAGCAGGCAGGCGATGGGACCAGACCCCTTGGAAGTGTGGGCACAGGATGGTACCAGAGGCCACAGGATCATCAGATGAAAGAAACTTAACAGCCACCCGAAAGATTAAAGCACCTTTTCTATAATGCTGAAATAATGTGGATTTAATCAGAACCTCAGGCACATTTGTGCCTGTGGAGCTAGGGGGACTCGAGTCAACCCACTCATGGGGATTCCACGTGCAGTTGCTCACCCAGGGGCACCCATTGCCTACTCCAAGTCCTCATAAAGCCCCCACAGTCTTCCTCAGAGTCCATTTGCCATGGCAGTTTCCTTGGGAGAGCAGGGTGAGAGATAATCAGATACTGTGCTGATTAAATGGCACACACTGTGCTTTAGCAGCCTGAATCCGAAGGAGGGAAGCTGTGCATCCCCTTTGTATGCCAGCTCCTGCATTGTATTATGCATTCTCCTCCTGGTTATTATCTTCTATAATGCAACTTGAAATTGGTTATTTATCCATGCATAAACACGTAGAAAATTCCACTTACTGGCAGTACTATTTATTCCCTTGGTGATAGGCACCTTTAAATACTCAAGTTAGGTGCTTCCTGTACAGGCTCCTAGCATGGTGGGTAGAATTTGGTTAGTCCTTTGGTAATTTACAGATACTCTGCTTGGTTGTCAATTTTCTGCCTGCTAAGCAGTCACTCCACTGTTTCAGTTGGATTCAGACACAATAATTAGGGCTCATGTCTTTCAGGCCTCCACAGGCTTTCAGTGATAGCCTAAAAAATGTTCCCGTCTCAGCTCCACCTACTACAACTTTTCTGGTGTCATACCCAAGGCTTTCAGTGTTGACCTCTTTTGGAACAGTTCTAGTTTTGAAAAGGTGTGAAATGTCAATTTGATTTAAGTGGTGTTGAGTAAATAGGCTGCGTTTACACCAATACTTACAAGTTAGGGACGTGACTGCCACTCTGTTTTAAAATAAATGGTTGAAAATATACCTCCAACACTCTGCTCAGGGAATTTGGTGTCTCTAATTAGCAGAGTGAGGAAATGACACATCTGCTGTATCCTAGGGACATGATCCATGCATGGGCCTGAGTAGGAAAGGAAGGAAAATACCTTCTTAATTAAGCTTTAGTTTACTTTTCCTACTTCGTCTTTCTTTGCTCAGTTGTTTACCGTAGGTGACAGCAACAGTGGGAGATGAAATAATTAAATGAGATTTTTTAAAATCCTCGTTCTCTGTGTGAAAAGTGGCTGCAGTCTATGAAACACCCTGATGGTTTGCATACTCTGCTGCTCATTCAGTGTCCTCAAGTCTCCCATGTTCCTCCTTCAGCAGAAGCACGAGATAAATAGTCTTGCTAATTGGTTGATTCAGTTTCTAGTAACATCATCCTTACCAAATTCCTTGTTAAGTGAGTGGGAAAGAAATAAAGACTGCAAAACTCTTTCAATATTCTTTGTCTGGTTGTGGATCAAATATTCACGGAGAAAATGAAACACTTTCACGACACTTAAAATTCAGAATAAGTGGTTTTGAAACTACTGCCTAAGGACACGTTTTATAAAGCCTGGAAAAAATGGTCTGTTCTTACCAGCTGTAATCAGTATGTGAGAGGTGTAGTGGGGCCACATTGAAAATCCTTTTCCCTCCCTTTCCACTTCACCAACAGCGCAGCAGTTTAAGGAATGTGAAGGAATAAAGAATGTGAAGGCCTTCCAAATTCACACTTGTTATTAGAAAGGTCAGGAAACCATTCCTCCTTTGCTGGTCTTGTGTATATTTGCATGGCCAGTACAGACACCACATTTCAGCAGTGGTGTGAGGAAAACAAGGTGTTACCTCCATCCCTCCCAGGACAGCCTGAAACTGCTGTTTAACTTTGGAATTCCTACACTTCAGGTTTCCTTCCAAAGTGAAAATCTCCTGCTGTGTTGCCAGCAGCTATGGACAGTGTCACTCTTCACTGTATATATCAGAATCTTGGATTTTTTTTTTTATGACACAGTTTAGGTCAGAGAAGCATTTTGGAGGTGGAATAGCTTTGTCTGCATTATGTGAGAATTCTGAGGCACCTACAATACTAGGACAGAAATGAGATTCCCTTCTGCGAGTAAAAATAGATCAGCTGGTGTGGCTGAACTAGAAATGCTGCTGGAAATCAGGGGAAGAAAAAATGTTTCATGGCCTTATTTAATATCCACTGATATTCATATGTTGCATGTGAATCCTGAGGGATATTTTCCATGGCCTGTAGGCCCACAATAGCACCACCTGCCATGCTGATTACATGACCTCTCAGGGGACTCTTTCTGCTCGCTTACACTCTGCCAAGCGAGCTGTAGTTTTCATTCCCACTCTGCTCTCTTCGTTGCAATTAATGCATTAGTGAATAACACAGTTATTTCTTCTCATGCGTTCCACTTTTGTATGAGGAGTGTTTTTGTGCTTCCTGGACCCACGCAGGGGCACCCCATGCGCTTTGGGAGATGCCTTCCTTTAAAAATATATTGACTAGTTTAATCGGGGCTGGTAATAAATTATCATTGTCTTCACTTCTTCAAAAAAGAAAGAAAAGCTTTGCTTTGATTCTTCCTCTTGTCTTTGCCAGTCACAGGCGATCAGAGGGTGCCCCATGTGAGCAGATAACTGCTCTAAGGTTTGGGGGACAGAAGTTCCTCCCTGGACGTGGCAGCAGCAACGTGCACGTTCGGAGTGTTGGTGGTGAGGAAGGAAATGCTTCCTTCTCCAGGACCTGAAGCTCGGAGGCTGAGGGTGAGAGAGTGAATGAGACAACTCACCCTGCAGAAAGCAGCCCATCAGTGGCAGAGCTGGCAGTTCGCTGGGAAATGGCCATTTCATTTTCTGTGTTTGTGCTAGTAAAGGGCCCTGTCAGCACACATTCACACACACAACTCTAAGTGCAACTGTCTTTGATCGATTACACTGCAAGGAGGCTGCTTGTAATTCTTTGTTTGTTCCAGTTTATATACTAGGCTGTCTCTTGGTCACTTTATTATTCTGATCCTTGGGTGAATATTTAATACATAATCACATATTTTTAGAAAGGATTTCATTTCCAGTTTCCTGTGTTAAAGCTAATTAATATTTACACTTTATTCAAATAAGGGATGATTTTCTCTTCTACGTATTTGACCTTGTATAAGAAAACTATCCTTTCTCTGCTATAAAACTAGGATGTTTTCAATCACCCCTTTCTTCACTGATCCAGATGCTGGCAGCAAGTTTTACAAGCTTTTGTTTTATTTCCCACTCCTCTTAGATGCTCCTACACAAATGTATCTCAAACAATTGGCCATGAGCTATCTGTATTATTCTGATCCATATGTCGGTGAAATGATATCAACAATATTTACTGCACTGAGAAGCTTTGAAAGCATCCAAGAGAACATCAGCTTGCCTGGTAATAACTTTGAAACAGAAATAGGTTACATTTTTTATAGCTTAAGAAACAAAAAGGTTAATATTGATTTGAAAAATTCATAGACAGCTTTTCTTTGGTTTTAGCATACTCAATAAAAGAAAGGAAGCATGCGTATGGATCGGTTTTAAGAAAATGTGCAAATAATGGGAATAATACTGACCAGTCACATTATTCTGGCAGGTAGAAATATCTAAACCTCAGCATTGTTTGGTTATGTGTTTTTGTCTTGCAGAGAGATTGTTACGTTACAAGTTTTAAGAATTTCATGACACAATCATCTTACCAAGCTGTCCTAGAGAAACAAACTCTGGCATAAAATTCAAGTACTGTGGAGACAGTGACATTTCTGCCATAGGTGAGCAACACTGTCAGGTTTGAAAGTGGCTTGGCAGTCACTCTGGTTTTACCCTGCATTTAAGAAAAGAATAGTTTTATTTGCCAGGGTGTGTTTGTGCTGTATTTTTTTTCTGTCAGTGTTCTTTGAAAGGTTGCTCTTGTGCTTCATCAGGAAATTGAGGCAAAGAAGTGCTTTCAGCTACATTATTCTGTGGCAGTGAAATAGTTTAAATGGTTCCATTTTTATGCAGGTGAGTAAAGATTTTGTATCATTGCACATCTGTCCTCTTGATTCTTTGGTTATGGCTCACATGGCCTAAAACTTGAGATGACAGCTTGGCTGGTGGGCATTTGGGGAGGAATGCTGCTACCTCCTACCCTTTTTGGTGAGCTGTAGAAAGTTGTCTTTCTAAATTCCAGTGGCATATCAGTACAATTTGCACAAGACAGAAGAAAACAAAAACCTGAGATAAATAGCAAAATACAACACAAAGTCAATGAAGTTTATTAATATTATTAATTTTTAAATAGCACTATTAAAAAAAACCCCAACCCATAGAAATCTAAGTGCATGCATGTTGTCTGTGTTCCTGGACTAGTGAAAGCATCTTTTATCACAAAACTTTGCCCAGGAGAAAACAGGAAAAAATGCATTTAGAGTTCCTAAAGCAGACAAACAATTTCTGTCAGACTGACCGATAAGCAGAGCAATTGTTTGCTGAACAGAGAAACCTGCCTTGGCACGATACTGATGTGTTTTTCTTCCATAACTTGCACCATGGGGTGTAGAATGCCACCAAAATACACACCTAACACACACCATTATAACAATTCTATTTTTAATAAAATATGCATGAAAATACACCATGAAGTTCTACATGAGGGGTGCAAGGACACTCTTACACTTCTTACTCTGCATGAGCAGTTCGGGCAGAGTGAGTACACAAGTCCTAATGCAACTTGACACCCACTTGAAATTTTAAAGCTCCATCTCTATGATGCAAAAATTAATGAGGATTTAATCAGAAACCTCAGAGAAAATGGGGCACAACTGTAAAGCTATAAATGAGACATATTCACTAACATGTTACTGAGAAGAAAATCTGCTGAATACTTTGTAACTATCAGGTGGTGGGTTTTTTTTGTTTTTTTTTTTTTTTTTTTTTTTTTTTTTTTTCTTTATTTGTGGAAAATTAATCAGATAAATCTGTGCACCTGAAGGCAGAAGTGTTCTGAAGAGCAATGAAAATGTCATCACATGAGCATGCAGTTAACAAGAAATTGTGTTTTACATTTAAATATAATTTAACTAAAAACCAAATCCCCTTGTCTAGTCAAACAGAGACAATAGCAGAACAACTCATAGACCTTTCAGTGAAGAGTGACTAGAACCCAGTCAGGAGGAAATTCTCTCTTTGCCAGCACTAATGATATTACTTTGACTATTTCAAATTATTAGGAAGTTAAATCATGGTTTATTATAAAAAAAATTTAAAAGCTGAAACATTTTTAAGAAAAATCATTAATTTGGCTGCAGGTGGTTTGCTGCCTGTGGGTCCTGAAGGGTGTAGATTGAGGACACTGCCTCAGCACAGGCTGTGTTCTCTGTGTGGCAGAACTCGAGGATTTCATTTCTGCAACGCTAACAATGTAACTCACCTTTCCTGAGGTGAACAGACTGCACAGGGCTTTTAGATATAATTACTGCACAAAGTGGGAACTTCAAATAAAGATATAATCCCTGTTGATAAAGCAATTCATAACACTGTGAGTAGATGGCAAACCTAATTAGGCTGTTTCATAATGATCACTTCCTGTATTTGCTGTTGCTTTATGGGTCACAGTTTGGGAGACAAAAGCAGCTGTGACCACCCTGTGACCCAGAACTTCCTAAACCATGCTCAGCTCTGCTCTGTGACCCACTGCTGGTCCATGAAGTGTGTCATTGTCAGGCACCAGGAGCACCAAATTAACACTTGACACTGTTAAAGCTGACTCCCCCCCAAAAAGCAGTGCATAGGGTCGTCCAGCAGATGACTGTGTGCCGCAGCATCAATCCACAACTTCTGTCTTGGTCCAGGTGTGATCCCACTGATCACCCAGAAACGCTGCTCGCTTGTACTCCTTGTTCAGCATGTGACAGCAGAGGCTGACAAAATGAGTATGTACAGTTTAAAAAGGAAAATATGGGCTTGCAGTGCTCATTTGAAAACAGTGGGAATGGGAAGTCAGGAAAAATAATCTCAGGATCCTGACCTGGGAAAACTGAGGTTGTGCCCATGCTCTTCCATGTTCCAGGATGGAAATATGTCCCTGTACATGTCACACCACACCCCCCACTCACAATAAGCACAATATAATGCAGATGTGGATTAAATATGCTGTTTGACAACCATTTAATTTTTTATAAACTGCTTCATTAACTTAATCCATTCTAGCAAGAAAGTTGAATAAGAGGGTAAGTTAAAGGGAGAAAACATCCAAACAGTCCCTATCCTTACTGTGATTTTTAAAAGGATTTTCTTTTACACATTTTTAATCTGCTGTAATATGTTATGATGTATTACTCTTTCTATGGATCACTGGTGGATAATCTTGTACCACTGCTGATTTACATCACTGCAAGCCATGCCGGCGTTTGTGTGACAATATAAGGCAGAAGTCATTCAACTCACTTTCAGCTGGTGGAATTAAGAAAATTCATGCATATCCCTACTGTTCAGACCTTGGGAACTATTAATTGCCTTAAGATTAAGCTTAGGAACAGAGCAGAACACTTAATCTTCTAACAGGTCTAAATCTTATTTACCATTCAGCTACAAGATCTTTATTAAAAAAAAATCTTCAGCAAGAGAAGGTTTTAATTGTAGAGATTTAACCCTTAACCAGATTCCTGGCTAGATTAAATCTGATCTAATAAGCTAATTGTTAAAGAGCTGACGATGTGTGTCAGATCTCTGTGGTCTTATGGCAGTGCTTGTACCATTTGCACCCAGGTTTGTGGTGCTGTGTAAGGGTGACCTGTACGTGAATCTCCTTTGTGTGGGTGCCATATTCCCATTCACATTGTTCTTGTGATTTGCTTTTTAACCCCTGCAGCAGGGCACCCTTTAACATAACTGTGCAGGGCACCCTTTCTCTCATACTTAGCATGGACATGGTATAATTGAATAAAGTGCTTCCTCATATCATTAGTGTCCATTACAAACTGACTGATCCTTCCCACTTTGGATATCGAGGGGATTTTCCCTCTTTAACACTGATGTTAGGAAGACCTGGCCTGGCATTCGATAGTTTTCTATGACAAAATATAAGACAGCCAAGGTGGAGCTGTCAGTGATGTTTTGGGATCATAGGAGCTAAAACAACCTCCAGTGCATTCTTATAAAACATCTCTGCAGCAAGATCTGTAGAGTATGTGTGGCATTAGGTCCTCTCCTGTAGAGCACCAGCCTTTTGCAGAGTTTGCTAAATTGTCATGTAACACTTTGCATCTCCTCTGGCTGCTGTCCTCTTAGAGAGAGAGGTGCTCTTCCCTGTAATTGTGTGGGAAAATAACCCTAAAATTCTGAGCTTGAAGGAAAATAAGAGCTTTACCAAACACAGAAAGCAAGAGACATTGGCCTCATGCCTATTGACAGATCACTGACTTTCAGTGCTGGCTTTGGCTACCTCTGTATCCTGTCAGCAGCCAGAGCTGTGACACTGCTGCTTTCCCCACTACTGCCAGTGTCTGAATTCACACACAAATTGAGATCATTGCTGCAAGGGAGCCATCCTTGGTCCCACTGACTCAATTCCCATGCCTGTGATCCGAGCAGGTTGAGCATGAATAGGAACAAACGCGCTGCATCCCACTGGCCTCAGGTTCAGCCTTTCCGTGCTGGAGCTGATTCAGCTCGTGGAGTACACAGTGACAAGTTACTAAATGTCCCCTGGTTTTGAGAGGCATTTAAAATCAAATGGGAGCAGGTGAGACCACTGCACTCTGAAAGCAGCGCTTTCTTTTCTTCTCTGAACACTGATAATAGCAATTGACTCGAGGGTTATAGTAACCCTCATCTCCTCTAAAAATAAACGTGAAGCATTTCCCATTTATCTTGCTGTAATAACTAAAGGAAGCATTTTTTTTCAGAGTGTCTAGAAACCAAACGCAATTATTGCTTCCTTCCTAATACTGACCCAGCAGCCTACAATTGGTCCCTGAAGACTCACAGGCAGGTTGAAAGCATCAGCTGAACACACCAGCTGAACACACCATCCCCACAGGCATCTCACAGGGACACGGGGCACCAGGAAGATGCTGTCCCCATGGACACAGGTCATGGGGACATGGGGCACCAGGAAGATGCTGTCCCCATGGAAACAGCTCACAGGGACATGGAGCACCAGGAAGATGCTGTCCCCATGGACACAGCTCACAGGGACATGGAGCACCAGGAAGATGCTGTCCCCATGGACACCGGTCATGGGGACACGGGGCACCAGGAGGATCACATCCCCATGGACACAGCTCACAGGGACGTGGAGCACCAGGAAGATGCTGTCCCCATGGACACGGCTCACAGGGACACAGAGCACCAGCCACTGGCAGGAACGACACATGTCTGGGCAGCTCGCTGCCGTTTAGATTTTTATTTTGAGGAGATGACAAAGAACGTGTTCTCCTGTCTCTGTTCCCCCCTCCAGAGCAGAGGTTACAGCCCGAGCGCGGAGAGCCTGTCCAGCTCACAGGCGGCTCTCCTGAGGACTTCGGGCCCCCTGAGCTGCCTGTGCTCCCAGCAGCCCCTCCTGGCTGCATTGGGCTGTGAAGGAGCCGGGGGATGCCAGGCCCGGGGGTGCCAGACCCGGGGAAGGCTGGCCCGGGAGATGCCAGGCCCGGGGATGCCAGGCCCGGGGGATGCCAGGCCCGGGGGAAGGCTGGCCCGGGGTTGCCAGGCCCGGGGGTGCTAGGCCCGGGGATGCCAGGCCCGGGGATGCCAGGCCCGGGGTTGCCAGGCCCGGGGATGCCAGGCCCGGGGGTGCCAGACGCGGGGGAAGCCAGGCCCGGGGATGCCAGGCCCGGGGGTGCCAGGCCCGGGGATGCCAGGCCCGGGGGTGCCAGACGCGGGGGAAGCCAGGCCCGGGAGCGGCTCTGGTAGAGCAGGGAGCGGGCGAGGCGCGTCGGCCGCCGCCGGAGGGCAGCCTGGTGTATCCAAACCCCAAAAACTCCTGGGTTTAGAAACCATCCCAGTCTCCAGAGACAAAGGACTCCACGGAAAATGCTACCATGAAAATACTTATTCCAAACCATTAGTGTCCCCGGCCAGCACGGGGACATTAACGGATGCCCACAGAGCCAGCAGAAGCTCGCAGGTGTCAGTCCGGGGAAAATGCAAATCTTTACTCCTTCCATTATCCTCAGAGGAGCAGGGAATTGCGGGTGAGAGGAAAGCTAATGTCCTTACAAACAATTTGATGGGTGAAGGTGTGGATTAACATCTTTGAAATGGGTCTTAGTGTCTCTGCTGACTTTGGGCAGCAGGTTGGTCACAGAGCCCAGCCAGCCTGGCTCCTGAAACAGATATGGGTCTGCAGAAGCCTGAACTTCTGAATTTGGGGTAAAACAGTCTGTTCAAGGTGGGAATATGTGGAAAGCTGTTCAGGAAGGCTGTACCCTCCTTGTACCTCAGCCAAGTGGGAAAGGAAAGGGGCAACCTGTGGCCAGGAGTCTGGGGTAAAAGGGAGGCTGTGCCCTCCAAAAGCCCGAGAGAGAAAAGCCCGTGGACTCTCTGCCTTCATTTGAATAAAGTTGCAGGACTCCTCTGTCTCTTTTTTGGACATAAAGCTCTGGCGTTTGTGGATGTTCCTGACACGGGCAGGGCTCTGTTACTGTGCTGTCTGCAGTAACAGGATCTGCACCCACAGGCGCACACAGGTGAGGACAGGAGCGCTGCCATTCAAAGGCTGTGACAGAAAATCATGTGTAATGCTAAAGCCGAAAGGAAAAGAGTGAAAGGAAAACTCACCGCTCCCCAGTGTTTGGCATTACACGTTTGGCTATAATGGCAGATACATTAACCCTAAATTACATGGAAATGTCAAAGCAAATACCCCATGAAAGCATCTAAAAGCATGTTTATTCCCTGACACTCTATTGCCTTTGAACTGTTATCCTACGCCTGTGTAGCTATAATTTATAGATGTAAGAGACAATTTCACAAAACAGGCAGAGGAAGGTAAAAAACCACTTCAGAGCAAACATCTATTTTAAGAAAAAATTGCTACCTTGTAGTAGGGAAAGCTCTTATTTAGATTTTGGTGTTTGAAGCATTTCTTGGTCTGACCACCACCAGAGAGAGAGAAAAAAAAAAAAAAAAAAAGCAGTTTTTTGATTCTCAGGCTTTGCAAACAGCCAGTGGTGCCACCTCTGTATGTGAATTTCAGAATTCCTCTGGTCTGGAGGATGCTGGTGCAGGTCAGAGATGGCACAGGTGCCACTTCTGCAGCTCATGCTGTACCACAGATCTGAGAGAAAATCTTTTTGTACTGCATGAAAACAGCAGCTGATCAAATCATCCACCTGTGAATTACTTCAGGAGAAAATGAACCCACGTGATGGCTCCATTGAAAACAGCAAAGGAAGTTGGTTCATTACTGTTCAGGAAGGTGTCAAAGGATGACCTCCTATGAAAATGCTTTATGACACCCCTTATGTGTGTTTTTGTCTGATCCTTAGTGTATCGAGTAAGACTTTGTAGAGAATTCAGCTTTAAAAAGTAGCTACCAAATGTGTATTCTTTCATGGTGTCTGTAATTGGAAGACTGAAATAAAAACCTATAATGTATTCAAGGATAAAATATTCAGCAGAGATAGAACAGCCTATGCCTTAATATCTTTTGTGCAATTTTAGATCTGGATTAGGCTTAGGAGCAGAGCAGTAAGATTTGAGGATGAGCATAAAGGCTGTGGGTTAACATGGATGAAGTTTATTTCTAACATGGTCAGCTCACAAGACTTTGGTCATAGATGTTACAAGCCTTGTGGGGCCCAGGGTGTGCAGAAGAAGGATGTAGTTCATTTATAGTGGAAAATATCCTTTCCTATTTGGAGCCAACATAGAAATTATATCCCAACTATCAATTTGCATGCAAAATCCCTTACCTTTCATTGTTAGGATTTCCTAAGTTATTCTAATTCATCACTAACCATCTAGACTATAACACACCATACATTTTCCATGACATCTAAAAAGCTAAATTTCCCTGTAGTTTAAATTATTTTCTGTTCCCGGCACAGGTAAAAGATTTTTTCCCTGTTGTCTCTCATTAGATTCCACACAAAGCTTGTTAACTAGATGGAGTATTGAAGTGAAGTTTGCTTCTTGTGCTGAAAGTCTTTTTGGGGTTGCATGTGCTCTGTGGAGTTTAAACAATAAGACTTAGTCATAAAATGTTCAGTGAACAAGATGAATTAAAAAAAATTCAGTATCAAAGTACTTCAGTGTCACCACTAGATGAGCAGTAACTTCCCATGCTCACAGCTGCAGGGACTTGGCAAAGGAACTACACTTCTGGTCTTCTACAAGCCAACCCAAAAGCCAGATGGAAAGGCAGGAGTAGGTCTGGAAACTCCTGGGTGACAAACTGTCGTGTCACAAGCACCCTTGCAATGCATTTTAAACCTGAAAGGCTGGACATGGCTAAGCAGCATCAAAAGCTACAGTCCCAAGCTGAGATTCTCCTAAGTGATCCCTTGTAGCCACAGAAGTTCCTAGCTGCAGCCACAGAAGTCAAGGTGATGCTTGGAGCTGAACTCGTGGAAGCAAAGTCTAAGTAGGGGCTGAAAATATTCACTCTAATCATAGAAACTGGATGTAACACCAAATTACATAATTAATCTTGGATAAAGGCAAAACTATATAAATTGCAGCACTAGCAGGGCTTTTGATTAACAGAACAAGAGGCTCTCTTTGACAGACTGCAGGGCAAGGATTTCTCATAGTCATCTGTTCCCTCTCTGATGGTGGTTTTGGCTAATTCTCATTTGGTTTATCCACTTTAAACATTTTTCCAGTTCTTATTTTCTGTAGGAGGGGTAGAGATTTACCAGATTGCTGAATTTAGCTGGAAGATACAGACAGCTCTAGCTTAGGCGTCTTCCTGAGAAAGCTTTGGTGAAAGCCATACTCTGGACAGGGAGTTCCTTCATGTACAATATGGGAATATGGCACCACAAAGCCTGGAGCTGCTGGGGTGTCTCACCCTTAAGTCCTGCCCCTGTGTGACACTTCTCCCTCCTGTCTCCCATATTTCCATTCTGTTGCTGCTGCTGAATCCAGAGGGCCACAGAAGCAAATCCACAGGGATCCCCATCACCCTCCCTCTTGCTGGAGTGGAGAGGGTCAGGGGCTGCATGTGTGTTGGGATTTGGAAAGCTGGGAGGGAGACACAGGCTGTGTTCCTTCCCAGCCTCTCCGGGCTAAGAATCTGGCATCTGTACTCAGGAAAGGGAATTTACAGCTGGGTGAATAAATAAAATGGGAAGATTTGCCACACAGTCAGCATTTGTGGGATTCTGGCTGCTGAGTGTCTCTCTGATCCTTTGGACTGGGATATTTCCTTTGTAGCCATCAAAAAGGCTTGGGCTGAGATGAAGAGAGAAATCAAGCAGCCTCTGCTTTTGCTGGCATGCGGTGCTGGGGTTGGCTTAATACACTCCTTTGCTTAGGAAGAGACTTACTGCTAAGTTTAAATTCAGAAAACATACCTACCTTTAAATCCCTTCTCCTCCCAGTGGAGCTGAAAAAACAGCAAAAGACCAACTGAAGTAAAGTTTAATTTGACAAAAATAGGGGAAATAGCTATTATTTATTCATTAGCTTAAGCGGTGAGTAACAGCACAGCACTAAAAGTGTGAATGACAAGAATAACGCAGTGATTCCCAGATAGAGCCACAAAATCTCAGTGTAGGCAGAAAGACTAGTTTGATGTGACACTGATGTAGACAGGTAATTCCAAACAGTTGGTGTGTATTATCTTAAATGCCATTAAAGTAATCAGTTGTGAAGGTACTACAGACTTAAATTTTCAAATATCCCTGGGTGACTTGAATATAATGCTACAGATCTGAAGTGGAATCTTCCTTTTATGGATTTAAATCCATCTCATGATATTTGAAGAGTTGAAAAAGAATAATTTTCAGGATTTTGACAGACATAATGTGAGTTCTTTTAGGCTTAGAGGTAAGTATTAATAATACAGCTGAATGAATGTCTTCCTTTTACTTTCCTGTGATTTATATATAAAAGAGAAAATTCACAATAAGTTTGTGTCTTCAGCCTGTATCTTCAATTTCCTAAGTAAAAAGCATAAGCACTATTCCACAGACCTTATCTGTTTCTTTTAAAATGTCACATATGTATTATTTGACTGTAAATACAGGTTCTTAATGTCTAAAGAGGAAACCTAAAGAAAGAGGTTAACTGAAAAAAAAGTCCTTTTTAAAAAGTGTGGGTTAGTGTAGAATTAGGTTAGTTTATAAAGTGTCAGTTGTTTTAAATGTATCAGTTGATACATGATTCAATAAGGGAGTGATTTTTGGGTGCCTTGGGTTTGCACAGCATTACAATGTGTCTCGTTCTCCCCATGCTTTGTTATGCACTGCAGACTCAGTGAGACATGTCCTCACTGCAAATCCTCTGTACAGATGTGTATTTAGACCTGCATATAGTCCCCTTCATTAAAAATATTGGGTTTGATATTTAAAAAATGCTCTTTTCCTGATCCTCACAGCCCTAAGGAGGCAAGCCTTCATTGACAAGCTTTATTAAATCCAGACTCTTCCTATTTTTAGAATGGTACAACTGAAGAGATACATTCTTTGTGCATTATTTTAAGATTCACTAATTCCTTCAGTCTGGAAATACTGGTATTAATGTACAGCAAACGTCCATGAATATTGCACAGTGGTTTTACAACGGGGAGAGACACACACATGAAGTAGAAAACAAACACACTAGGAATTACCTCCTGGGATTTCTTGAGAGAAAAGGCACTGATAACCAACAGAGGTGTTTCAGCCTGTTAATGAGCAGATGTAGCTGGCAATCTTTCCTACCTTGCTGTTTAAATAAATCATTATATGAGTAAAGACTAATTTCTGATGTGCCTTTGGTGAGTTGGTTGTGAAACGTGCACAAAAGGAAGCAGTCCATGCTGCACCATTCATTAGGTTTCTTTAATGGTTATTTATGTGTATGTCAGAAATGTGTGGTGCTGCTGAGAACGGAATACGTGAACAGCTGTAAAGGCAAAACAGTATTTTGGAAGTTGTGCTGTTCGTTCCTGCTCATTACCCTCAGGTATAGATATTGTCTGGGTGCCCATTTTGAGGACTTGGTATAAAATATTGCAAGTGACAATTTTCTTTTGGCAACGCCTTGATATTATTTTCTTCATTCATTTGAATTTAAAGAAGGTTCTTGATTTTGTCACACGTGCTTGCCTGAAGTATTGGTATTTCCTCACATGATGAGCCAAAGATTTGATATAATTATTTTAGTTCAAATTGTGCTGTGTTTTGTTTAATCTCCTTTTATTTCTGGGGAGTTCAGAAGATCCAGGCATTGTGAAAACATTTGTCTAAGTCTTTTTATTTGATCCACAATGCTTCATATGAAAGCAGGTCAAGGACTTTCAAGAGGAACAAAAAATCACAATGGACCATTTCAACAGTCAGATTGAAAAAGATCTGATTTTGATGTTGTGATTCTTTGGAAATCAAAATACTTAGAGTAGGAATTTACTATTTTGCATTCCTGCTTAATTATTCAGGTGCAGAAAGGTTTTGAGATTTCACTGGTGAAGCAGTTAATTGCACTGACATGCACTGAGCAAGCCTGGAACTTAGCAGGAATTCCAGTCCAGAAATGTGGAAAACAGACACAGGATGTTTGAGGTGGGGAGCCACGGTTCTTCATGCACTTAAGGAATTATGTGCAAAAATATGTTGCTCAGCTATCTTTGTGCCTGTGATAGACATATTTAAGTTCTCAGTGATTTTTTCATTCAGAAGATGAAACTTTTGGAGTTTCAGTTTTGGAGTAAAGCTTTTCCTTTTATGATTTTTTTTTTTTTCCCTCAAGAAATGTTGCTTGCAAGATGGTGTTGCAGAGGGCTATCAGTATCCATTTACAATTGCATTAATTCATTTGTGACCAAACCCAATTAATAAATGTAGCATATGTGGATGGTCATTAGAAAGAAATGCTCCCTGACACCAAAAAGGAAGTAATGAGATGAATTGCTTATACTTGAGCAAGATCCAAGACAGTTTTAGGGAAACTGAGAAGGTCTCAGAAGATATTAATCAGAAAAATATCAATAATGCTTAAACACCAAAAAAGCAGCGTATTCTCAAAAATACAAAATGCTAGCAATACTTAATTTTATTCCTAAGTTCCAGTCAGGCTGAGCTTTAAAAAAATGGGATAGGTCAGAAATATTAAATACTATGAAAACAAATTTCGCATCCTACAAATTTGGCTTCTTTTCCCTAAAGTGTGCATGGGAAAAAACCAAGAGATCTGTGGCTTAGAAAAGCTGTTTTTAAAAGAACCTTAAGCGTGTAGGAGTTAAGAAGAGACTCAGTGTCACATACCCAGAAACCCAGGCTCAGCAGAGCCTGAAAAAGTCAGCTCATGAACTGTGCCATGAAATGTCTTTAGTGCCATCAATAAAGAGACTTTGGGTTATCTGCACGTGGACAGGAGAGAGAAGGGCAAAATGGTAAAG
Source organism: Hirundo rustica (assembly GCF_015227805.2). NCBI lineage: Eukaryota > Metazoa > Chordata > Aves > Passeriformes > Hirundinidae > Hirundo > Hirundo rustica. The sequence continues at coordinate 6,075,574 of NC_053456.1, read as the reverse complement.
TTGTATTTCATATCCTCTCTAGGCAACCGTGATAAAGTCAAGTCATATTTGTAGTTTCAAGCAAGAGGAACGGGACTTTGATACTTCTGATTCATAGATGATTCAGAGTTTTGGACTTGTGTTTATAGAAGTTAAGGTATAAAATTCATGTGGCTTTGTACTGATGGAGGGGATGTACCACATGCACACAAACACACAAGCTTAAATAGGTAAATGACTGCATTCCACCACTGCAGTTGCAATTACAGGATTTTACACCCACAATTTGCTTTCCGGCAGTGAAGAAATGTCCAAATATGAATAAACCTCCTTCTATGCAACGGCATTACTCTCATACAGTGCTCCTTTCCAAACTGACATAGATTGGTGTATGAAATGCACAGGCATGTTCACTGAGAGAGTGACAGAAAATTTCCTGATATTTTTGCATCTGAAATGGATGAATTCTCTGTCACTCTGTTTTTCTCCACAAAATATTCTGACATCAAGGCTGGATAGCATAGCATCACAAATGCCATTATCATGTTGATTGAGGTAAAGGGCAGAAGTGTTGGTTGTGGCAGTGCAGAAGAGAAGAGAAATTTCTTACAGCAAAACTAAAGCTTAAATCAATTTAAATAAAAAGCCCTGTACTATCCAGGGGGGAGGTGCTTTTACAAAATCTGAGAACTTATAGTAAAGATCAGCATAGGGGAAAAAAGGTGATGTGAGAGGGAATAAATCAACAGAAAAAAGAAAACTGCCCTGGAAAAAAATCCAAGTAGAGCAGAGGAGAAACATGAAAGTAAATACACTCTTTTGTTTCAGACTTAGCAAAGCTGCAGTGTGGATTGCAGCTTGACGTTTAAAAACCCCTCAACCTCAAGTTGCTTGGGTCAGAAACCACCTGAGCACAGCTTCAACCCTCTCCTGCCAGCATTTATCATTGATTTTATCTGGACTGCTACAGCCTTTTGTTTGCTGGCCTTTCAGGACCCTTTCTGGTCCATACCAAAGAGCTCCATTCTATATTTTTCTTTCTCACATCCCACTTGTCTCTGCTTTGCACTGGCTCTGATAATTCCTTTAGCATCTGCTCATATCTGCTACGCTGTGCTCCACATCTCCCTGTCAAGATTCTTCTTTTGTATGATCCTGGTCTCTACATTAACCTTTCTCTCTTCTTTGCTTTTTCTTGTGTTCTGTTAGCACCTCTTTTCCATAAAATGCATTTGTAGTGTCCTGCCCTGCTCTTAACACAGTCCTTGTGCTGGACTTCGTGTCACTTTCCTTCAGTCCATTGGGGGTTTCTTGGACACTCTTGACAAAGCACTTTAACTCCCTTTACTTCAAATTTCGCAGCTGTAATACGGTGAAGCTCTGCATAACCAGTGAATATTATTTCCACTGAAATCAGTAAGCACTAAGGTGAGCAGTGGGTGTCTCTTTAATGTAAGATCCTGTTTGATCTTCCTCTGTCCAGCTGAGACAAAGAATGTGCATGCTGTGTATCAAGTGCAGGCTGCAGCCTGAGCTCCAGCTCAAATTTATTTATAATACACAGTGTGTACATGATTTCAAGGTTATATCATTGGCTTGAAAACCCAGGATCGTGTCCTATGGAGGGATTGTGAGCTGCATTTGTGGCTCCCTTCCTGCCATGGGTACAGGTACACAGGAGAGAGCGAGGGCAGGTGAGTGAACTTCCATCCTTGGTCTGATGGACACATGGAAGCACATTGTTCAATGCACGTTAAGCTTTCTACCTGTGCTAACTCAAACATGTGGTCATGGCTTTCCTTAAAATTTTCTCCAAAGTCCTTTCTCTCTCTGTTGGGAATAAGCAAGAGCAATTCTCCCCAGAAGGTGAAGTTCAAAGCTGCTTTTTCTGAAAACAGAAGATTAGAAAGAAAATGCCACATCACTTTTGGCTCTGGCATCTTGTGAGCATTTCTAGGTGGCTTTTAACTTACTCTTTTGTGAAACAAACAATACAGGTAAGAAGAGAGCCGTGGCATACACTCATCCTGCATTAAAATGAAGGTTGTATTGAAATTATTTCAGAGAGATTTTTGGTTTTACATGAATTATGAGTTGTAAGCTTTCCTTAGTGGAAACATCTTAAACATTTACCTTGTGAAAACATTTTTGCCAGCTTCCCATGAGTTTTATGTGTAGAAGAAAAATATGATGTTTCATCAGATACTGAAATACGAGATACTCTGAAAGTATATGAAATATTGTGTGGAAACCTGTGTTTCCATAAATAGTGGTTAAGTTTTTCTACACCTGTGAATGGTAAGCGTTACACATTGGTATTGGACGGGAATTGGTGTGGTTGTACAACCTCTCAAGGGCATTTTTACACCCAGATTCTTGTGGTTTTGGTATGATCATAAACAATCAGTCAGTCATGTATCAATGGATGTAATGGTGTGTACTTTTATCTTTGCTTCTTTCCTTGTTTAGGTTGCTTTTTAAAAATTCATTTTATACTGACATTTTTGCAAGAAAGCATTGTGCTCAAATCTTTCAGGGACCTCTGGTAGAACTGATCACCTACGATCCCAATGTCTCCCCTTATTTGTAGCCATTTATTCCCATGTTTTGAACAAGCCTGCTGGTAAGAGTGCTTTAGAGTTTATGCTGAATGTGCAAACTCCCACTAACCTGAGATGGACTCATTTCATTAGGTCTTGCTTAATTTCTTCTTCAGTGCTATCTTCTTTTTTCCTTCCACAATAACCTAATGTAGAAAACTTAAAAGGTCTGCAGACACTAAGAAATGAAAAGGAGAGTGATTCATCTTGGCTGTGGACTGAACAATAGATTTCATCACTGTCACTGCTAGCAGAGCTCCTTGTCTGCTCCTGACATGATAACAGTCAGCTGCACTACCAGCCTCCAGTGCCCCAGGAGGGAAGCTAACTGCCAGCTCTGACTGTGGATATTTTTTTTTTTCCTTGTAGCACCATAGAATAGAATCTAAAGCTGTGTCTGTAGTAGCAAACAAAGAATTTAAAACTATTTGAATATTTTCTGTTTCCATTTCCAGCGCAGACTTTATAAAGAGATGAGAATATTTCTGGACATTGTTAGTTAATCCATAGACTGTTTAAGAAAAGGGAAGCTTGGATAGCTGCTGGCTTGGTCTGCTCAGTGTTTAGCCCTTCCCAGGCCTGATCTGTGTGGCTCAACCAGAATGAGCTGGGGTCTCTTGTTAAGGCAGGGGGGATGTTTAGGTTTGGTGCTGCAGTGTCGCTGAGTTTGACAGTGACATCATGAAGAAGCTGTGTGGGTGATGGGCCAATGGCGTTTGGTAAGAGGACTCGGAGGGCTCAGATCTGCACTTGCCCAGCAAAGCAGGTACTGCCAAAATGACTGTGCCTGCTTTAATGGTCACCAGGTCGTTGGACCTGTCTCTAATCTGCCATTCTCTGAAGTAGCCTCTTGTGGGAGACCAGAGAGGGACAGTGCTGAGGGCACTCTTGCCCCATACGTGTTGCAGCTGTGTTAATTGTCAGAGTGGGAACAGCCTTGCCCTCACAGCTGTGGGGGATAAAAGGGTGAGTTAGTGGGTGCAGTGGGCAGTTGGTTGGAGTGTGCTGGCCGTGCTGTGAGGAGGAAGGGACAGGAGGTCGTATGAGGGACAGACAGGGTGAGACGTTGTATGAGGGACAGAAAGGGTGAGACGTTGTATGAGGGACAGAAAGGGTGAGACATTGTATGAGGGACAGAAAGGGTGAGACATTGTATGAGGGACAGACAGGGTGAGCCGTTGTATGAGGGACAGAAAGGGTGAGACATTGTATGAGGGACAGACAGGGTGAGCCGTTGTATGAGGGACAGAAAGGGTGAGACGTTGTATGAGGGACAGACAGGGTGAGACATTGTATGAGGGACAGACAGGGTGAGACATTGTATGAGGGACAGACAGGGTGAGACATTGTATGAGGGACAGACAGGGTGAGACATTGTATGAGGGACAGACAGGATGAGACGTTGTATGAGGGACAGACAGGATGAGGCAGCCGTGCAAGGGACTGGAAGCAGCGAGCTGGGAATGCAGAAAGAAGGTAGAAGGGGAGAAAGAGCCAGAGCTGTGTGGAGTGACTCGTGGGACTGCAACATAGCAAAGGTATGAAAGACTTTTAAATAACAAGGTACTGATACTTGAGGCCCCCTGAAGTTTTTAAAGAAGCACTCTTGAGTGCTGTGGCTATCTCCACAACGATGACAACAGCATCTTCCTACTATTTCTCTGGAGGAAGGAGCATACAGTTTTCTCTCTTTCTCTTCTGGTTAATCTGCTCTCATCTCAGGGCTTGCAGTTCTGCTTTCTCCAAGAACAATGACTGTATAATTTCTTTGAAGTGTAGTGTTCTCTCCAGTGAAAGCTCTTTGCAGGAGCCATGGCACTCCTAGTTTGCTTTAAGGTTTTCCTTCAGTCATACCAGTCCCTGAAGCTGAGGAAGATGCAGCTTCTTTGGGAACTCCCCTGGATTTGTCCTCTGTTGACAAGCTGCTCTCCATCCTCTGTTCCTATGAGATGTCTCAGTTTGCTGGTGTTCAGCCTCACACTCCTGCCTTTGACAAATCCATTTGTGGAAGTGGGATCCTTGAGTGTGACTCGAGGATTTGTCTGCCATCTTCCACGTGCATCCTGGACATCTGCTCTGTCACATTTGTCTTTGCTCTTCCTCCTGCTACAACACAGTCACACAGGGGATTGTCACCATCTGTCCTAGTCGGTTATTTGTCACTAAATAGTGTGTAAACAACATTTTATTTGGTAAAAATAGTGGAAGCATAATTTACTTTTGCAAAGAAGCAGTTTACTTTATTGAGAGTAGAGAGGCTTGTACCAAGGTGATGGAATTTCCTAACTTTTTGTACTGAACCGCTTCTTGGGAAGAGGAGAAAACTTACTCCAAAGTGGAGATAAGAGAAATCATTGTCTGAACTGATACTGTCTGAAGTCTAAGGATGGTAACTGCACAGACAGAGGTCTCCAGATTCATTTCTCGTACATCCAGTAGCGTTAATCTAAGAGTGGTGTTATTTTGGATCAGTGTGATGTTGATGTAAGAAGACCACTGGGGAAAAAAAAGAATTATTTTTATTGGTATCAGGACTGAGCAGAGAAGTACCTGAGCAGGAGATACAGAAATGTCTGTTTGCATGTGATAAGCAGTAAATCATTTTATTTGAAACATTTTTCATGCAATGCGTCACTATTGTCTTTGCAAGGTATTTCTTGTATGTGCATGCTCCAGTCTCACCGTGTCTACACTGTCCAAATATAAAAAAAGAGTAAAAGCCATCCTCAAATAGTTGAAGATCTAAGTGAAAGGCAAACATAAAGATAAAGCAAATAGATAAAGGGAAGAGTGGAAGATGTGGGGAGTACAAATGGTTTGAGAGAGTGAGTCTTAGCCTTGTGACTAGTGCCTGGAAGAAATGTAGAGATCATGCTGGTATGGGGTTTTATGAATCATTTTGATAAAGCTGTTATCAAAGAATGAATCAAAATAGTTCCTGTTAAGGAGAACATTATCTTTGCAGTCTATTAGAATTCTTTCATTACTTGAGGGCAGGAAGTCTTGTAGCTACAATAGTAAATACAGTTTATGTGGATAAAGTCACTCAAAAAAAAAATTAATCTCAGTAGAAGAAGGAAGTTCTCTTGTGGATTAGGGAGCTCTAAGAAATAAGGACTTAAGAAAAAGATTAGTAGTTGAGCAATGTAAAGATCCAAACTGGAACTTGTGAAAAATGTCTGGAAAGGCAATAAATAGTACCTGGTGGTTGTTGTTGCTGACAAGGTGAAATTACATGGGCCTTGTTAACTCTAAGAGATAGGAGAAATGCAGAAGGATCAAATGGTGATCGAGCACTCAGTAATAAATGACAGGTGAGCCTCAGGGTAGACAGCTGATGGTAACTGATGCTGAAGGGACAATTGGAACTAATCATACTGCCTGATAGATTCTAAATTAGCTGTAACAACTCCCACAAAAATACTTGGTCATTGCAGGGAACAGCATCGAGAAGGCTGCAGTTCAGTGCAGTCTAGAAAGAAATTGAGATGTTAGATTGTATTAAGACAAAACAAGTATCATTACAAGAATTTATGGTACACCTTTGCCTGTATTAAAGTGTTCAATCTCAGCATTCTATCTCAAAGAGCACATGAAATAATAGAAAAGCTCCTAAAGAGAGCAACTGAAATGATGAAAGAATATCAAAACAATTGCTGGAGAAGTAAATGTCAGGATATTTGAAGACAGTGCTAAGGGGAAATTAATATGGGAAAATGTAATAGATGAATGATAGTGAGGTGAGTCCTCTTTTGTCTGTTTAAAACCAAGTGAAAAGGATGCTTCAATTAACTTTACCAAAGCGTAGTTAAAAGGCAGCAGACACAAAATAATGAGCAGAGCGAACTGAACACTCTGCTAACTGAACTATCTAAATGTTTTCTTTCTTGACGCTTTGCTGAGAGAAAGATGAGCTGAGATGTTCCGAGTTGGCTGTTCCTCAGTGGCTGCTGCTCTTTGTGGTGTGTGGCCACTCTGGGCTCCAGGGCTCTCGAGGTGCAGCAGGTCACTAAAGAGCCACAGCTGGCCGCTCCAGGAATGGTTTCTGATCCCACTTTTCAGGGCCAGACCTAAAATTGTGCCTTGTCCAGCCCCTGACTGACTGAGCCCCAAGTATTCTTGTGAGTGCAGCTGAGCGAACAGCCTGTGACACTGCCCAGCTTCCTGGCATCCCACACCTGAGAGTTCCAACCACTGCTCATTTCTGCCTTCAGGCCCTTGGATGTTGTATCAAGGATCCTGTCATGAGCACTTGAGCAGGTTAATTACCTTTCACCCTGCAAAGCTTCATTATCACCGCCATCTGTTTAGTGAATACTTTGTCTGGATGAGCTCTGGTCTAAGTTTCCTCCATAATGTACCTTTGATATTTTGTGTCAGCTTTTAAAATGGGCAGATAGATCACAGTAAAATGATCAGAATATCTAGAATCTGTCACTCACTCCCTCAAACATGTCATTGCTGCAATTGCAATAATTTCCCTTTTTAGGTCTATGTACCATTCTTTAGCCTAAAGATGACAGCTGATTTTTGGTAACTTAAGGATGGCTTATTTTCTGAATTTCTCCTGAAATAACTCTGGAAATTTTACCCTTTAACATGCATTTTAAAATAAACAATCAGAGTAGTATTTCTGTTGTTTTTCTTAGATTTTCATGGGCAGAACAAGCGTGCTTTTACTGGAGGTTTGAAAAATAACATTGATAAGACAAGGGCAGCAGAAGGACTGGAAGATACTGAGACATTCCTCAGCCCTCTGAAGTCATTCCTGACTAAGTTTGTCTAATTTGTCCTTTAATACTCCTGTCTGCAATTTAAACTTATTAACAGAGCAGTAAGGGTAATCTCATGCAAAACTTCTGTTATTTGATGACACTTGTTGTCTCCTTGAGCCGTGGCTGAGTTAAACAAACCCAATTCTCTCAGCCCCTCCTCTCAGAAGGTGTTTTCAAACCTTTGATTGTTCCTGCTGCTCTCAGCTGTCCAGCTGACTCGTTTCTTCCTGGAAGGTTGGTGAATTAAACTCCCTACAGTGCTCCAGCCTCAGGCTGTGCCCTGCTGAGGACTCCTTCAAATGTCCTGTGTGTGACATCTTCCTCACACGCCCTTGTAGGAGGGTGATTTTATTAGCAAAAATACTGACTCATGTTCTGCCGGTAGTTGTTTATGCTCCACATCTTTTTTTCCAAATTAATTGTGCTATGAGATGTTACACATGTTGTATGTGCAAAACTGATGATTTCTAGGTAAGTACAGTATATTACACTTGTTTTCCCTGAATTGTATCTTATTTATATCTTCAGTTTGTTTAGATAAGCTTTGAATTTTAATCCTGTCCTCAAGAGTTTCTATGCATCCTTGCCAGCTTGATATTATCTGCAAATTTAATTACTGTGTGTTTTATTCCATCATTGAAGTCATTCATAAAGATGCTGAATAGCACTGAGCTCAGCTTAGGCTCTTGCAGGAGCTTTGCTCAATGCATCGTTTCCTTTTGGCAGTTAACCAATGATTTTACAGACATTTTTTAGTACTTGTACAATAACTTCATCGAGATTGTGCCAGCTTAGCTCATTTTTGACAATATCACAAGAGATCGTGTAAAAAGCTCTTCTGAGGTTAATCTAAAACTAATCCTCAGCTGAGAAGCTTATTAACCTGTCCTAGAAACAAGTCAGGCTGACTTTTAGGGAGCTTGCTATTTTATGGGTTGCGTTTTTCTGTTGTTAGACACTTGCCTGCCCCTCTGACTTCAAAAGTAAATCACAAATGGATCTAGGTTTGAATAAAACCAGCACAAAACAGCTCTGTTACTTGATTTCTTTCCCTGGACTGTGTTGTTCTATTTATTGCTAACGCACTTAGGAAATATTCTCATGTTGCTGTTTCCTTGTGTATTTATAGTTGTGCTTTAGCTTTTGTATTTTGCCTCTATGCTCCTGCAACCACATCAAGACATTAAATAGGAGGCAACTGGCTTTTATTTCAAAGCCAAGCCATTTTTCATCTTATTAAAGATGACCTAGTGGTCAGTGCTGGCCTGTGCTTTCGAAGCAGACTGTTCACAGTTTCCTGCATTGTGTGCCTTTGCATATTTTCCAGGCTATATACACTGGATATTGACTCCATTAAAAAGACACAGAGTAAGCTCTTCTCCTGGTGCGTCACTCCTGTGCATTCCTTCCTGTTCATGTTCAAAGAAAGAGTCAGCTGTAAGAGAGCTGATTTCCACTGGTTTTAATAATTTTTGGTTTAGATGGCTTATTTCTTTCTCTTTCTCATGCAGCAAATAATTGTTGGTGATAATTAGAAACAAAAGAGCTGGTGTGCATACTCATTGTAAACAAAGCACATTTTGCTGCAACGGGGTGATTAGACATGAGCTGTCAGCATATTCCCATGTTCTACAGTTAACTGTGCATTAAAAATAATAATGGGAATAATAACTTCCATTATACAGAGCAGAGTTGCTTTGCAGTCCCTACCTAATGTACTGTGGAAATGTAACCCCCACCTGGGGCAGGTGACAATCGAAGAGCACGGGGCGTGCCAGCTAAGTCTGGGAAAGGGAAAATGTCTGCAAAACTCAGAGGAATTAAAATTTCTTATAGCCCAAGACAGGATAAACATTTCTGTTAATTGACAGGCAGGGATAGGAGAACGTTCCTTCTTTTCTGAGGGTTATGTGGGTAAAGATTTAGTGGCTGCATTCTGGCCCACAAAGGTAATTTCACATATGGCAGTCCCTGACAGCCAAAGAACTTATCTACTCTCTGCTACCCGAGCATAAACTTCTTTTAATATTCCTCTCTATTGACACTTAACTGGGCTGTTTGTGACACAGAAATGGTGTGACCTCCAAATCGACTCTGACTGAGGTGATGTGGACCTTTTTAAAAGACCTGATTACGGCACATCGCGAGTCTGTTTGAGATGAATCTGTTTGTTTGTGTTCACTTTCTGTTGTACTCTGGTGGCAATAACACTCATAAGCAATTATAGCTGATTTTTCTCTATGATCATTTGCATAAGAAGTTAGATGAGAAAAATGGTATTGCCCAGTGATCTGTGCATCATCATCATCTGTGCATTTAATCAGCATTTGCCGTGGAGCTTATGTTCCGAGCTGTGATACCAAGGAAGGGGATGAGAGCTGTGATTAGCAATTCTGAAAGATGGGGTCTGATTGGGGAATCCCTGCCCACAAGAACGATTGAACTCATTCTTCCTCAGAGCAGAGGCTGCTCTTGGTAGTGATATGGATGTCTGTGTGCTGTAACTTGGACTGAGGCCATCCTTTCTCCTCTGAAAGGTCACCGAAGAGCCATCAATAGCAGCAGCTTTCAGTTTCATGTCAGAAGTAGTTTGCCAGTCACAAGGCAGCACTTGACGAAGTTTTAAATTCACCCTGTTACATCAAGAGCAATGTAATAAGCTCTGGTAGTCACACAGGACACAAACTATCCTCCTGGATAACACTTAATGTATGCTTTGTCATCCCTGAAACTCCACAGTCTTGTATTGTGCTATTATAGTTAAGGAAGAATATCTACCTGGTGAATTACTCCTACTAAATCTGATTTACTTGTGGCAAAGCCCAAAACAAACAGCCCAACTCATTCACAGAAGTGAGATGTACAGCTCTGCCTTTGCTATTCCACACACAGGATAATGACAATGGAAATAACAGCGAAGGGTACCAAGACACCTTGAGGAAAATGAGTGGTTGTAATCGTGCCTGACCTCTATCTGTCGCCCGTCCTTTAGTCGTGGTCTGTACAACCGTGGAACCAATGCACATTATTAAAAACCAAAACCAATTCTGTACCTACTGAATGATAGACAGGGCATGTTATTTTTCAGGTCTACTGCCTTGCTTTCTGCCACCTTTCTCTTACTACCAAAAAAAGGGCAAAAGGAAACTTTTTTTTTGTTAAAATTGTGTGCCTTGCATTTTTCTTCTGATAATGAAAAAAACAGTGTTTCTATACTATTATTTATTACTGTGCATTGTCCGCTAAGGCTATGTTTTCTATCATGGGATTCAAATTGCTTCTTGTGCCATCAGCATTTTCCTCTTTCACATTTCTTTCAAGGCAAAATAGAAAATCTATTTCTCTGCAGTAGCAAGAGTGATCTGGGAAAACTTTATTTAGGGTGAAAGGGAAAATAATGGAGTCAGAATAAGCATCTACACTAAAAGTCTATTTAGAACATCGAAGCCCAATGTATTCGTAAGACAGAATTGCATCTATTTAAAATTAAGCTCAAGAAGATATAGAAACATAGTATGTAATGACCACCAACCTGTCTATTTGCATTGCAGATTAAAAAGTCTGAAGATGTAGTAAAGAGGAGTTGAGATGAGAAGACTGTTTATGGCAGACAGTATATTTATTTTGCAGAAAAGCTGTGTGAAGGTAGTGCCACTCTTGTAATGATAAAGCCTGGAGCGAATTTAAAACTTAACAAATGCATTTCCATTCAGGATTATTGCACAGGAGACCACATAAATAAAAATCCAAACACTGCTTTCTTAATTCACACATACAGTTACATTTAATGATACCAGGACTTCCAGCATGAGTAAAACCAGCAGGGTCTGGCCCATAAAAATGATTCTTGTTTGCAGCCTGCCTGTTTTCTACAGCTTAGCACTAAAATATAAGGTAAGGTACTGTCTGCAGCAGCAACTCTGATTTAAGGAGATGCAGACTTCTACCCTCCAGCTCCTCATTCCCCTTCCATGGTTCCTCCTCAGCTGTGGCAGCACAAGTCTTGCTGGGGCCATCAGACCAACCAAATGTGGACAAAAATTACAGCCAGTACCCTGTGCTTATTCCACACACAAATGGCAGTGCAGAAGAAAAGATCTAGACATTTAACAAGTTTAGCTCATCCAAAGATAAATAAAAGAAGTCATTAGGCAATGACAGAGAAGCAGGGTCTGGTTTTGTGTGCCAGACCTTTCCTCTAGTGCAGTAAAACTTTTAGCGATATAGCAGTCAAAAAAGAATGGACTATGAAGGCTAATTATTTAGTTGAAAAAGCTGTGTTAAAATGTACTTATTCCAGCATCTTCTGAATTTCAGAGTGAGCCTGTGCATAACAGTAGCATTTACAAAATTTAGCTGTTACAGGAACTGACAAGTTTGTTGGATAGCTTAAACTTTCAACTTATCCCCTTTTTACAGGTAATGAGAAATAATAAGAAATTCTGTCTACAATGCAAGAGACTAGAAGGAACATAAATTGCAGTGCAATTAGCTTCTTTTTCCTTTCTCCTCTGAATACACAGGCTAATGGATACCATTCCAACTGCTGGAGTCACAGATGGGGTACAAGGCTCTGTTCTGAAATCATTTAACTGTGTGCTTAACTTAAAGATGTGAGCACTGTAAAAGCAGAAAATGCTGAGATCGCTCGCTCCTAATCTTTAGGGGCTCAGTATTTTGCTGATCAGGGCTGGACTACTGAGCCTTTACAGGAATGAATGCAAGCTGATCTGCTTATGAGAGGGTTTAATGGAAATTTCATTTTCCCTTTCATTTAAAATTCTGTCAACAGTATGTCCTTCCTGGCCCCTGCAGGAAGAAGTGTATCTACATAATGCTTCATTGTTGCTGCAGCAAATGGGCTGTAAAGTAAATGTTCTAATTAGTCTTTGAATCATTAGGCTGGGTGTAGTTTGTCCGGCCGAATTGTGAGCTCGTTGGTATTCTAAAGAAAAGAGAAGAAAGTCCTCTGCATGTTTTCATAGTTTCTTTTTGCTTTAAGCCAGCTGTGACTCAATAGTAACTCTTCTGCTGCCTGCTAGCAAGGGGAGGGTCCTTATTTTTGTTTTTATTTCTATACTTGCCATTTTTGACCTGAGAGGAGAGGTTGGTATCCCAGAAAGTACATTTACCTTTATTTTTTACCTTGAGGATTTCAGGTGCAGTATAAGCACTCTGCTTCAGAGGATCATTTATGCAGATGAAAAACATTTTTACCCTCTAGAATATTTTTTAAACGTAAGACATAGGCATGTCTTGGTGTCCAAAGAGACTTTTATGTGGGCCTTGAATAATTTAGTGCTGATACTAACAACAATACATGCTGACATGACTATGTGTCACCTAGAGAATCTCTGCAGAGAGAGACTGTCTAGCTCTGAGTACCCCAGTGAGCTCTTCAGAGTGTTGAGGAGGCTTTCAAGTACAGAAGAAAGACAGAATAAATGTACAAAAAGTGAACCCTTGTGCAAGAGAGAGCTGCAAATGGAGTTTGGATGTACAAGATCCTCAACGTGTGAAATATCTGAGGCTGTTAGGAGGATAAATGCACTGTAATGAGTCAAGGAAGTAAGAAAATAGAGAAGCTTGAGATGAAATTCCAGGTTGGGTTTGGGTGTTTTAAAATTTGTGTTGTGGTGTGAAAACTCTTCGAGGCTCACGTATATTCTGGTAGCTCTTTCAATTGAAGACTTTATTGAAACCAAAGGGAAAAAATGCTCTCGTGTTGGTTCTAGACTTCATTAATTCCCTCCAGAAGACATCAGGCACAGGAAGGTCCCTAGGAAACAGCCTGTGGTGGCAGCTTGAAGTGAACAGCGTGGTTGAGTTCCTCAGCCACATCTCACTAAGACACTGCCAGGAGATTGAACAACCAGTCCTGCTTTGCAGGAGGAGCAGGGACACTGGGAATTCACCTTATCTTATCTAATAACGTGTTTGCCCTGGGTTTTATCTGCGCCCTGAGCAGAGCTGCGGGCGAGCGGGGATGGTGCAGATTGACATTAGGAGTGATGTGATGGGAGTTGATCTGACGTGATCTGATCCGCCCGGGAAGCAGCCTTGGCTCAGGTGCAGTGCTAATGCGGAACAGCGATCGCATTTACTGGCACGCACCCGGCAGCAAGGTTGGCTTCGTGGCAGAAATGGCCCATAATGGCAAAAATGGCCCATCTGCAACCGGTGCTGTCAGCTGGGGTTGCACTAAGTCTCTGGAATGGCTGGTTGCTTTCTCTGTGTGATGAGTCTATTACTGTTTATCTTGTAAATATACATTTAGGGACCTTATAAACCTGCCTGAATTGTGGCATCTCTAGACGAACTGCTCCTTCCTAGCCTTGGTGGCTTAGTTAAAGGGCTGTCCAGTCATTAACTTGATTGAGTACAGGAGCCCCAGGGGTTTATCATACCAGTGCAGGCGTTGAACTGGAGGGTGGGAATCATTCCAGTGGCCAGAGCAGAATAGGAGGCTGGAAATGTCATGGAGTCTCTCACTGGTGTATTTCGAGTCTCTCTTAACCTCATTTCTCACTCTTCTTACAGGAGTTTTTGAATAGAGAGAGAAATGTCAGCAAAGGCTTTCAGAACCTTGGATTTTAGATGCTGTAGAAAAGCAAAGTATTTTACAAGCATTCCAAATCAAATGTCTCCATTTAGGAAATAACAGTTATTAATTCTTTCAATCAGGCCACTCAAAGCTTTTATTCTTGTGCAAAGTTGTAGTTTACAGCCTATTTAGGTTAAAAAAACCCCAAAACTAGAATCAAGCAGAGCAACAAAAAAGGTTTTTATAAGAATTTATTAGAGGAATACCATAAACCTTGCCACTAAAATTGCACTTTTGCTGAAGAAAAATGGCAGCTAAGATCTCTCATTAAAGAGATACTGGATAACTACATTTAAAAAGATCAAAGGAAAAAAAAAGTAGTAGCTTAAGTCCAAAATGAAAACTTCAGCCCTTACCAAATGCAACCTCTTCGCACGGAATTCATGGACTTGCAACATTAAACCCCCACAGTTTGGAAGGGACCTTTGGGGGACATCTGGTTCAGAGTCTTCTCCACATAGAACCAAGAACATTAGAGCAGGGATTGTTCAGGATTTTGTTCTGTCTAGTTCTGAAAGTCTCCAATGACTCAAATTGCTCCCTCAAAAAAAAAAAAAAAACCAAAACCAAAAAACCCACAAACAAACAGCAGCAACAACAACAACACAAAAAACCCCAAACAAAATGAACAACTTTCCTCTCTCTTAAGTTTCATTTCCAAGCTAAATTTTAAACCACACTGCAGTGTTAGGAGTGCTGTACATAAATTTTTTGAAGTCAGGATAAAGAATGGAAACACAGACAGCTTTTATTACAGTCCTGCTAAGGATGTTGCTGTAGTAAATAAAGTACTGTTAATATTTTAAGAATGGTATCCCTGAAGTATCTTACAAGATATTTCTCCTCAACTGCCTTTCTTCAGTTGGAAAAAGGCAAAGCGATTCTTATAAACACATGTGCCTCTATCTTGTCAACTACACATGTAATTTTTTCAGGAGGCAATTAAATTTAATTATATAAATTTTTCACATCCAAATTAAATACTTCATTTTTATACTAAATATAAATTAAGACTTTCTGAACTGAAATGATTAGTTACATTTTTTTTCTTTAAGTGGACCTTTACTGCCTCAGGATAATGAATATAATTATAAAATTATGCCCCCAAAAGATATAAATGTGCTTAGCATTATTTATTCCAAGCAGAAAGCTTGTATTTACAAAGCTTGGCTTGTGCACGTGGGTGGATCATGAAATTATTTATCAAATTACTTCAAATACTTAATGAGATGATTGCAAACCATACAAATAATTCAAACAAAAAGAGATTACATTAAATAAGTAATTGTGAACTATTTGCCCGGCTCATTTCCAAACAAATTCTTCCAATGTCAGGGAAATGAAAGGATGTTTGTAGTGCTCCAGCATAATCACTCCCTCACTGATCTGGAGTCATTGTCAGAATTTTTCTGGAATTTCCCATAATTGCTACATGTGCACATTGTGTTAAATGGGCTTCAGTCATAGGAAAAGTCATCTGAGGGAAACGAGGTCACTTCAAAACTGTAAGACAAAAAGTGATTTAAAATAACTTAAAGGAGTAGGAAATATGGATAATGTACTTGAAAGTGGTTTTGAAGCAGAGGAGATTTTAATGAACTATGGAGCACAATAAATGAGTTTTTAAGTAGAAGAAAAGGACCGAGGTGAATGGGGGAAAAAGAAATGGAAGTGAGGAAACAAAATGGGTCAGATATGAGCAAAACTGCTTTGCTGTAGTGTGAGAAGGAAGAGAGCAAACCTCATGAGTGCCACTTCATTCAGTGTTCAGAAAAAAACCCACTATTTCTTTGCTAGGAAATGTAGGCCATTATCAGTCACTGATATTTCAAGCATAACATGGGGAGAAAAAACATTAAAGTAAACCTCAGGTTCTATTTTCCCTCCCCTCTCCACTTGATATGTGCAGGGACAAAAAGTTCTCTTCTAAAAGATGCATTTATCTATTTATTTATTTATTTACTATGTTACCTATCAAAAGTCAATGTACAGTTGTATTTGGTAATTTATTTTGCTGTGAAACATGCAGGGGTCTGTTTTCTTCCATGAAATATTTAATGTTATATGAACCTCTACTTTACTGTACTGATAAGTTAACCAAAAGGAATATTAATGATCTCATACTGACCATGATGTGCATAATTTCAGATTACACATGCAGAGCTGGGATGTGTGTCTCTTCTTATTTCCACTCTAGATCCATCTATTTACAGGACATTGCTAAAAAAATAAGGGAAAAAAACAAGGGACCCAGGCATAAATAAGGTATCATAGGTAAATAAGGTACATAAGTAAGTTCACAGCAGATGATTTTTCACTACAGCTACCCACAAAATAGCTTTCTTCTTTAATGAAATATCCAAATGCAAACCTGACAAATATGTATTGAAATCCCTGGGCTGATGCAGGACTGATCCAGACCTTCTGCAGAGCTCCTGGGTGGGGCAATCTGATGAATGGGGCATTTCAGACAAAAGTATTTTAGTTATGAAGACAAAATGTTGTGGGAGACTTTTTTGTTGTTTGTTTGCATTTTTTCCTTATTCTTCTCAGGCAACAGTGACCTTTCCACTGTAAGGGAACCCCACTGGTAATTTTTGAAAAAATAGATTTGTCATTTTTTTATTCATTTGTTTAAATTGGGACTTTTTCCTCATCCTTTCCTTCACTTTATGCCTGCATTGCTGGGCTATGGCTGAGCCAGGTGTTTCACAGATCTGTGATAATCCATTTATTGGGTGGTTTTCTGCTCATTGTGTTTGAATTAGAGAAAGGGAAGGGGATTGAAATATTCTCCTGCTACTTCATAAATGTTAATTTTGCTGCAGAAATACAGATGAGAGCAAGACTGTCCTCCCTTGTGATACCTGTAAAATATACAGGCAAAAAAAAAAGTTTGTACATGCTCAATAACCAGATAGTTAAGCAAATCCTTCCTTAAATTTTTTTGATGTATATAAGCACCAATAAATATTTTGGCTTTAAACACCTTGATTGTTTAGCACGCAGAATTTTAGACATGTCAGCTCTGGTTGTTTGATTTATACCTTTGACCTATCTCTAATTATTTTAACCTTATAATTTGCATAAATCCAATCTTTGCTGTCAGACTTGGAAGACAACAGCAATCCCCTTACGCGTTGTGATTCACTAAAGAAATTAGAGGTGTGATACGTTTTCATTTGACCCTTTACAACTTCTTCTAACTTTGAATTACCCCAGTGAATTTTTCTGCTGTTGAAGGTAAAAGATGTAGAGAAGAGATTACTGCTGAGTGCTGCCTTGTGATTCAGAAACGCTTTTTGCCTGCTTCCGACAAAGGGAATCGATGGCTCCCTGCAACATCTGTGCTGTACCTGAGCTGCCCAGCTCAGCGGGGAGGCTTGGACTGTGGCTCTCAAGAAATTCAGGTCACAGGCGCTGGTTTGCTTCATTATATCAGCTATCAAACTTGCAAACTTGAATTTGAATTCGGTTTCGAAGTCTGCACACTGACTCATCGTGCCATAGGGAATTCAGTTTTTTTAGACCTTTGGCTCAAGCCCGCTTTGGACCGTGAGGATGCTACCGGACTGCTATTGACACATAGCACTGTGTGAATTAGGAGATCTCTCTGAGGGCAAATGGTCCTTTCTGGCTTTCCTCAGCTCCCTGGAGCCAGAGCGAGCATCTTTCCTCTGTGGCTGCTGGAAAAGTATGCGATGTGAAATGGCAGTTTAAACTTCCAAAACTTATTAACTGTTTTGAGACAAGAAATGGTGGCCTTATCAGGCATGGTTTCATACATGAAATTGAAAAGTTTATTAATTGGCATTTGCCTGGCCCTTTACCCCAGTGCAAGAGGCTGGTTAATATTTCCTTACCTCCCAAGAAGTGGTGACAGCCCTTCATTGCAAAAAACTGGGAGCTGTTCTGATGTTGCAATAATGAAGGCCATTACTATCTATTAGCTCAGATGGATTAAAAGGTTAAACCAGTTCCTGGTGAAAATTAATTATGCTGAGAATTCAGTTAGAAGTGTTCTTTGATGTCTGGCATTTGCATGTCTGTGATGAGGAATAGGTCACCTGCTTTGTGCATAAACACTCAAGGCTTACAAGAGGAGGAGTGGCAGAGTTCCCTGCTAATCTACTTCTGTTTAAGGATGAGTTTCCTGCTGATGTGGAGGGAGTCACACCTCGCTGATGTGATTATCTCCAGGTTGGCTAACACCGGGCAGGAATTAGAAGAAGCTTTGTGGCTTTGTTTAGGGATAGTCTCACTCTCCTACTTAGCTACAGCAAGGAGCTCTCTGTCCTCTCATTCTGCTCTCGTGGAGATGCTGGGGAGAAAACTGATACTAAAGGATGGAAATGCAATATGTTTGATAGTAATGTGATAAATCAGGCATTCATTGGTCTGGCCATGGGCTACATGACCTTTCCACTCCATGAGGTGACTCTGACAGCACTGCTCACTACCAGAGTCCACCTTGACGCAGGTTCTGTGTCAGTGCTGGGGAGCTTATCACTTTGTACAGCTGGCACTGAGCCCCCACCTCGCTCTGTGTCTGTCATGAGTGTCACATGCTGCTAACAGTGCCTAGCACAATTTGGGAGTGACCTAAGTAATGTCTTTATATACACACGTTCCTTTATGAAGAGAGGAAAAGGAACTGGGTTATCATGCCCTGTAAAAATAAAAGCTTTGAGAATGGGGTCAGTGACACGTGCTTAGGAAATTGCTTGCAGTGAAGACTCGTTGCCTTCTAGGCAGTAAATGTTATCAGTCTGTAGTTACTGCCTTCATGAGAAAGGTGCTGTGTACTCAAGAAGTGACAAAGTCCTTCTCTTGATGGTTCCTGACTGTCACAGAGCTCGTGGGGCTGGTTCCAGAGCAGCCTCAAGGATGTTAGAAATCTGCAGTGTAAACTTCTACATTCTGCTCACTTTCTCTGCAGCCTCTGCTGCCTTCAGTTTGAGAGTTAGTCATGTTGGTCACACGGCGTCCCAGGCCTCTTACACACAGCCTGAATTTGGAGTTTGAGTGTAACAGCTGGTTTGTAAGCCTGAGAGATCAACTGTGAACAGAGCCAAAAGCAGTGCTCAAGTGATCCCTATGATGATGGAATCGATGTGCAACTGTGTTTAATCTGAGTCTATTTCTGCTGAAGAAATTGTTGATTCCACATAGGGCAATTAACTGCTCAATATTGCTTCTACCTGGAGAGAGTCTTGCCTTTTAAAGAAAATAGAAGCAGAATCCAGCCAGCTCTGTGTTTGCAGCACTTTGCTCGCCTCTGCTTTTGACCTTTATGTAAATGAAATAGCCATTCCACATCATTGAAACCATATGCATAGAGCAGTTTAAAATATTGGTTACTGCTCAGGTCAGTGATGCCAGAACAATGTGGAAGAAACAAAGGGGAAGATGATTATACAACACAAGAGTTACCCTCTCAAATGAGCAAGTTACAAACATTTTCCTTTCGTGACACTTAAATGTCAAGCTTTGCAAGCAATTTGGATCTGCTAAATCCAGAACCTGCCACTATTAAATATAGCCTGCAATCAAGTAATTATCTCCTTCTCTCCATTGTCTTCCACTATACAAGAAGCCTTACTGGGAGTGAGGATTTTGTCAGCTAGCCTGCTGATTGAGCTTTAAAGATGGAGGTTTGGAAAAGTTGCAGTGAACTCACTTTCTTAAGTGCTCAGTTACTAAAGTGCACAGCATTGGAATAAAGACTGTAATTCATTACCCATGACTTGTAACTCAGCTCTTACCTGTATCTCCCTTTGGTTAAGGGCTCTGGCTTCATGCAGCTATTTCATTTCTAGGTCCACTCTTTATAGATGTAACATAACCTTTGATGAGCTGTGGCTTGTAAATTGAGTATCTTTAGAGAGGTGTTGCTTAGCATCTCTACTTACTGTAGAGCTAATGGAGAGTGTTTGTGCCTAAATTCATCCCTAATGTGGTTCCAGTAAGGAAAATGGAGTCAGGAATGGATATTCTATGTGGGCTTTCCCCCTCTACTTCCCTTTATTGAAGTCTCTGACACTGCTGCAGAAGAGGGAAATAAAAGCAGCTGAGGAAGAAATAATAAACAGGCATTTGGTGACTTTGTAACTCCACTCGTGCTACGGTGGAGCAGTGCAAGTGTGCAGAAAAGCGAGCAGCACATCATGAGGATTCCGGCTTTTATCTGAAGAATATCTCTTATCCAGAAAGATCACGAAGAGCTTTGCACTCGGGGAAGTGTGAATAACACTGCTAAGTCCTTCTAGTCAGAGAGGTGAGAAGGCAGTCATTGGACTGGGAAAGGGTAATTGACTGATGGCTTCTGTGACCCTGCTACTCAGAGAGAGAAGGACCTTGTCAGTCAGACAAAAAAATGACTGCTTAGGAACAAGCCCAGAAATTCAGTCATATAGCTCCAATTATGAGTTAGGTCTGTGCATTTTAACCCTTCACGCGATGCTTTAAAGGAGGAGGGACACAGAGCTAGCAGAACTTGGAAGGCACTCAACGCCTTTAATGAGACATCCTGGCTGGCTGTGCCCTTCCTTTAAAAGCACAATTAGAGAGCAGCGGGAGGGAAGGGAAGATGGTGAAACCCGAGGGAGCCTCTGGGATCTCTGCTCCCTGCAGTGCTAATGGTGCTCCTCAGAGGCACCTTCATGTGGGGAGTGTGATGTGTGCCTGGCGAGGGAGGCTGAAGGTCACTGCTCCAAATGTTGTTTTTACACTGAAATGTAAAAGGACTTGCTCAAGCCTTACAGTGGCTGAGAGTGGATTTTGGCACAGTCTTCATTTGTAGTCCTCCCTATCGTACGATGAAAGCTTTGCAGTC
The DNA here is from genome assembly GCF_015227805.2 of Hirundo rustica. Taxonomy (NCBI): domain Eukaryota; kingdom Metazoa; phylum Chordata; class Aves; order Passeriformes; family Hirundinidae; genus Hirundo; species Hirundo rustica. The sequence goes on along the minus strand of NC_053456.1, from coordinate 6,054,781 downwards.
CAGCAGAGTTTGAACGACCCTTGCACCTCTAGGTCAGGCAGGGTTTTTTGTCTGAACTTCTAAGGCTTTCCTTGCTGCTAATCTTATGTGCAGAAATAGAAATTTTTCCTGGCATGTAAATGCACCTGCCTCAAATCAAAGTCTGAATTTGACTTCTGGAAGAGTCAAGAGAGATCTTTCCTGTTCTGTTGTGCAGTAGCTCTGAATACATTGACTTCTGGATTTTGCCCAAGGAAGGTCTCAGAGGCCTCCTGTGGAGTTTTGTTAGGGTCATCAAGTGGACTTAAAAGAAGGAAAACAACTTGCCCTGTTTTCAGACAAAACTAATACATTTTATTTTTGCTCCTTGAAGGCTGTTCAGAAGGGGGCACGTACTGTTTCAACTGGCTAGAACTTTCCTGGTGTGATCATCACTTTCTGATTCAACATTTAGGTCTTTGGAAAAGTTGCTTAAAGCATTGAGGTACCGCTGTGTTTTTTTTGGTTTGGTTTTTTTTTCCCCATTTGAAAGGGAATTTCATTTCTTTAAAGTGTCAGCAGGTGTTTAGAGTACAGCCTCTCTGTAAGGAGAACCAGCCTTTGTTGTATGTGGTTTATCTGTGGGATGTTCCTTCATTTGTCATTGGTGGGTGAGGCAGAAAAGTAGGCAATGTTGGGGGAGGCTGGAGTGGTGTGAGTAAAGATAAGTTGTCCTGGTAAGAGGCTTTTTGCTGGCCAGCTCTGCCTGAGGATGAGCAGTGGGGCTAGAGAAAGGCAGAGCTGGGCTGGGCAGAGCTAAATCAATTTAGGGCAATTTGGATCAGAATTCTTTCTGATTATTTGGCCTCAACTGCTCTTGACTGTCAGTGAGCATAGCTGTGGACACATGTCCTTCTCTGCAGTGAAAGTGAGAATTTACTGTGCCATAGCTGTAGAAAGTCAAACTGTCTTTTTCCCTCGCTCTGAGACAGATTTTTGTGGTTGTTTCCGGAGATCAGACAAAGGCTCTGATCTGTGACTGAGCACATCATGCCAACCTCTTTTGATTGATTTTTGATATTTACAGATGCTGTGGTGCTGCAGATGGAGGTTATGAACTATGTCCTATGGTTTTGTCTGTCCAAATCTAAACACATGTACTATACACTAAGAAAGGTATTAACTTAGCAAAACAAATTTATAATGAAGTAAAAAAACCCCAAACACCTTAATACGGAATTGGGATATAACAAAATTGTCTTGGATCCTTTGTTTCAGTCTCATAATTAGCAGTTCATCATTCCCTGACCTTGTGTAGAGTCTGTAGGACACAGTTCCCGTGGTGCTGTGGCTGAGTTGATGCTGGCCAGGCACCAGGTGCCCACCAAAGCCACTCTGTCACTGCCCTCCTCAGCTGGGCAGGGGGAGGGAACTTAATGAAAGTTCACTGGGAGAGATCATTCAGTTACTGTCACAGGGAAAACAGACTCGAGGAAATGAGTTTAATTTATCACCAATCAAATCACAGCTGGATAAGGAGAAATTAAACCAAATCTTAAAAACATCTTCTTGCCCCTCCCTTCTTCGTGGCTTCACTTCACTCATGATTTTCTCCACCTTCCCCCGGCAGGCACGAAGGGGAATGGGGCTGTGGCCAGTTCATCACACGTGGTCTCTGCCACTCCTTCCTCAGGGGGGGATTTCTCACACTCTTCCCAGCTCCAGTGTGGGGTGTCTCCCACGGGGGCCAGTCCTCCATGAACTTCTCCAACGTGTGTCCTTCCCATGGGCTGCAGATCTTCGTGAACTGGGTCCTTCAGGGATGTGCAAATGGGGGGCTTGGTCTGCCATCATCGTTACTGATTTGTATACACCTGACATCCCAAGGGGCTGATGAGTATAGAGATTATTCCTTGTGCTGTTCAGAGTATAAAATATGTCTTCTTTTTTTCTCAAGAGTAGCTGAATAAAGACTGTTTGTTTTTCACACTCCTTAAGTGAGGAACACAATGATTGACTATAGCTGTGAGGTGTACGCATCCCATTGAAACAAATTATGGGCAAAGAGTTGTATAATTCATCCACTGATGTGAGCTAAGTTCATATAGCACTGTCTCAATATCTGACTGATATTGCTGTTTAGTAGATGTGACATTTAAAAGTTTAATCATGATCCTGCGGCATTCACTTGGCTCGTTCTAAATTGTGGAATAAGAAATGGGGCATTTGGCATGCTTTCAGGCACACTGCATCTGCTGCAAAGTACTCAGTAATGTTTCTAAATGCATGGATCAACCTTTTCATCTATTGATCTCAGGATGTTTTACCGAGTTAAGTAAGAATCATCACCTTCCCTATTAAAAAAAAAAAAGAGAGAAGAGAGGTAGGAATGAATAACCTTTACAAAATCTCTTTTTTTCTGACCATACGTACAGCAGCAGACCAGTGTCCAGCACTCCAGTGGTTTAGGAGAGTCTTTCAGGATCTGAGCTTTGAGGCTGATGTCTGTTCACAGTGAGATTTTATTCATCTTCAAAACACCAGCTCTGTCTTGACGGTGTTGTAGGTGGTTGCACAGATGAGGACAGGATGTATCACATGTATCTCTTTCTCCCTGCTTTCAGATTTTATGTTTGCTTGGGAATTTGAGCAGTAAATCTCAGGTGAAAAAACAAAGAAAAAGTAAATGATATGTTGATATTGAATCTTTTCTTATTACAGACATCAAACAGCAAGACTGGACTTGTGGGAACAGATTTAAAGTAGTAAAGTGTCAATGCTGTTATACACGTGGCTTAAATTACTTTTCCCAATGAAGAAGAAACATGGAAATATGTTCAAATCTATTGTCTGTCTTCAGTGACCTAACCTAAATTTAGATTTTGGTTGCTGTTTTTTTCCCCACAGTCTACTAATAAAATGCTACTTTTGTAGATAAGTGTAAATATACTCCACACTTTTAACTTGGGTTTACCTGAGACATTATATGGACTATTTTACATGGGCAAAAGCAGAAAGCCTATTGGGAGGGATTTCTTTTGCTAATTATTTGAGGGTTTCTTAAAATCTGTTTGTGTATGATTCAGACTCAATTTGATCCTCTTTAAGAAAAAGGCAAAAAATCCCCAAACCCCACCCCACACAGGCAGAAGAATAAATAGAAATATTCTTTGGACCTCTCCTTGATATTTCTCTGAGGACTGAAATAGGATTTCCTTTTATGCCCCTTTGAATGTGAGCACTCTTTTGGAGAGTTGAGGTGGAAATCCCTTCCTTGCACTTTTGATACAATATTTTTGGAAGCTCAGGTGCTGGCATCTGTTGCCGTGGTGGGTGTCAGAATCTCAGTTTTACCAAAGTGATGATGTACTGGCTCTGGCCTCATGTCCTCCCAGTGCCTCTGCCTGATGTTATTAAACTGGTTTAATGGTCTGGTTTTACCTCTGTTCTCTGAGAAATCACCATCTTTGTTTTGGGGCTGGATAATAACATCAGTGTGTGTTTTTGCCCTGTGGTTTGGGCATTGGCCTCGGTGCATGGTGAGAGCACACAAGGTACCTGCTGGCCTGCCAGCACTGAACTGCTGCTGCTTCTTGGGAACAGCAGCTTTGGGAGTAGGGGTGAAGGCTGACAAAATGAAGGTTTTGGGTACTAAATGCATTGTTGCATTTCCTTAGTTTGGTCTTGATCTAGGCTGGTCCCAAGTAGTTTTTTATTTGCTTGTACAGTGGGTGCTCTTCCCTCCCTTCAGTTCTGGTGCAAATGTTGCCATGTTCACCTAATGGCATTTTCATCACACAGATTTAGTGGGGGAACAACCAGAAGCAGAAGGACAGAAGACAAAAGAAATCATAGTGTTGAGAGGCTCCAAAGCAAACCTCCAAAGAAAGATTTTAGTACTTGGTGCTCACAATATGTTTCGGTAGTTATTACATGTGATTGCCTCTCACAGTCACTGTATGTTGCACAAAGTAAGGAGATATTTCCTGTTTCATACAGATGAGGAAATGTGGATATTAAAGAAAGCTGGCAGATGAACCAGGAGTTCAACAAGGCTCAAGGGGAAAGAACCTTTATTCAGTTCTCTCTAAAACCATCCTTCTCCTTCCTTTTACTTGTGCTTTTCACTTCTCTCTATAACAGTGTGTTTAACCTGCTTCTCTTTTCAGTATCATTTACCCTTCTATTATTTCCCAGAAATCAAAAGCTTTGCTGGTAGCCCACAAACCCCAGCAGAGAACCTCTGCAGTGTAGAGTGCTTGTGTGACTCATGGGGGAGTGAAAGGTGCTTGCACAAGGGGATAAACCTCCTACTCTAGCTTGTCAGTCAGGAGAATCTGTCTATTGGGCTCTCCTAAATTGTCATGATAAAGCCATAGGTAGGGAAAACTTAATCCCGTTTATTATGCAGAGATAAAAGTGACTTTAGCATCCATGTCAGAGAGATGATGGATGGAAACTTCTTATTCACACGTTTTTTTTCAGTGAACTCTATTAAGATGCAAGTCTAGATAGAATTTAGTATGCTAATTTCAGAGCAAGTCCATTACACTGCTGAATCTAACAAAATATGTTTCCTTAGTAGATCCTATGATGTGTCTTACCAAAAACAGTGTTCAATATTCTAAACTACAGTCTGTGCATATGTAGAGAATTGAGTATCTAAGAACTCAATACTCAATACTGAACACTCAAAAGTGTTCAGCCATGGTTTCCTTTCTGGACCCAGCAAAATTCCCACTCAACATTTTATTTCTCTGAGCTTTGTTAACTTTTTCAGCACTCATATTCTAATGAAAGTTATACTCAGGAAAGTTTTTACCCTTTAACACTGATATTTTCATTGGCACAGCTTTCCTCACCCTGTTACCTCCTCTGTGTATGAAGGGGTGCAATTCCAGAGCTGTAATTTCTGTTGCTGGTTCAGAGGAGCTTAAATCCCACTGGTTCTCCCCCAGGGAGTCAGACATTGTTGTAATCCTGAGTTACACAGCTAAAGCTGCTGAGGACCTTTCTCCTGCTTCTCTCCAAAATCCTTTGAGTAGCAATTTTTGACCCTCAGCACTCAACCCCAGCTATACTTAAACACTCACTGAAACACCAGGCAAAGGGAAGAGGCAGCACCACTCAGGCAGTGGCTGTCACGCACAGCCATCCAGGGAGGTGCCTCTGAGCTCCCTCCGTCTCCCCTTCAGTGCTACGGAGGGGAACTCGAAGTCTTTGAGTTTTAATTTTTTTTTTTCTTTTAGTCCTAACCATCAGTTTGTATCTATTTTAACTTTTCTAGTGATTCAGTGGGTGGCACAGATTTCTGCAGGTGAGGAGGTTTTAGTCAAGGCATAGCTGTTAAGGAACAGGAAAAGTCCACCTGACCCTATCTGCTGTTTTACAGGGATGTTGAACACTTGTTAAAATCTGAGAGCTTTAAATTCTACTAATTTAGATAGTGTTAAGTTGTTAAACAGGATGTAAGTAACCAGACTGTAAGCAAGTCAGGCTCAGACTTAAAATCTAAGTCTTCATCTCCTTGCTGCTGTGCTGGTCCTGCTGGAGCATTGTTTCCTTAGGATGTTTGTCTTTTATTCCAGAAAAAAAAGTAGAGGAAAGTAAAATAAGAACAATAAAAGAAAATACTTCCTTAGACACAGGGTGTGTGAGTAGATGGAATGCAGACAGAATTCAAGAGTGTTACTGTCACTACTGGCACAGGGATTGCCCTAAAGTGTGCCTGGGTGTTAACTTAAGGTTAACACAGTCAATCTCTCCAGGAAGAATATTTTTCAAGAGCAAACATATTGAGACATTCCTTTACTATTTCTCCTAGAAATCCGTTGTGATTTGATTTTAGGAAATGGCTTATTTTTTTCAGTACTTTTATTTCTTATATAAGACGTTGCAACATCTTCCATCTAGTACGTCTTCAAGGTAGTGCAGGTACAGGTAGTGCAAAACCCATCAATTTAATATGTTCAGAGAGATAATGTATTAAGGAAGCTGTGACATATATACTAGAAATACAGCCTTGTATTTCTAACAGAACCTATTTACATGAAGTTATTGGCACCTAGAATTTCCATATTTCTGTACCTCCCCATAAACCTGCCATAAAGTTTCTGTGGTCAGTCATTCCCTGCTTTGCACCTTATTTATGCATTGCGCAGCTGATGGCAAATCAGACCTGGCACTTTGTTTATGCTGCACTTACTTTGCACAGGTATGAATGACGGACAGGACTGCAGTGCAGAAAGGAATAAGACCCCTATTTCTAGTGTGTGTGTGATCTTCTGGACTTTTTAAAGCAATGCAAAAATGAATAATCAAGTCTAAGGGTACAGAAATGACGAGGAAAAAGATTATTAAAAAAAAAGCAGTGATGCCCCTTTGAAGCTGAACATGCACAACATAGATTTGCTGATGAAGTGTTACTGGGGCAGATGTTTCTGAATGGATTGATCAGACAGCTGCAATAAGACTACTCTGAGCTTGCTGTAGGTAAAGTTCTTTCTTTGAAAGTATGGCTCAAGTGTGAATAAAAGGGAAAAATGGTTCAACTGAAAACACAGTAGCCAAAAACATCCACCTGTTTTGTCCAAGATAACAGTATTTCCCTCTCTTTTTCTCCTCATTAGTTTAGATTAACTTGTGAAGTAGTCTCAGACGAATCTAGTAGAAAGATGTGGTTTGTGTTGTTTGAATCAGAGTATTCTATCCTATGACACAGTACAGGACTCATTCATGGAGAGCACATGACATGTTTGCATTTCCTTTTGTATGAGAAGCAAACTTCTTACCAAACTGCTGAAGTGTGAAGCCTAACATAAGTATTTTCATGAGGTATGTTGAACTGTAGCTTTTTCTTGCCAAATACTGGGCACTGGGAAGATAATGAAAACTGTGCTGCAGGTTAACTCACTTTTCCAGTACTAATTCAGATACTGAAAAAATATGGTTGCATTCCTAGTTGTAATAAAAGATAGTTATCTTTTAATTAATTCTTTCCTGTTCCCAGTGCAAACAGAGGGGAAAGGTGCAGTTCTTGGTGAAACAGGGCAAGCCAAGACTGAAGAGCTGGCAGGTCACTCTCTTCTGTCTGGTCATAGTTTGAAGGCACCATAAGTCAGGGAACTGGAGGAAGCAGTGAATTCCCACTTCAAATGGAGCTCAGTCAAAAGTTAGTGAAAAGGTTTCCAAACTGATGAACCAGCTGGGAGTTGAAAGAATGTCAACAAGACGTTCAGTCATGACATCCCTGAAAGTAGTTTTAAAGTCTGAAAGGCACAGGAAGCATTTGATTGCAGACTGATTACCTCAGTTGAGTACAGAACCTGGGCTGGAAGATGATGGCAGTCCATTTTTTTCTGTGGTATCGTGGAAATCGATCACTTTTCATGCACAGAAAGTTGATAGACAAGCACCAGACATCACTGGAAGTAACATTATTGATTTTCTTGATAATCAAGAATGAAAAAAATCACAGGGGAAACAAGAGACAAGATGAACTCCAGTCCTGTGCCTGGCTGATCTCTCAGTTTTAGCTGTACTTACAGCTTGTTTGTACATGAAAGAGAAGCTCATGTGTCTGTTCCTGTCCTCCTCCTCTGCTTTTAAGAATGTGGATTCTCTGAATGCATGCTCAAGAAAAAGAGAAGAAAGAATAATCAGATGCAAATCAAAAATTTTGTGAGTTTAAACACAAGTAGTCATTTGGAATTTGTCAGTAATTTGAACCTTCAGCTTCCCTTACGTAAATTGGCCTTTTTAGGACAATATTTCATTGCTGAGAAATTCCTTGGATTTTTTTCCTCCCAAACATAGTTTTATTTTTCCAGAAAATGTGAAAGGAATGTCTGAATGAATTCTTCTGCTTTTACCAGTTCTTTTGTGTCCGTGTGGTACTATAATCATGGACAAATGGTGTAATTCTCCTGGACATCCAGCTCTGCTGCTACTCACACAGCTAAGGAAAGGCTTCCAGGATGAAAAAAATCCTTCCTATTAAGGCAAAAGCCAGCCTGGAATCCCAGAGATGTTTATTGTCATTTTCTGTGGATTTTGAATTATGTCAGTCTATTCTCTGAGGTTATCATATTTGATCATGACAGTAATAAGTCACTGCAAACTTTCCAGACCATTCCAGGAGAAATAAACATCAGAAAAATGTTATGAAATAATCACAGAAATATGGTTAGTGTTTGGAGTGAGGTTTCCAGCCTCCTCCTCCACCTTGACATTGCTTTTTTATGGGAAGTGATAGGACTGGAAACCTGTGTGTAATAAGAGAGGAGAAGGTGGAGGATGGAAAACTTCCTTGGGCTGTTGTTTCAGCCTGGGGATACAAAGCACTTCATCCACCCACATCAGCCACCTAAACTGAGTGTTCTCTTCCTACAAATGCTGGAAACACATGAACAATTTCAGTCTCAGCTATAGGAATTTCAGTCAGATGCAATTCCACTGATTTCTCTGGAAACCTTTGAGTGATTCAAGAGAAAAGGAAACCATAGCAATAATCTTTGCAATGAAAGTATTCTGTATTGGGGTGTTTTCTGGGGCGTGTGCTGGGTGTCCCAGAGGACTGGGACAATCCATGGGTTATAGAAAGGAGGACAGGAACTAATTGTCAAAAATTGCAAGCACAGCCTTAGGGTTATTATACTCCAAAGTCTGGCAATAAAGTGCAGGTTTACTTGAAACTGGGGCCTCTGCAGGAACTTCTGAAGGTGACTGAGGCAGTGGGACAAGAAACGTAGCTGCAGTTTTCAGTTTTGAAAAGCAGGGTTTACTCCACGGCTGGTTTAAAATCTCAGGAAGACTCGAAGCACATGATGAAGAACATCTTAATTTTTCATAGCAGAACCTGGAAAGCTAAAAACTTGCAGTCAGTAATGGAAATCAGTGTGCCAGAGATCCCTGTGAACTACAGGGAAAACAAGAACTTCCCGATGAGGTTTATATTGTCGTGCATTTTGAACACTCCTTTAAGAGCTGTTCCTGCTTCAGGCACAATATGGAGGGCTGTCCTGAGACCAGCCTGGGTGTTTCCAAGAAGATGACTTGAGTTTTCATCATAGGTTTCAATAAAATAATGTTTAAAGTGATCGAGATCTCTCGGATTAAGTACTCTCTGTTGTGTCTTAAAGTAGTCTTTAGCCACTACAGAAAAGACTGATAACTTACAGAATCTCCTCCTGAGAGAGCCAGTTTAGACTTTAAGACATAACTGAAGACTTTCCTGGGAAAACTTTGGAAGAAATACTCCAAAGTGCAATACATTTTTCACCAGGTCTAAATTTTATGTAATTCGGGTTCTTTATGATTATATTTCCGTTGTTACCCTGCCAGTCTGGTGCGTTTTGTTCAGTGCCTGCCCATTTGTATGTTGTGTAATTGGAAAGCAGGATGAACAATGGGGAAATAACTGTTACACTGGTGCTTTTATGGGCTCTATATTCAAGGAGCAGTCAGCCATCAGGGACTCCCCCAGTCCCCTCCTCCCTCAGAAGAAATGTTCCATGGGGCTTGGTGGAGGAGTGATGCAGACTATCTACTTCTGGCCAAATTTAGAAAACAAAGCTGAATTATTTCTTGCATTATCTTGCTGGAAGGAGGAAAGTGAACAAAGTCCTGGGGGGGAGATGAGTTTTCTGTGGAGATGCTAAGTAATGCTGGGAGAGTGGGACAGCACTGTTCCTGTTGCTGCCAGGGGGGATGGCCCTGAGGGAATGGGGACAGAGGCAGATATTCCAGGGCAGGAGAGGGTCTCTGCCTGCCACTTCCCTCTCACAGTGAAAATGCTCACTTTGTTCCTCTTTTATGGGGCTGAAAACAAGTAAACACATTTAAGAAGGCTTTTTTGTCATGCACTTAAATATTTTCAAAAATATTTTTATGATCAAAGAGTTGTATTCCACTCAAAAAGAGCAGAAAAGCACTGAGAGCTCTGGGTGTAAAACAGACAGGAGGTGGTCTCACTGTGGCTTCAGTCAGCCCTGGCAGAGACAGAGGTGAGAATTAATAAGTTTAACAGGAAATAGAGGAGAAAATGTGAGGATCCAAGATCTGTGAGAGTGTGGCTTACAGACATGGTGAGGGAAGGGAGCTCTGGGGGAGAACAACTTGGCTGTGGAGCTTCTGCCTTGGATCTGTGGGGCTGAGATTGATGGAGCTGGATGAAAAGGCTGGTGATGGAGAAAGAAACTGAAGAGGCAGTTATAGATCAAATTTGAGGCATTGGGAGGCATTTTCAGGTATAGGAAAAAAGAGGTTAGTGCTGGTTTGCAGAGAAATAAAAGACTGTGAAAGAAGGAACTCAGTTCAAGTTCATGCAAGGAGATGGAGAGGAGGGAGAAACACTGCTAGAAGAGTGCTGGGGGAAGGGAGGAAAAGTAGGAAAGGAGGTCCTGATGTTCTGCATGAGAATCCCATTGGCAGAGGGATAAAACCTAACAGCAAAGGGATGTTCTGTGAGACTGCTGAAGTTGCCTTGGGAGGCACAAAAAAAAGGGAAACCGCAATTAAGTTTGTAAGAAAATGTACAAAAAGAGAAGGAGAATTCATGTGGAGGCAAGGACAAAAGTGAACAGACAATAGAGCTGCAGTGAATAGGTGAAAACGGTTCCCTTCTGCATCAGCTGTTCGATGGCACATTTTCCATGGCACTGTCACAAACACCTGCTCCTCTCCCTGGTATTCTGTGATTTCTGTTGAGGAACCACAATGCACATGAAAGCTCTTTCATAAGTGACCAATTAGAGGACAAATAGAAGCTGTTTTCCTAGCAGAAGCGCACTTGAACTGCAGGTCGAGCAGGATGCTCTGGGATGGAAGGATGGCACGGTCTCTGCAGGCAGGGACAGGCTGATGGGGATGGAGCATTGCTGAGCAGCCCCTGCAGCGTGGGCAAGGGCGGGGTGTGCTCGTGGCTCTCCCAGCTTCGTTTCTGCAGGCATCATTGTTTTAGAATATATTTTGAAGCGAATGGAAAGGTTTTTAAAAATCTGTTGGGATTTGCAGACTTTAAAGAGAGGTTTCCAAGAAAGTAATTGGCTTTGCCCTCATTCAGACACCGAAGCTCAATTTTCGGTGCAGGAGAGCATTAAAAACAGCAAAGAAAAATGGCCTAGGTGCATATAGTTGTAATACATGCTGCATTTGTAGCATCCCCAACAGGATACAAAAACAATATAGCCGAGGCACTTTGCTAGCATGAAAGAGCATCATTCCTTTGGTATTAGTTTATAGCACATGGAGTCATCTCTCACTTGCAGGAAAAGTCACTGAAATAATTTATGTCACTATTAAACAGCTTCACTGCTGATCCATTGCAGCCTCAGCACATTAACTATATTTACCATCTAAGATACAGAAAGGATTCTGTCCTATCTGACGAGGAAGCAATAAAGTTTTAGCGAAATGGGCGTAAATCAAAGTTTAAGTTTGCCTCGTAAGAATACATAAAGCTATGTTTCACATCATGTTTTATGCATAGCAGTATTCTGCATATATGAATAAAACCTGCATTTGTTGGTAAATACTGCTTCCATATTGTTGATTGTTTTGGTCTGTAAATTAAACCCGTGTACATGCAATGATCTAAAGAAAATTGCATTTTTTGGCCCATAACTGTTTGTAAAAAAGATGCATTGAATGGTAGGAGGAGGAGAGGAAATAGCCTAGATATGTAAAACATTCTTGGTTTCTTGCATCTTCTTGGTTTCAGGTGCACAGCTTGCTGCATACACTTGGATTTCTACTTTTCTCTTTGGAGCTTGAGGTTTTGCCTTGAGCTGTCACTTTATTAAAGTCTTGCAGAGTGTCTCTATACGTGTCAGACTGGCCACAGGATGGGGTTTATTCCTGTAAGTGATTTCCTGGAAGAAGATTTGGCCACCAAGAACCTTTGTATGTATAAGGTAATGACACTTTACTTGGTCTCAGGGAAATATAATGCAAGCTTCTTCTGTCCTTGTTTTGGTAATCCTGGAATTATCATTCACTGACTGCCTCTGCTCCAACATTTACTGAAATTCTGGGATAAGAGCTGGTGGATGGCAGTTGCTGTTGTAAGTCAGGCCCAGTGTTAAAATGTGGCTCCTTCCTGCGATGACAAAGAGCAGCAGCTTTGGGGGCAGTGGGATCAGGCCTGGGCGTGCTCCAGGGTGGAATGACAGTGCCTTGGAGGTGGGTTGCAAAGCCCACGAGAGCGGAGTGCTGGGCGAGGAGCTCCAAGGAGGTGCCATAGGGAATAGCAAGCATAGGTGTCAAAAGTCAAGGAAATGATCTTTTTTTCTCCATGTAATTAGTTTGTACTGTGCTTGCCAGTTTGAACCACGCAATCTGATGACTGCTGGCTCCCTGAGGCATTGCCATCACTGTTTAAAATGTGGTGTTGTGCTGGATGTTCTTCCATCCCACAGAGAGGGAAGAAAGGGCCAAGCAGTGCCTAGAGAGAAAATCCTGTTGCAGTCAAAGGGCTTTGTGTGATCTCTTGAAGAAGAAAGACATGAAAAAGTTGTTATGTGCTGGCCCTCACCTATCAAGGTAAGAACTGCAGAGGAATAGACCTAATGCTTAATTTTGACACTATGGGATAGTTCAATATCATTTATCATGGTTACTTTAATATATCCCTTTTCTGTATATCTTGAAGGCTTAAAAAGTTTCCCTGAGACATATCAGCAAGATGGGAGCTATGCTGAAGGAGGCAGGTATCAGCTGTCCCAGAAAATGGATATTCAGAATCCATCAGAATCTGTAGCCATCACCTTTTATATGGACAAAGTTACCATGCCTGGCAGGTTGTCTCAGAGTGTCCAATTGTCTGCTTTAACAAACACATCTTGAGGCTTCCAGAAAAGTAAGGTCATTGCTTGGATGAGTAATCTGACACTCAGAAAGAGATGCAGTGGGATAGGTCTACTGCTCTCCAAATAGTGTGCAGAAAAATAATAGTAAAACTAAAAGATAACATATAAGCAATAAAAATAGCAGGTATCTCTTCCTAGGCACATCAATCCCGGCATCATCAGCCCAGCCATGAGTTAGATGGTGAGGGAAAAACAGAGACAAAATGTGTCTCATTTCAGCACTGAAGATTACATGCCATCAAAAAGATAAAATTACCTGAGACCCTTCCAGATCACCTAAAAGTTGGGGTTGTGTATATGCAGCACATCGGAAAACTAGCCCAATTCATCATCTTTGCAAGAAAGCAAATACTTGGCAGGTTTTGTGTTTTAAACAGCATGCAGAGTGCATGAAAATAAATAAATAAGGTAACCTTAAAGTCTAAGCCCAGGAATGAAAATCTGAGCAACTTCAGCCTTCATCATCAGCTTAGCTCTCTGGGTGTGACAGGCAATTTTCCTTTTTAATTTTCTCCAGCAGTAAGGAAGCTAATGGTACATCTTAAAAGATATGACCTTATCCTTGTAAAGCTACCTGAAGCTTGGCAGAAAATAGGATAGCCTCACTGTCTGGGAAAGGCTGGCTTGAAGGGAAAAATTCCCTATTTTCTTGCATCAATGGGCTGAAGAATGGGAGGGAATATTTTATTCTTGTACACCGTTTTTATTCTGCTCCAGTTATGATCCCTGTGGTGGTTTTTAGAGGTACCATTTTATACATTTTTTGTATTCTGGATGCTTCACATGGATAGATATGACTCTGTTTGGCCAGAATAAATATTGTTATGGCCAAATTTCTCTATGGCATACCTAGATGCAGACTCTTTCCCCTCACAGTCTTCTTGAAGTCCACAGTCTGGTGTGCATTCATAAAGCTGTGGGTTTGCTGGGCTTCAACATGGCAAGGGTTTTGATAAAATAAAAAGTATAACTTACAGTCAGAGCTATTTCGGTGAGCAATCTGTCAAAATATCATTGGTGCTCTGAATCTGTCATAACTGTGGTGAGAGAAAAGAGGAAATTTTGCTGTGTCTGTTTCTGTAGGGTTGCTGGTCTGGATACACCCACACTTCATTGGTAAATGATACATACAACTGCATTAATTTTATATACGTACATCCATACATAAACACCCTTCTCTGTCATCTGTGGTCTTTAGCAGAGCCAGGCATCTCCCCAGTCTTTTTTGGCAGTAGTTACTCCATTATCTTACTATTTTATCTGCTGTCAGAAAATGCAATGTGTAAACACAGCCTTTTTAAGATGTCATACAAAACAAAGCCCACGTCACAGGGCTGTGGTTACAGGATGAGTGTATTTTCCTTTCACTGCTCAGCTCTGTTGCTGGCCTGCTTTTCATTTGTTGTATATTTTCATTAGAAATGCAATGTTGCATCCTCTCGTGATTCACGGAATTAATGAACTCTGAGACCTTGGTCTGTTTAAAGAGTACAATCTGGTACTTTGCAAATATTTTGAGCGGATTTCCAATCTTGTAGCCAAAAGCTGGGATTCCATGCAAATCCAACCATAGATGGCCAGGGAGAGCAGGAGAGAGTCCTGCTGGTCTGGCACCAACCAACCCCAAGCTCCCTGTCAGGAAGAACGTGTGGTTTAAACCTTCTGCCAAACAACTCGTCCAAATTCCCATTCTCTGCGTGGTTCAGCAGAAAACTAAACCTGAACATCACAAATGCCGAAATAAGGATCTAATCACTGGACCATGTGTCCTCTATTTAACTTGACTTTAGAATTTGCACTCGGCTGACTCCAATAGGACAGTTCACACATCCAACTACTGTTATTACAGGTGCCTAAATACTTGAGCACACATTGATGCATTGCTTTAAACTCATTTCACATTTCAAAGGCTTGCTTTGTGATCAAAGGGGCTGGAGACTTCTTTCTAAATGAAAGTGGACATTTTGGGATTATTTTGTCACTATAGCATCCGCAGAAAAGAAAAGGCTGGGAGGGAGGAAGGGGACAGGCAATCAAGTCAAGGCAGGCTTCTTTTTTCTGGCCTGACTTTGCATGACTAAGGCTTGGTTGGAAAGAGGAATATCTTCCCATTCTCTAGATGTGCTTAATCAGGAAGATTTTGAAATGCAACTGGAACTCAAATGGAACTGAGAGTGCTTCTAATGGATCTAAAGAACTTTTTTTCATAAGAGAGCTTAGTTTTGGGCTACCAAGTAGGTTCTCTGTCTGGCCCTGAGTATTTGTGGAACAGTGACCCAGTTCCAGGAGCAGGGATGCAGCATGGCCACATCTGGGAGCTGCAGCCTGTGGGTGCCAGCATTTAGGGGGAGTTTGGAGCCTCCCCACCTGTCCTGTCAGGGTAAGAGTTACTAGTTTCTTACTAATTTTCTTGTTAAACCTTCTGAAACATAGTGCATTTTCTTCATCCAAGGGCAAAATCTACCCAGTTTGGCTGGACTGGGCCCATGTCTGTGGCTCTTTCCAGTTTGCTGTGGACCTCACGGAACTCAGGTGGTCCTCTGGCAGACTACGGCCCATTGCTCTGTGTTTCAAGAACTCTCACAGATCTGGCAACTGTTTTCCATGACCGGTATCAAGATGATCTGTAGAGATACCAGGCAGAGAGAAAGAGAAGATTCAGATGCTGTCAGGAGTTGTCAGGGTGTTTGTTTATTTGCTTTAATAGTTGCAGTGGATGTTCTGGGTCGTTAGTTTAGATTCAGGAAGATTCAAGCTAAGGTCACTGAGCCCAGCTGGAGAGAGCAGCTCAAGCTGTTTGCCTCCACATGTGGCTGGTACAGATGCAGATGTTATTTTGGATGACTTTAATGTTAGTTCTGCATCCTTTGAAGCTTTGTAGTTTTAAGTGTCTGAAGTGAGTGAGTGTCCTGCTGCAGATCCTTGAAATTTATGGCATCTGAGGGTCACGGTTTGGAGCACAGCTCTATATTATCTTCAGAAACACAAGGAAGAGATCTCCTGGAGATACTGTTTTGTCAGAAAATAATAATTGACTAGACCTATCAACACTCGTTTGCTCTCTGACAGCTAACCCTGGCTATTACTGATCATGCAGCATGCTAAAGCTGATTTCTGACTCAAGTGATGTATTGATAGGGATATTTCAGTGGCTTTGAAGTCTAGAAGAGTGAAGATTTATAGAGGCTGTGCCTTTAGAATGGGAGGAACTATGTTGCAACAGAAGCTCTCAGAATGCAGGGTCGGTGGTTGCCACTCGTTCCCCAAAGTGCCATTATTTGTGCCTTCATCCAATAGCTGAGGCCAAATGCTTTCAGATGTGTTATACCCCAGGACATGCCTGCTATTTTGGGAACAAAAGCAAGTTTGGATGAGTTTCTGGATTTGTATTTGCAATGCTCCTAATATGAGAATCCTTCACCTCAAGTTACCTTTTGCAAGTGATCTGTGAAAAATTTGAATATCCAAGGACTATTGTAAAGAGTGCTGTGTAATGCTTATGAGCTTAATCCTTAGTACAATCCCCAAACTTAGTGCATCCTGGCAAGTTTCCTTGAATAAGTGTACTTCGCAGCTAGATCCAGCAAAAAGAATAAACTCCATGAGCTAAGCAGACTGGCCAATATTCTTTTTAAAAGTAATTCTTGCTTATGTGGCTCTAGTCTTGTATGGTCGGGGTTGCCTCTGCACTGAGTATTGAAAAATGAAATGTTTTGATTCCCTGAGAATCTCTAATTGACATTTCTGAAAATTAGCAGCTTAGTTTTTTCCTCTTTCTCCTCAATTTTCTGCCACCTTTTCTCACATCTGTCTTAGTGGAGTTGTCAGAACCCAAGACAAGAAGTCAGCCAGTAAAGTGGGAAAGCGGGGCACAATATCAGGGAATGTCTTTAGGACTTGGTAGATGTTTAGTTGGAATGCTTTACAGGTGATTTTATGTGAGGGTATGGGCTGGTGCTTGTCACTTCTGATCGGTGAACAAGAATACTTGCCATGAGCACATCAATCACTTGCAATAAGAAGTTGCAATAGGGCTTGATCTTCCTTTGAAATACCAGTTCAAAGCCTTATTGTTCCCCATAGGAACAATCCCTGTAGGATGAAAAAATGGTAAAAGATGCTTTCCTGGTTAATGATTTCTTAAACTGAAGTATCATTTTCATTTTCTTAGAGTTTTGGGATAGATTTCTGGATGTATTGCCTGATTTCTTAGCGTATTTCCAAATTTCACAAAATCCTACAGTTTTTAACTCTCTTCATTCCGTGCTTCTTCCAGAACAATAAACCAATTCCATGAGTACAGAATTTCCTCCTGAAACACAAAGAGCAGAAGAGGGTCCTGGGGGGTGATGGTTACAGACCCTTTTGAAGGGAAGGGGGAACAGACCCTCAGCAAGGGGCTGGGAATCCTTTGCCTTGGCACTGTCAGCACCAGAGCTCTCAGGATACTGCTCTTAGCGAGGACAGTTTAACAAACAAACACCACAACTGACAGGGCAGAGCAGCTGAACAAACAGACAAGGGTATAATTTATCCCTTTCCCTGGTTTTCAGTGTCTATTTAATGCATTAGCTAATATGATCCTTACTGTGTGATGTCAGTTGTGACAGAAGCGGCTTCATCTGTTGTTTTTAGCCCAGGTTTAATTTAGAACAAAGGAAGGCAGGGTGAGAGGTGTAAGGGCTGGCACAAGAGAGGAAAATGGGAGGGCTGGGCAGGGAGGAGAGAAAGGGCACTGTCACCACTGATGGTGGGACACAGAAGTCCCTAATAATCTTGTCTAGGCTTTAATTACTTGTGCCTTGGCTACAGCAGATAATTTTCTCTGACCTTGACAACTGTAGCCTTGCCAAATGCCAACTTTTTTCCTCTCCCCTTGGTCACGATGGATCACCTCGCTGAGAAGTGACAGATCATCCCACAACCCACAGCACTGGCCTGGCTTTGTTGCATTTACAAAGACAAAGTTTTCTCTCAAACTGCCTTCCCAAGTCTGAAGACACATCTTGGAAGTGTCTTTGCTGCCATCCCTCACATTGCTGCTTATAATTCGTTCCTGATAGATCTTGTCTCGTTCTACTCCTTTTCTGGCTTCCTCCATGTTAGGTCCTCTTTGACTTTGGGGCTGAATCCATCTTTTTATTATTTGTTTACTAGAGGTTTAGCAGAACAGGATTATCTCCCATGACAAGGGCTTTTGCACACCATGCTGATAAGAACGACAAAAATATATGAAAAATATATTGACAAACAGCTTTTCCTGCTATTTTAGTCATGTTTTTTGCTATCTCTGGTACCAATAACTCCCACTTTTCCCTCACAGTTAGGTGATGACCTCCAGGGTCATGAATACCAAATGCTTTTTCGTTTCATTTGGCAGAAGGTGCCACTGAACCAGGCTGCTATTACCACCACTATTTCCATGTGAGTGCTTCTGCAATAACTGTGATTCACAATCACATGGCAGGACACTGGAGAGCTGCAAAACTACTACCTATAAGGAAAATTAGAAGAAAAATTTCTGCCTTAAAGTGAATTTATCTGATTCCTGTCTTCCTCAGATATACAGATTGAGCCTTAACTACATAGAGGAGTTTTTTATTGTTTCTGTCAAGGAGGATGAAGTAAGGCTTGTGATTGAATAAATGATGTGTGTGAGGCATGGCTGATGACTAGCAATCATTGATTTGTCCAGCTTTGGTTTCCAAACACTGCAATTGTTTTCCGATTTTGTGTCCACTGTCTCTGAAACTATATTATATGTAAGTACTCTGAATATTTTATATCGCCATGCTTCTTTTTCCCCAGGTTTCTGCCTCTCTTCTTTTATCAGCATTGTAATGGCCTGGGCTTTGAATTGTTTTATCACTTTAAAGGAAATTGACTGAACAAATAACGTTGCTCTTTTGTTGATTGCCTTGTTGTCACTTAAATATTATTCCAATATAATGGGTAAGTTATTACTTTTAAGACAGATTTGCTACTATTTTTTTTTTTCCCCTCTGGCTTTGAGAAAAAGGAAGTTATTTCAGTAAAAATTATATTTCTTAGGAAGGAAAAAGATACTGTGCATTTGAACCTCATGAGACTAGTTGATTTTCAGTTTAGGGCAACACAGTCTCTAATTAATGAAGAGGAGGTTTTCAAAGGTAAAAATACAAGTGAGGTTCATAGTAGTCCCTATGGTTTCTCTTTTCTTCTCTCACTGTATGACTTTGCACCTTTTTTGACTGGTGGCCCAATAAATAAGCACTCCATCTATATTGCTCTAATTATCTGTAAGAGGAGGAATCCAGAGCACCCAAGCAGGAGGGGAGCAAGCCAGCAGTCCTGTTATCATTAGTGACATTTGGCCACACACGCTTTGCCTAAGTCATTGGAAGCAGTGTAGTTACTCTGAGTTTACCGGGAGGAATTTGCCACAATGAGCTGAGACAGAATGCAGGTCTCTATTAGATGTGTAAATAATTGCACCTTTGTCACATGTGGAAAGCTGGCTTGATGTATGTGTAAAGATAACTGTTTCCTGATGAGCTCAAGTCCTTGAGTTTTAGTGCTTGAAGAGATTTATGGATAGTTGCCTGAGACAGCACAATGTCTATGCTTGGAACAATGTATTTTTAGAATCTATGCATGCAGGTAATAAGCCTGATATTTACATCTAAGGAATACCCCAAATGAATGCTGCAATCAATACCAAATTTGAATGCTCAGTGTCTCTGAAAGGTAATGCCCAGAAAGAGAAGCAAGTGGTTTTCTTTTTGTGAAAGAGGAAATCAAGAAACAGAACAAGTAATAAAACACAGAAAAGGAAAATTAAAAAAACCCCAAACAAGATCTCAACTCTCCTCTGCTTTTCAGACAATAAGGAGTTTGTACCTTTTTTACCATTTATAGCTCTTCTAAGTGTGAAGAACCAGCTATGAAGAGGAAAATTCCCAATCAAAGGTGTCATATGTGGGAGAAAAGGAGCTGCTTGTTTTCAGGCTGAAGAGGTAGAGGTTAAGAGACAGTTTATAAACAGCTGAGGCTCATTCTAAAAAAAATCAGTGTGGTGTACTTATTTGTAAAGAAAAGGAGTACCAGCAGAGGTGCTGATTTCTTTTTCTCTTCAAGAGAGAGCTTTGATGGAGTTTGTCTAGCCTGCTGTCAAAAATAAGTTATATTGTGTAGCATTAAAAAAAACAAAAAAATAAACCTAAAAACATAGGTTTTTAGAACCCCCAAAATGTTCTTTGTTTTGTGGCTGCCTATATCACATTGCCTTGCAGCAGAAACTGAGTGAAATCAAAGGCAGCTGTAGTGAGATTTTCACAGGGACTGAGGCAATGGTAAAAAGGTGCATCAAGAGGGAAGTACTGCCTGGGTCAAAACTGCCTGAATCAAGTGCAGCCTCTCCAAATCGATATCCAGGATGATGAGGGGTATAAAACTTTTAGTGTTGGCCTGAGGAAATGGTGGGAGCTATCAGAGTCCATCTGAGAAGCAGGTGAGCAAGAACACGAGCGGTGGGAACAGAGCTGTGCTTGTCTGATGAGGAGAGGGGGATACCTGTGGTGGGGGGCCTCCCACGGGCACATGGAAATGTCCCAAGAGAATGCAAGTACTGGCTCTGCGAGCTCTGCTCCACAGGTGACCTCCCTTTGGGTAGCTACTGGCACTGGGAATCCCAGGTGATTCTGAGACAGCAAAATTGCTGCCCTGTTCAGGGCCCAGGATGCCAGGCAGTTGTTCAAGGTGGCCCCGAGGTTCCTTGTCCTGTCTAAAGCATCCTGCAAACCCCTGTTCTATGAGTGACTGGAAAACAGAATTTAATTTACCATGTGGGAAGCAGGAGTGTATTATTGGGATAAGGTAACAGATGAACAGTTCTATGATGTATGAATGTAGAACTGTATAAAAATAAGGTTTAAAGGAAAAAAAAAAAGGAGGCAAATAGATATTAGATGTATTGCAATTTTCTTTTTAGTATAAAAACTGTTATGTACTCCCTGCTGGGAGGGACTTTATTAGTCTATTTAAACTGAAGCTTTGCAAATTTATCACGGAGGCAACTTCTTCGAATGCAGTAGAGAACTGCTGGAGCTTGCACGAGTCTTTGTGTCTCTTGCTTGATTTTGAAAATTTATCAAAAAGCAAGCAATCATTATAATTTATAGGTGACGGTGTACAGAAAAGCTCCTTTGTTGCTATTCCACATAGTTATATGTTAATTGTCAGCCACACTCTTTTCTCCAAAATATGAGTCTGTCTGTCTAACCACAGTGTGGCACTAATGGTATAAATGCAGCAGAACACAGATGGAAATTAAACAGCAGCTGGGTAATCATCTTCATAAATGTAATATTAAAAATATCACAATCCTTTAATTTTTGTTCTGCTTGTATAAGGCAGAGCTGCATGACAAATAGCTATCGTAACTTTGCTGAGAGAAATGCAGCTTGTGACCAGTTTAAACCAAATTACTCTTTCTCCCTGCTGTCCTCACTTGAGCTTTTGAGCACCAGTATTAACAATCTGGTAAACACCAGATCGGGGTCATAAGCACTCATTAGCCTCTCAGAGAAAGGCCACCTCTGGTTTGTTGAATATTGATTAGGAGGCACCAGAACATACCAGTCTGAAGCCACCAAGGGAAGATGCTGAACATCTGAAGAATTTCCTGTGTTTCGTGAAGCTCTGGATCACATCTGCTGTGGCCACTTTCATTTTCATTTTTACTGACCAGCTTCTTTGTCCTTCTGCTGTTGTACAGGACCGGGCACTGTAGAAAGCTGACTGAGCAATAAACAGAAGTATTGCTGTCACCCTGAGCCTCTTGTGGGATGGAGGAGTACTCTGACAACTTAACTTGGATTTTCCATCCCTCATGGACAAGCCTACTTCCTTTCCTTCCTCTGATGCATTGCAAGTGTAATGTGTCTTGTCCTGCTGCCAATACCACCACAATAGATTGCAGTGCTTCTCTGAATAGAGATACTGGTGAGTCATTTTCATCTCTGCTGAAATTAATTCATACATTTTTCCCCCGGTTTGCATCGAAATCAGGTAACTTGACTGATTTAAAGTCTAAACTTGCAATTGGTAAATATAGAAAACCCTTCTAAAGACAGTTTCTTGAAATTGGTACCATAATGGCAAATGCGGTTGAAGATGACCTTGAGGTAATAACTTCAAAAGCTGATAATAGGATTTATGCTCTGGTAGTAGAAGGTGTTTAAAAATTAAACAAGCAAAACATTGTTTCAGTATTAAAAAACCTCATATGTTGTCTTAATATGTGCTATAATCTAAGCCTGACTGTGCATAATAAGCTTGTAATTCCATTGATCCATTGATGGGGAGATAACAAACCCCTGCAAATGGCAAATGGATTGTGTGTGAGAAATGCGATATTGATGGACCTGCTGGGCACTGTAACTTTTCTGTGTTTGCTGTGTCACCGTCCTGCCTCACCCAGCCCATTGCCTGGGGATGCTCTGCCTCGTTCAGTGCCCTCAGCAGGCTGGAAAGAAAACCAGGGAGGCTTTGCAGATGATTCCACCAGTCCAGGCTCTGCTTTGCCTGCATTTGGCAGCCCTCTCATCCTATGGGCCGTGCAGACAGCGATTTGTGAGCATGCAGAGCTGGATAAAGGGATCCCTGGACTGGTTATCACACAGAAACCACACCAGTTGCTTATGTTGCTGGCTTTGCAACATGGTTCTTGAAGTAATTTTCTCCATTTTCTCCCTATGGTCGCAATAAGAATTTTCAAGGGGTTGACATTTTATGGTCGTACACATACAGCGTCATAAGGGAGTGCCATCGGCTTTTCTTTTTAATGTAAAGTTAAGCATGAATGTTGAACAAATATAGGCTATAGATATAAACATTAAAGGGGAATGTTACAGTTGAAGTGTTTAATATTGTGAAATTGGTGGCAAAGGGAGGGCGAACTGCTCTTCAACTCATCTCAGCACCACAAAAAACTGCATTTCTTAAGGCACGGTACTCCACTGTTGAGGTCAACGACAAAAAAAAATTCCATACTTCTTTGATAATTGAAGGTTGAAGACTGAAAAGAGCTGTTAATATCATCTTGCCCATTAGTTGTTTTGGAAAATGGAACAAGCTCCTTTAGACCTCTCTTCCTATCTCTTATAGCTCCAAAATCAGCACAACAGATTATGGGCTAGAGGTACAATCTCGCTTCTCCTCTGCAGTCTAGGCAGTGCAGGGTTGTCTTTGCCCTTACGAAGCATAGCCCTACAGAAAAGTGGAAAATCTATTCAATTTTGTGTTGCATTATATGCTCCAGAAAATGCAGCTTCATCTGTATAATGGTCTGTGATGAGGCAGAGAGAAGGAGCTGCTCATCTAATAATTTGCTTGTTTCCAATTCAGAATCTTGCCACACTTTCCTGAGGCAACATTGATCCAATCTACCCTAATTGCCTCTCTTAGCTCAATGTGGACTTCATAAAAAGTAAATACTGGGTTCATGCTAAATAAGTTTTGCTTTGCTGAGTGTTCAAGTCTGCCCTTCTGATGCAGACCCTTATTTTTATTCAGAGAAAGTCAGTGGATGAGGCTCATAACTTTTTGGGAACATTTGTACCATCCTTATGGTTGTTTTTTTCTGAAGAGGAATATGACTGGAGTTGAGGCATTTGCTGTTAAATAAATGTTTCTTGTTTTAATTTCTCATCACTCCCAAAGAGTTTGGATGGAAATCAGAGTGCTTTCATACAGATGAGACTCCGAGGTGGATTGCAGCAGTGATGAGGAGTTGTTTTGGACTTCTTAAATGATGTGTGGTGTCTGGGGAGAGTGGGATACAATCTTGTCTTGAACATCAGACAAGGTGGTGATTCCCAGAGCTCTGCTTCCAGGGTCAGAGTTGGAAACTGCAGCTGCCTTCTGCTCAGATGCAGGGGCTGTTCACCCTGCAGTGCTGCTGTCACACACTGGTCACCCTCTAGCTCAGTGGTGGGACCAGCAGTGTCACGCGTGCAGCACGTGTCAAAAGCAGCACCTTCTGGTTAGGTTGGTGCAAGAGCCCTTCTTCCACCCAAAACCCGCTCTCTTTATGATTTTAATACAAATGAGGGCTTCATTAACTGGGAAGTCTAGTTTATGTATTCAAGTCCCTAAAGATGTGGAGAGGAAAAAATCTGTCAAGGATTATGCCCAGGGCAGGATGACTGACTGAAGTGGGAGAAGGCACAGCTGAGATGCACCAGAGCTGCTTGGAGGGGTCTCTTGGATTCAGCTGGGTGCTCTAACCCAAGCCCAGGGCTGCTAATGGCCAGAGAACAGCAGTTTCTCATGTTCTGGGCTGGGTGACCTCTTTCCTTTGGCTTTGGAGAAGCCTCTCCTTGGGCTGGCAGACAGGGAACTGCCCTGAGCTCTCCCCCTGACTGCCCCTTGAGAAGGGTCTGTTGAGGGGGACAAGTGCACACAAATAAGAATGGCAAATACCCCAAGATGCAAAATGTGAATCTTTCAGTCTATGTTCAAGCTGTGCATACCTTGATATGAAAAAATGAAGTATTGCAATGTTCAGATATGAGTTGAGTGGGTGGGGTTTAGAACCTTTCAAATTAATGCAATGTCAGTGACCTGTAACTGAACAGGTTGTCTCCAAATCATAGACCTCAACCTCTTTTCTGTTCCTGTTTGAGATAAACCTGACAGTTTTCAGTCTAAACTGTTTTTTACTTCCCTAGCCAAGATTGTATACCACTAAAAATAGAGTTTATAATAGAAGTTACAGCTTTTAGCTGTGAGGCCTTCAGGATTGCTCCATTATATTGCAGTTCTGTTAATTAAAATGAAGGGAGAAAATATATATAATAGGATTGTGCTAATAAAGCATGAAATGAACAGTCCTACCTTAAGATGCTTGTCTGCTTTCCTTACTGCGTGAGCAGCTGTCTTTGTCTTCCTCAAAATATACTGAAATTCAGGGGAAATTTTTTTTTTAAAAAAGGAAACTTCTAAGCCTTCCCTTTCAGTGTCATTCAGGCACCCTCTGGTTTGTTACATAATTGTGTTTAGGCATCTTTGGGCAGTGGATGGGAACACAGTGGAGCCTGGTTGAATAGGTGCTTCATGTTGAATTCAGATTGCCAAGTGCTACAGAGTGAATTCCTGGAGCTGCTGGATTAATAGGCTGGGATTTTTTTTCTCACTGTGTGCTTTCAGGAGAACTTGTACTGAAAAATAACTTTCACTTCTCACCTTAAACCTGGAGGGTTTCTCAAATAGTCTGTGGTGTTGTAAATCTGCAGTACAATTTGTAGACTCTTAATAGTGATCATAATACAGAAGCAGAGCTTTTATATCAATATGACTATACCAGGAGAGAAAATTGAATCTTTCCCCATGTTTTCTGAATTAAAATTTAAAACATGCAGCAGCAGTGTAGATCTAGAAGCAATAGGTAATGTTGAACTCGGTTCTTTGAGCATGATATTATGCCCCAAGCATTAATTTTTTTTTTTTTTTGCATGGTTGTACTACATTTAACTTCATTCTTTGTATGAAATCTATGCATTTATATTTTTGCATATTTCCACCCAACAGTATTAGAGCTCTTATGAAATGGATTGGAGAGACCTCAGGTGTTTGCAGGGTTGGGGACAATAATGGCTGCATTAAATACCATTTAAAACATTACATTTTGCTAATGCTTTGAAGTATTTTGTATCAGCGTGAACGTTGGTCTCAAGAATATTGGTTTCTAAAAGAAAGAAATCATGCAGCTGTCAGGTTTAAATAAAGAGAAAGTTCATGCAGGAGCCAAGTTTGGCCATGCACTTTCCAGGAGAATTCAAAGGTGAGAGCAGAGCACGGGGTTCAAAGGGGCAGAGTTGCCCATGGGACTTCTGCCACTGACAGTAGGCAGCACAGCTTTCAAATGGGTTATAAAATCCTGGAAATCAAAGCAGAGGCAAGATGTAAAATCTGTTAACTTCTGTCACTTGCAAGGCACAGAGAGACAACACTGTAGAAATAAAAAGTAACATTCTGAGTAAACCACGATGACAGAACATGCATTGCAAAGTGCTGCTCAAGCATATAAAGTGCAATCCAGCCTCTAACTCGGATGAAATATGCTGCAAACTGTTATTGAGCACCAGCCTCACACCACAGCAGAGTCTGCACAGGAGAGCTCGGTAAGAACTGGAAAAAGTTCTGATAACTTATCCAAAGGAGTCATTAGAGCTAGTAAGGTAAAAAATTTTGGAGTATAGCTGATAAATCCATCTGAAACTGCTGCTAAAAGGAAACAAAAATATATTTCTTGGTAGGAGTTTTGATAGCTGAAGTGAGGTTTTTCCAGAGTTGAAATGCATCAGGTTTCTGATAGCCATTATTAGATGAAATACTGTTGGGAGACTTCAGCTCTGAGCTGATCTTGTCCCATTTCACCAGAATTAAAGGGTGATTTGTGAGGTTGCTGTGGTGGGAGCAATAGTAGTAATTTTTTGTTGCAGGGCTTAAGATTTTATTGGGTGTTGTGCAAGGGAAAATGAAAAATCTCAATGTATGTTCTCAATTCTACATTTTTAAAATGTGTAATGATGGAGCTTAAACTGGGCATTGCTTTTGGTGTGCGACTAGTAAAGAAAAGTCAGATTTTTCATCATGTACTGGCTGTAAAATATTTAAAAGTCATGAAAATAGTCTAGATAAAGATTTTAATCTCAAATATTAATGATTATCTATATATTTGCCTGCTCAAACTGAAATTGGATATTAACGTGAAAAAAAACCTCCAAACTTTCTAGTCCTTCACTGATGGTAACAAGGAATGTGAACAGCACTCTGAGCACTGTCTGTCCCGGTGGTGCCGCACATCACATCCCTGCTCTTCAAACTCTACCTGCCGCTCCCAGACACCACACTGTGTTGTGTTCCCTCAAGTCTGCAATCCCCCATGCCTGAATTTGGGGTCCTCCTCCCCTGTTTGGGGCTCAGAGTGTGCTCCTGGTGTGCCCTTCACGCCTGCCCCCGCACCCTGGCCAGCCTCTGGCAGTGCCAGTTCCTCAGGGCAAGGGGCAGGAGCGAAGCGGGCTCAGGCGGAGCGGAGCTGAGTGCTGGCCCTGCTGCAGCAGGAGGGAGGGACAGGAGCAGGGTGCCCGGGGACAGATCTCCCCTTCTCCACACCCCTGATGGAACACCAGCCACGGTGAGGTGGCACAGCTGCAGCTCTTGGTGGCACTTGCCAGCTTGTCACAGCTTCTTCCTGAGCCAAATCTCCCTTGGAGCGCGTTTTTGTGTGAACAGGACCGACTCCGCTGTTTCAGGCTGCCAAGCCCGCGGCTCGTGTTGTGACAAGCCCTGCTCCTCAAGGAGGGTGAGCGCAAGGCAAGCTTTGTGACCGCAAGCAGAGTTACGAGTGCAGTCTCAGCGTCTCTTGAGAGCAGCTGGAGTTGTAAATGGGATGTGTCTGACACTCTGGTGGGAAATGGACCCAGAATCTCGGGCTTCTGGGGCAAGACATCAGTCTCTAATGCAGTCACCAGGGACAGACATAATGCCACGCATTAAAGACGTGTTTTATGCCACAGACTGTTGACTAACTTGGCCTGACACGTTTGATCTAGATCCTTGTGCTCACACTGCATTTTAGCTGTGCTCAGAGCTGCCTGGGCACTCTCCTTGTCCCTGCAAGGCAGTGCTGCAGACTCAGTGTCCTGACAAGGACTCCTGCCTGGTCTCTGTCACACATTTGAGTGCAGTGCATATGCGCCTTAGACTTGGGGGGTTTATTTCCACTGAGCTTTTCCATTTGGATTCACATTTAGATCCTTAGCTAGTGCAAACTGCGTGTTTCTCTAGTTGTTTTAACCGTGTTTTTCTTTGTGGAGTGAAACTCTCCAAGCACACCTCAGGGATAAAGATAAGATTTGAAACTGGGAGCTGTATCATTTAAAGAAAAATTCAAACCCTTCAAAAAGAAAGAAACAGCAGGAATGATTTGATTTTCAAATCGTGTTAGAGGGAAAGGTTTATACAACAAGAACAAAAACAAATTTGTTTGTATGTTTGGTGTTGTTTTATTTTTTTTTTTTTGCCAGGCCTTAGATTCAGGGTATCAAATGGATTATTATTGGTTCTTATCTAAGTTTAGAAAGAGCTGTGAATATATAATGAGTACAACAGAGAGATTTCAGTGTTTATTGGTTTACTGGTTTATTGATGCTTCACTTGCCTGTCTTTGCAAGATGTACCATTTATGAATACTTGGCTAATCTCCAAAGACAGTCGAGATTTGTTCCATTTATTGCTCTTCTGAGTTTGCCTTTTGGCAAAAAGTCTCAGATCAGGAGCGGTTTGCATATCAAGGCTCACAGGTCTCCTTTGAAAACCTGCTAGGTCCTGGAAGTCATGAAGCCTCTCACTTTAAATTAAGGGAACAATAATTAAATGTATTAATTCTAGTTCTTAATATTTTTTGTAATAGGGATACGTAATTTTGCCATAACTTCGTGTAACTGAGTAAAGGTGGCATGCAGTGTTCTGGCTTTCACTCAGGGGAAGTACAAGGAGATGCTGCAGAGGGGGAGGTATTTTGGATGTAAGTTACAATGAAGTTTATGTTTATTATGCTGATAAGGGAACAGTCAATGCAACACTGGTCATGCTGCTGGTGGTGTCCGTAGGGAAAGGTCAGGAGCAGTTGTTTCATCCCTTTTAGAGGGTTCTGAAGCTGCTCCATAAATGATGGTTTACTTTGATCAGCGAAGCAGGGATTGCTGCACAGCTTATTAACAGCAACCAGAGCGGGAGGAAAGTACCTTAAACATCTCTGTTCTTGGGTGGAAGCAGTCTGGCAGCAAAGAGAGCAGTGGAGCGAGCACAGCTTGGGGTTGGACTCATTCACCTGGAGCCTGTGGGCTAGCTGGGCTGGTGAGCAGGCTGGAAGCACTCTGTGGCACCCTGGCCTCAGAGGGGTTAGCCAAGGATGGCTTTTACCTTCCCTAAGTGCCTAATTAGAAATATTTCTCCTGAAGGAGCTTCAGCCTGCTGAAGGAGAAGGAAAGTGCTGTGCAAGGAATGGTGAAATGGTGGTGATGAGCAGAAAAAGCAAGAATTGGCAAATAGTGGGAACTGCAAAGACACAATTAAATGCTTGCAAAGGACACTCTTGGGTTTGAGAACAAGAGAGGGAGGTTGGAGCATCTTCTGATGGCACTGCTCAGGGAGCTGATCCATAGTCATTGAGAAGTATCTTTGCACTAAAGAAAACAGTGCTGCCTCTTGCCATTTTAGAAAGCAGGAAGTGAGTTTCTCTCTCTTTCCAGTGCCTCCTTCTGTTCCCAGATCCTCATTTGTGTCACAGGAGAGCTGGGCTTGTAGTCACAGGAAACAGTGGCACTGCTCTATTGACTCAAGCACCCACAAACCACTTGCCCCTCTTCACAGCTCAGGGAGGACTGATGCCCAGAGAACCCATCAGTCCAGAACAACAAGGCAAATAACAGCCCCAGCTGCCCTGACTTATTTCATATTTATCCCAGACCTATGCAGTGCTCCTCCCTCTGGAGCTCAGTTCCAGTTTTTGCTCATTTGATCCATCTTTGAGCCAAATATAGAGGTGTTCTTTTAAGGGGGGGAAAGAAAATGAATGCCATCCCTAGGGAGCTTGATGGCAAATGTCCACCTCAGTGTATTTCACTGTCTTTTCTCTCAACAATCAATCCACAAATGACCTTTTCCCTTTCCACTCTACTCTATAGAAGAGTTTCTATTTTATAAGCTGACCAGTTTCTTTCTGTTTCCCAAATCCTCCTATTGTGCTGTAACTGCCTTATTAAAATTTCCATAAGCACATGGAAATGTTATAATAAGTTTCTCAAGATGAAGTTCTAACAGTGACTATTCAGTTCTGTAGGCTATAGATCATCTCTCATATGCTCTTGAATCAGGTATTGATGTTGCTCTATATTATAATGGGGTTATATTTCATTTTCTTAATGTCACATTTTTATTAATTTCTGATATTGGTACCATACTAAGTATCTTATTCATATGAGCACAATCTCTGAGGTCAAAGATATAATTAAATATGCACCAGAAAGGTGTGGCTTGCATCTTGATACTGAAAATGGCTTATAATCTTTATAACTATTACATATCTTATGGTTCATAGACAGGTGTCTCATATTCCACTTAATGCTCTGATAGTGAGGTTCTTCAGTTGTAAAGTATTTCTGTGTTTCCTATCAGTCTTAAAATTGCTGTTCCTTTCACTTAACGTCTTCTTTTTGCTTTGCCTCCGAATTTCTCCCCAGTCTATGACTATATTGATTCTGTCATTCATCCTTTATTACCTAATTAGTTTTAGTTGCATTGGTAGGACTTACATGCTAATTGTAGTTTTCTGGATCAGCTTTTCCAATGTAACACTGCTACTATGAAGGTAATTCTTCTTAGCAGTGGAAGTCACATGGAAGACTTGAAACAGCGAAATGCAAAGCCTCAAAGTCTGGGCAGCAAATAAAACCCCCTGAAATTTCAGTTCTGATGTGAAGGACAGCCTGACTTGTACGTTGCCTCCTGTCATTGCAGCAATACTGTGGGAAATAATGCCCTGAGTGCTGGAACTGAGAACAGGAAAGATGCGTGAGTGCCAATGGATACAGCTCCTGTTAGCTGCTGGTTTGCAACTGAGGTCAGGGGAATTTGCTTGGTACAAGATATGGTTCATGGGACTCGTGATTTCCTGCTTTGTGTAGTTTGCCTTGCTTGGCATCTTCTACTAAGATTAAGGGATGGTGCCAAGTATCTAAAGCCAAAATATCAACTGTGTGTTTTGGAAAATTAAAACATTGTAAGACTAAAATATTCTTACTTTGATAGTAGCCTTTTATCAAGGATAGAAGAAAACCAAGTCTTGCATAGGGAGCTGATGTGGAACAAGTCAACAAGGTTTAAAATTGTAAATTGGCTGAAATATGGAGCTAAATCTTGAAGTTTTCTCTCTGAATAACCTGTTTTAATGGTCTGAGTGTCAGCTGTGTAAAGTTTGCACTATTTTCCTCAGACTCCAGTGATGATGAATGTTCTAACAAACCTTTTGTTTTTCCAACACGAAAAAAAAGTAATGTAATTTCCCAGTATCCCTTTAGCAACAGTAATGAATCCTCTGGCACTCCTAACTAAGCATTTAATGTCAAGTTTACCTTTCACCCTTAACTCATCTAGACATTAACTGATCTATAAAATTCACTTGAGGATTCATTGCCAATTATAAAACTCTTGTTCTGAAGTGTGGATTTTTTTCTTTACATTAAAACATTTTAGTCAGTGAAATATCTTCACATCAAACAAATGATGGATGAATGATCGATTGCCAATACATCTGGTTCATTCAGTTTTGCGTTTTATTACTTGGTGGACGAGGCAGATATTATCCAACTTCTTCTGTCAATGACACCGATGGAAACCCTGACTAATTGTTGTAGCAAATGGCACTGATCTGCATTTTCACACATCATTGACCAAAATACAGCCCAGAGCACAGAGGAAGGGGTGGCACTTCGGGAAAGCTGTGAAAGATACAGCGTCATAAAGCTCGGAGCAACTGGGCTTAGTTAAAAATCCTTGGAGTCTTGCCTTGCTACAAGCAGATGTAATTTTGGATTTTTCACTGTTTTTTCACCAGGACTAAATGCTGCTGCTTGGTGGGAAACATTTGGTTTTGTTAGGGACAAGCTAACACCCGTTCCTTAAGGGGAATTCCACAGAAATGGGCTGGTCCTGATGCTCTGGGAGGAACAAGGCTGAGAGGGTCATCACAGAAAAGCAAAAGTCAAATCCCCTCCATAATCTAGAATGAGAGGAAAATATGGAAGCCTTCTGCTCTGTTTTTCGGTAAAGGTTTGCTGACATGTTTTGTGGACCTGGAGGCAGATGTCATGATAAGATTAAAAAGAAACAAAAAAAAAAGGAAATGTGGAGTCAAAGGAAAGCTGGTGTTTGGGGCTCCTCGATAGGACAGGAAGGTTTAACGAATGGCTCCAGAGTGTCAGTGCTGTCCCGGTGTCTGGCACTGCCCACCTCAGTCGGGTGTTGGCCCATTCCACCAGCTTTCACGTGCACAGCCAGTCCCATCCTTGGGGCTCTGATGGTTTTTGAAAGGAGCCCAAGTGAAAACGCTGTCAAGACTCCTGTTTACCTTGAGGAAGGAGTAGAAAGAAATGAGGTGAAAGCTGCATTTGCAATGAATCACTCCCAGAAAATGGTTTATTGCAGAGATATCTATGAAAGTGAAGGCAGGATGAGAAGCACACGCATGAGCCCACCAGATCTATTAACTGAGGTTGTCCAGGGCAAGAATCAACAAGAGAAGATTTTGCACTTATTGCTGGAAAATATGTCAGCATCCCCTCGGGAATGCCAACTGCCCTTTGATAATAACTGCTAAAACCCAGTGTTTTCAGGATTTGCAGGTGTCAATCTAACTCATGTTTTTTCTCACCTGTGATGTAGATTTCAGTTTATGGTTTTTTTTCTCAAAGTTTCTGTAGATGTGCTGCAAAAAAACCCCCAAGTCCAAAATACGCAACATGTTTAACCTGCAGACATCAGCTACGTTGATTTTAAATATATCATTCATACAGAGTATTAAGCATAAAATGGGCTTACTCATGGTCTGAAATGTTCCGAATAATAAATTTTTAAAATGCTTTTTGTATTTTCTGGAGAACGAGGCCACAAAGGTAATTTAGATGTTTATTTATGACGTTTATCTCAGTCTTTTACAGAGGTGTATCACTGTGTGAAGGCTTTAAAAAAGCCCAAAACAACAAAAGAAAGCAAAGCATTGTAACCTCTATTTGTAGTGGTTGATGACAGTGAATTTGAAATGTTAAACAAGAAAAATAAAATGGCTGCAGTGTTCTGTGATAGTTCTGTGTATATTCTTGACAAATGCTTTGATGTTGAAAACTCCCATTGTGATATTTTTCAGAAAGGAACACTTCATTTTTTTATTATCCAAACTGCTTTAAAAGTATGTCATTGTTTCAATGTTTACAGTTTATGTAGCTTAATAACAATGTTTAGGGAATAAAAGGCACTGAACGCTTCTTATAGGGG
This sequence comes from Hirundo rustica, assembly GCF_015227805.2. Lineage (NCBI taxonomy): Eukaryota > Metazoa > Chordata > Aves > Passeriformes > Hirundinidae > Hirundo > Hirundo rustica. Next base: position 6,021,860 of record NC_053456.1, on the reverse strand, counting down.
CCAGAGACATTTTTTGAGAGTGAATATTTGCAATATTAAACAGGTATTTTGCTTTGAAATGGGGAAGAAGAAACAGCCATTTTTGGGTTTTACTGTAAAAAGGGCAATTTTGCATTGGGCAGCTAAAATGCTGGTTGCACACCCATATATCAGCGGAATAGATTCTACAGCTGCTTTTCAGCTGTTGGTAATAGCCAGGCTCTGATAATGCCACGAGTTTGCAGCGCTTTCCTGCAATGCTGTAAACTCACCTGAGCTGCAATTACGCACCTGATTCCCGATGCTGCTGGGCTTAAAATCACCGTGGCTGCATCCCCTGTGCTAACTAGTGTCTTAAACACAGGTAATTTTCAGTCTTTGGGGAGGTTTGTGCAGCTTTCCCTCAGGCCAGGAGCTTGAATAGGGCTCCTCAATGCTGCGTTCTGGAAGTGTCTGAGGTGGAAGTGCCTGTCATGAAACACCAGGTGCATTTTCTCCCCTCGCTGTGTGATGTGTGTCAGAGCTGGGCTTCAGCTGGAGCCCTCCACACTGGGAGAAATCGGAGCTGGGTTTGTTGGGTTTTTGGCTCCAGCTGGCAGGGTCTAAATGTTTCCAGAGGGAAATGACAGCCTTGCTCAGGGCTGCTCTTGCACTTTGGAGCATCATGGAGCTCCCCAAAGTCAGAAGGGTGGTCCCGGCTTTATACACTGGTTTTCTTCCTCTGTTATACTCGAGCTGTGTGTAAGTTTTGAATAGCTGTAGGTAGAGAAATTCATCCCCAAAGATGTTCTTTTCTTTGTCTGCAGAAGTTTCTGTCTTTTGGAGGAGGCAGGTACATTACCCTGCCTAAACAACTTTGAGATTGACTGTGAGAGTACACTGGGAGGCAGCACTAAAGACACTATAAATAGTGAATCATCTGTCGCAGACAAACCAGCTCCTGTAATGGAATCACTTGGATAGGTGCCATTTATCCTTATCATTTTTCTGGTGAGAGTTTAACATTAGGAGAAAAAGACATGAAGAAATGTTTTCTAGCTGCCTGCCCGTCATCCTTGAACCAAGATTTATACAGGAACTGCTCTTTGTATCTTTAACATTTATTGGTATTAACAACACTGGAGTGTAACAAATAGTCAGACTCACCATTTTTGCAAGATATCAAAGAGGTCAGGAATCATTTTTGTTTCTTTTTTTTCTTTCTGCTTGGAAGTCACAAGGTCATTTATGAAATAATATTTGTGAGGAATATGAAGAAAGTTAGAAAAGCTGCTGCCTGTCCTACTAAGCTGTTTAAAAAGATTTACTAATGAGTCACAGTGAAAGAAGCCAGATGAGCAAGAATGCAATTATTTACACTAGATTTGCAACACGAGATGTGTAACAGCTACACCAGCTTAAGGAGCACCCAGCTGCCTCCCTTCGTCTCGCTTGGTGAATTCCCACCTGTGCTGTGGTTGTTCCTGCTATTGTTCCAGTGGCAGCACAAATTAGAGCAATAAAATTATCTGGGTGGGGTAGGTTTTTGCCTGGATAATTTTGCTGGTCTGCAGTGTGGCACACAGAGGGGTGGCATCACAGTTTGTTGGCAGATTGAAATAAAAATGCAAAAGAACGTTTGAGAGCAAGGAGGAAGAGTAGGAACTTAGATTAATTTTGGTAGAGTCCAGACCTGGCATAATTGATTAGAAGCACATGAACTAACTGTGCAACTTGTCTTTCATTGCTTCATCTGGTTTCTTATTTTATTGGTCCATGTAGCTCAGAGTGAAAAAAAAAAAAACAACCCCAAAACAATTTGTCTCTAAATGCTGTAATTGTTCGCTGTACCATTCCCTATGTATTAGAGTTAATGGTAACTGCCTGGTGGAGAAAGTGGTAGGAAAACCTGGATGAGAAGGAATCAAAACCAGCAACAGCCACAGAGGGGGAGGAACTACCACAGAAAAATAAGGTACTGTAGGAAGCTGAGTCTAAACACAAGTTGAGACTGATTTGCTGGCAGCAAAAAGACAAGGAAAAAACCAAATGTGAGATGCAATAAAAAACCAATGATGGCAAAAGTAAAACAAAACAGTTTTCTGACTTAAGATCAGTCATTGTATTGATTTTTAAAATATAAGCTCTATTTTGTTATGTGTGCCTGAATATACCAGGCAAAACCTAAACCTTGAAACGCTCACATAGCCTCAGGCAGCCCCCAGTCCCCTGGCCAATAACTCTTGTCTGGCTTGTGCTGCAAGTACAACAGTGTGTGTACTCTGTTTGCAAGGTCGTTTAGCCACAAAATCCCAGAGAACTGCATCAAAAGGGTCAAGAACAAGCTCTTTTGGATCTACACTAGGCAAGTCACTGAATTTTTGTTAAAGCAATTGTAAAGAATCACACAGAAAGTTACAAAAGATCCAGTGCAAAGACACATGATTACTACTACAGTGTGTGTCTAGAATCTGCTTCTTAAATGCAGTTCTGCAGCAGTTAAACACTAAGGTACCCCATGAGCTCAGATTTGTCTGACAGAGGAAATCCAGGGATAAAATCTGTTTTCAAACAAAGCCATACTGAAGCCTGTGAAAGAAAAATAAAGACAGATGATGCTCATTGGGGGTGTCTAGAAAAATATTAATAAGGTAATGTCTTTATATCTATGGATTGTGCAATTCCATTGCCTTCAGTGTAATTGCACCTGCTTAGCCTATTGAGCATTTCAACCAGCACACCCAGCTCTGCACTGAATGAATCTCCTGATAACAGATTCAAGAGGTGTGATTCAATAACTCCTGTTCTCTTAGGCGCCAAAATGCTTGTAGCGCATCTAGAAATGCAGGGCACTTGATCCTGCCAAAGAGCCCTTGCTTCTGTTGAAGGAGTTGCCAACATAAATGCAGAAGGTGAAATGGGTTAAGTCAGGGACAACTGATCACTTGAGCCCCCTTTAGGGAGGCGCCAAGTCGAGTGGCACTGCTGAACTGGCTCCACTCCACCCTGGAGATGTGATTCAGCATCCCAGCGTGGCTGTGGCATCTCAAAACTGATGTGAACGCGATCCTGATTTCTAACCAGGTATTGACTGAGAAAGGTGGAGCCATGGGACATCTGTGCTCATTTGGAGCAACTTCTGACTGCTGACAGGGTGGATTCAGGTTGGGAAAGAATTTGGTGTGTAGCCACTTGTTGATTGAGACATGTGGGGTTAATCCCATTCATTGTTCTAGTGCCCTCGGACTTATTCTCTCCTGGGCCTCATTTTGATAGCAGGGCTCCTCTGTGGCAGTTGTGCAAATACAAAATAGTTGGACACAGAGTGACACAAACCTCCTTCTGCATTTTGGAGAGGAAGAACAATGCATGCGTACAATTTCCATACAGTCCAGCCCTCTGGGGGTGTTCTGTTTACTCCTTGGGCTCTGAAAACTTCTGCATTTGGTGACACATTGCAGTATTTCAGTAGTCTTTTCAATTTCTTTCTGGGATTACTTACACAGGAGTCTTATTTTGGTTTTGGACTTTGCACAATATTTGAAAAGAATGGCAGAAAATTCAAAGCCATTAATATTTTACTTTGGACTCAAAAATTAGCTTAAAAACACCATCTGAAAGTGAGCCTTATCCTGAACAAAAAGTGAATGCATTGTAAGTGAAAAGAATAATTTAATGATTGGATTTATCTGAAATTTATGCATAATTAGTGCAAAAATAGGTATTTATTGATGCTTTAGCTTATGTTAAGAAAGGGAATTAAGGATTTATAAAGATTTGAGAACTTTTCTTAATTTTGAGTGATCTTTGTAATAAGAACTTAATAGAGTTTTCCTCAAATGTATCAAAATGATCAAAATAAAAAGTCTCTTTGGTTTAAGTCTCTGAGTAGACTTAAGACTACTTAAGACTAGTACTTGAAACCAGCTTTTTTCCCTGTTAAATACAGAGGGCAGTTCCTAGGATTGCCGTGACAACTTGCTGTATTGCGTCTTCTTCCTGACGCTGTGCGTGCATTGAGTCACAGGAAGCTATTCAGATATCCTAATAAGCCATGATAGAAAACCCCACACAAAATTCTTATCAGGACACAGCTTAAAAACTGAAGCGCTTGCTCAGCTCAGATAGAAGCTCTGATATCAAATGGAAATGGAGTAGAAATCATTCCATGGGCTCTGTTAGAACTGGCTGCAAAGTACTCTTGGCATACCTAAAAGTTAGCAGGCGTTACCTTCTGGCTGATAGCAGAAAGAACAGGTAAATAAGAAAGAGTCATGGATTAAAGGGGGAAAAAGCTTCTTTCCATTCACAAGATAGTGGTATTTGTAGGTGTAACTACAGCACCCTTGAATAAGAAGAATGGCAATGCTTCTTGACAGTGCCTAAGAACTAAATTAAACTATGCTTTGCACTGGGAATGAGTAAACTGAAACTCTTCTCCCTCAACCATGGGCCATTTTGCTCGGCAAACTGCCTTGATATTTAAATGGTGAAATACTTGATAAAACCTTGCTTTAGTCTGGTAGTGCTTCAATAAAATTAACCCATTAGTCATCCCAGGACAGGCTGTCAGTCCCTCTGCAGTGATGGGACCAGAGTTGATTGCTGGCAGCCTCATCACTTCTTTTTCTTGTGCTATTCTGTATTACAAGAGAAAGTTAGCAGTTGAAAAGTTATTTTTATCCTGGTGCAGAGGCAATATCTCAAAAGGGAAGCTTCTCCTGAAATTTATTTTGCTTATCTGAAGGGAGATGTCCCACTGCAGAGCAGAGCAGCCACTACCTGTGTTTCTGTAACATGGACGAATGTGTCAGTCAAGATAATGACTATTCCAACACAATCTGGTCTCTTCATTTCTCCGTCCCTTTATTCCTTGACTTGTTATCATACCCACGCCTAGGAAATCCAGGTCAGCCCAGCTCCTTTCAGACAAAATAAACCCAGTAACAACCCCCGCACTATTAGCAGGGGATGGGGACACTTTCTTGACGTGTGAGGAAGGTTCTCAAACTTCCCTTCCTAGTGAGTCATCCCAGAGAAGACCAGCATGAAAGGTTGCATGGCTCCCACACCCCCATCCCCCAGCCTCTCTTGTACAGACTCCTCATTAATGGAGGGATTGTGTTAAAAGGAATAAACCTTCCCTCAGAGGATCAATTAGCAACCTTAAAAATAGAATAAAGGAAGACAGAAGCCCTTGCAGAGCCTTTCTGCCAGTAGCTCTCCTTCGCAGTGAAAAATCCAGGAGTAAGCAAGAGTGTGACAGATGATGGAGAGGTTTCTGTCCTCATTCCCTTTTAACACTTCCTTCACTGTAATTACTGGAGTGTTCCTGGTCACAGCAATCCAGTTAGAGCTGCAGCAGCTCTTCTATTAACAGTTTCTGTTTCCAGGGCTTTTCACTCAGCTGTAAATACTCACTAACAGGGACAGTTTGGCACACAAGGCCTTACTAAAGGCACAAAGTTCAGAATGATTTTTCCATGCAATTGTTCTAAAATCTCAATGTTTCATTACTGCAACAATAATACAAGTGTTACCACAGTTTCTGTGTCTATGACTTTGAGTGAAGGGTTCAGCTATAAAACCCAATCCATGCCTTGGATCTGCCAGAAATACCTAATTATCTCGACCAATCAATTGGCAACACCTTGGGAAATGATAGCGTTTTGATAATTAAATGTCAATGTGCAGCTGCAAAGGAATACTGAAATCTTTTGGAGATGTATAGCAAAGGCAGAAGGCTTAAAATATCCCTGAAAATGTCCAATGCAGACTTCCTTATTTAGGAATTCATCTAAACAGTCGAATCTAGGTCACAACTAGGTACAATTGCCCAATGTGTCTTTAAAATTTCCTGCTATTTTATTTTTACTTTACAATTCATATTACTGTCCTCCTACAACTGGCCTTAAGTGTTACGCTTCTCAAAAATGTGAAATGTATTTTTCAACACCCTTTGCTATCAGTAATTTGACACAAAGGACGCAAAGCAAAGATTTCACGAAATACCCTTGACTTTATCACATTTCATTATATAACATTTTTGTGGAAGAGAAAAAATGATTAAAATGTCTCAGTCCAAAAAGTAGTTGGAATAAGTTGCAGATTGTGTATGTTCAGCTGCCCTTATACAGCTTTGATTTGTGTGGCTAGCACTTACTCAGCAGTTCAGTATAACTCTTATTGACCTTGGCAGCTGTCACATCGCTTGCTGGATTTTATGTCGCTGGAGGTGTCAGTGTTCAGGGGAAAGATGTGCAGAATATGCGTGGTTTTATTTGCAGGCGGGAATGAGGTAGAACCCAAACTGCATTTCCAACAGCATTATTTCACTGATGACAGTCACAGGAGACCTGTGACCAACTTTAACCTTTTAATAGTACGCATAAATTAAGGCTACGAGAGAATACTGAGCTGCCAATTATAGAAGGTGTAGTTCCAGTTTCTGTGATTAGCATATTCTTCCCTACTTGCCCCATGACAAAAATGAATAGCAGAAGCTTTGTGAAACATTTTCTGAGAGCAGAAACTCATAGAAACTTATCTCCAAATCAATTTAATGTGCAAAGTAGGTTAGTAAACTTCCATTAGCTACTAAATACCCAGAGTGAGAAGGTGGAGCAGAGTGTAGACTAATGTGCCAGTTTCCTTTGTTTCTTAAACAAATACCTGATGGGGTTTTTTTAGCCTACAACCCCTCCAGCATAATGTAAAGAACGAAGTCTGACGTTGACCTTCCCCAAGGCAGTGAAGTTCATCCTGAATCCTTATCTGCGTAATGGTTCTGCAATAAACAGATGTGGCTCTGCAGTATTTGTAATATAAAATATAATTTTTCCAAATGTCTTGGATGTCCTCTTGAGAGTGTCCCAGGTTATGTCTGGATTTCAAGTCTGAATGCTGTTGCACCTCAAGGCTTTTTTTGGGAGCTTGTTCCTAGGCTGTGCACAGGTTCTTGGTGTCCACAACCTGGTCTGATCCTTGTGTGCTGAAAAGACACAGCTCTGTGGGTTTGGGTTTTTTTTGGTATATTTTTCACTCTGTTGATCCATCAGACCTGTTGGTGCACGTAACCCACTACTGGACATGAAATATGCCTGAGAAATGGCTGGTGGACGTTGCCTGCAGAAGCTCCCCACAGAAATGGCCTCAGCAACAGCAGCTCAGCATTGTGCCAGCTCCTGCAGTAACTCCTGGTGACAGATGTCACCTTTTTGGAACATCCAGAGCCATCTGTGACACTTTTATTATGACCTTGTATTGATTAGCCCCTTGTTTTTTTTAAAGTTCCAGCAAATAACGATGCTAATCCAGATAAACCCAGTCCCAACTGAAGGTCAGCATTATCTAGATGCCAGCCTCCAGCCCATTCCTAATGGGAGCTGAAATGGCACCTGAAAGATTTTATGATTTTAGTGGACTTTTAAGAGGGACTAATTTATTGATATGATTCTGTAAATGGTGATTTCAATGACTGCAGTTAATTGTGCATGATTTCCCAATAGGTTTAAAAATACATTTCATAAAAAATGAATAAGTTGCAAAATTTTAAAAGCCTCAGACTGCTTTCAATCTGTGTTACACCAGAACATTTTTCTTATATCTTGTGTTTACAAAGTGTTTTTTAATCAAGTATAGAATAAAAAGCAAAATATCATGAAGACACCGAATATGACACTGTAAAAAGTGCATATGAGCCACTGATTTCTACTACACAGGTAAAGCTTAACAGTTCCATCCTGTGTTATATCTTTAGTATTTTTATTGGCAGATATTGACTAAATTTTAGTGGCTGTGCTGTGAAAAGTATCTGGACCACATGCCTGCAACCCCAGGCATTCCTGTCTGTCATACAAAGCTGAGAGAATTGCAGACTGATACAAGGGTTTTGCACCATTTCATTGGAACTAACTTTTCATTGACCTTTGGCAGAGAAATCGCTCTAACTCCAGCCTGGTCTTTTATTTCCTGGAGAGTTTGAATCAGAGTTAATGAGTGTATATTGAGGTGAGAAACCCTGGTGCCCTTTTCTTGGAAACATGCTCCCCTCTCTACTTAACCATTACAGGGTGGCTATTAGAAGCACACTGGCACCACAGAAATAAAGAACAAAGCAGATGCTCTCTCCCTTGCTTTCTTTTGGACAAGAATTTTTCAGTCTAATCCTACTTTGGGGTTTTCATTTTTTCCCCCCTTTATCACAAAGAGGAGTATATTCAAACACTTTCCCTAAGACCAAAATATACGGGGTTTTAGTTACTATGTTTAAACATGGCTTGGAAGACTTTTTTGCCTTTCTGATGAACAAATGACACCCTCTCTCCCCTTCCTGAACTGCTCTATGAATTCTTTGGCTAATCAAGGCCATGAAGAAGAGAGTGGAAGATCCTTTCAACCTCACCAGAAGTGCTGTGGCTGTTGTACAAGAGCTGTGCCATTTCCTGCTGCCCATTACTGTGTTGAAGGTGTGCCCCAGACGTTCAATCAGACACGTCCATTACAACTGCTGAGTCAACAGAGTCGGGAGGCAGAGGGTGGCTGTGTCATACTAAATAGTTTTCTTTGCAGATCCTTTCCTTCCTGAGTCTCTTTGTACCCCTGATCTTATCGATTGTATTGGCTCTGCTAATTTAGCAGTCCTTTGGGCTGATGATCCTCATTACAACACACAGCACAGCTTGAGTAAACAGGTCCATTGCAGCCCTAATGTTTTTGGCTGTCCAATGGTAAATGAACACGTTTGGCAAGAAGTGCTTTAATGACTTTCACTGGTTGGTACAAAGCGTGAGGAGCTATTGCAGTGTTATGCAGAAAAGGGGAGCTAGTCTGTATAAGGTTCAGTTCCATGTACTTTTCCATGTAGCTCTAAAAGTGTTGTAAGACTGAGTTCTTTTGAAGCAGATAGGCATTGACAGGATTCAAGATAATTTTATTATGCCTACCTAACTACAGTCTTTCTATTGTTAATAATGAGGTAAATATTTATGCTTGATTTTATTTCGACAGCTATCTCGGAGTAGATGTGTCATAGAGTTGGCAGAGTAGATTTTAAATTAACATGTTTGCTTTAAAGTTGAGTGGTAAAATGTTACTGCAGAGCAGAAAGTTGCATATATTATAGACAGTAATTGGAAATAATTATAAAATTCTCTGCTAGAAAATTGTGATGAAAGAACACTTAGATGAATGACAAATGAGCTGTTCAAAGTTCCAGTGATGACAAAGGTAAGGCTGTGTGGGCAAGGTTAATTCTCCTTCTTTGTGCACGTGCACTGCAAGTACTAATGATCCCCCCCTTGCACCTTGAGATTTTCTGCTGCAATCAGTGGGCAAGCCCCATACTCCTTCTTATTTTATGCCAACTCTTGAAGGCGTAAAACCCAAGACCATTAATTGCAGTTGGGGTTATGATGTGCCCTGGTGCAGGCACACAGATTCTCTTCATTAACCCAATACGACGACAGAATCTGGACAATAAGCAAAAGCCCTTATTTTCATCATTATATATTCCTATCCCAGTCACCCCTTAATTTAGCTGCAAGGTAGAATAAATACTTCTGCTTTGCAAAACAAATGTGAATTGGAGGGGTTTGTGTTTTCCCTTCCTGGCATGGCACTGGGGCTGGGGCACTCACCAGGTGAAACCCTTGGTCCTGGGCACCTAGGTGACCACCCAGGTGAGGGTGATGCCCACCAGCTGCTGCCCACACTGTCAGGTGGCTGAAGTTTTGATGACAAAACCCAAATTGGACCCAAGGATTCAAGCATTTAGCATTCCAGATGAAGTCCACAGGGACTTCATAGAATCAGACAAAATTACCTCCTGAAATATCCTTTAAATTCATTTAAAACTAACATGCATTCAGTTCTGAAGTAGGACAGGTACTTGCAGGTAAGAATTTGAAAGGAATTTAGTGATCCAAGATATGTCTTTAGGATACAGCAAGGAGTGATCAGTGTTGGGAAACAAGTGATGTGATCAATTTTAGCAGCATATTTTTCTGTCAGTTTTATCCATGCGGGTCTTTGGGTAAAATAGATTTAGTGGGAGTTCTGGGCATACTGTTACTCATCTGGCTGGAGCACTTAAACATGTCTCGGCAATTTGTTTTTAGTTTAAACAGCATTTAAACTCAATCTTTTAAGTAGGTACAGACATTATTTGTACATTATTTAATCCTATGCAAAAATTTCTTCAGTTTATTGCTAGCTGTGATACTCAAATCAGTTTGCTGCCAGAACATCAAGTACTGTTTGATCTAATACAGCTTTATTGGATGAAGATTATATTGTAAGTTAGGTCTACTTGTGAAAGCCTTTCTTTCCTGTAGACAAATATTTAATATCTGCACTCACTTGTAAAGCTCACTTTACAAGAGAGATACTTCAGAGAAAAATGTTATCACCCCCAACGTGACTTTACCTGCAAGCAAAGTGCCGAACTAGAAACGGTAAGAAAATGAATAGAAATAGTGTTTTCTCTTGGGTGTGATCATAAGACAAGTGTCAAGCTGGGAAAGTCCATTTTTGGCCAGCCTTGCTTTTGTTTTATTGGGATGTGACAGAAGAGCTTTTGCTGCTGCTGAAACCTGCAATTAGGTCAGAGAGATTTTGTGTCTCCTTGGTCTTCACTTGATTTTGGACTGTTATGGTACAGTCTGAAATGTAACAAACTGATTAAGGAATCAGTAAGCTCTATATTTTCCAGCTAACCTTTTACTACGTGCAAATCTACTTTTGGGATGATGGCCTTTGATTCATCATTAGCTGTTATTGATCACTGTATTTTGAGGAAGAGTTTCTTCTTGGTTTTTTTTGGGGCTGAGTACCCTGTCTTTGTGAACCAGCGCTTTGCAGAAGAATCTGTGCGATCGTGACATATATAGGAGCAAAAAGAAGTGTTTCAAAAATGTCCTGCTGTGGCATTATTTCCCCTGCAGAAGACAGCAGCTGAATTTGCACTCTGTCAGGGAGCTGAGAAGTCAGGCTCTTTCATGTGACCCACAACAATTTCTAGAACAGTCTGAAGAGCAGAAGGTGATTTTTTTTTTTTTTTTTTTTTTTTTTTTTTTTTTTTTTTTTTTTTTGATTCCTTTTACCTGGAAGACAGGATGCAGATAGCCCAGCACAGATTTAGGTTTAGGTGGAGAGATTCCCAGGCAGCCAGGTGCACCCTTTGTTTTTAGCCCTTCCTCCTCTTTGCACTCCTACATGTTTAAATGAGCAATGCATGCCTGACTTAGGAGAAGCAGAGAAGCTGCCTGATATAAATGAGGTTTCCTCTCTCCTTTCTTTCCTGCCTGGAGAAATCTAAATGAAGGATCATCTTTGTTATTATGAGACAAGATGTGCCTGGTTGTTCTGCAGGATTATTTATGAAGTGAATGCCAACAGGAGAGTTAGCTCTCTGAGGATCACTGCTCAGGTCTGAGCTACTACCTTCGGCACAGTAATAACATCACTGTCAAAAACTGGAAGGTTTTTTTCCCCTTCAACCTACAAATTTCTTGTAGCAAATCTTCTCTATTATTTAAATTTTGGTATAGTCTCTTTTTAAATTTTGATATAACTCAACTGTGCAATCTTCCTCGCAATTACGTCCTTAAATGCTTGGCAGTTCAACATTAAATTCTGGGAAAAGTGTAGGCATCAAAACATTTTCATAGAGGGAAGGAAGGTTTCTGAATATTAAAGCTGTGTTGAATCTGTAGTCGCTGTTACGCATTGCAGGGAAGCCCTCGGATGCTGTGGAATACAGTCCAAGGAAGAGTTCTCAGAATTATTGATATTCAGACCAATAAATGTCTGACATTCACCCCTTGAGAGGAGGGTGACTCCTCACCTTCCAGGTATGCTGCAGCTGGAAACCTTATGCAACCACTTCTCACAGATAAGCAAATTGAGTCACATTAACTTCAAAGGTATCACTCGAATAAGAAAATGAGATTTAGTGCAAAGTTTATAAATATGCTATAATTAGACCATTAACTGTGTCATCTTTTTGGCACAGCAGTTGACATTGCGTTATGTGTTATTTCACAGTTTCATTTTAACAATTGTTTTGCCTCACACTGAGGAAGTTTGACATACACGATGCTGACGATGTGGAAATAAGGCAAATCTACAAAGACATGGGTTGTGCATGTTAGTTAATTGTCAGATGTTTTTTTAGTTCCTCATTGCAAAAACTCACTTCTAACAAATATTAAAATTGTGTATTTCCACCGACTAAAAGATTTACTGGATGCCAAATGGATATTAGATCGATTTCCTATTAAATGAAGAAGAATGGATCTGAGTATACAATGAGACTAGTGAGCAGCAGGGTTTATTTTTAGATTATACTTTTAAAGCTAAACACTATCTTTTAGTCCAAAAGGAATGTGCCATTTCTTTCATTACTTTTTTACACTTGATTTCTTTTGGCAGGTTAAGACAGCAACTTTACATGAAATGGATGATTGGTTGGGAGATTGTGAATCCTGGCTTCCAGGTTATTTCTTTTCTAATAAATCATTTATAGAAAAAGTGGTCTTCTGAAGTTGTCTCATTAGTCTTCATGTTTTCTGCCTTCTCTCAATTTTCTTTTAAAAAGACTCTGGTTAAATTACCACCATCCTCTTTCAAATTCATGGGTCCAACTAACCTCTCAAAATGAACAAATGGCCCCTCTTTGATCATTGCTGTGGTTAAGAATTTAGTTTTCACTATGAATATAATACTGAAATCCTTTTTTGTAAACCTAGAGATGAGTCTCTGCCCCTTATTAAGGTCCCTTTTTGCCTCCCTCAGTACCCAGGGTGTTCATCACTGGCTGTGCACAGGTCCTGGCCTCTGCAGTAGCTGCTGCAGCCTGTGGTGGAGTGACGCCAGGCTGGGAAATGTACTCTGGAGCTTGTCAGATCTGGAAATAATTTACTGTGCTGAGGGTCAAAATGCCTTCTCACTGCCACTATGGTTGTGAGCACAAATGAAATTTTAAAACTACCTTTGTTCTGCTTTCCTTAGTAGAGGCACTGGAATCCAGCCACCTCAGGCCGTAGCCCAGTGTGTTTGCCATTTAGAAACCCATGTAGGGTTTTTTCTTTCATTCATTTTGCTGCCAGGAATCCAATATTTAATCATTTACAAGGATCCTTTTCAGACTTCTACATGGATGAGAAAACATCAATCAAATTATGGGCACTTGCTGGCAATTATATGGACTTGGTCTGCCTGCTAAGAGGAGCATGAATGAATTTAGAGCCACATTTAATGGCTCAGAAAAAAATTTCTCTTTTGGACATCTCCACGTGGAACTCTGTTAGTGTCTGGATTTGGGTAAACTGAATAGCTTGTGACTTCCTCTTCCCAGTCCCTTTCTCCTCACTGTGTTTGCTCTTGAAAGTGAAGGAATGAAATCTGCACTAGTCTCAGATTTTCTCTAAGACTTCAGTTCATTTAAGCCAAGGTGCCCTTTGTAGGAGTTGGGGGAGCACTGAGTTGCCTCTGATTTATTTTCATTTGGGCTCAGGTAGTTCTAGATACAAAACTAAAAAGAAAAATGTTTTGAATTCCTTCGGCACTGTTGTATGATAGCCGAAAATGGTGAAAGAGTTGTGGCATGTTGTGGATCACCCCTTACAAACTGCAGTAGTTTGCTATCACTCTCTTACTCCCTTGCCAAGGTGAAGCCAGTCAGACCCCATTGCTGGCTACAGGCTTTCAGAGAGGACCATAGGAGACACAGAATAGTGGAGGCTGCTCTAAATTTTGTCTGGCAGTTGGGAGCGTTTGAAGGTATAAAACCAATTTGGGGCTTCCTGCAGCTGCTGGCAGCCTGAAGTGTTAGATGGGAAAAGTATTTATCAAGGAGCAAATAATTTTTAACTGAATCAACACCTCAGAAAAGAGAAAGTTGGTTTTGAAGGATTTCTGAAGACTAGGAATAAGTTTCAGCGAGTCATGAAGGAATGAAGTCTTCAACAAAAAATGTCTGACATGGTAAGCAAAGCCATTACTTCTCTAGAGCAGCTGGGAACAACCCACCTTGTCTGTTTTCCCTTGGGGACATTTATGAGCAATTATTTTATTCCAGGTATGAAATTCCTCATCACTTGCTACTGAGATTTAAATATATAGTTAAGTTTCTCTCATTCATATTTGAATGAATGATAGCATTGACCCTGTTCTTGCTTTATTGATAGATGAAATTTTTACAGCTTTGATTTGCTCATGAAAGGCAGGGTCTAGATGTTCTTCCTTTAATATGATGGAGTCATATCCACTGCTGATAACTATAGAATTACAGAATGGTTTGGGTTGGAAGGCACTTTAAAGACTATTTAATTCCAAACCTCTCCCATGGGCAGGGACACCTGCCACTATCTGGGGTTGTTCCAAGCCCTGTCCAGCCTGGCTTTGGGCACTTCCAGGGATGGGGCAACCACAGCTTCTCTGGGCAACCTGTGCCAGGGCCTCACCACCCTCACAGGGAAGAATTTCTTCCTAATCTCTAATCTAATCCTTCCCTCTGTCAATTTACATCCATTCCCCTTGTCCTATCAATTCATCCAGGGACATGGCATTAGAGCTTGCTATGCCCTTCCCTGTCCTGGAAGCACGTGGGGATTTACATAAATTTAACTATCTTGTGTAAAGTACACTGGCACCAGTATCATTGGTCCACCTCTTCAGATGCTTTGCCCAAGGGATGCAGCTTTAATTCGGTGGGTCTTTGTTCAGAAACTACCTTAATGTGTGTGTTACAAATGTAATTTAACTTCAGAGCAGGAGATCACTGGTCAGTGAGGGGTATTACCTCATCTACTCAGTAAAGGTAAATGCACAAGTGCAGCACAAAAGCTGAGAAAATCTATCATTTCCCCACTTCTTCACATCCAAATATTTTGGCATTGCGTCTTTCATTAAATTTTGTTTAAATTTTGTTTAAATTGTCTTTTTACTGTGTAAGTTTTCATGAGTTTTAGAATGTTGCAGAGAGACTGCAGAAAGGGAATGTTTTGCCCTTCAGACTGGTGAGGAAAGGCTTGTGCTGCATAAACAGGAGAGGGAATTAAGCCAAGTCCCAGAGCTGATCCCAAAGAAATGAAGTTGCTCATGTATGGTGTGGCTTACCTGTCCACACTGTAAAATGAAACCTTGGCTCTGGTAGGAGCTTCCTCCTACAAGGCAATGAAATCCTTACACAGAGCATTTCAGTTCCCAGCTACAGCTCACAGTTACATGAAACAGAAGGAGGGGGGGAAATCTCCCTTAGTTTGGAACTTGGAGAGAAGTTTAAATCTTTTTCACTTGGGGTATATTGCATTTTTTGTGCTTGTATTTTCTGGATGTCTTACTGGATCAGACCAGTGTCTGCCTCATAGTCTTTCTGTGCTGGTGGCAGTGGAGATGTTATTCAGGGAGTGCATGAGTGCCTTGTCCTCTTGTGTGATCATTCCTCTCCATTAGGAATTTCCCCAGAATAATTGAATTATGAACATTAGAGCATGATTTTTAACTTAAAGTAGATGATTCTTCTATAAAATATGACTTATTTTAATATTGCATTCATTTTTGCAATGCCATCCATTTCCACCCCAAATAAATAAAACCCGTTGACATGGGAATTGTAAATATTAGGAGTTTGTGGTGACCCACAAAAAAGTGACAACATCCACAGTTAGTGATTGCTCATAATAACTTCATTTAAGTACGCCTTTATAGTAACTGCTGTTAACATTTGTATTCTGAAAATGATCATGTCATGGGTGATACATTAGGTGAAAGTTACCACCTATCATAGAGGTGGGAGATATGGGTTCTGTTGACTCTCAGGATGCTGCTGCAGAGCTTAGAGACCTATGCTAGACTAGGAAAACCCCAAATTGTAGGTAGTTTTATATTATTGTTCATTAGCACAGATTGCAGCTGGTGAGCTACCATTAGTTCTCATCGGCTCACTGATGAATTCATGTACTTTTAAATTATTTTTGAATGTGTGCCTACAGGCTCTAACAGGCTCCTTGAAGCAATATAAATGAATAAATCAGCAAGAGGTACCCACCAAACTATTACACCAGGGGGTGTAAATGATTTAGAAAGGAAGCACTTATTTAATATTAAATATTTGTCTTAAGCTTCTTACAACTTCTGAACAACTGACTCTCCGGCTACTGTTAAAAATGCTTATTTTTGTGTTGTAGACAAGGCACAAGTATCTATGTGAAAACTGAGATGTATGTGGAGAAGAGCTTGTGACCCCTGTGAGTTAAAAATGAAATTTGGGATTGGAAACAGAGACATTTTAATCATGGTTGCTGCTAGGGGATTCCCCTCGCCCCACTCGTGCTTTTTTTTTTTTTTTTTAAATCTCAGCTGTTGGGAGAAAAATGACATGATGACAGTTAATTATAACTAATCTTGCAGTGCTTCAACACAGACTAATATAAAGTTCAGAGAGTTCTACCAGCAGTTACTTATAGCCTTAGGAAGCACTGAGATTTTGCTTAAAATAGTTGTATTGTTTCTTGGCATCTGGATAAAAACCCCACGTTGTGCAGTAAATTCATCTGATATGGTGTTGAAAACCAAGGGCGAAGTGAAAGAAGGGATATTTCAGCATACGTATGTAAGTTCCAGGACTACAAAGTGTCTTTTCAAATAGTTTTTGTTAAAAAAAAAACCCCAAAAAAACAAACAACAACAACAAAAAAAACCAACCCAGAAACAGCATTCAAAAATGAAACTTGGCAGTTAAGTAAGACAATTGGTCAAGTGAACTGTTTCAGCTTCTAAAGGCATCCAAAGTGGAAAAGAGATAACTGCAAAGCAGAGAAAGAAAAACTATGTGAGGATTTCAGCAGTAGGAAAGCACTAATAAAGTTAGTAACCGTTGCCTTAACCAGTCAGTAATATTAAGGCATTCAACACCACGTGATCTTTGCCTTTAGAGGGGTTTGGGTCCATTAATTCCCATCCTGTTGCTCCTCCTGGATGTGCTGCACGGGATGGCTTTGTGGATTTAATAAAGTGGGAGATGACTTGTCATGGGAAAAAAAAGAGGAGCAAATACACTGAACTAAGTCCTAAATGCTGTTAGGAGGCCGCAGTGTTTTTCTGGCAGGACAGCCTGGGTGGGAGATGATGTCCACCGTAAGCAAGCCTTCAGGAGAAATGAACCTAAACACCTGGCTCCCCTGGAAGTGTCAGACAAATTCACTATCACCCTTAAATACAGAGGAAGAAAAAAAGTAGGAGATTATTTTTAAAATCTTCCTTTAAAAAATGTAGCAAAAAGAGTTTCAAATGTTTTGTGGCTGTTCTTGAACTTTACTTGAGCTCTTTTCTACATAAATCCCACTTACATTGATATGAATGATGCTTGGATTGAATCTTCGCTATTGAATTGAATCCTTACTGCTGGAAACTGGTAAAATTTAGTATGTTATTTTCTATTAAAATTGCAGAAAAGTGTGATTCTAGAAAGTTATGAGAATCTTGATAAGGCGATGGGAAACTGTGTATAATGCATTCATTGTGTTTGCATGTATAGACAGAGAGGACTTATACTCGGGTATTCTAAGTGCTTTTCAAAGGTACACAAGGTGCATACAAATTCTGGAGAGTGCTGTGATGTTAGTCATTAAACAGGTAGCCTCTGGAGAAGGAAAGGGACCTGGTACAAGGGAAGGCTCCTAGCTGAGCTGAACATCTCTCTCATCTTTGGTTCTTTAGGCAAAAAGTGATGAGTGCTTTCTAGTACAACAGAAATCAGAGAAATATTCTGAAAAATGTGGCTGAATATTAATCTGTTGGCTGAATTTCTGTTTGGTCTTTCATCCCATTTCTGTTCTGTAATTTTTTTTTTTTTTTTTGTCTTAAAATTGCAGCCATTTAGAAAGTGAACACTTTCCTATTTCATGGGGTTTTTTTCACGCATTACAGGGAATTTAACAGCAGTTCATTGAAATAACAAATTGCATCAAGGTAATTGTTTAAGGCCAGGCTGGATGGAGCTCTGATCAGCCTGGTTTAGTGGAAGGTGTCACTGTCCATGGCAGGGGGTTGGAACAAGATGATCTGTAATTTCCTTTTCAACCCAGACCATTCTATAATACCATGAATCTGTAGCATTATCAAGGTAGATATTTTGGTAGTGTTTCAAGTACTGGCTTTGTAAAACATTCACGAGATAAAAGCAGCCAAATCCAGTAAAGTATGGTAGGAAGTGAAAGCTGATCATTATGAGCAAGGCTGAGCCAAATCAGATTTCTGCAGACATGCAAAAAGTGCTTACCACCACTGGCATGCTTGGAGGGCTCGTTCCTCTCTTCAGTGGATCCCAGAAGAATGCAACACGATTCAACCTCCTTGAGACAAAGTCCTTCTTGGGAACCTCCCATGCTGGCACGTATCTGCAGAGCCCAAGGTGTGACTAAGGATGATAGGCAATAACTAAGCAGCATGTTAAAAATAGCAAGTCAATTTAAAATCAGCATCAGAATGCCATTATTGATTGTGTAGAGCAAATCCCTTACCTTGTATTCAACACTTAATTAAAGCAGTGGAACAGAAACACTAATAGAGAGGAAAAAAACCCCAAAGCAAAACCATAATGATTAGAAAATATCTTTAATTTTTGTGTTCTGTTCCATAGTCATCAATGGATTTCAAATCTAATTACTAGTCACTTGCATGAGCCTTCTTTATCTCCTGTTATCACTTTTCCTACTAAATAAGCAGAGCGTTGGGACAAAAAAACCTTAACACTTGACAGATTTCCACCTGCTAAATTATTGCCAGTTACTATTTGCAGGGAGACCCTTCTCTGAGTAGGTGCTTGCTGCTCTTTCTGTAAAGCAAGACTCCAATCAGGAAAGGTTAATAGCTTGTGAAGAGCCTCCATCGCAGCTTTTCTTGCCCTGCCATGGCTGGTGAATAGGTGGCAGATGCATTGCTTCCTGCTCATGTTTTCTTTAACCTGCACATCATGGTACTTAAAAAGGACTTTCTCACAAATACAACTCTGTGTTTCCTAAGGACATTAACAAGGGTATCACAGTTTTAGGCTCCAGGGGCTCTATCCAGCAAGATAATTGGTCTTTTGTAGGAATTCTTCTCTGTGCTTTAATTTGTAGTGGTTATTTATTCAGTATGAGTTCCTCTTTCTTCAACCCATCACTGGCATCAAATGTCTGATCCTGCATTCTCAAAAATAACACTCAACAGGATCTTGACATTTGAACAGGACAAATGATTCTAATTTACACCCTCTACTACCTGTGCTTTGAACTATGGTATACAGTAAGGTCATGTAAAAAAGAGCTTTGTGTCCCTTGAGAAACACTTGCCACCATTTGTGGGGCAGTTGGGTGGAGAAGAATAGGAAGGGACAGATGGGTTGTGGGGAAGAGGGGGCTGTTGTGCTGATCAGCCCCTGCAGGTCTGTGCTACAGGGAGGATTTGATTTCAAACCTTGGCTCAGAAGTTATTTCAGGTTCAGGCAGGGATGCACACTGGGATTTGGGTATTGTACTCACTAATGGGTGGTGGGTTGGGATCCAACCTTAGCACCGGCTGGATCTATTCACAGAGGTGTGCTCTAACTAGAACGTTGGTGAAGATAAATATCCTGCCTGAATGCATTTCTTCTGTTGCTAAAGAAGTCATCATCTAAGGATACGATCACAACAGGGCTGCCATCAATTATGCTGGTGTCTTGATAACTCCATAATTAAAAATAAATTGTGCTTGGTCCTTAATAGGACTAGTATTAAACTGAATGCCTGTTTAATCTCTGTTAAATCTGCCACAAAGAAATGACACCATGAGAAGTGTGAATGAATGATATCCTTTTTTCCCCTTCCCTGATTCTAATTACACATGATGGCACTTGCAGTGTCCCTTGTGAATGCACAAAATTGGTGCAGCAGGGGAAATGCAAGCTTCCCTGTGCTGCAGTCTGTTCATTAGCATCGATTTCTGAGGCACTGCCCCTAAGGATGAGAGGATAATTTTTTTTTTTTTTTTTCAGTTTCTCATGATCCTAGCCTGTAATAGACTATTAAAAATAACTTCTAAACCTCAGTGTAAATTCTGGAGCAGTGAAAGATTTACAAAACTCCTCATAACACACCTTTCCACAGAGCATTAAAGCCCAACTAACCACTCCTACTTTGTCCGTGGCCTGCATGTAACGCTCACCTAAAGCCGTGTCTTTGGGCTGCAAATCCATTGTCAGCCTTTCATCATCTGCTTGGCTTTCTGCTGCTTTTCCGTGGTGCAATTTGAAAACTGATACAACATACTTTCCGTATGGAAAAGTCTGTCATTTATTTGGTAAGGTTATGAACATCCTGGTAAAGCTCACATAGTTCAGATTTCTCCTGACTTGTACTAGCTTTTGTGGTACAGTGTAAAAACATCACTATGAACCACAGGTACAAAGTCATCACTATAAGAAAAATAGAAGCCTGATCTATTCATCTAACTGGTTTTGCTCGGATTTGTACAGTCCCTTTTATTAACTTGGGGCACAGGAATAAATGCTGAGTTTTGATGAAAAGAGTCCCTATTTCCTGAGTTTCACATTAATTATTATTACAAAAATTGCACTCAAGACACTTTCCCTAAGTTTTTTTTTTAATCTTCCTCTTTTGAAAAAATGGCCATCTACAGAAAGAATAAAATTTAAGTCCAACTAGCTTCAGTAACAAATCATAGTGTGCATATTAATGATAAAGACTGAGAGAACAAATCATAGGTGAGCCCTAATTTTGACAGCTCTTCATCCACATTACTCTAGTAACTACTTTTAGATAACATAAAAAGTGAATTATGAAAGTATTATGAAAGACTCCCTAACAAATGCAGAATATATTGCTAGGAACATTCTGTAACAGTTTGCTCACTTTCCATTAACGCTGTAGTGGGTGCCTTGTACCATCTCCCTAAGAAGCAGATAAAAACTTGGCGCCGTGTTTTTATGCGAGATTACCTCTTTGCTTTTTAGCCTGGAATGCCGTGTTTTGAAACTGTTCTCTGTTCCTGCATAAGCTTTATTCCAGATGCTGTGCAGGCAGGTTGGTTCAGGTCCCCACGGTACCGAGTACAGGAGGAGGTGGCTGCTTTGCCCATCTTGCTGAAGATGGACCTGCCTGTAGTCCGTGGCTTTCTGCCCAGCTCTGCTGGAACTGGCTGTTGCATCGTGAGCCTTGCCAAAATTTTTCACAATAACAAGCTCCAATCTACATAACACCTGGCCTGTACAAACCAGGTCATTATGAACTTGATCCAAGCTGTCATTCAAGAGGCTTTGTTTTTCCCTTCCTAGGCTGGGCTAGTCAGCCATAAGCAAGAGCTGGTTTTAACCTTCCAGGCCTTGCAGCACTCGAGTACCAGTTTTCTTTCTTTGAGCCCCACCAAGCAGGCGAGATCCACGGAACAAGAGGATCACAAGTAGCAGAAACGTAGAGAAACAATGAGTGATCTGGGCTAAAACCCGGCCTAACAGGTTACTCTGAGTTCCAAGCTCCTTCCACTCTGTTTTTGTGCTTTTATTTTCCTGTTGCTGCTTCTTGGTCTCATCCTTCATCCTTCCTATGCAAATTGAGAAAAGCAGGTTTACTTAATGTATTTCCTGCATATTCGCTCTGTGTTCATTTCCTACACATCTTTTAGGTATACATACAGTCAAAGCCAAAACGTGTGTGAAGAAGGGAGCTGGCACTCAGCTGGCTGGAGGACTGTAAAGGACTCTCTTGCCCTCTTGTGCTGCCTCTTCTTTTCATCAGTGCTACTCTTGGGGCTGCAGGGTGGAGTTCAGGCTCCCACATCCAGACGCTGGATTAGCTGCATTAATGCAAACTCTGCATTGGCAAATTAAGCTAAGAATTGCAGCACTGCAGTTCCCCATGTGCTTCAACTCCAGATTAACCATGAGGGGCAAAATGTGGCTATTCTTAGCACACAACACCACAGGGGCTGTGCGGAGGCAAAGAGTGTGCAACTGCTTGTAGTCCAGAGCCAGTCAGGAAAAAGGAAGTGTCACTTGCGAAAAACTCTGACATTTCAAGAGGTGTCTTCCATTCTGTATCAGGCAAAAATGAGACCTTTAAAATTTTTTCAATGGAAAAAAGAGAGCTGGGGCTGGTGCAGCCCTGGTGGGTGCCCTCTGCCACTCACTCTTGGGGGGAGGGCTCTCTGACCTGGGAAAGAGCCAAGGAAAAAAACCTCCTTAAAACCAATCCTCTTTGACCAAGTGTTTCCACATTGACAAATATAAATTTTCTCACAAAACTTAGTTTGGAACACTTTTGACCAGCTGTATGCAATCTCTGGTGAACTCTCCTTCCCCAGCAAATGTCCAGGATTTTATAATTCATGAGAGCAGTGGGAGAGGCTGAACCTGGAGTCAGGAATTTTGTGTTTCAGGCTCTGATCAGGATTTCATATCTATGATATGTATCATCCCGTCTGTCTGCCTTCATTTCTACTCTTCTGCCTCCCATCTTTGTAAGGTAGAACTCTCTGAAAGTAGGAACTCTGTTTTTTACACAGCACCTAGCACAACGATGTTCTGGTTTCATTTTGAGTTTGTAAATTATGTGAACAATCCTTGCACGAAGATTTAATGTTTCTGTAAACAGAAAATAAACTGAGGATCATAGATGAGGCAACCATATCCATTAAAAT
The DNA here is from genome assembly GCF_015227805.2 of Hirundo rustica. Classification (NCBI taxonomy): domain Eukaryota; kingdom Metazoa; phylum Chordata; class Aves; order Passeriformes; family Hirundinidae; genus Hirundo; species Hirundo rustica. Next base: position 5,999,222 of record NC_053456.1, on the reverse strand, counting down.
GCTATATATATTGTTCTTGTTAAATGGAAAATGTCCAAGTGAATCTGGGCATTTTCAAAACCTGCGTAGGTTATCCCTTGGGTTCTTTAACACCCAAGGGATGTTCTGTTCTTTAACAGAAATAAGAACTGTATGAAAAACAGGAGTAGATACTGTAGTAATTTCATTGTGCATACAGTCATGTCTTGCTGTCTGAGTTGGAGATATGCATTAATTTTTCTTGAATAACTCGTGAACTTAATGACTGTGTCTCAAAAAAAAAAAAAAGATTCTGCAGAATAATGCCTATTTGAATTTTTAAATAGTGCAGATAAAGGAAACTGAGATCATTGACTTCATGTATTTAAAAAGTGATGGATTCAGTATCCTCCCTGCAATCAATAAATATTCTCTCCTTAATCGAGGGCTTCTGCCAGATTGGTGATCTCTTGCACTAATCACTTCCCTCAAAAATATGACTTAGATGAATTTGAAACTAAATGGGACCAGTGTTCCTTGAGCAAAGACGGTGATTGTGTGTTCAGTTCTGGGCCCCTCATTTCAGGATGGACCCTGAGGGGCTGGAGCGTGTCCAGGGAAGGGAAGGGAGCTGGGAAAGGCTCTGCAGCACGGGTCAGATGAGGAGCAGCTGAGGGAGCTGGGAGGGCTCAGCCTGGAGAAAAGGAGGCTCAGAGGGACCTTCTAAGTCTCCACAACTCCCACCTGGTGCAGCGAGGTGTGGGTATGGCTCTGTGGGTAACGAGTGGCGAGATGAGAACAGATGGTTTTAAGCCGTGCCAGAGGACCTTTAGGTTGGATATTCGGAGGAAGTTTTTCACAGAAAAGATGACTAGGCATTGGAACAGGCTGCCTGGAGAGGTGGTGGTGTCACCATCCCTGGAGGTGTTTGAGGAGAGCCTGGATGTGCCACTCAGCGCCATGGGCTGGTCAACAAGGTGCTGATCGAGCATAGGTTGGATTCTATTCACTCAAAGAGCTTTTCCCACCCAATCCGTTCAGCAATTCCGTGATTACCTGGAGCTGTTCTGGAAGCACGGCAAGCAGCACGAGGAGGTTGGTGACAACGCGGTGTCGGGAATTCGGAGCGGGGCAAGCACACAACTAAAGTTCCGTTTTGACTAGTTTTGTAGCGGTAGCGCGTTTTTAGCAGCACACGTGCAAACCCTCGGTCTGAGCTCCGAGCCGGGCGCAACTTCCCGGCTCCCCTCAGCGCCCGGGCCTGTCCCGCCGCCGCCCGGCAGAGGGCGCCGCGCGCGGCGCTCCCGCGCGGGGCTGGGCGGGGGCAGGGCCGCGCCTCCTCCATCTTCGCTCCGCCCGCGGCCCCTCCGCGCCGCGGGGCCGAGCGGGGACTGCGCGCCCGTCCCGCCCCGCTCGCCCGCGGCGCCGGCACCGCAGAGCTCCCGCCGCAGCGCGCCGCGCCGGGCTCCATGCCGCGCTCCGGGATGCGAGGAGGTGCGGCCGCCCCGCTGCCGGGGGAGAGGGTGGGTCCGGGGGCTCGGCTCCGCGGGCGGGGGTGTGGGTGCGTGGACGGACGGACGGACGGACGGACCCGCCGGGTCTCGCCGCGCCGCGCGGGAGAAGTTACCGCGGTTTTGGGACCGCTCCGGCCGGGATCTCCCGTCTCGCTGTCGGTCGCCTCCCCCGCATCTCCTTGCGCTGGTCCGGTCCTCCGAGCGCCCCGGCTCCTGCCCCCGCGGGAGGAGCGGGGCAGGGCGCGGAGCGCCGTCGCCGCCGGGAGACAGGTGAAGTTCGGATGGGGACGGGCAGCGCCAGCCGCGGCCACCGGCGGGCTCGGTGCGGGCACCGCCGCCAACTCCGCTCCGCCGAGCAGCGCTGAAAGTAGCGCAGCTGCCGCGGGCAGGGCGATCGCGGCTGGGTCTGGGCTCTCTGTCGCTCAGGTTCGCTTCTAAACCCCGACTTTTTTACCTGCCCACCCACCCCCCGGTCACAGCATCGCAATGCGTTCGGGTTGTCTTTTTCCCTCCGTCGATTCTTCAGTCGGTGTTTTTAAACAAGGCACGTTTATCCGCTCCTTCATTAACCATTCATTACTTTGAACGTTCATTCTTAATTTGTGCTCGTCCTTGTATTTATTTTGTGTATTATTATTTGTTCAAGGTCAAACCTGTATAGAGTTCGGACTTTATTTATGTGAAGATATGATGAGGACTCTTGTAATGCTGTTCCTTTCCTCCTCCTCTTCCCCCTCCCACTCCTGTGCCTGCCTGAGCGTTTCTGTAGAAGGCTTTTAAAAGAATAGATGAGGGTCATAAAAAGTACTTGCTGACCACTGCCTCCAGTTCTTTTGTATAATTGAAATATATTGGTTAGTTTCTCTAATGAAAGCAGAAAATCAACTTAAAGAATTAATTGCCTGAGAATGTAATTTTTGGAAGCAGTTGAAGGGGATGTCTGTTGTGCGTGCAGATGAGTGGCATGATCTACCTGTTAGAACTGGGTACCGCTGAAAGCACCTGTGCGAGGACGTGGTGGCAGAGAGCTGTTGGTGTTTGTGCCTCGTGTCACGCAGGTGCCTTGCACGGCTGCTCAACTTGCCTTGTGAAATCTTCCAACTTTAAGGAAACTGATTGAAAAAAGTAGTGACCTCGTTAGCTTCCAAAAAGGTTCCAGTGGAATTTAGGTAATGCCGGGTCAGAGGTGAAGGAGTAGGCGTTAAAGTGAGGTGCTGGAGTCCAGGGATGGATCCCGAGGAGGGCAGGTAGGGCTCTGTCAGGGTGTGTGCAGAGCTGTGCGTGGGCTTCGCTGGTTCTTGGCTGGTTCGTGGGGCTGAGACCAGCTCAGGATGCACAACGGTGCGTCTTTGCAGGGGCAGGCTGGAGGTGTTAAGGGCTGAATTTCCCTAGGTTGGAAGCAGGGGGATTCTGTGCCTGTCTGTACCTTACGTAGTGCCGAGCTGGTTTTTAGAGTGTTGTGGAAGTTGCTGCTTTTACTGCTGCGAGCATCAGCAAGGAGAGCGTGACCCTGCTGTAAGTTGTGACGGTCTTGCTGCTTGCTTTGGTGGGACTGGATAAAGTTTTCAGTGTTAATTATTACAAAAATTATCGAGAGACTGTTCTCAGCAGTCTTTTCTAGAAAACACGAGGGGAGAGCAGGAGATTGTACACTCTGCTTTTTTCTCTTGGCTCTGTGAAGGGAAGCTGTGTCTAGTCATCTTCATAGATGAAAACAGGAGTTTTTTCATATCACTGCATTGAAAAGCATTTTCTGAATAATCAGAAGTAAACATCACTCATTAGTAAACTTTCCCTTCTGCTTTGCCTCAATGGTGTATCAAAGATCCCATTTCACTGTGGTAATGGAAGACCAAAAGAGCTGTTAAGCTCCATCTGTATGCATTAGGGTAGGTGGTTGATTTGTACCCTGGGGCCATATTATCTGCTATTTCATTACTTCTGGATCAGTAATGATATTCAGGAAAACTGTATTTGTAGTGACTGCTTTCTAGGGATGTCTGTTCACTAGAAAGCCTCACCGATAAGATCGCACGGTGCGTGTTGGCTGACGTGCTGCGCTGGTGGAGGCACTCGGGCTGCTCCCTTCAGCTGCCTTTCATGGCACAGAACTTCGGGGGTTTGTGACTGATAAATGGGGATTCCCATTGGTCTCCTTGCTCCTTAATATGTTTTTTTTTACGTAACTGTGTTCGGTGTCTTACATGCCCTCAGATGAGCTGAGCTCTTGTGTCTGTTTAGACACTTTCTCCTTTAGTGTTAGTGCACAGCAGCAGCTACCCCAGCGTCTAGGAGCAGAGGGGAGCGCGTGAGGAACCTGAGCTGGGCAGGAGAAACGCGCCACATGCTGCAGGTACCCTGTGCCAAGCTCAGCGCTGAGTAATAGCGCAAAGGTAGCCATGTAAGAGTGGTTTTGGGGAATGGAAAACCCAGATGGTGGTGGTGCATTGGAAGCTTTTGCCTCCCTGTTGGTAGGTGAGCTGTGCTGTGGATGTGTATGGTTTCATCCAGGTGTCCAAGGCAACTAAGCTTGTCTGGCTTTGCAGGCTGTAAGCAATGAATGGGATAAGAAAATACCAACCAATAAATTACCCAGAGTTGACAGTGCTTCATTGACACCACAAGTACCTGTGTCTGCTTTGCTTCCCTGCCCTGCACCTCTGCTGTTGCCCCCTTACCTTAACTGAAGTGGATTATGAAAGCTGAGCAGCAGGGATGCTGTTGCACATTAAGGAGGTGATGGAATGGCCCCAGGCTGTTGTTCAGGGAGGTAAGTTCTTTATTCTCCGTCAGAAGTGTATGCTGTGCTTTAATGGGTTGTGCTCAGCGCTGTGGATGGGCTGCATGGGGGAAAGCAGAGACCTGTCTGCTTGAGCTGTCTGACACAGAGCTGGTTTCCGCAACTTCTCGAGGCATTTTGTAGGTGAGGGAAACTGTCCCAATGGACTGCCTCAAAACGTGTTCAAAAAGTATGTGTCTGGGTTGTCAGTTTTCAGCAAGCTTATTGAATTCGGGGGGGCTTGTTCCAGTACGGTGAGATGAAAGCATTGTTTTCACAAGACAGAGCTGCTCTGTGATTTGTTAAGGTAATAGAAGATGAAAATTTGTCTGGTTCTGGTAGCAGTTCACAGGCTCCGGTGCTACTGGGTGCAGCTGAGGATTGGGAGTCCTGCTGGGGCTGCCTAGGGGTGAGAGCTTGTGTGTTTTTTCTCTAAACCAGAGAAGCTGTGGATGGGCTGTCATGCCTTGTTATACCTGGGTTTCATGACACAGTGGTATCAGACTTCATGGCCAAACTCTGTGCAGTTGTAGGGTGTTTCTCTGTGTGTTCTGAGTCCTTCCACACCATTGAGTGTCTGCCCAGACACTGCCCACACATCACTTCACTTCTTTACCTGAACTTTGAAAACATTGATTTTTTTTTTTTTTTTTAACCAAGATCACATTCCAGCTTCTCTGTTGTTCGCCCCAGTATCTTGTAATGTAAATTAAGTGTGAAGGTGTGGTGTGAGATGGCGCTGTGACTGCCAGGTGAGACCAAGATGGAGCTGAGGGATGCTGAACTCTGCCGGGCTCCTTCTGGAAGCTGGGCTTCCCATCTCATCCAAAGCTGCTTCTGGGGTGGTGAAGTGGGTGCTGTGGGAGGGGAAACAGATAAAGCACTACAGGCAATATAAGTACTGTTTGTTTGGTTAAAAAAAAAAAGTTGAGTTTGTGTGAGAGGATGAGAGCCCTGTGGGTCATTTAGAACCAGAAACTCTGCAGGGAAGGCAGGTTTCTCTGCTCGCTCTCTGAGGCTGCAGAGGCCCAGCCTCTGAGTCACTGGTGACCTGTCCTACCTTACTTCTGTGTCTCAGCACAAGTGCCCACTGTCTGCAGTCTGGTTTGGAACACGAGAGCAAAAAAACACTGCTTTGGACTGGCAAGCTTATCGAGAACATGCTGGTAATGCTCTTTCTGCTTTGAATGCTTCCTTATTGAATCATCTTTAGGCATTCTTTTGTACTTCTGCTGTATTTAGTTAAAACACTTGAGTATTAAGGACATGCTGCATCATTTTTTGTTGGGAATGCTTTTAGTTGCGCTTCCTTTCTGTTAGGATTTTTATTTGTTAAGCTTTTGTTCTGATTGAAACAAAATCTGCTAATTTTTTTTTTTTTGGAAAAGCATCTTAGTTTTTCTTTTCAGTGTCATCTAGCTGAGGCTCACATATGTGTCTGAAAATAAGGCAACTACTTTTAAAAGGGGATTGGTTTTCTTTCTACACCACCTGCACTCGCAGAGCAGGCAGCTGTTTTGAGGAAGTGCATGGAATGGGTAAGGAAAGAGGATCAGGAATGGGTAAGGAAAGAAAGCAAACAAAAAGCTGTGTTAGTGCTGTAGGGTCAGAATGTGTTTGTGGTGGGTGGTGTCTGTGCGTGTCCCAGGCAGGTGGGGAAGGAGTCACACTCAAGCTAAGCTGCTGTCTGATCCCTGTGTTGGCTCCCCTGTCCCTTGGTTGTGCAGACTCCCTGTTGGTAGAGGCAGAATGTGCAAACCCGTTTGCAGTGCAGTCAGGTATCTCATTGGGACCTGAAAGGGTAGAATAGAGCAGGAGAGAGGGGAAAACGCCTTTACAAGTGAAATGAACATTTAAAGGTACTTAAAAACTATGAGAAGGTGGAGAAATAGTCACTCTCCTGACTCAGTGGCTTAAACAGAAAATGTGCAGGAAAGGGATGTGCAGTCTGGTAGTGAATAGTGGGTATTTTTGAAAGCTTGGAGGTAGGATAACTTAATATGGCAAACTTTTGATCCCAGCCTTGTTAGGAGGAGGGGGGATTCCTTATGTGTCTGGAGCTTGCCAGGAATGGGCAGAAAGACACTGTCTGCCATTTGGCTCTGTCAGACTGGCATAGCCTTCCAAAAGAAAGATAAATGAAACAATCTCTTCACTCATTAGGTATAATTGTGGCTGTTTCTGTCTCCCACAACAACTTGTAATTCAGATTGGCATTGTTTCAGCTCGTGGTGACAGCAGCGTGGAATTCTGTCTGCTGCGTGTTCAACAGGGATTTTTGGAGAGCATAAGTCACCAAAGCACAGTGTGGGGTGTATAAGTGTATGTGTGTGTGTATATATATATATATATATAAAAATGTAATTTTTGTACATGTTTAACAGGACAGTGGTACTGAGTCTTTAGATAGATGTTTTTATCTTTGCTTAAGTACCTATTTTAACTAAATTGCTGGGTTTTAATTGTAAAATTGATGTCAGCAGATAGAGAAGAGAGCCGAGAGCCTGAGGGCACCGCAGTGTGGGGGAAATGACTCTTGGGCATTAACGTATGCCTTCTGAGACACTTCTGAGAACTGCAGGCTGCAAATATTTATGATTCTGTAATTGATTTCAGGTATCTGTACTAAACATGATATACACCTTCGGTAAAGGAGGAAGCAGCAGTCTCTGTGATTGCCATTTTTTCCAGCAATGGTGCAGTTTATGGAGCATCGATTTTTAGCATGTGGTATTTATTCAGGAAAAAAAAAAAAAACAACCTTAGGTGGTAGGAGGCTTGACAGTCATGGCAAACTTTATTTTACAAAGTCGTCCTGACAGAAACACACAATAGGATTTCTTCTGTTGTTTGGGTTTTTTTTCTTTTTTTTCTTTTTTTTTTTTTTAATCTGTGTGTCTTGTTTTGCTATTAAAAAGTGTATCTGTGTTCCGTCTTGTGAAATGTTTTGAAACAGTCAGAAAAATCACCTACTCTGTTTAGGAGTATATATTGAATTAAATTACTGTTAGTAAGACAGAGACTACACCCACAACACCAACTGTGATGGGTGGAAGTGCAACCTGAGGATGCGGCGCAATAACGGTGAGCGCAATCCCGCTGTTAATGAACGGGATTAAAACTCGTGTTTGGGAGTGAGGGAGGCTCTCCACTGGGATGGAGTCTGTTTTGTGGCTGGCTTTTTGTCTCTAGTGGGTTGAAACAGAGCTCTCTCTCCCAGAGCCTTTCTGAAGCTGAGCGCAGATGATTTGTGTTCTCCCAGAGAGTAATTTGTCAGGAGATGAATGGCAATATGCTCAGTGTTTGCTGCTATAGCAAAGACAAGTCCAGTTAAAGACTTATTTCTTGGGGTAAAGTAATTTTTAAACTTTCCATCATAAAAAAAGTCATAAATACTGCTGCCTGGCCTAGATTTTTTTTCTGTCTCAAGTACTTTGGTGGCAAATTCAGGTGTGCAGGGAACGAAGCAGCCCAGAACTTCCAGCTGGGGAGGGCAAAGGTTGGTCCCTGGAGAGCACATGGCTCGTGAAAGGTCACTGTCTCAGTAGTCAGATGATTTGGGAATTGGAAAATTTATCTAGACGTTCCGATGTATTTTTAAATAAAACTTTGATGGAAAGTGGAAATTGAAACAAAATAAGCAAAAGGTTAAATTTCCCTGAAAGTAAGCCATAATTTTTCTGTAATAAAACTTGGCTGACTAAATGAAAGCTTTAGTGTTGATTTCTAGCAGAGGCAAAACCAAATTAAGCATTCAGTTCTAGTTCAGTTCTTTATTCTTTTGGAAAAGGCAGGTGCAGGGCATGTGGCACTTTTAATTTTTTTTTTTTTTTTTTTTCATTAGCAGAGAAGCAAATCGCATCCAACTCTCTGAGCACTGAGGATTTCTGTCTTCCTGTTGCTGCTTTGGGGCAGAGCTGGGAATGATGCTTCAGTGTCTAGTGTAAATGAGGTTTTATGGCCAGGCTGGATGGAGCTCTGAGCAACCTGATCAAGTGGAAGGGCTCCCTGTCCACATCAGGGGGTTGGAGTGTGATCGTCTTAAGGTCCCGTCCAACCCAAACCATTCCATGTTTCTGTGATTCTTTTGAAATTTCGTCTTGGGGCTAGGGAAAGGGGATGTGTGAGTGACATCCAAGAGAAGGTGGCAACTTGGAATGGAGCTGTGATGTGATGGGAAGGAGTTCTGGTGAGTGCCAGTGGAAACAGAAGAGGCAAACAAGTGAGCTGGTGTTCAGGAATGGGTTTGGACTGTAAATGTGTTCAGAAAGCAAATGGCTTCAAGCCTCTGATTGGCAGGGAGGGAAGAAAGGACTTGAAAAGGAGACATGATGCAACTTCGATTTCAGTTAACTGCAGCAGAAAAGGGTGTTTTGTGCCACTCTGACTGTGAAGGAAATAGGAGCCAGAAAGGAGAGGTAGACTTTAACAAGCAACAGGATGGAGACAGACGTAACAGAGGATTGTCAGGATTTGTTTTTTCCCTTAAAATCTGTAAAACCCTACTCCCATCCTTCAAAAAGCCTCTATATATTTAGGAACATCAATGGTAATATATCATGTCAAATTCGTTTGTTATATCTGCTTATATCATGTCTAATTTTGGCAGGAATTATAACACTAATTACATTTACTGTCAAGTTGATTGCCCCTTCCCTGTGCAGCTCTAGCTGAGTCTGTCTTGCTCTCTGTTTAAATAGGTGTAACTTTTTTTCTGTGGCTATTTGGAAGAGTCTTGACTGTGGAATACGCTTTCTCTGTGTCTGGAGAAATATCAGCTTGTCAGTCTTCCAGATGAGCTGTAACGACTTTCTTATCAGGGAAGGTTTAAAGCAGAAAGGTATTGATGGACTAGAATTATCAGATTTCATTTTTTTATTTATTAATTGGAGAGAGGGATTGGGATGTACAGGAGATATATATAAATATTCTTTTGGGCTATGTGTATGAGGTGTTTGCCATCTTGCAAAAGACCACCTATGTTAATTACTCTTTGAAATGAAAATGCAAGATGCTTTGTGGGGCAGTTCTGAGCATGACATGCTCTCTTGGTTTTTCGGGACATCAAATCAGCCTCTGTGTTTGACAGCTTTAAAATACAGATTAGATGAGGACAGTAAACAGTAGATACATTATTTTGATTCTGGAATGCTCTTTACAAATATTTCTGGAAGAAGCAACAGGGCAGCAGAGTAAGAAGCTGTGGGGAAAAAATGTGAGGCAGGAAGGTTGAGTAGGGAGTGAGGTTAGCAGGAATAAAGAAAATAGAACCTGGCACTGTGGCTTCACTGAAAATAATCATAGCAATAGGCATCCTCCTGCAGAGGAAGATGAAGGGAATGCAGTATGGGATGCACAACTTCTATGAAAGCAATTTCACATTTTTTTGCCAAAATAACTCTGGAAGGCAGAACCCAAACTGCAGTGGTTTGGAAGGGCAGAGTTTGGGAAGCATCTCATCCTGCAGAGGAGCACATTTGGAAGTGAAAAATGCGGAAATTACTTTTCCAAAATGGACTCCAATTTGAGGTTAGGATTAATGCCTGTCTGCCTTTAGGAAGATACAAATAGTTACTATTTTCTGCTAAACTTGAAAAGAAAAATCCGGATAACACTACTGGGACTGCGAGTTAAAGGTCAGAAACTCTGAATAGCAGCGTTAATTGCTCCCTTTAAAGGATATAAAGGATCAGAGTCTTTCAGGGCTTGCCTAAGGAGGAGAGCAATATTAATGTCAGTAAAGGATGGTACAGCAAGACTCAGAAAGGGGAGGGGCAGGTTTTTTTGCTTGTTACTCCAAAATAAGATGAGCATACAGTTGACTTAGGTGTAACCTCTGAAGTATTGCACTGTTGCTTCAGCTGTGTGTTGTGTTTAATACTTTTTATTCCATTGAGCAGGAGCAAAGTGCAAGAAACTATCAGCAGGATTAGATGTTGCAGTGCACACAGGATTTCCTTGGCCCATCCAGTGCAGAGAACTTCTTTTAGCTCTTTGCTAAGATTGTTATCACAGCCTTTCAGCAAATGATGCCACACTCAATTTCCCACCTTTTTAATCTTCAGGTTTGAACTGTTGTCTTTGCTAGTTGTGCTCCGTTTTCTTAGATGGTTAGTTAATGTTACTGACTAATTAAAAAAAAATATGGTGCCTCAGAATAAATGAATTATCTTAAGCATACTCCTCCTGTTGCTGATCTTTTACCATTAGTTCAGGCTATGCTGGAAAAATGTAAATATTGAGGGAATCAGTGATATATAATAGAACTTGATATTGCCATGGATTATGCCTTTTTAACATGGCGATAAGTTTAAGGAGCCCAGGTTTCCACAGCTGCCTGTAAGATTCTGTATAATGATAATGAAGCTATTTCTGCTTCCCTTCTTTCACTTACATATTCAGAAGATTACTTACATGCTTTTACATGCAAGGGAGGGTTTTGAAAATCAGAACGTTTTAGTGTTGAAGAAACAAACAAAAAGCTTTGCTGTATCTACAGTTAGATTTCCAAAGGAGTCCTTGTAAAAGCACTTGAGGCTAAAAATGTTGGGTTTTCCTTACTCCTTTTCTTGCGTCCTTTGCAGCATCCTTTAAGTAAAACCCTCTTGTCTCTAGATAATGAGGAGAGCTGAGGGGAAATTATCTTAATTTGCAAACAAGAATGCTTTTTAAATACTTATATTTGTTTTACTTTATAGCCACAGGTGGTAGATTTCTTGTTCTTCTCTTGATTTCATACTTGCTTCTTGATCTGTTGAAAAGGATTCAGATTTGGCTTTTTCAGTTAAAATAAGAAAAAGCACTTATCTGCTGACTATTTTTTGTTTAATTTCTAGGAGCTTGCCTTCACTGGGATAGATTTTAGATTTTGTAAGCAAATCCTGTTGGACTATGTAATGATGTGTTTGGATTAAGTTTCCTCCCTGTCGCACATTCTACAGGAAAATGCATTTTCTGTTAGTCTGGTAGATGGTTGTATAAGCTAGATTTTGATTGCTTCTGAAACACCAGGAGTCTCCTAGGCAATTCTATTAAATTCCAGGTAGTTCAAAGTTGGGGAGGGAAAGGAATTCACCTCCTCCCCTTACCCTGCCAGGCTGGCTCTCCTGAGGCTGGGCTCACGAAATGTGTGTGAGGCTGATGGGTGTAGCTGAGAAACGTCTCATGTGGGGCTCTTGGATGGAATGTCACAAGTAAAACATAAGGTTGCATACAAAAGATGGTTAAAAAGTTGTTAAAAACTTCAAGCTCTTTCAATATGCTCTTAGAGTTCCTAAGTGTTCTCAATTTTTGCCTTTTTCTCTCTGTAGTTTCGTGAGCTCTCTAAGGATGGTGTGAGCTTGCCTGTTGGATCAAATAACAATGAAGAAGGGAAACACTTAAGCTTTAACCTCAACTTTAAATACTTGAAGTATTTAATTCCAGTAAGCATATTAGAAAAAGTTCAGTTGTTATTTGGCAGAGCCAAGATTTACGTGCATAGGCTGGACAGTGAAGGCCTTGTCATGCAGGTATTCAAGATCTGGTGTTCTCCCTGTAGACTGGATTTTTGTGCTAACAATGTCTGCAATTAATGCATTGCTGAAAACACTTACGTTTTCTGTGGATTGAGATTCCTGAAAACGAATGGTTGCAAGTTGAAATATTGGCAGCCTGGCAGGGTATTTAAGCTTGCACTGTAGATTACTGTTATATTTGTTTACTATCTGGGGATGCTGCTTGCAGAGCTAAAAATCCTCTGAGCTGATCATTATCAAGCTTTTAAAAGGAGTAGCGAAGGAGGAGTGTCAAATTCTATCTGACATCTGAATAAAGAGGTTTTTTAAAGTGAACTTATCTAAAATTTAAAAAAAAAATTACAGTAACTAGTGTCTGACCTTTTAATTAAAAGTTCACTATTTTTTTAGGAGTTAGTTTTATCAAGATACTTTTGCAGTGTAATGCTCTTGGTGCCAGAGCTTTTTGTATTCTCCTCAACGGATAAATGATTAATGATCTCAACGCTGCCTTCTGGATCACCTTGTAAGAGGTCTCCTTCATCAATCTGGCAAGGGGATTGTATGGCAGTTTGCACCCTAATTACAGTCCCCAGCTGGGGATGTGCTGCTTAACAGATTACTTGTAGCAGAAGTAGAGTCAGTGCAGATATGGATGGCCACGGAGTTGTTTGATGCCCGGGTTCTAAAATTAGATTTCCTTCCAGAAAAAAAGCATCCACTTCATATAAGCAGTGCAGCAGATAAAAGCGTTTAGCTGGAATTAACTCTGTAACTTAAAGGTTTAATAATAACACCGCTTCTGTGTTTCCCTGTTTTCATTGTTTCCTTTCCCTTCTCTTGCGGTCTTATAGACCAGGGCGGTATTGCAAGCCAGAAATTTTATTACCAGTGGAAACATTAAGGTATTCCACAGGGCAAAACAAAAGTGATTCAAAAGGTGCTTTTACAGATAATAAGTTTTAGCATTGAGCAGTTTACCCAGAAGGCAGCAGATTATTTCTAGTGGTCTGTCGTTGTTGTTGTCCTTCTTTTTCTGGCTCATTTGTGGTGTAATGCTGCTGCTCAATTAAGATGTATTTCGGTGAAAACCATGAATGACAATGTCCACCGAGCATATTGCTAAGCATATACATCCGTGCCTACTGCTCAGGCTGACAACTCTGAGTGTGCTGCTGAGAAACAGCTCATTTAAGGACTAGGGCATGGAGGAAAACTTGCACAGGATCCAGCCTAACACTGAAGCAAAGTGCTCATTTGGTTTTTGGTGACGGGAGGATTTTAGGCTTGGGAAGGATGTAGTTGCCAAATGATTTTCCAGGTATGTATCAATGTTTTAGTAGTTAATATTGCCAAAACAGATAACATTGTGAATATCTTGACAATCTGGGAAAAAACCCTTAAAGTTTTGGTGTTTTTTTTTTTTTTTTTAAATGATAATTTATTTTCATGGTCTCAGAATCATCTGGGCACTGGTAACTTCCTGCTGAATGACATTTATTGGAAAGCTAGGGGCAGTGGAGAGGGGTACCTGTAGACTAAGGATGGAGGTGGAATATTAACGATTTGTATTTATATCCCGAAGAATACCAGAGTTGAAAATTGCAGGGATTAATATTTGTGTTTAGGACAGTAGAAATCATCAGTAGTGCAGTGGCTGCTGTGAAGGTGTGGATGTGTGTGTTTGACATCGTCTAACTTGGAAGAGGAGGAAGAGTCTTTACTACTCAGTGAAAAAGCAGTTGGCTATAACTGACCTGTGTTTTAGTGCTGTGGAATGGCAATGAGTCTGGACAGTCTTCTCCCTGTCTGGGAGCTTGTCTTTTGGAGTATGGTAAGGAGATGATAGGTGTGTGTGAAGCAGGAGTTTATCTTGTCCTAGGTTTGGAAGAAAATCTCTGAAGTTTTTACTCCTCGAGATGGCCAGATAGTGATTGGTTATGGTGTATTTACTCTTTCTGGGTTTCCCTCCCCATGAGAAGTGAAGGAATTGACTATAGAGTCACTATATTTCTGGGAAATCACATGCACTTTATGGTGAAAACACTTCCAAGAGATGGTTTGGAAGGCTCTGGTTTCTTTGACCCAGGTTTGCCCTAAATTGAGACTCGGGGCTTTCCCTGTTCTGCTTCCCTCTTGCTCCTTTGGCTCCCACCGAAAGTGAACAGTCCTTCAGTGCTTCATCCTCTCAGCTACAAACTAAAGGCTGGCTCTTCAGCTTCTTTTATTGTCTTGTTAAAAAGCAGATGCAGTGTTTCCTCCCTATCAGTCTTTTAGATGGGGGAGCAGCGTGGTTTGGTGTTCCTGTGAGCTTCATCACTCTTCTGTTTGCAGAAGCAATTGGAAGCAAATGATCCAGGTCGTTGTTATTACTCATATTTTGTTTTTTTCCAGTTCTGCAGCTTCAGCTCCTTATTTGAGCTCCGTTGACACGTCATGAAGCACCACATTTCAGTCTGTGGTCATGCATATTAATAATCAAGGCTGTTGCAGAGCCTCTCCCTGATCTTGGTTTTCCACGGTGGCTCTCTTGGGTTTTGTTCCAGGACAAATACATTGTAGGTACTCAAGAGGAAAACATTTTCTCCTAAATTATTTTAGCAAATGGAAACTCTTTTTTACTCTGGCTGAAGACTTTGTCTTGGCTGTAAGCCGGAGAGATTTAAACATTTGCAGTTCTTTTTTATGTTTCAAACCCGTGCAGCATATTTTAAGTGAGCGAGCAGTCTGTCAAGTTACTAGAAATCATCACTTTGCCAGAGAGTTATCAAATGGATGTGAAAACAGGTGTTTGTCAGATTTTTACCTTCTGGACTGAATATTTTTGATGTTTGGGAACTTTTATCTGCAGTCAGCCATTGTGCTTTGTAGAGGAGAAGGCTTAATTCAGATTATCTGAGCAATCAGGGAGCAGAGATGCGGTTCTGTGATTCATAATTGAAATTTAGCCTTTAGATTAACTTCATTAGTATGCTGTTGAACAAGGACAGGGTGTTAATAAATGAAAAAATCCTTCTGGGTTTAAGCACCAAGAACCACAATAGGTCTTTGCAGTTCATTGAATGAATTTTTTATTTTTGCTGTGACAGCATTATTTTTGATTTGACCATGCTCTTTTTGTCTTTATTCCTCTAAATTGTAAAGAGAGAAACAGAGAGAAGTTTTATCTGATGTGAGATTAAACTGAAAATTCTTCTACTGAAGCCACATTTATAAGCCCCTCTGAGATTAAGAAAAGAAACATCAAAAAACAGACTTCAGTTTCTTTTCTAACTGATGATTTAGAGTAATGAGTGAAACCTGACTTAGGTTCTTCAAAGATGTGAAACTTTCCGAGGAAGTAGAGACTACAGAATCTTCAGTCATTATCTTAAAAATGTTTATAAAATGTTTATCCTACTGAGATGACAAATACTAATTTCTAATTACTTTGTAAATTCTTGATCTTGAGTTTAATTAAAGGACTTTTCCAACGTAAATGGTTCTGTGTATATCTCACAGTAGTCCATGGGCCATCAGCATAGAAAGAAGTACTCAGACTTCTCCAAGTAGAATTTTCTTGCTTGAAATGTAGCTTAATGTAGTTGAGTTTTAAATGACTGTGCTGTAATGTAGGAAGATATAATTTGGGTTTTTTGTAAGACTTTTTTGAATTTTTATGCTATGTTTTATATATGTTGCATGGTTTTATGAAAGATTTTGATAGCGTCTCATTCATTAGTCGTAGAGCAGTACTAAGAAATTAGGTTCACAAGAAAAAAATTTCGGTCGCCAGAACAAAAAGAAGATTATTAGGGATTTTTGGTTCCTTCCCATCTTCACAGTTGCTCTTGATCTCCCTAAAACCTGTAGCAGAATATTTTGAGTTGTCTGTACACATGCTTTTCGGCAAAGAGTCTTGCACTTGATGTAATCCTCTGTGCTTTGAGGTGACGAGGCATCTGCTTCAGCAGGGAGAGATTACGGATGTAGCTTTTTTTTCCTGCATCCAGCCTTGAGGGAAACACAGATTGCTGAACAACAGAGCAGATTGGTGTCTGGTGCTTGAAAGGCTGGGAGCTGAGTTTGAACTCCTGCACGGAGTCTGTGTGGGCCTGCAGGGGTTTGGGAAGCTTTGGGAATTGCTGCGGCTGACAGTCTGGGGCAAGGACAGTTTGGAAAAGAGAAGTGAAGAGAGGAGCAGAAAATCTGTGTTATAAGGAGTGGTGTGTAGAGTCCTTCAGTATCTGGGAATAGCACAGGTAATAGCACAGGTTCTGATCTGACATACATGAACGCTATGGTGCATTTTTCCATAGGGTTTGGCATCAGGAAACACATGCTTAAAAAACGCTAGAAAGTTGTGACTGAGAAAACATAGTTTGTATGAGGCAGCTTAACATGGATTGTAATAACTTCCATTGTTTATCCCTATCTGAGTCCTAACCAGCAGACATAGTTCACCTCCCAAAATGTCTGAATTCTCACAAAAAAGCTGTTGTTGGGAAACCTTGACTTTAGATACGCTGCTGGACTGCTGTGGGGGAAAATTGAACTATGAGTGGTTTCTAGCTTACTGCAACCACTCTGTAGGAGAAGTGAAATACTTTCCCTCCAGAGGGATCCAGGCCCAAAAATACAAATTAAGAAATTATTTTAAACATGCTTCCTTTTCTTTTCTTTCTTTTCTTTTTTTCTTTTTGAAATATTTGCTGTGCCTTTGAGCAGTGCCCAGAATATAACATACTGTGTTCAGTTTTAAGTAGGGAAGCCTAATCTATTAAGAGCCTCCATTTTTCTGGGAGAAAGTGGTGCAGAGGGAAAGGAGAGAGAGAAAAAGGAGTAAATTAGAGAACTATGGACTTCAGATAACATTTAGCTATAGTCCAATAGTACAAAGTTTGAATGATGAACTGCCTGCTTGAAGACCAAAAGATAAACTCGATCTCCCCGTAATCATTAACATTACACTTGATAGATGCTGTGAGAGCAAGCAGTTTGTGAAGATACTTGAATAAAGGGTGATGATGGCTTTGATTCACTTAATGAAGTGTGGTTTCCAATAGGAAAACTGTGTGAGAGAAATATGTGAAATGTCTAAAGAGATTGGGGGAAAAAAAAAAGTTTGCTTTTCAGGGCACCACTGTTGATGTTTCATTTTGACAAGATGCTGTAAATAAATTCCCTGGAGATGCTCAAGAGTCAAATATGCTTTCCAGTATTTTGTTTTCTATAATTGAGAGCATTTCTGTTTACCAGCATTTTTTTATTCAGCTTGATGCTTAAGTTGGGAGGAATCTCCCTTGGCAGCACCAGCAGGGGAGTATGTTTAACCTTTGCACACTCTGGAGAACTTGGGTCTGAGCAAGGGCACCACTGCCAGGTCTTGGCTGCCCTCACTCAATAGATTTGCCATTCTGAGAGAGAAGTACATGAACTAGAGATCACGCTTAGTTCAAAAGGCAAAATGCAAATAGTCATTTATCTACAAGATCTGAAATAGTAAAATCCTGGATGGAGAAATGAGAGAAAATCTTCACCTCCTTGTTCATTTGCAAAGGTTAAACTGGGAAGGTTTGTCAGTGTGATGTGTTGGAGCCTCTCTTGATATGATGGGGGTCAAGTGTTCCTCTTGCATTCTTGATGCTTCCCATGGTGTTAACTGGAGAATATTCCTGAGTATGCTGGTGTTTCTGGCTGGTCTGGTGAAAGGTGCAGACAAATGTAACCTTTTAACTATAATCAAGTTTGTTTTTCTTACTCAGGGGTTAGTGTGACCAGTCAGCTGAAACAATGATGCTTTTTCTTTTTATTTATGCAGGTGAGAGGGCTCGAGGAAATGGCCTTAAGCTGAGATAGGGGAAATTCATATTAGGTATAAGAACAAAGTTTTTCACTGTTAGGTTGGTCAGGCATTGGAAGAGGCTGCCCAGGGAGGTGGAGTCACCATCTGTGGAGGTGTTCAGTCCATAAAAGCTCTAAAAAGCCGTAACCCATGGATATCCTTATTCTAATGAAAAATTACAATAGAAAGTTTTGTTTCTGTAAGCATAACCACAAGTGGAGACCTTTCAATGAACTGACAGCTTTTCTGCTCTGTCCTCATTCTCTCTGCCACTTTTTCCACTCATCATTTTTTTTTTGTGGCCACGTCCAAAAGATGAAATGCAAAATGGGAAAATGTTGAAACCCACTGAGGTCAGTATGCGGTTTCTTGTTGATGCAAATGGGAATGCAAAAGCTGGAGGTCCTGTCCTTAGCTTTAAATAATTTTTCCCCTGTATAGAAGCACTGCCTGGAAATAGACTGTCAACATGCCTTGAAAGAATTTAAGCAAAAATGAAAAAGCAAGAGTAGAGTCTGCTTCTGGCTTTTAGTATTATTATATTGATATTCCAGATTTTCATATCATCCTTTTCTTAAGCAATTCACAGAGTCACAGCCTGAATTTTTAAAACATCTGCTCATTTGTGGAAGGTATCCTGGTAGGCTGTTTCTGTTGAAACAGAGCTTAATCTCTGGCTTCACTGATCCTCTCTTTTAGTCAGAGCTGCCACTTAGTTCAGGTCAGTTCAGGCACACTATAAATCAGGACCTTCTCACTAGTCAATCAGTGATTGATTTAGTTTTGCAGCACTCAAAGGCAGTTGTTTCTGGTTTAAAACTGAGTTAATGTGGCCTAACGTTAATGTAGGGTTGAGCACATCTCTGGGAGCTTGTGGGTTCTGGAGTCAAGACTTTGTTACTGATTTGCAGTGAGGACATAGGCAAATAACTTTATGACTTAATGTAGAAATGCCTGCTGTGCTTCATTCTTTCTCCCTTCAGTCTTTCTCCCCCCGCCCCCCCATATGTTAACTTGAGTTCTTTAAGGCCCTGGAGTTGGAATGTTCAGAGTCAGGTGGCTTCCCTAGTACCTGGAAGTACCTAGAGATGGAAAACCATTCACCCTGGTGTGTGCCTCAGATGGAGACATCTATGCTAGTGGAGCTTTAAAAAACAAAAAGCTATGTTTGCAAAGGTCTTTAACACTTTTACAGACTTACTTTTCAAAGTAAGACCGAATGGAATCTTTATTTTCTTTTGAAGGTATGGAAAGCCTCCATCACCTTCCATGCCCTGTCTACATCACAGCCCAAATATTGGAAGCCCTCAAATCCCTTGTGGTACTGAATAGTGGATAACAAGTGCATCATGATGGGACTGAACTTTCTATGATAATATTAAAAGTACTTGGCAGGGACCAAATTCTCTGATGTGCAGTTTTGGTTTCTGTGCCTCCTACTGCACAGTTACTCACACATCATGGTATTCCTGTGGAGGGAAGAGCTTATATGTGAAGGAATTGTATAGGAATTGGAAGTGTATATACTTGTGCCTCTCTGGGTTTCAGAGTTATCTCATGTATGGTCTGTAACCTTTCTATAATCTCAGAAAATGGGAGAGCACTGCTGGTGTGAAGATGCTAAGCATTTTGGCTTATTAGTAAAAAGAGAAAAATCCCTTGAAAAACATCCACTTTTTAAAATGCAGCAAAGTTCAGACTTCTGTAATGGTTTCAAAATTTAATATGCTTTATAAGTAATAACAAATAAAATCTGTTTTCCTGAGGCAGATGAAACTACAAGGATAACAGATAGCAAATCAAAAGAAAGCAGGAAAAGACTTTCATCCTCCTGTTTCCCCTCTTGCAGTCTGTGGATCTTCTGCTGTGGTGTTCTCCTACTTTGAAATTGCCTCATTTAGATTGGTCTGAAGTTATTGCTGCTGAGAGAGAAATGTTTTTTTACATTACAAAGGTGTTTCATTTGACTAGTCTTGGAAGGTGGGTATTTTTTCAGGAGTAGTTCCATTTCCAAAAATACAAGCCAACATCTCAGTTGAAGGCAAGTAAGGAAGTCCAGGAAGTATATTTTCTGACAGTACATGGTATTTTTTTTGTTTTTCAGGATGACTAAAATTCTGTTCTATTGAAATAATGATGAGGAAATACTTCTGATTTTCTGGTTTGGGGGGAAAAAAAAAGTGAACTATTCTGTCTGATCTGTGGAATATACTTGGAACAATTCCAGAGCAGTGAGGGATGCTGTGGATGGCGAACAGGATTCTGCAAGGCAGACTGCTCTCGGTGTTCAACAGAGTGTCTCTAACTTATTTAGCTCTTTTATGTCTCAATATTGGGTATTTGCTGGGGAGTGATGGCTGCTGTTGTGTGCTGGGATTGCTGCTGGTGTCACAAGTGACTGGATTGATGATTCGGTGCTCCCTGTGCCAAGCTGACGTGGCACACACAGCCACAGCCTCAGCTCTCCTGCAAGGGCACGAGCAGAGACCCTGGCAAAGCTGCACTTTAGTCCAAAAAGGTTCTTTCTGAGCATCTTTAGCTTCTTTAAATATGTGCCTGTATTTATGCCAGAATTTCTGAGTAATTATTCTGTTAAAACAGTATTTGAAGTAACTAAAACAAATGAGGTGTGATAACATTAAATACAACTGAATTTGCATAATCTGTTTAATAGATACGAATTGTTACTGTGTTTAGTTTAATTTGTCATCATTTGCCCTGCTTTACTATTGTTTTGGATCCAAAAGAATTAATGTCTAAATACTTACTCCTCTACAGAGGCTTAATGGAATCCATAAAGGAGTTGGTTGCCTGACTCAGGAGTTTGTCTGCTCTTGTTTCCACCTCACCTCCTCCTTCCTGGTTCCTTCTTGCTACTTTGGACTTTGACCATGACAATACTCGAGTGGCAGCAGCTGTAGAGATGAGAATGAACTGAAGCCAGCCCTTGTAAAGCAGGGAGTTAATAAGATATTTATAAGGATACTATAGATAGGTATTTTGGTATCAATATATGCTATTAAATAATGTATAAGGTATTTACAGGAAAGAAACTTCAGCTCTGCAGAAGCAACTGCATGTACAATTACATGGCAACAAGCATCACATGCTGTGTTGTAGGTATAGGTAATGTTAGGCTGTTTAAAAACAAGTGGAAAATTGCTCTAGAAGTCCAGAATGGGCTAAATGCCATCGCAGATCTTGAAGCAGGTTATAAAATTGTTCAGAGAAATCTTTGGAGGTAGTAAACAGAATTTAAAAGCCCCACGTGACTTTGAACTTGAGAATTGGAGCATCTTCTGTGAGAGATTTGTCAGTGTGGGAGAGCAGTGTTTTAGTGAGCTACCCCTGGAATAGATCCGTGGGGAGCTCAGGATTATTGCAAACCTCTCCACCAAGTGCTGGGAATATTTGTTCGGCCTCGCCTTCTTTAATAGAAGAAGTAAATGGTTGTATGATAGGACTTTGGAGATTAAATAATGGGTTTTGATTATATGGAAGAAAACGAGAACTACTCAGCAGTGTGGAAGATTGGTCTTCAACTCCAGTAAGGCAGGTGGCAGAAATCCCTGTGTAAATGTTAACACTTAATAAAATCAAAGCTTTTCTTTCTGTAGTTTTACCATGTTAACAGGAGAAAGGGTGAGAAGAGTTTAATAATTCATAATATAAACAATACTTTGGCTTATAAGGCAATTTCTGTTCTAAGGCATTAGGGCATGAGTATGTTTTCTAATTCATACATGTAATCAAAACCAAATGAAAACAAAACCACAAACAAGCAAACAGACCCCCCCCCAATTCCCTCTAACAAATCCCAAACCAAAAAATCCCCTGAAAATAAACAATCCAAAGGTGTGATAGATGTCTGCTTTGATCTGAGAAGTCTTGTCCCATGTCCCATCACCTTGTATTTAAGCTGCTTGTTTTTACAGAATTTATTTCAAGATTGTGCTTGTTTGGAATAACATAATAAGTTGTAGGATGAAAAGAAAAAGGGATAGCAGAGCCAAGAGGAGCAGTTGAGCTTAAGAGAGGTGGGGGTCACTGTGTGCAGAGATGTCTTAGGTGACCACTGTGCTGGAGGCAGTGCTGGGCATGTGCAGGAGATGCTTTTAAGGGCACATCCCTCTCCTGGGGCTTTGGAGAGAAATTGCTCCTGCCCTGGTTTCTTCTGCCTTCAAAGTGCTACTGCCAAACCTGCTTTTATTTGGCTTCCCAAGGGTTTGTTCTGGGGAGAAGCCACCTCAGAGAGCTGCTGGCAAGGACCTAGTGCAACCTTCAAGTGTTTCTTAATCAATTCCCTCATTATTCTGTCATGGCTCCATCCTGGTAACCTCTGACAGGGATTCCTCCCTCAAAACGACCTGGAATTCAGTGAGTATAATACACTGCTCATGATAATGCATGCACTAATTTCAGATTAAAATTAATGTTGTCTTTGATGTTGCAAAGGTTGAATTCGGAGTAGGTAATTGATTCTTGAGTTGAGAAGGTGTCTTCAAAGTTCTTGGCAGTTCCTGATGGTTCAGGTTGCAGGTGTGTCCTGGCTGTTCCACTTGCAGACCAGCCTGGTGGGTGGAGGTACCAGAAGAGGACGTGTCACATGAGCACAGAGAAACAGCAAAAACTGAGTGGTTTGGGAGTTTTTTTGCCTTTATTCTAAAACCCCCAGGGTTTCATGGAGTTGCAAAGTGCCTGTATAATTTTTTTTCATTTAGAATTATGTAAATTAAAATATGCGTGGGAAAAATAGATAGCTGATTTGCAACTAGTACTAGATAATTTGCTAATTACTTGTGTTTTCCAGTGTGTAGGATTATCATTTTAGAATTAAAAAAGTTGCCTCCAGAAGCTCTTTTGAATTTGATTTTATAGAAGGTAGTGAGGGTTCAGATATTCATCCTTGGAAATACATTTCAGGGCTGCTTCACCACCCTGAAATGATTCCATCATCCTCTCATTCTGGGTGGAAATACCATGGATTGCTGGCTGCTTGTGTTAATCAACATTATTGGAAGTTTATTGCCCAATAGCAAAGAACTCTGACATTAACAGGTCCAATCTATGTTGTTAAAGCTTTGTGTGGTGGAAGCTACCATTTTTAATGTGGAATTGCCTCCTGTTGTTACAGCACTGGGCACTGTCATGAAGATAAGTAGGAATCTCTAAATAATACTAGCCACAACATAAAAAAGTTTATATGGTGTTTTGGTTATTAAATAAGTATGTAAAGTCTTTTAAATGATAGCTTTCACTAAAATTGTGCTATGACAGATTTAGTTATTTAATAAGTATTTGAAGTATTTTGAATTATACCTTTCACTGTAAAAGTGCTATAAGAGAATAAATGACACCTTTAACGTTTTGTTTCAAAGTTTTTATGTCTTCCTGATTAACCAAGTGTATTTTCCTTGTTACTTGATTGAGACCAGCAAAAGTACTATTTTAATCCATTTTTGGATAAAGTAGTAAGAGTGTGATGTGCAGCAGTCTGATGAGATGTTAATTCATTGTAATATTGTTGTCAACAGACTTCTAATAACTTTAAATACATCTTTGTCATATTAAATGTTCATGTGTAAGTAGAATGGGAAAGGTTGTTTTCAAATTCAAGGAAAGTGCAAAAGAGTGCTATTTGTCCCTAATTAAATATTGAGGACTTTTGTATTAAATAATTAATTGGCCAGCTGTACTGCAGTGGAGTGGTGGAGAAATGATAAAACCCTGCATTTGCACTTAAAGACTGGTTTTGGGCAGTCAAGTGACCTGTTGCTAAACTAGTTGGAAGGAAGGAAGAGACTTAAATAAAAATACTTTTAGTGTGTTTCCCACCACTGCTGATCCAGGAACAGGACCCTCAATAATAATTTTATATATAAGTGCACTGAGGACCTGTTTCTGACTTCTGTTTTCTGAAGGAGTCCTGGAAGTCTAGAAAGTCTGTAAGGCAGAGGAGAGCACGAAATGCTCCTTCTGTGTGATAAGTCTGTATGAAAATTGGTATTAAACCCATGCAAACGGAAGCTGAGGTTGATAGAACTGTTGTCAGTTTTACAGACAACTTTGAAGCAGACAGGTACCAGAAGAAGTGAACATGTTCTTTTACAATGTGTAAATTAGTCCTTGTCTGTTGAGTAGGAAGTATAAAAGTAAAAGGGATGTATGAGACAAAACGCTCAGGTCTGTTTTGAACGCTCCATAGATTCAGTTCAGAACAGGTAACTGCAGTATAAAAGATGCCAGGGCAGAGCTTTAGACATGGAAATGTTGGGCTACCCCTGTGAAGTTGTTGTGGGTCCATAAGGCCTCAGAAAAATCAAAGTGTACGTGTGGTGTGAGGCTCTGTCACATTATCAGTTGGTCCAACGCCTTGGGGCTTGGGGTTGTATTTGCAAGCTAATCATAGAAGGTTTTGGGTTGGAGGGGACCTTAAAGACCTCCTGGGTCCAACCCTCCTATTGTGGACAGGGACAAAAGCTTTATTATGAACCTTATGAGTTGCTTTGAGGAATGTGCCTGTTGGGAACTTCGTGTATGTGTCATTCCAGACATCATGAGAGGTGATGTGATGGTTCTGCCCTATTTGCTTATCCTCCCTCTTCCATCCTGTCTCCTACCCCTCAATAAGTAACTGATAAGTTGAAGGAAAGATCAACCCCACATCTGAAGATGAATGATGTGACAACAGCTGACCTGGGCACAGATTTGTCAAAAATCATTTTAGCTTGGAAACTGAGGGTTTAAACAATTATGAGAGATGTCCTGGAGTGGCATCTCAGTATTTTGTATCTGAAATCTCTCTCTCTGCTGCTGTACCCAAGGGAGTCTCAATTTTTGGCATGTAACTGAGTAGATGGATTTTTGTGGGGTTTGGTTATGTTGTCTGCAGTGTTTCAGATCTAGATCACAGCAGATGTGTGCTGGTGCATTTGGCTCGGGTTAATTGGATTATGAGGCTTAAGGAATGGAAAGCATGTTCATCTGGAGCAAAGAAAGATGAGACTTGTGGCGTTTGACACAAAGGACAGTGATGTCCACGATCTGTTGTGTATTTCTGCTTCACTCTACTGCCCTGACTACTGGGTTTTACTCTGGGCTTGCTTTGTTACTGGGTGTTTGAAGTTGCTGGTAGTGTTTGAGGAGAATTCAGAGATGCTTTATGGTTTAACTGTAGGTTAAACTTCCACCACACATCTCTGTGGCTGTGGGACTGAGAACAGGGATGCTGGCAGTTCTTCCTTTGTTATGTTCCTTGAATATATTAGATAGGTTTTTTTCCAAAAGAGGAGCTGTTGTTAATTACTGTTGTAATAAATATTGCGGTTGAGTTAATGAGACCTAAAATTTCCAGATTTCATTGGCATGTCATAAAGCTACATCTTTTAATAAGTGTGAACTACTGTAAAAAGTAGCAAGACTTACCAAAAATGGACATAATGCTGTGCCAGGGTGCTAACACGCCATAAATTCTGCCAGTATGTCACATCGTGACATTTAGTACTTCCATTATTCTGTTTGTTGGCCACTTCTGAGCAAAGAGTATTAATGAGAACTACATAAAATGTTTTTCGTTAAATACCAGTGACTTTCAGGCCGCTTTATGTACAGAATTTACGCACTCTTTTTTGTCCCTTTTTTTTTTTTTTCTTCACCAGGCATCACATATTCCCTCTGAATATTATCTGTGTGTGTGTTATTTGTATTTATATTTTAAATTATTTAAGTTTTGACACATACAATGAACAAGGCTGTATGGGGCGCATAGCACAGACCCAGGAATATGCAATGAAGACTGTTGTGTGCCAGAGAGAGGCATTGTTTAACACAGCAAACTGAAAGTTGTTCTCATTTCTTTTATGGGAAACCAAAGTTCACTGAGTGGGAAAGTCTACCCAAGACTCATATTTGTTCTCATAATACTGTGTTAAGAGATCTTTCACTTTGTGAAGACTGTGTTGCAAAGTGAGTTTCAGTTCTTCCACTGACTTTACAACAGTTGAATCCTTCCTCCAGTTTCTGAATTGCATATGTGCACCCATAGGGACAGATTCCATCTTTTGAATGTCTAAAACTTTTTCCAAAATCCTTATGCAAAATACTTTATCTGAAAACTCTAATTGCAACTGAGACAGCTTAATGAAATATTCTGGGCTTGATTGAAGTTCTTCAATAATTTTTTCATGTTCCCAGCAGAATTTCTGGTAATCCACCAGAGAAGTCTGTAGCTGGTAGGATGGGGGTGGAGATTTAGATTTACTTAGGATGAGGGATGCCTGCATTCAGATCAGCTCTTCTTGGCTGCATTCAGATCTAGGACTTGGATTAATATTTGGGGATTCAGTTGAGTATTTTGAATAAGGAGCTGTGGTGAGGTGCATCTCTCTCATGTTTTTGATGTAAAATATATGTGAGGATAACTTTCATAATCCACCAGAACATAAAAAATTACAGGATGAGATAAACCACTCCTGTTCAGTTTTAATGACAGTCATGGGTGAACCCTGCAGCTCCTGAGTGCATAAGACAAGACATAACTGGGAAAGTTGCTTTAATTTGGCTCGAAATATGGCTTGTCAAGAAGCCTTATAAGCAACTTTAACTGTATTGTGCAATGGAAGGAAGCTATTACTTACCTAATTGCCTGGATTTTCATTAATAATGTAAAATTCCCTGCTTTTTTATTCTTCCAGGTGATTAACTGAAGATTTTTCTCAGCAATCTCCCCTGTTTTGGGAGAGGAGCAATGAGCAGTCCAATAGATCTTTATCTCTGCTTTAGAAAAAAGGAATTGATGTGATTAACCTTTAGAAAAGATACCATGAATGTTAACATCTCATAGTCTAGCTGTGCTGAGCCAGTGCTGAACTGTTGGGAAGAAGGTTAATGACAGATCCTCAGACTCTAAAAGACTTTGGAGCTCTTTCCAGTACCTGAAGGGGCTCAAAGAGAGCTGGAGAGAGACTTTGGCCAAGGGCAAGCAGTGGTAGGACAAGGGGAAATGGCTTCACGCTGACAGAGGGCAGGGTTAGGTGGGATATGGGGAAGAAATCCTTTCTTCTGAGGGTGGTCAGGCGCTGGCACAGGTTTCTTAGAGAAGCTGTGGATGTCCTGGAAGTGTTCAAGGCCAGGCTGGATGGGGCTTGGAGCAACTTGGTCTCATTGAAGGCATCCCCAGATAGCAGGGGAATTTAAATGAGGTGGTCTTTAAGGTCCCTTTGAACCCAAACCATTTTGTGCTTCTGAGTTGATCTCCCATGATTTAAATACAGATCACAGTGCAAATTGGAGATTGTTGGATTTTCACTGCTTTTAACTTTTGGTCTAAAACAGCAGCAAAACTTCGGTTTTTCAGAACCTGCACTGAAATTATTAAATTTAGATGAACAGGCCACTCAGAGTTAGAGATGTGTGATTTTAGCGAGATGCTGGGGTAATATAATGAACTATAACAGCAGACCTTGAGTATTTCCTGTGTTTACTGGAAGCTGGAGATGGTGTGGGATGGTGGAGATGGCCTCATTATTTTAGTTATGTTGGCTCATCCTTAAATTTTACTTGAAAAGGTGTCTGTGTATTGTGCACTGCCATGGTGGGTTTTTCGGGAGAGCAGCAGTTTGTTGGCTGGATTGCTAATGGCCATGGTGGGATCTTCCTTCATGAATTACCTTTCTCTCTCTGGGTTAGTGCCATTACCTTAACAAAGCATGAAAACTGCTAATTGCTAGAGCTAACAGCTTACCTTTGTGTGGAGCCATCAAAGAAATGTTGTATATAAACCACATGTGGCATTAATTGGCTTTTATTGGTTTATCTTAATGATAGTCTATGCTTAAGGTAATCACGGGAATCCTTTTACCTGATAAAGGCTGGGGTCCATGAGCAGAATATCTGGATAAAGGCAATGACTGTTGTTTCCATTCAAAAGATTGCTGTGCTCCAGCGGTCGCGTAAAAGACAGAATTCTCAGATGTAATATTTCTTAGAATTTATTTTCGTAGAGCTGTTTCTATGGCAGTTGTTATTTTCTGTGCAAATGGTGTGGTGAAAGTCAAATGGGTGAATGTTTCCTGAGGCTGAAGAAGCTTAGCAGAGCAACTGTTGCTGACTTTAAAGCAAAGCAGTCAACATCCATAACTAATGCCTCAACTTTTTAATGTGATTTTTAATATTTAAGTAGGAAAGAATGCTGTGAGATTGTATAATCAATGCAGCTGATAGATTTTAAGAAGTAATATTTTATTGAAAGTACTGCTTTTTTCAGGTTTCAATCCGTAATCATTCAGTGCATTGTTTTTTCGATAACCATGTGTTCATTATTTTGTTCAGCCAGCCTTGACCTAAAGGGTTGATGGATTAAACCTAATTCTAAGCTATTGCTTTATTTTTCTAGATATAATATTAAATCCAGGGATACATTTTAAGTGCAGAAAGTTGTGATTACCATGGTTGTCAGAATCCAAGTAGAAATGTGCATTCCAAAGTGGGCTACAACTTTGGAACAACTTTATAATTGCAGTGATTTTGCTGTTCAGCTGTAAAAGAGGAAAACTTGACAGCAGGTCCGTGGAAGTTAAAAACAAAAAACCCCTGAAGCTTATACTTAAGCCCTGGCAATCACAAAACGATTTGTGTTTTGAAGCCCCTCCTGCAGTGGGACGTCCCCTAGGATGGGTTCCTGAGTGAACTCTGAGAGCCTCAGTGCTGTGTGCACGTTTCTGTCCCGGTGCCTTGGCTCCGTGTCCCTGTACTCGCTGGAGTGTTCGTGTCTCCTCCAGCTTCCCCTGAGTGCTCAGCATTCGGAAGCTGCCCTACAAAAGGGCTGGGTGTGCTGTTCTAACAAAGCTTCATTAACTTCCTTGCCCTGCTGCTTTTTCCTGGAGGGAGTGCAAGGGTGATGGAGGGAATTCAAGGACAAGGAGCAAGTCAAGAGGAGAACACAAAATGCTCTGAGTCCTTGGGCACCTCTGCTATGGAGACAGGCTGGAAGAGCTGGACTCTTCAGCCTGGAGAAGAAAAGGCTCCAGGGAGACCTTAAAGCACCTTCCAGTGCCTAAAGGGGGGCTCCAAGAGAGCTGGAGAGGGACTTGGGACAAGGGCCTGGAGTGACAGGACCAGGGTCACTGGAAAACATTGCCCAGAGAAGCTGTCCCAGAGGCTGCCCCATCCCTGGAAATGTTCAAGACCAGGTTGGATGGGATTTGGAGCAACCTGGTCTAGAGGAAGGTGTCCCTGCCCATGACAGGGGAACCAGATGAGCTTTAAGGTCCCTTCCAGCCCAAACCCTTCTATGAGGTTGGGATTGGATTTCTTGGAGGAAGGTCATCTGTTGTCTTGTCATCTCTTCTGGAGCACTTCCAGCCAGATAACCTTCCTTTCCAAGCAGGGTGGTGGCAGTGCCTGTTGCTGCTGCCGTCCTGCTGCAGAGCTGTAACTCTGTTTTTGTAAAACAAAATGTAAGTAAGATGCTGTCTGCGTTTTTTTCTCAAATGACTTTAATACTCTGGGAAGCTCAGTGGAGAATTAGGTGTTTATGCATGGATGAGGAGAAGTTTAATGAAGAGGAAAACTACAGTCTTTACTCATTTTAGCCTTTCTACTGTTTCTCAAATAAATCCACAGAGAAGTCGCAATATTAGCAGTGTGCACCTATTCTTATTGTACCTCTCAGCACTTTAGCATAGAAATTAAAGACAAATAAACCCCTCCAAACCAAACCCAGAGCCAAGCTTTGAAAAATGATAATGGGAAAAAAACCTCCGAGCACTGTGTGTTTCAGGCTTTACAGAGCAAACTTTTTAAAAATGAGGGACTCCAGGGCTATAGTGTTGTAAAGTGAAGCCCTTCTTTCATCTTAATTGCCCAGGTGTTGAGAAATGTGAAAAAAATTTGAAAGCAGGGGTTTTGCCTGGGCACAATCTTACAAAAAAATAAAGAAAACAATACAGAAACACACACGCACATATATATGCACCAAGTGTTAGTTGCTGAGGGCAAGACTTAAAATGCTGTTTGGCTTTATCCTTTTCATCTCCATGCACACATTTTGCTTCCCTGACCGCTTGTGAGAAGGGGCAGCGGGAAGGAACTTATTCCGTAGCATTTATATTCATAATTTATGCCTGCAGCCTTGAAATAATCTCATTTGTCTTCCACTGTTACCGGAACAGTTTTGCTAGCAATGAAGAATGCTGGGAGCAATGAGGGATTCTGTTGTTTCAGCTTTTCATTTGTCTTCTGTAAAGAGTGGTTTTGAATAAGAAGATGAATCGGGCAGTGTTGTGTAATACAATTGCCGGGACGTACCCAACCTGATTTTGAGGAGGCTCGCAGGACTCTGCCTTGTCTGTTCAATAGATAACCAGGTTTATTGGGCAGCTAATGCATTTCTCTGGGGCACAGGAGGAGAGCATGTCAGACACCTTCTCCTGCCTTTCCAGGGGATGGGCCGTGCTGCTGGCAGCAGGACTGGAGGAGGCTGTAGCTTTGCCGGGGAAGAGCAGCGGGAATGAAGGGAGCTTTTGGATCCCTGTGTGTCCCCTGCAGCAGTGTTTATCTGCCCCCAGCAAAATGCAGACGGAGAGAAGGCAGGGCTCTGATCCCACTTTCAGCTGGGAATCGTTCCTAAAGCGAGCTCAGATCAGGCAAGAACTTGAGTTCTTTAATGAACCCTGACCAGGGGAAGCCCTGCCCTGTGCACCTGAGTGGTGCCTGTGTCGGAGGTGTCCTGGGGGACGCTGCTGGTTCACCTGTGCTCGGGCACAGAAACAGCTACACAAACTTTAACCTAAGCCAGCTAAACCATTAGCAGTCTGTCAGCAGCAGTGTGGCACTCAGTGTGGATTAATTTTTCCCTCTTGTCAGTAGTTCTGTGATTGTACAGCAGCAGTGACCTGTACCTGCAGTTTTTGTAGGTTAAACCAGCGGGTTATAGACTGCGCTGCAAAGTGGTGAATTGAGTCTGTAGAGAAAAAGCGATTTAAAACTTTGAGAGGAATTTATAGAAGATTTTGACTACTTCAGACCCAGGAAACAAAAATGTTTGTGTTAGGCATTTTGTGTAACTTCTTACCTTGTTTACTCTTGAGTATATCTGAGTGACTGCTGGTGATTTAGGATTTATTTGGTGTAAATTAGATTAAAAGTCACCCTTGGGGCCTAATTAAGTCCTGTTATAAACAGAGCAGTAAGTTAAATGCTTGCAGTAGATTTTGCAGATAACAGGTATGAGCAGATGCAAATAAATTTAAGTTTTCATTGATACGGGAATTTTAATTGCAGTTGTTGGCTGCTCTTGGGGTGGCTACCAAGAGCTCATGACCATGGGCTGTGAAGCTGTGCTGTTGCCCCTGCACAATCCATTCCACCCCACCTCTGCTCACTGTGTTTCATACTGTGCTGGTTGTTCCCCCTTCCTCCTCTGCTGTTGATCCAAAAGAACATGTAAATGCCTTTTTTTTTTTTTTTTTTTTTTTTTCAGTTGGTCTAAGCAAGGGGATAAGATTTAAGAAATTTTCCTAAAGGCTTTCTTGTCATTGACAAAATATTTTACAGACAGGCTTTGGTTTCCCAGCTGCGTCAAATGCAATCACTTCCTGACTGATTAAATATAAATTCTGCAGAATTGATTATTGACTCTGATGTAGTGTCTTCTACCTTGATCCTGATAGCTGAAGGTGGCTGTGGGAAGTTGTTATACATCTTCCCTTCTGTTTCCCTGATGGATGTTTCTGCAGTCAGGGATGAGGTGCCAAGCTCAGCGTCAGCCGCGTCTCACTCACAGAGGCTCTGCTGTGGCCACAGTCTGAACCCTCAGCAGAGTCTCATTAACTTGCCACATACTCAGTGGCGGGCATGGAGACCTCACAAATGTGTCATTGCTGTGCTTAATGAAGGAAACTACCCCTTGCTAGAGCACTGGAAAGATGCGTGTGTTTCCAGCTTGGCTAATCTTATTTTCTGTTAGATTTTAAACATTGCTTCTTTTAACTAAAGGCTCTATGGAAGTAATAGGGAGCTTGCATTTTATTTTGTTTGATTGAGTCTTGAATTCAGTGCGAATAGCAAGAGATAAATTCATATTAAAATCTCTGACTCTTTACCCTAAAGAAATTTGATAACTAAACTCCACATATTTTCTTCTTTTGATAGCTGTCTGATTGGCTTTGAATAATCATAGCGTTTCCAAAGACTGCTGATGTAAAAGGAAAAAGTTCTTAACTTTTGAAAGTATTTGTATTCACTTTCACAGAATGATTACTGCAAAGTCCTTTGTGCAGCTTCAGTTAGGGAATGTCACCTTGTGGTTACCACTCTTCCAGGAAGTTTACATCTGATAGGATTGATCCTGCTGTTGTTGAAGATGACAGCAAAACCTTTCCAGAATGCAGCAGTTCTTGTAGCTGGGACAGGTGACATTTGTTTTGCTCTGATTGCTGGTTTATAGGGAAATGAGGCCCCTCCTCCCAAAATCAGGGCGGATAATTGTGAGGGGTGTGTCCCACACAGTAGTGCCCAGAGGTCCTCAGCAGTGTGTGGCTTCTCTGAATCCTTTCCCCAAGAACAGCTATGTCGTTTTTATCACCCTGGTGCTCCAGTGAACGTGGCAGAGGTTCGTAGGGCACCGAGCTGCTTTTTGCTTGCCATAAAAATAAAGAGGGCCTGGGGAGCCCCTGTGCAGCAGCTGGTGATGCTGTACCAGTGTGCCTGACTCATCCTGGGCAGCTGGTCCTTGGCCTCTGCTGTGAGTCTCATGGCGGGTGTGCAGCATCTCCCATGGGTGCTGGTGTTGGTGAGCTGAGCAGAAGGTGAGTGCAGGCGTGGTTCGGGGGGTGGAACAATCCATTCTTCTGGAGGCACTTGCTCCCTTGATGTGGCAGTCCTGCTCCTGGGCTGGTGATGTCCATCAGTGAAGCTCAGACAACCAGCTCCAGGGCTGGGGGCCAGAACTAGAGCAAGCCATGCTTCCGTGTGTTAACTTTTCAGCTATAATTGAACAAAGCAGCGAAACTAACTTCCTCACATCAGACTAAAGCCTACCTTCTGCAGCTCTACCTTAATTTAAAGCATTTGCTCTGATTATCTGATTTGGAGGTCTTTATGGCTGATCCACTTTCTCTGTTTGGATTAAAAGAATAACTGAAGCGAATCATTGCCATATAAGATATGGGAGTTCAAATGTAGTTCCTGTTTAAAAGGGTTTATAATGAACTTCGTTAAAAATGTCTACTGATTACCTCTGGTGAACTGAAGTGCATATTATAAAAGCTACTGATTTAAAGTCCATCTTACATAAGCTTAGATATTGAGAACTTAAAAGGCTTTTCAATATAAGTTTGGACCGGCTCTTAAAGTGAGATTGCACTTTGGGTTTTTAGGATGTGGATTCCAAAGTGTGTGTCTCCACATTCTTTCAGGTGTCTTTGTAGACCAGAAGTCCTGTCCCTTAAACAACTCTTGAGGAACCCAGTGGTGTAAGGTTTTTCTATGGTATAAACCCTTTATTGCATAGATTGAGGTTTCACATGAAGTTTCCTAGACACACTTTACTCAGAGGAACTTGCCCCTGTTCCTGCTTTGAAACGCTTAAAAAACCTGTGGTTTGACCTTAAGCAAATGGTTGAATTCCTGCAGCTGGGCTCTGTCAGGAGTTTTGCATTCCCCGTTCTGCTGAGCACAGCAGGTCCTCTGCCCCTGAACCAGGTGTTCGGCTTTGCTCAGGAGCCGTGGAGCAGAGCATCACCTGGTCCCTCACTGCACTTCCGTGAGGCTGCAGCCGCTCTGGAATAGCCATGTCTGTATTCAGTAGGAGCTAACTAACACCGAGCAGTGCTGGGAGAGGTCTGTGGGGATTGAGACCTGCAAACCTTGGAAGAGCTCGCTGTGTACAAGTCTGTCTGTGTGTGTGTGTTTTCCCTGCAATATGAGGGTCCGTGGGGGCTGTCTGTGCCTCAGTGTGCCCGTGTTTGGAGCTGTGGAGCTGTAAGCCCAGATCCCTGGGAGAGGGCGGCTGAACAGCAGCAGTTGATGGTGCTGTACTGCCCAGTGTCTTATGGGAATGTAACTTTGTCAAATGAAAAGCTTTAAGGCCAATGGCTCTAACTTACCCCATTTCCTTTTCATCTCAGGGATTTTTTTTTATTTTTTTATTTTTTTTTTTTTTTGGAATAAGCCTAATACTCATAATGTCTTATTGAAAAATGGCTCACAATTATTTTATGGGGATCAAACACTGCAGAAGGAGTACTGAAATAGCGAAACAATTGGGGGGCCTTGTACCTTGGCTAGAAATAATTGGCTCATTAATCTTAACCACATCGAGCCCACCACATGGGGGTCAAACATAGTTTAATCCTAATAGGTGGGAATATGTCAGATTATACTCCAGTTCTGACAGTTATTCTTCTCCCTGGAAAATTTGCTAATATCTTTACAAAGAAATTAGGAAGAAAGAGGGTAGAAGATACCGAGCAAGCTCTAATACATCTACTGAGACAAAAAAGCAAAGTGTCAGAATTTAAACCTTTATGAATGGGGTTTTGAGGAATATAAGATGAGCACCAACAAATGAGAAAAAGGGAGGGCTGTGCCTTTTTTGGAATTTCATTTTGCTCTGTACTGGTTGCATGCTGGTCTGTTTCTTATCCCTTTGGAAATGGTTGTTCACCCATGTATGTGTCAGTCTCTACTCCCCAAGTCAGATGCTTAATGCTGTACCTCAGTACAAAATAGTTTTTAAGCTTAAATATGTCTTCTCCTATCAAACCTGCATCTTACAAAATGCCACCTTGCAGTGCATGGTTTTGATACGGTATTGTAATTTAAACATTACTAACCATTGGCAAATACAGCTCAGGGTCTGGTAAATAATGGATGGGAATTACAGTCGAAATGAGAATGTTAAATAGCCATTCCTAACAGATGGTCATCAGAAATCATTCAGCTTATCTTTTATAGACAGCACGAACACAGATATCTGTGCTTCTGCTGAATCAATTTTTACGTGAGCTCCCTGAAATTGTGGAGCAGTGTCCCAGCACCAGGGGCAGCTCTGGGAAGTCCACGTGATGGGTGGGTCTGTGTGTTGGCTGGGCACTGAAACGTGGATCTGAGCATGGTGGAATATGGATTCCTTGCCTTCAGGCTGCTGCTCTCAAACCTATGTAAAAAGAATTGATTTTGCTGAAGAGGAAGTCTCGGGCTGTGGGCTGAGTGAGAGGTGAGACAGGTATGTCCTTCCTCCTTTCCCTCCTCCTCTCCATCCTGGAGCAGAGGTGCTGTGTGTGGTTGGGCTGAGGAACTGGCTATTAGAGCCACATCTTATCTCATAAATCAGGGATGAATGATGCCTAAAACTGCACCATGGCCACTGGTGGCGTGTTATGCACATGTTGTACAAAAACTGGCAGTAAGCCCATCAGCTTGAATTTCAGACTCCATGTAACAAACACTTCCCTACATTCCTGTGAAGGAAAAAGCTGCTTTAGAGCTCTAAATGAGTGAGTTACTGCAGATGGAGTCTCCTTGAAAAGTGGTTCCCAAGCTCTGGTATGCAGACTTGCAAACTGCTCCTGTCCATGACCGTGCAAACTGCTGGTTCTTCAGTCTATATTAAATACAGGTTTGGTTTTTTGTTTGTTTGTATTTCTTTTTGTTTTGTTTTTGTTTTGTTTTTTGTTAGATTAGGAAGTTTGGAGAAAGTAAATATGAGCCATGACAGGGAAAGGAATGGTGACTGCACACAGAGCACAGAGGTATGACGTTCCTGTTATCAGTGTATGTACAGTATGTGTCAGGATTGTCATTAAAGGGCTCAGAACAAAAGAGGAAAAGCCTTAAACATTTTGTGCTGCCTCAGATGCGCAGTGGCTGCAGAGGTTGTGGGTGCTTTTGCAGATATGAGAAAAACAGGTCCAGTACTGCCAAGAGCTCTGGTAATGATGCTGGAGGTACTGGTACCCTTAAGCAAATTAAAAGGCTGGGAAAGTTTTGTACATGCTTTGTAGTATTGCTCTCGTTTCCCCCAGACAGCTTGGGTTATCCTGTAGCTACTCAGGGGATTGTAGGGACAAAAATCCCCAGGTGCAATCAACACAGGAACATCCAGCAGTACGACATGGTTTTAGATATGAACTTAAGGACTTTGCAGAGAAGTGTGAGTTCAGACACGTCGTTGGTCGTCACCATTATTTTTAAACGAATAAAGTAAGAAGAAAGGTGTTGAAATAAAAAAAATGCCAACTGAGGTAGCTTCAGAATCCAATTCTGTTTAGCAGTGCTACACTGCAGATAGATGCCCGTGAAGCAGGGGCTGTCAGCTGCTGGCGTTTCACTCGACAGCAGACTGAAAGATGAATGCTTGTGCTGTCTGATACTGATGTCAGAGTCATTGGGGATTACAGATGTATGAAGACAGACATGAAAAAATCAATATGATTTGGGGCTTGAGAAGTTGCCACCACTTTGTGAAAATGGTGCTCTGTGTCTCTCAGGAGGAAGAGGTAGCTTCAAGGTCACAGGAGATGGTTGCTCCGTGCTGTGGTGTGATAGGTGATAACACATGTGAATTGCAGGAGCACAGGTGATGGCTCTTGATGTTTCTTGGGTTCTCCACAGCTCTGATAACTTGAAATGAGAAATGTTAAGGCTTCAGGATTTAACGCAATGCAGACAAATCCAGTGATGCTGATTTTCAGGAGTGGAATTTTATCCCAGGAGCAGCCTGGGTCTCCTCAAGAACTGACGTTGGTGAACTTGTGTCATGGTTTGGCTGTGCCTGTTTAGATGTCTGTATTGCTTGGTTACAGAAAGGAGGATATGGTGAGAACTCTTGAGGACAGGTTCTGCCCATCAGGGCTTTTTCAGACAGAACATGTAAAAGATGTGAGAGTTTGGACACGAAATACACCAGGGCTTCTGCAAGGAGAAGCAGTGAATTACCACCGAAAGTGGCCAGATCTTTCTTCAGATTTGTTTTGTGGTTCTTTGCTCTCAGCGCAGAAAATGCATTATCAGAAACATTGATACCAAGTGAATCATCTGTGTTGTTATATAGCAAATATTTTTTGAGTAGCTAAAACAAGCTCTACGCTGTGAGTCTAGTCAAACATATGTATGTCGACAATGATACATGGTTGCTGTTAGACTTTATAAATCATTTGTAGTGAGGTAAATGAGCTAAAACCAGGCTGGAAGAAGTATGCAAATTAAAAGTAGAATGGAAATGAAGAGAAGGGAAAGGAGAGATACCTACATTTGTGAGAGTGCATGAGAAGAGGCTGTTCTTGTGTAACATTAGCATTTGTGTAATCCAGCTCTGCGAACGGGGGATGGGAGCTATTCCTAATCAGCACAGCTGCCTCGGCAGCAGGCTCAGGTGAGGATGGAGAGCCTTGCTTTGATCGGAGGGAGGCAGTGGAGATAAACCCCAGAACTGTTCTGAGCAGCTCCATCCCCAGGAAAGAAGCATCAGGTGCCCAGCCCCAGCACTGCCCCGTGCCCTGGTCTCCAGCTCAGACATGGTGCCTGATGGGACAGTGGTGGGAAGGGATTGGTTTGGTGATGGAGCTCTGCAGGGCAGAAGTGCTGCTGAATTCATCTTCACTGCTGGTAGCTCGAAGGTGCTATGAAAGGAATCTGCAGCTGAAGATGGACTGAAATTTCAGGTACACTTTGATATTTTTTCTTTTTGACACATTTCAAATGTGGCCATTAAGCACGGAATCTTTTCTAGTGTCACTGACCCTGCCTGACGCTGCTGATGCAGTGATGATGGGCAGATCCTGCTGTAAGGGATGGCTCACTGCTCAGGGAGCAGGGGGACTCTTCCTTCACGGAGAATGGCATCTCACACCAAGGTTATGGACTCTGAAAAGGTGGAAGAACTTTTCTATGACCTTGGGAGAATGGATGAGACTGAAGGATGCCTGCTCCAGCTGATGTGAGCAGTGGCCTTCCAGCAATGGATTGGAGTGGCTGGTGGGAAGATGGCCAGTGGCTTAGCTGGCCATCTCAACAATGACTTCAGAGAGACGCTAATTCTCCTTACGCGTGTCACCCACAAGTTGAAGAAACCGATGTTCTCACAGACACTGAGAGGAGAGGAGGTGCCCATCAGCTGCTGGAGGTGCTTGGAAGATTTAGCATAGTTCTCAGTTGGTGTAGTTGGATTGTGAGATTTTGCATCCTCTGGGGAATATAATCTGCAGTGAGGGAAGGCAGATAAAGTACAGTGTGCTCTGGCATGTTGCCTGTAAACATGTGGCTGATGGTTGTTCATAGTATGGGAACTCATCTAGGACTGTCAGTATTGGCATTTAACTGGGCAGGAGCCTTAATCCAACCTAAATTGTTATGAGGCTTTCAATTCCCTCAAATTAAGGCTTCAGCAGTAAGTTTATTTCAAAAGACAGGAAGATTTCCTGGTGTTGCAGTGTGATGTTATTTGGCTACCCTTATGATTCAATTTTCTGTGTGCTGCTTAACTGCTGTGAGGAGAAAGGGGAAAGCGATTCTGTGCTGCTGCAGGAGCACTCTGGGAATGCCAGCCAGGGCTGGCAGAGACAAAATCTTTTGGTTTGGCTCACACATGGAGCTCCTGCTCTGGGGTGCCAGCAAGATCCGTGCAGTCCCTTCAGCGAGGAGGCTCCAGGGCATCCAGGTGACACCCTGGGGAGCTCCACCATCTACCCCGTAACTCCAGGTGTCCAGGGATAGGGCTCTTGCTGTTGCCTCCCTCAGCACCCCAGCAGTACCCAGGTGTGGTTTTTCTCTGTTGAGCTTCACCTGCACCAGCAGATCCAGAAGTGGATGTTACTTCAAACCATCTGTGCCCGTACAGCTCTGGGGGCTCTGGACCACGGTCTGGATGCTCATTCAGGGTTCATTGCCAGAGTCCTGTCTTGCAGTTTTGTACTGGATATTTTAGTGCAGAATGTCAGGTGATTTCCTCCCTCTCCCCACACTGTGCTCTTCTAAAGCATTAAGATGTGTTGAGGTGCTTTTAATTTTCTGTTGGGTTTCTGAGCCTCCCTTAGGACACATTCAAGGTGGTGTCTGCAGATTTTATGTTGCCACCAAACCATGAAAGAGACAAAACTACTTCTTCTGAGATAAAGGAGATTCTGATAAAATGGCACAATGTATAGATTGGGTCCTTAAGGTAAAGAAACAAAGTAGTGGTGCACTGTAAGGGGAATACTTAGGGAGGAAAATATTTTCCTGTTGTAGTAAGAGTGATTAATTTTAATTGTAGGTCTTGTACCATGCCAGTTGCAGACAATCAATTTTGTATCAAATAATATAGGATGTCTTGCCAAATTATATATGCTAATTGATTATGAGCTTGTGTGTAATGTATTATTAAATTTTATTTTTAGCCCGGACTGTGCGTGCCTGCGTTCTGCTGCATGGTCTGAACCAAATTTCATGGTGGTAGGTGTGTCAGAGGCATTTCTGTCTGTGGAATGGGGGCTGTGTCTGCCTGGAGCAGACACAAAACCAGCGCTCCCACGGGTGGGAGGGCTGCAGCATCCCCTGTGTGATGGGTATCCCATCTATTGCTGCTACCTGTGGGGAGAGTGGGGTGTGAGAAGGAGTTTGGTGAGCTGATGAAACAGCTGAGGTTGTGTGGGAAACTGGAGGAAAGCATCTAGGGAGCATCCATACAAATCCAGGCTTCAGTACATCCATGAGACACCTTCTTAATTAGGTAAAACTATAAAGGAAATAAAGATTCACATTTTTCTGTCTGATGGGATTGGACTTGAGTTAATTGCTTCTAAAATGAGACCATAACTTTTAGCAAGGAGGATGGGTAGCTACTGTTCAGATTTCATTTTGATGATTTTCTGAATACTTTGTATTACATCAGAAACCGAACTGGAGATGTAATAGGCCACTATTCTGTTTGGAGCACTGAGGAGTCATGCTAAACAAATGTGTGAACTTGATTTCCAATGGATTTTTTTTTTCCCTATCTTTGCCCTTTGCTGCAATACATACGTGTTTTTGTGCTGTGATAGCTCTAAGAGGCTGTGGGAAATGGGGTTATTAATAAACACCTTCAGTAAGTACATGAATGAGTTTATTTTATGTATATGACTGCTCATCTGCATACATTACATGCTCCAAGGCTTTATCCAGAAAGGCAGTTTTCCTTCTGGAAATAAAGTGAAAAGAGTTTTAACCAAAGAACTTGTTTTTGAAGTGGATTAAGTTGCTAACAGGTTTCATTTGAGTTCAGTGACGGCAGACTCAGGTCCAGTATTGTAATACTTCATATCAAATGGCATAAATTCCTTTGATACAGGATTTATCTAGTGCTCCTTGTAGTCTTTTTAAGAAAGATTTAGAGAGAGCTTTGAATTCATACTGATTTTCCTTTTTAAAAGAAATTGACTTTTTCATCATGAAAAATTCATATATATTTCACTAATTAAGAAGTGTGTGCACCCCATCTGCCTAGACATAATTTTTGTATGTTTTTTCTCCTTTCTCTTCAGCCTCTCTTTCCTCTAATGCAGACTTCTTGAACCGGCTCCTTTCAGAAGGGAATCACTTCTTTACAAAAGCTTGGGTGTTTGCACAAGCTGTTTTTTTTTTTTTTTTTAACATTTTTAATCTTTCTTAATATTTTTCATATCCTATAGCAATATACAATAGCTTTTATTAGGATCCTTACAATGTCTTTTTAAATCCCCCAATAACACTTGGCATGTCAGGATTATATATAAGCATAACCTTATTTTGAGTGTGTCTGGAAATCACAGGGAGCCTGATGGACACTTTTTTTTCCACGGGCTGCTGTTTGAACCCCCCCGAGGCAATCAGAAGAGACTTTGCAAGAGTGTACGTAATGCGAATAATTTTGGGTACATTTCTTTCCCGTTTCTCCAAGATGCCTGTAAAAGAGTCTGGCTTCTGGAGCTTCTCATCACCTGCTTTCTGCAATCCCAGCCCATTTGCTGAGTCTTGTAAGGAGCACCTGAAATCACTGGTCACATTTGAGGGTATTGCTAAAAAGGTTGGAATGTTTTCTTTTTTTCCCCCAGTAGTTTTTTTTTTCCCATCAATCAGACTCACACTGCTGTACTGGAATGGAAAGGTACAGAAGAGACAGGGTTCACTGCTTACATTCCTGTTTGTTTGTTAATTTGGTACTTTAAAATTCAAATTTATAGCTATAGATGATGCTTAACTGCGAGAAGAATTTACATAAATACACAATTTCTTATTTCCCTGCTCTTAACACTTTCAAAGCAAGGTGATAGCCATATTCAAAGTACACATCTTAGCTTCAGCTAAAGTTTTGGCCTGGATATGTGTATTTTCAGAATGGGTCTTCGGTCTGTTTAATGCAGGAAGTGAGACTGGATGTGCACAGTGATCTCCTTAAATGTAGTCAGTATTTATTAGAGAAAATTTCAAATTTTGGAGGAAAACAGGTATCTCTCTATTTGTTCAGAAGTTAATTAAACAGTAGCAAACAACCTTTGAATGGATTTTGAATTTGCAGAGACTTCTCTGTCTTAGAATGGAAACAAGCATGGATGTTGGGCAGATTCTGGTGGGTGTGTTTGAAGAGCTGTTAATGTATAGAATTGCATGAGGGTACTTAGAGAAGTGTATGTGTACAAAAGCAGAAAGAATTATACTGCTGTAACTTTGTTCCTAATTAACCTGTTTTCATAGAATATTATGTTTATTTTTAGCTCTGAGAGCAACTCCTGGTTCTTCTCTGATGAGGAATGTGAGACAAAAGGGAAAGTCTGTACTTTAGACTTAGTTCTCTCTACAAGTTGTTTTGCATTAGTAAACAATGATATTTAATACAGCAAATATGTGAAGGGAGGAACTGAGCAGTGCTTTCGCTGTGTTCCAGTGTCTGTATATCAGTTTGGGTGCATAAAGTGAAATGCCACAAAAATTGGAACACTTTTTTTCCGTCTCAAATCACTGATAGTGTTAAGATTCAGGGTTTGCTACTGGAGTGTGCATGGCATGGCAAGATTGTGCTAGGCTGCCAAGAGATAACAAAACGTTGCAGGTAAATGTTTAGGAGATTGATTGGATCTGGTACACGACTGTTTACTGGCACTTCCATCCCTGAGAGGCCTCGAGAGGTTTCATCTCAAGTGAGGCACCTTACAGAGGGTCAGAATCCTGCTGCCTCTGATGCAGTGATCTTCCCTTGCCTGGAGCAATGCTGCTGTCCTGTTTTGGGGTCTTGCTGGCTCCCTGTTGTACTGCTTCAACAATCTGACAAACTGGTACAAGAGTGAGGTGGTTTTGCTCAACCTAGTTCTGATGCTGGTACAAGTTTTGTTAGAGACGGGCTCATTTCCCAGGATCTTCATTTGGATATCTGATAGCAATTGGCCTCATGCAGAAATAGAAGAGAAAAACTCCTTTTTTTTTTTTTTTTTTTCTCTTGGTGTAGGATAGGCTATCAGTGTCTGTATAACGTCTGTATAATGGATTAAGTGCCGTTCCCCTGTTGATACACCAGACATCTTTGCCAGCAAGGAGGAGAAACACCTCAGAGCTGGCCATCAGTTCCTGAGGGTATGCCATCAGCTTTTCACTCCTGGGAGATGTGACATCTGTCACTTATTCCTGTGGGCTGTGTGGACTACAGAGCGTTGAGAGTGACAGCTGCTTCAGTGAGGCTGGCAGCATTGATCTGAGCTTGGAGATCATGGCTTTGCCGAGGTGACCTTCTCTCGAGGTGGGCTTGGCAAAGGAATCCGCAGCTTCTCTGTGTTCTACGTCGTTATGAACCTGCCTTTTTTCTCCCTCGTGCTGACAGCTCGTTCATCTGAAGGTAGGGCATTCATTGATATTCCAGTGCAGCTCTTCAGCTGCTGGAGGTGTTGGCCCATCGCAGGGATCTGCAGGAAGCCCTCCCTCTTGCGTGTGTGTGGCTTGCCAGCCTTGCCCAGGGAGCCGGTGGCACCAGCCAGGTCACCCGTGTGCATCCTGCACCCACAGCCTTGGCAGTGCCTTACATGGCTAACAGAGCCGTTTTCTAAAAGCAGGTTTTTTAAGTTCTTCCCAAATAAATTCCTGAAGATTTAAAATATATGGCTTGTAATAATGCCTCTATCTATTTTGTATGAGGTGGTGCTTAGCTCTATCTGCCTGCTAAATGCTGCATATTGTTTAAAGCCTCTCTGGTGCTTTCTCTTATTGATTAATCTAAAATACAAATTTACGATTGATTCTCGAGTCTTGGATGCTGCTGAAAACCTCTGCTAGGAATAGACTTATACAGATGATATTCACTGATGCTTCCAGCATGTGGAAATATACTGAGGCACTATTTTTAGATGCTTTATATGCAGTCAAAAGCTTTTTGCTCACCTTCTCGCCTGTACTTTTATTTCTTGGAATTTGGAGAGTTTTGGATTAAAATAAAGGGAAAATTAGGAACAACAATCAATTTACCCTTAGCCTTCCAGTTCCTTATTACAATTGCTAATTTATCAGTGGGTAGGTACCTCTCTTTTGTAATGGATATTGAGGATAATTTTAAATGCAACTTCTAAGCTTAGCCAATTTACATAGTACTCTGGGAGATCAGTGCTTCTGCATTAAGAGCTGTGTGCATTTCAGGGGTGTTCTAGAGCCCTCTTGTGTGGTTTTTTGAGTGTTTGTTGTACTAATCATTGATTTCCTTAGCAAAGTGTTGATGTCTAAGTAAGTATTGCAGATTGAAGCAGGCCAACTTTGGAAATTTGCTTGGAAGTCTTTGGTTGGAGCAGTTTTTCTCAACTCACAATTGTATTGTGTCTGAAAGATTGGGCCAGGGTCCAGGAAAACTGTTGGATTTTATGTTCAGTGCAAGCAGTTTCCGTGCTTCTGAATTTGGGGTTCTTTGGTTCTGGTTTGCTGCTGCTTTGGTTTTTTCCGCCATCAAATGATCTTCAGTGAAGCAGAAGCTGCATTTTCCTGTCTCCTTCCCTTCTATCACTGTATATTTACTTTCCTTGTTTTTAAAGCCATTAACATCACTAGCATCAGGACAGAAAATGTGAGAGCCACTAAATGGGATTACGTTAAAATGATGATTTAATTGGGCTCTTACATACGGTAAGAAGATTGTCTTGTTTTGCTGAACTGCAATTTACAGAGGTCCTTGGCAAGGGGATGCCAAGTTGCTTTCGGCACTCATTAGCACCAAATCCAAATCGCTGCTAAATTTGTTTAGCCGGAGAAGTAACAAATAGAGGAAAAGCAGAGCCCATAATTTTGAGCGTATTTATATTTGCAAATATGTGTTTTCCTGTAATTTGGAGGAAATTCTTGCCACAGGACAAAAAAATTCTCTGTTTTTTTTTCCTTTATCTTAGCCTTGAAATGATCGTATGAAACAATTGCTGGCATGACAAAATCCCACTCTTGAAAGTAGGACAGGAGACATTTTCCACTTTTTAGAGATCAATCTTTTTGTATAACTCAAAGCAATTGAAGTCTTTTAAAAAAGGACTCAGTTACTGAGTAAAAATTACGTAGTAAGTGGAGTTTAACTCTAGTTGTAACCCAGTTCCCTGCTAGTTTTACCGTAATGAAGAAAAATATCCACAGAATTATGACCCAGCTCTTGTACCGCCTCTGCTAAATATTGCCTGGTAGGACAGTTTTTAAAGAAATTCCCAGCACTTGCAATTTATTTATTTCTTCTGTTTAAGTTCTAATTTAATTCTAGATTTGTTTATGTAATCGGGTATATTGGATTACTGCAGCTATCAAGTCCTGTATTTAGTTCAGACTCCCATCTTTCTGAAGGAAAAAAATGCTGGAGGAATGTAAAATAGTTCGAATAGTGTGGAATACAAGCCTCTGGGAGTGGATGCAGGTTTTAACACTGAGAGTATTTGTAAAAGAAGTCCTGAATACTTTAGCAAGAAGATTTTAT
Organism: Hirundo rustica; assembly: GCF_015227805.2. NCBI lineage: Eukaryota > Metazoa > Chordata > Aves > Passeriformes > Hirundinidae > Hirundo > Hirundo rustica. The sequence goes on along the minus strand of NC_053456.1, from coordinate 5,954,734 downwards.
TCTGGTAAAAGCATCGTTTTTTCCACTGCAGAAGCTGTTAATCTCTCTTAGTGTGAACCCACAAAGAGAGCTTCTGCCAGCACTGATTTCTCCTGAAGGTTGGCTCAATTTTTATTTAAACTCTGAAACACGTGGACAAGAAGGCTGAAGTCTGGTAAACATCCATCTGGGTGTGCTTTTACAGAAGGCTTTATGCATTAATTGACTTATTAACCCAGCTAATTGGGAAAAGTGTAAAAAATGAGCAGGGAAATATCCTGTAATAGTCTGAGTTTACCTTGGCTAGTATGACAAATGTGTTTTTGAGCATCTTTCTGCTGTAATCATCCCAAACTTCAGTGGACAAAATGCAGGTCAAGTATGGATGACTGGAATTGAGGAATTTGAGCAGGCTGTTGTGTTCCTAAAATACCCATATAGGCACTTAGATGTTTTCTATCCTTTTCCTGAAATAGTGTTTTATAATCCTTGCTTGCAGCTTACAGGTGTGCCCTGTATGACTGGCTGTATGTAATTTCATATGTTATATATCTGTTTTACTTTGCTGTTAAGGCTGAGATGCAGCTTTAAATCAAAAGCAGCCAGTGAACATGACTAAATTCTCTGGTAGCATTTGTTGCATAGGCTGTGTGTATTCTTCCTTTAGCCAGATGGAAGCTAGTCCGTATTGTGGTTATCAAATTTTGGGTTATTTAACCTAATATATTTAAGTAAAAAGCCTTTTTTTTTTTTTTTAATGGTGCACATAACTGCTAAGTGTGAAGTAAATAACATTTTCTGTAATTGCAGTTATTGGATTTACAGGTACTTTCTGCCTGTTTCAAAGAGAAGTATGAGTAAGGCTTTAAGAGAGGGTTGAAAGCAAGTGTGATGAATAGATAAAAGCAAAAGAAGTCAAAGATAGATTTAGATTGCATTTTAATATAGACTTTAGTAATATGGTAAAAATAGATGTAATCACGAAACCTGACTCTCTTAATACATTCCTGCAAGGCAACCTTAATTCCAGGATTTCTTAAATGCTGATTATTTGTAACTGTTAAAATTGTTTTACTGTCCTCTTTTGGATATAATGTAGTGTGTCTGATGTTTCCAAACATCTCCAAGGGGGGGGAAAAAAGGCAAAAAAACCAACAGCGAAAAATATGTGAGATTTGTGAAAATGACTCCCAGGGAATTAGAAAATAGAAGGGAAATGCAAGTGAACAAAGGGATTGTTAGCAGAAGGAACAAAATGCTTTAGAGTGAGAAAAAGGGTAAGAAAACAAGCTGAGAAAATGTGGTAGATGTAATATAATTATATCTGTTGCCTTTTGGAAGAAATCAACTACTTTAGTATGGGAGAGAATTAAGGGCAAAGGATAGAAAGGATTTGAGGATTAAGGACAAGGTACTCAGGAGGAGATGTGCAGCAGGTGATGAAACTGGTGAGTGAAGAGATGGCAGAGCTGAATGGAGAAAAGAGAATGCTGTTGAGATGGGGGAAAGTCCTGGTTGTGGGACTTGGACGAGGTAAAACAACTTCTGATCTCATGTCAGTTTGCACGAGCTGGGCAGACTGAGCTCTCTCTGGTGGGAACAGAAACAAAATAAAACAAATTTGGGGACTGTGTCAGGAATCCTGTGTAATTCACAGCTGTCTGGACCTGCTTTGAGCAGAAGGTTGGACTGAGGTGGGGACATGTCAGCCTGTCTTGCCCTGGGAGTGAGGAGTGAACTGTCCTTGGTACTGTACTCATAGGGAGGAGTGGTCAGAGCAGGCGAGCAGTCTTTGGGGCAGTGCAGATAATTGTGTGATGGGAAAGGACGTGGCTCAAATGAGGCTGATCTTGGGAGAAATGAAGCCCTGAATGTGGAGCTGTGGGGATGGGCAGCTCTGTAAATTCACTGTGGCTCACTGAGCACCTTGCAGAACTCAGGGAGGAAATGCATCTTCCTTTTTTTCTCCTCTCATGCCTATCATCTTCAGTAAATCTGTGCCTTAATGATATTAAAGACATAAAATTCAGAATTGTATTTGAAATCAAATTAATGTCCTATTTCAGCGAGTAAGATTGTTGAAATAAGGCTGCAAAACTCACGAGGACACTACGATCACTAGGCAAAAATAAATCCACACAGAGCCATATCCCTCAGACACCGTCCCTGTGACATCCGGTGGTGGAGTCGGAGATGAAGGAACCGTAGGTGGCTCTGAGTTTTTACTGATGGAATAGATGTTCCTAAAGCAACAGGAGAGAGTCAGAGGATAGGTGAAAATTAAGGGAAGTGTCTGCTGGAAAGATGCAGAAGGAAATGGAGTGAGAAACAAAATTTGGGCACCAGTGAGCGATGTGTTCTGTGAGACAGGGAGAGGAGACCCAGGCTGATGCTATCTGCAGTGTAAGGGATTTTGGTTTTGTGGAAGTGTTTCATCCAGGTTTGATGTTTGTGTGAATTTCATTCTGCCTGAATTACTTCAGTAGTAGTTTTGGCCCGTTTTCTCTGCTCAGGTGTTTAATTTTTAAATTCAGACCAACTGCTGCTGAATGCATGAATAGGAACCATTCCTTTAGTGGAACTGGCGGAGAGAAAATTCGAAAAGACGAATCCTTTTGGTGTGGGAAGGGTTGTTAATCAGGGACTCACCAGGAAAAGAGCTTCTGGATCCTTGTGGGCAGCGCCACCAGAGAAACCAGACAACACTTTTAAGTTGCCTGTTGAAGCTCTGAAATATAAAATTAACTGGTAATTTTCATAGGTCACGCTCTTTCCCATAAACCAAACTCATCTGCTCTCCTGGAGGGAGACAGAACAACTGAGCTGACTTCTCATTATCTCTTCCTATGGCGTATCCTTATTGAATTACTGCCGGGTAGAGGCAGCAGATGCTCATCAAGCCACTGCAGGACTCCTCTGTTAATTGAACTGTGATGGGGATGACAGCAGGGAAGGTCAGGATGATGGGACCAGTGATGTAACGTGAACTCTGGTAAGAGCAACCTGCACGGGCAATTGACCTTGCTAAAATAATGTTACAGTGAGATCTTTTAGCAGTTCATATAATTACGATTTTTTTTTTTGTATCAGTACTGTGACACTGTCAGGGCTCCCAGTGCGTATGATATCATATTGCGTTCAGGGCAAATACATTTTTCACCCTAAAGAGATTAGACTTTTCCTGTGTGATAAAATACAGTGAGGGACTATAGCCATCAAGTGGGGAACAGAAATGGGAATGGGAGAGGTAACAGAATCACAGAATTCCTGACTAGATCTATGGTTTTACTCAGCTGGTTGCTCCAACTGCTTTAAAGGGTAGTGTCATTTTTTCTAACTGCCTGGTATGGCAATTTGGAGTTTTTTGTTGCTGTCATGCATAGTTAATCCTGGGTTGAAAGGAAGTTCACTTTTAAATAAATGTGCAGGTATTATGAATGGGTTTTGAAAGGAAAACCCACATTTTTACACCTGGTTGAGCAGCTCTTGCCAAGTGCCTGGGAATGCCTGGGTTTTGGGCACACATCCCAGTGCCAGGTACTGAGCTGGAGCATGTGCCTGGTGTTCTTCCCTCTCTGGAGGTGATGGGATGTGCTGCTGTGTGCATCTTCTGGAGGGGCACATTATTCCTGGATACTGCCACGGCAGGGGTAAGGAGGTCTGGAGACCTTCCCTGGAGTCCCTGATGTGGCAGCGTGAGGAAGTTTGGTAAAAGGAGCAGCTTGTGCGTTTCTGAAAGCGAATTCCAGCTAAAAAGCAGATTCTGCTTTTCAGTACGAGCCTTGTAGCGCTGCACTGTGTTGTTCTTGGTGAGTTGAAGTCTGTGTGGTAGTCAGTAAAAGCTGAATTCAGAGTGCAGTGTGTGCACTTTGGCATCTGTGTGTGTGTTCAGGAAGCAATTTTTTGAGGTTCTTTTTACCAATATTTGCTTTTTTACCCTTCAGTGTATCTTTATATTTTTATTTAAACAATACAGTTTTTTCTTAACTCTTTTGTTACACTGTCTGCCTGGGCTGGTTGGCTTCAGTGTTGCAAAGCAAATAGAAGGAAAATCAATGAATCAATATTAAGGCATCACAAAACATTTTTGATGAATTTATTTTGACAGATCCAGCTAAAATTATTTAAAATACATATTCTGACATGGGACCTGACTTATACAGGATTTTATTCTGTAGAAATGATGGAAACTTCATCAGAAGACCTCATGGATGATGTTTGATAGGAAATGAAGCCAGTTTGAGGGCTTGATGAACTCTGTAGAGCCTGCGTGTTCCTGGAGTGCTTCAGTGTTTGCTATGCAATCTGCTCTTTATTTTCTCCTTTCTTACAAGTTTATTCTTTGGTGCACTGAAATAAACAGCTGATGGCAGAGGATGCCTTAGAATAAACGTTTATTTCAGCACTTTGGAAATGAGTTTTTTGAAATGGGATCTGTCTTGTGGATGTGTGTGTGTGTCTCTTCTTATTTAGCTCATTTGGGTATAGGCTGCAGCTAGGTAGTGCAAATGGTGAAATAGTAATGACTACCTACAAATAGAGGTACAGATCTCGTGGAAAAGAAGTTATTCTTAGTGTGTGTGTTACAGCAGAAGGAAAATTATACATTTAAGAAGTGTTGAAGGTGGCCTCTGCATGTTTGGCTGGCTATTTTAGCCGAAGTCACGAGTATTTAGAATTAGTATTTAGAAGTTCAAGACTGAATCCCACGTACTCTCCCCAGAACTGATTAACAGGCTCAGATGGTAAGATTTTCCTGCCTGTTTGCAGTTGTTTCTTTGGTCAGGGGTTTGGGTGTGTGCACGCACCCAGTTGCTCTGGCTGATGTGTGGAAGTGCGGAATACAACAATTTAAATTGGAGATAAGCTTCAGCTACGCCAGTCCTGTGGCAGGGAGGCAGATGGTCCTTCCCTGCTAAGCCGAGCCCAAGTCTTTGCTGAGCTCATATGCCTGGTGGTACTTGATTGTATTATTCTGACCTTGTGTTTAAGATTGATAAACTCTACGTGGCGGTCATATTCCAGTGAGGAGAGAAAAAACCCCTGACCTACAGCCTGTGATGCTGTACTAATGTCAAATAATATGAAGTAATATCAGAATGTGGAAGGAAATCACTGCAGTAAAGCAATTTAATTTCTGAACTGAAAGCACTTTAATGGGAATGCTCAGAAAATCTGCCGTTGTTCCAGCAGCAGAGGTTATGAGGTTGTTTATTCTTTTTTTGAAACTCTGCTGTCTTGTAATTGGTGACTTTGAACCTTTCTGTTGTTTTCCGTGTGAATGGGCCTGCTGCTAAAGTAGGGACATGGCTCTCTACCGAGTCTGATTCCAGGTTTGCCTTTTAAAGGAAAATAATTTCAAATACTAGTTTTCAAATGGTATTATACTGCTGAATGTGCATTATATGCAACGCTTTGCCAGTGAAGTGAGAGTAATCCTCTTTGAACAAAAACTTGCAAATAGCATTTACTGAAATGGTGTTGGAAGTAGTGCCAGCTCCCTTTGCCTTTGTTTAATTGCAATTTAACAGTAATCCAAGATCTGTGCAACTGTGACAGCAATTCTGAGATACAGCTGAGTTTCAAAGGACCTTCAGTTCATCCACTGCCAATGATAAAAGCGACAGCAGAGCAGTGTATTGATAATAGACTCAAACTTTTCTCTGTCCATTGAAAAATAAACAAAAAGAAACTTTTTTGTCCCTCAAAGCTGTAAAGTTTTGTTGTTACAGAAAGGATGTGCCATAATGTGAAGAAATCACTGAGCTTATTCCAGGCTGTGTTCTGCTGTGCGGGCTGAGAAGCCTGGCATGAGGCATTCAGCTGTAATGTATAAGGACTGTAGACATGACCTAGATAAAAGACCCCCCCCAAATTATTTATACCCCCAAAAATGGGACTTTGTAAGTTTCTAAGGTGACTGTTGGTATATTGATGAGGCGTTTGGTTTGAGTTTCTACAGCCTTAAAAAAAAAAATAATAAAAAAAAAAATTATAAAAGTGCATGAGCAGCCTGAAAAGGTTACTTAAGAGTTGTTGGACACTTACTATGTTCTGCTGCTCAGAAAAAAAATCAATGCCTGAGTTCACCAGAGAACCTATTGACAGTCTTGAGCATTTTGATCTTAATTGCTCTGTACTTGTTCCTGCTGCAAGGGGTATGACAATGGCTTGAAGAACATTTGTGAAGGTAAATTACCCTACTCTGGGTGCTGTGATACAACACCAAAAGCTCCAAAAGGTCTGTGGCTCTTAAATCCAATTGAGAAGTCCAGGGCTTGGATTTCACTTGGGCCCTTGCAGCCTGGGGCACACTGAATGCGGTTTGTAGAGGGAGATGTTGGGGAGCTCTTGGTTGTTGAGCATCATTTCTTCTGCTCTCAGTGGGCCAGGGGGCTGAAGGTGGCTGGGTCATGGACATGGTGACTTTCAGGATGGTGCCTTGCACAAACTCCTGAATCCTTGACTTGGAAGTCTCCTGTCCATCTGAGGGAGTGTAAATCACCCATGTTGGTGTGCAAATGAAGCAAGTGTTGCTTCGGTTGTATTTAACTGATCTGAACCAAGTTCCTGGGAAGTATCTGCAAACTTTATATTCTTGAAAATCAAGTGTGTTCCTGCAGAGTCCATTGGAAGTACTCAGAGTGAAGGAGAAGTGAGAGCAGCATTGTTTAACAGAACAGTTCTGCTCCAGCACTGTTGTAATTAAAGTCGTTCAACTGATGGAAAGTCTATTCTCTGGTGTTTTCTTTAATGTAGTCATAATGCATCAGTCTGAGCTCCCTTGCTGGAACATCTTTCATTATAATCCACTTAGCTAAGTTTATAATTAAGCTTCTAAATTCAAACCTGCTTTTGTTACATTTTTTAGGATGTACTGAGACTGAAGCAGGAAAACTTAGGATTCGTGTTTTTTTACCTAAACAAGTTGATGTAAGTTAAGAAGCAATTATTTGGCAGTACAGTAATTTCATATGCTTCTTTTTTGTTTTCAGGATCCTATATAGCTTTGGAACAATAATTGGATGCAATTGAATAAAGGAATAAATGAATATAATTAATAGGTTCTTACTGTTTTGACTGTAGACATCTCCAAAACACCCAGATTTTCAAATATAACTGGTGATGATAGTGATGGCTTACTGAGCTTTCCAGCAATGGAGTGTTGAGGAAGGTTGTTGAATTTTATATCTGAAGATGGACCATGAAATTTCTGTATTTCTGTCTAGCTTTGCTGATTTGGAGGTTGTGCAGGCTTCCTCGCACCCAAAGCAGGTAGAGACTGCTCATTGTTTGGAATTTTCTTCCCTATGAAGATGTGTGAACATCAAATACTTTATCAGCCGTTATTTGCCCTTACAGTTATTGTAGCAAATTATCAGAGAACTGTGGAGATTAATGTTTGGATTCCCAATAAGTGACCACTTAGGACAAGAGTGCTGTCAGGCAGTTGTCAGCCTGATGTCTAAATCTCGCTCATTTGCTCTGTGTGTTTTTAATCAGGATTTTCTCAAATACTCCTGGAAGAAGAGCAAATATTCTCAGTTCAGGTTTGGAGGTGAGGCAGTAGAGGTGTAGAAAATCAGGCTATCAGTCTCGTATATGCAAAGCCACTCTGCTGAAATCACGGGGAGCGCTTGCGGAATCGAATATTAGTGTCAGAGAGTGACCTTAGCTGACTTTTTACCCGGGAAGTTTCTGACAGACTTGGAAGTGGAGTGAACTTTGGATGCCTCTGCTTTAACCAGAAGATTGTTTCGCCCCGAATGTGTCAGGTTTGTTTTCGGTAGGGAAGTTTAGTGTAACTGTTCATCATTAAATAAAAGACTGGGCACATAGCTACTTACACTTGAATGTCTCTTTTTAGTTTGGCATATGTGACTGCCCAAACATTTCTGTTCTGTTAAACTCCATGCCTGTAACACTAGCATTAGTGTTTTTTTGGAAATCTCTACCTGAGGGATGGTCAGCAGTTCTTGTCTGTGGTGCTCAGCCTTTGCTGCAGCAAGCCAGGCATTCTGCTGCTTTAGAACAGAATAGAATTAGCTTTTTGGATAACAGCTTTCTGAGCAGGCAAGGCAGATTTTATCTGAGGATAAAGAGTATGATACAAACATCCAGATTATCTTGGAATATCACATGCAGCGGTTTGTGTGTAATTGGCAAACAGTTGCACAGTTACTGCTTATATGTGTATTAAGAAAATTTATTCGTGATTAATGATGCTTATCTTTGTGCTAGACACCTGCCAGATGATTTATAGTCACACATATCATCTGTAATGGCTCTTCTTTTTTTTGATGTTGCTATTCAAAGTATTTGGGATTATTCTAATTGCATCATGTGTTTTAAATGGAGAGAGCTACCCAGGTGTCCTTGTCAGCATTCCAATCTCACACCAAAAATTAGGTCAGATTTACCCATGATGGGGAAGGTCACAACTCCCAGTGAAGTCAGGGGGAATTGAACTGCTGTATGACAAGGCTGACATCATGTCTCAGGTTTGGATGAGTTAAAATTGATCTTTTTCTAAATTCAGTATTAAATATGTTGTAAATCCACGTTGGAGCAGGGCCAGGCTGAGCTTGCCTGAACCACAGAAATGGAGCAGAGGACTGGAGAAAGCCCCTGTGCCATGGAAACCTGGAGAAAGAGCAGCTGGTCCCTTCTTTAACAGTGCATTATGTGAGAGTGGCGAGCCAAATAAAAGACCATCAGTCTTTGATTTTTCAGTGTTGGATGATTTTGGGGACTCTGTGTCTTGGGCTAGCACAGTACCTGTCACTTGGAAAAACCTGCCTTTGCTCAGCAGTGGCTGGGAAATGGGAGAAGTTTCCCAGAGGCTTTTTCCTCTCCCTAGCTGAGCAGGGATTAGACTGGAATTTGGCTGTTGGGTATTCCATTGAGATTGAAAATTAAATTTTGATCACTTCAAAAATAAGATGCTTGTCATCTGTATGCATGTTTACTTATTTCTAACATTTTTCTCCCTGGAATGCCATGCTTTCAGCAGAAGTGCAGATTTCTGAAATAAGTTTTCTTTTCAAAACTAGTTTTACTCAATCCTGTCATTAAGAGAATTAGCAGTGGATTAGAAAATGTAAATGTGTTGTTATGATCATTAGAAAACTTGCACGTGTCTTTTTTGAGACTGCATGTATATTCCCAGCCATTACAGCTAATGCATGATACTCTTGTTTTTCTAAACAAGATTCCATACAAATGAAACAAAATGACAAGGATGCTCATGACTAATCCTCCAAATATCAAAACAACAAATACCTCGTTATTTAATTTCAAGAGAATCCATTAGTGCGAACTATTGCCTGGCCAGGCCTGGATTATAAAGGGTATTGACTAAATCCAGATAATTTTGGGAGAGAGAGAGAAATTCTTTCAGACAAAAGCACATACCTTGAACATATTTAGGAAATAATATGTTAATGTGAAGGTGGTGAGGCCCTGGCACAGGGTGCCCAGAGAAGCTGTGGTTGCCCCATCCCTGCAGTGTCCAGTGCCAGGCTGGATGGAGCTTGGAGCAACCCTGGGATAGTGGGAAGTGTCCCTGCCCATGGCAGGGAGTTGGAATGAGATGAGCTTTAAAGTGCCTTCCAACCCAAACCATTATATGGTTTTATGATATTTCAGCAATTCCGTGAATTTAATGACTAGTGTCGATGAAATCAATTTTTTAAATATAAATTTCATTTTTTTTTCTCCTTTTTTTTGTCTGTTTGCCAGTTTACAGCTAGCTGTGCTGACACATTTGGGAGCTGAGATATCATGTAACTAAATTTGATGTGAAGTGTTGGTGGCCTTCAAAATGTAATTTATTCGTGTTTCTGTAGATAGCATATGTTGCCTGTGCAATAATTTTTTATCGTATCAGGACAGAACAGCGACCATTCCAAACTGTTACACAAACCTACATACACAGACAAATTTTTATTGTGCTTTGCTGGGGTGTAAATCAGTGGAGTCTATTGAGCTCTGCTGGGGCGGAGGAGATTAGAATCAATGTCATGGTGTCTTAATTTATTTCTGTTTCTTTCTGCCTTAATGTAATCGCTGTTCTTTCTCCTTAGGGAGCAGCAGGCAGTTATCTTTGTAGTCCTGCCCAAAGAATGAACTTAGTGAAAGCCCTTGTTTTGGGCAGGAGGCTGCTGCTGCCAGGGGCGTGCTGCTGTTTGCTGACCCTTTGAATGCTGAGATGAGGCAGTGCATTGAGAAAGCTGCTCATCAGCACTACTGGTGCTTCATTAAAAATCTCAGCATCTTGGTCAGCCGTCACCTGAAGATTCCTTGGATTCTCCCGTTTCACACCCCTGCCTGTTTAGGTTGTGTTGTTTTTATGGCATTTTCTGCCCTGGAGAGCTGCCCTGAGTGCAGTGAGTGCTGTCTGCTCAGGGCTGGGCGTGTGGCTCCCCTCCAGTACTGAGATCTGAGCATCCCAATAGTTTCTTTGCAGGTTTTGAGTTTTTATATGTGAAAAGTACAAAGCTGGTGTTGGGGCCAGTGTCACTAGTTCCTTCTCCTTCCCTTGACAGGACGTCGGTGACTCTGTTTTCCGACCGTCGTAGACGGTGACTGCGATGCTGGAGGCACTGGGCGAGTCGCTCCTCCTCAGCTCTTCTGTGTGAGGTGAGCAGCCACCCTGAGGGGCAAAAAATGCCAAATTGCAGGATTTCTGAGCGCCCTTCTTCCCCACACCCCAGGGCTTCCCTGCTGCATTGGATCTCTCGGTGCTGCTCAAGATTTCTGAGCTTGTGTGCTTCCTGTGAAGCCACTTGTGGTCTGTGTTGTGTTGCCTGGGTGTTGGGACTTGGTGGGTTGCATTCTGAATTAAATGTGAATTCTGAATAAAATGAACCCAGAGGACATGGGCAAAGCAGAAATGTGGTCCCTTGCCCCCGTTGCTGCGTTCGGTCAGGTTGGTGGGTTTTTAGGTTGTACGTGAGATGCTGCTCATCTGAAATACAAGAATGAGCTAAACCAGGTAACAGATACTACATTGTGTCTCCCACTGTAGTTAATCAATATCTGATTAAATGTAATTGCATGTATTTATCATGATAGAAACTGTTTCAAAGTAGTTTGAATACAGCCTGGAATTAAAAGCTCTACTATATATTCAGTGTGTACAATTTCCAGATTTATCTTCAGTTTCTTATCAAGAACCATGCAGTGTATTATTATGTGCTATGACAATGTTGCTTTTCATAAGGTTAGGAATGTAATAGAATTTTCTGGGCTGAACTTCTAATAAGTGATAATTTTAATGAAAATCACCACGATTGTGGCCGCGAAGACAAATCTTGAAGACTGGTCTTATCTCCATCCTTATGCAAGTATGGATGTGACATTTTTACCCATAAAAGTAGGATTAATCACTAATAAGTAGAACTATGTGGAGAATTTAAGCATGGTATAAATACATGGTCTAAATACAAAAGCTTTTGCATCAGAAAAATCAGTATGTAAATTTACATCATAAACTTGGTTGATGTGGAAGTACCGTGAATGTTTTTTGAGATTTCTAAATTGTTCCTACCTGAACATGGATGAATCCAAAATATCTTGAAACTCATGTAAAATCTAAGTGTCTAGTTGATCATCTTTTGGAATGAGACACACCAAGACTGGAATTATTAGACTGAATTGGGATTTCTAAGATGTTATTTTGTAGTAGGAGTTTGTTAATCTCTGCCGTTTGGAGCTTTTCTGTAGTATATAAACAATGTGGGTGTTTGCTGGAGCTGGCATTTAGGAGTTGATCTCCTGCTTTGTTTGGGACACCCAGAGAAGCATTCCTCCTTGCTTCCAGCACCACTCAGTGATTATTTTAATGAATTGTGTGGTCTAAAACTGCTGCAGCAGCAGGACTCGATCCACTCCTGTCTCATTCACAATGTGAATGCCTCTGGTATTTGTCTGAGGTACTGGGGAGCTTAATTAAAATCCCTTAGTCAGAGAGTCGTCTCTGGAGTAACTTGTTGCTGACCTGGAGCTCAAAGATCCAAAGGGTCTTGTATGAGTGTCCCAAATTCTCCAGGAATGCCTGTGTAGTGTCTGGCTTTCCCTTCCAAGCTGGTCCATCATGTAATGGTCCATCATGTCCAATAAGTAACCCACATTTCCTTCCTGCTTCGTTCTGGTGTTGCTCTTGTGTATCCCTGTTTCCTCAGGGTTTGGAGCTAAAACATTTCCAGGCCTAGATCTTATGTGTAGGGCATGGGGTCTGGACTTGGAGCTGAATTTTGTGCGTGGAAACCATTCTCCCTTTGGTTTAGTCTGCCTGTATCTTGGCAACATTCCTGCTAAAGGCTAAAGAGAGGAAAGATGGGACACACCACACACTGCCACTGGATCCCCTGCCATTTATTGGCACTCTTAAGATTTCTTGTTGAGAGCCTGCTAAAAGCATTTACAGAATGGGACTGTAGGTCCTCTGGGAGCTGGCTCTTCCTCTCTCTCTTCTCCTTCTCTTCTTTCCTCCCTCTCCGAGTGAAGCACCTGTAACAGACTTGTGCTCATCAAATCTGGCACACAGGGGTTGGTAAATCCTCAGAGGCCACCAGGTTCCCCTTAGGCTGAGCCTCTTGCCTTGGAAGTTTAAATATTTTAACAAGCCTTCTCTCTTTTTTTTGGTTAATTCTAGGACCAAAGAATACAAGAGACTGAATTATCTGAATTATGCTTCTACAACAGAACTGGGTTTCTCCTCATTGGGCATGGCAGAGCCTGGGGAAGCCATTCCTTTTTTTTGTTCTCTTAATGTTGCAAACAGCTGATCTGGAAGCCAGGAGAGGTCACCAGTTTGTCTGGAAAACAGGTAGGAAAAAGATGCTTTAAATATATTTAGATATGTTAAAATTTATGTTATAAATTCTCTACTAGCTATTTGCTGGATTAAAGGATGGCGTGATTTTCCTTTCTCCATTTTGTTTTAGTTCAATAATAAATTTTAAAAGTCTGATAGTATCTTGTGTTCTAATTTTTTTTAATCCAAAAAAATAGGAGGAGTTCATTTGAGTTTGACATTAGTAATCTACATGTCTGTTGCAGTTATGCACCCAGAGCATAATTCTGCATCCCATAATGCTTTTCATCTGAGAGTATTTGTACTGGAATATCATCCTAATGTTGCTTTCTTTGAAATATTTAATGATTCTCTTTTAATTTTTGTATGCAAGGGGCGCACCAGCATCTCTCAGGATGAACTGAGTCAGAAGTCCACGCTCTTGGTCGATTTATTTATAATTCCATTGGTGCATTTACTGAACTGTTTCTGTCCCTCAGTGAGGTTGGATACATGCAGTGGTTGAATGTGTACAAGGATGGTGTGTGAGGATGTTCAGGGAGCACCAGGACTCTTGGTGCTGGGGTGGGTGGGTAGGAGACGTGGTGGTACCGCTGCACAGAGCCGAACAAGGTGCACTGGATAATTGTTTTGTAGCACAACACACAACAGCAGAGAATGTTCAATGAAATGGAAAGATTGGCAAATTTGGGAAATGTTTATTTAAAGTGCTTAATCAAAAATATCCAGCTGAACCAAGGGTTTCATTGCCCGGGATCCCTTTGAGGTTTGGCTTTTTGTGACTGAGCAACAGAGCGATTAAATGTGATGGAAAAATAATTTCCCTCCTTTTTTTTTTTTTTTTTTTTTTTTTTGAGAGGTTCTTTAGTATTTTGGCTATTTGATTTTTAATTACATTTCTGTAGAAGGTAATAGATTGAATTAGTGGAATAATGAAGCAGTTTTTCTGGGAGAACTCCTGTCCTTCTGATAGGATCAACGCAAACTTCTTGCCTGGCTGCTGGTATGGGAAGGTGGGGATGGGCTGGTAAAGTACAGCATGATACTATATTTCTAAAGATTTTTTTTCTTTACACTGTTTAGCATGTGAAATGAGGAGGAAATAAACAAAGACTCTCTTTTCTCCAATTCACTGTTATTTATATGATTTTTGAACAAGCTTTGAAAGGCAGAGTTGTTTTCTTAAGAGAAATTAGAGCCTTCAGTTCTCTCTGTCTTCTCTTCAGTTCCAAAGCATGTTGTACTGTCAGTCTTCAGGGCTGTACATTGGAAATCATAAAACTTTATTTTGACTTGATGATTCCAGCTGAAAATAAGGAGCTTTCAATGCTTCAAAGGCATCTGGGGCAGATGTAATTAGAACTGAGAAAGTTTGGTGCCCAGGTTTGTGTGGGCACCGTGCTCTGAAAGCCCCACAATGGGCTTGTTGTAAAGCTTCCTCTTCCCGATGCACAAGAAAATTGTCAGTTCTTGTGACTCCCACAGTGGATTAAAAATATCTGAGCTCTCAAGAGTCACCTTAAAAACATTTTAAAGCCTAAGAGTATTTTGATGTACTTTCTCTGCTTATGGAGTGACATGAGGTAGAAAACAACTTTAACTGATACATTTTCCAAATGAAAATACCTTGTGAGTTTCAGCTGAATGTATTTTCCTGATTGAGGACAGAAGATTTTTCTCCAATATTTGTAAAGATTACCCCTCTCCTTTTTTTTCCCCCCACTGAAATATTTTATTGAAAGTTAGACAGAAGTTAAATCTAAGCCCCCAATGTTTAGTTCCAGGTTGAAGTGAATAGTAACAGCAATGAATAGAAATTGAAATGAATAGAAAACATTTTGTTTTCTGAGAAGCTGAGTATAATTAGTGAAGCCCCTACTTCCTGTGTAGTGTTACTAAAACATCAGCATTTCTGAATCCTGAATCTTATGTTTCTGCAGTTGTCCTAAGAAATAACACAATGGGCAGTAAAGGGCAGTCTGCTGTCAGGGTGGCATATGGAGCTTGATCTTGTCAGTGTTTTCATACCTTAACTGAAAAGGCTTTTTCAGTATGATTCATCACAAAGGGGTTCTTTCAGAAGATTAAAAGGAAGTGTTTTGGGACGAGAGTGGTGGTGACTGATACGGGATGGATGGATCTGGAGAGGTAGAAGGGTTAACATAACCCCCTGTGGCAAGATATTAATAATAAAATAACTCTGGGATGTAGATGGTGGAGATCTTGACCTGTTGAGGTCTGTGGTTTGTATAATAACAAGAATTATAAAAAAATCATCCCACAGTTTGAGGATTTTTGTGTCCAATACAAGATAATCAAAAGTTAATAAAAACACAGCACAGTGAACCTAAAATTAAGTAACTTTTAAAATGAAAACTGAGTAGATCCATTCCAATAGAAGGAAAAAACCTGCAGCTGTTGTCTTTTTTTTTTTTTTTTTTTTTTTAATGAAACAATCTGATGAGAAATGAGCAATCCATAATGGGAAAGGGGAATGATCTGTTCTGTTTTTAAATCTTGAATTGTCTGTTGTAAGCATGGCAAGTTACTTACCTGCTGGGGAGAAATTCAACTTCTTATTGAAATGTCATGCTTTTTAATTAAATAAGATTATGCTACTGAAAGCTCTGACTTTATGAAAATGAATTTATATGTACTGAAATAAATTTTCCTAGCGCAGAGAAGTCCAGGGAGGCATCCTTAATATGGATGGGGCTGGGGAAAGGAAAAGAAAAAAACAACATTGCTGCAGTTTATAATACTGACTTTTTTCAGCTAAATCCTTGACACTATTTAATGAATATATGCTGGGCTTGGTGGCCTTGGTATAAGGGAAAACAACAGTACTGAAATCATTGCATCTACAAAAAACCCCAGGCTCTGTAATTCTAAAACACGAGAACTCGGCAGTGTGAGTTAATTTTACACATTCTCTTTCCTCAGCTGTTCAGAGGGCTATCATTTGCATGTTGCTAATTTGTGGCCTGTCCTATAACCATTTATTTTGACCTTTTGGCTTCTAGAAGTTATAAATTAATATCTGTATCCTGTGTCTTCTTGTTTCCAGACATTTCTTGTCAGATACTCATTTAGTGGCCTCTAAACATGAAAGCAATAATCATATCAGCTAAATTACTCAGCAACATCAAATAGCTGAATAATTTTCTCACACTTGATAAATTTAATTGGACCTAAATTCTTGTAAATTAATATTATTTAATGCAGTTGCCAATTAGCAATTTGAATATTTCACCGTGTTAATTTTCTCCAACACTTGAGTAGTCTTAAGAGTTCCTGGAATTTCTGCAGTGCCAGCATGCCTGTTTTAATGACGGCCATTCAGGATTTTAAAACTGTGTGTATGTAGAATATTGACACACACATGAGCCTACAGCATCCTTCTAGGTTTTTTTTTTTTTTTTTTTTTTTTTTTTTTTTTTTTTTTTTTTTTTTTTTTTTTTGGTGAAGCTCTAAAATTTAGTTCCAGAATCAGAATTAAGTGCAAGATACATGCAAATATTTTGTGTGCTTTACAGGAAGGGGCTGATAATTAGGATTGCAAAGTGCTAGAGGAGTGTCTCTTTCCAGATACTCTTTTTGTAGCTCATGGACAGGTTTCTGGCTCCTCTGAAGATGCTGCTGGTGTCTTCAGCTCCTCCATAAACTCCACCTCAAGCATGTGCTGTATCCCCCAAAATACACACATAATGTGGTATGAGGGACATCACCCATAAAAGGCACTCAGAGCTAAAACAATATCATGGGCTTATTTTTTAATGAGGGAAGTATTGTAAAAATACATTTTCTAGGATGAAAATGTCCAGATTTTTAGAAGAATGGTACGTTAATCATGGTAAAAACGCTATCTGTCATGGAAATAATCCTCTGTCTGCTAAGGAAGGGAAGAATGGGGACTGTTAGAAACCCAGATGTTGTGTCCCAGTGAGTTTTCCTTCTCTAGAAAAAATGAATCAGGATGGCTATTTAGCCCAGCAGGGACGTGCTCCCTGATATGAGTGGAAGAGCACTGAAAGTGAGGTATCAGACTGGGAAATGGGTTTGTAATGATTCTGATCACAGCAGAGAGATTTTTACCTGAGGAAGAAACCATTAAACGTCTGGAGTTCTGGGCTTTTGGGAGCCAGGTGTGTGAGCCATAAGTACTCCTGCCCAAGGTGAACATAAAAAAACTTTAATTTGGAGTTACTACCTGTATTTGAAAGTCATCCTTAAAATAGGGTTAGCAGATGGGTTTTGATCTGTAGTCATTCTTCAGAAACAATCCATAATGGAAAAGGGACGAAATGAACTTTTCAGAGAACAACTTCTAATGTGCAGGAACCTTTGAACCACCTGTGAGTGTGGGTGAGCCAGCCCTGACTATGATGAAAAAGGTCTTTTGTTCTCTGTTCTCAGATAATGCCTCCATAAAATGCCCTTTCTCAAGATCGTAATTTCAGGAAGGTCAAGTGCTGGTTTGGAAGTGCCTTTGACCTTATGTCTTAAAAGACAGGCTTTTACCTACGTACACCAAATGTTAAAAGGAGTCCAGGTCTTCAAAGGACAGCGGGGCTCAAACCTGCTGAAAGGAGACTCAAAAATAGCTCTGCAACAAGTGAAGCTTTCCCAAAGCTTGACAAAAGAGTGATTACCAGTCCTAAATGAAGTGGTTTTTTATTTGATAGGACAACAGCTCATGAATGAAGCACAAATAGGTTTTTGAGTGATCTTTGTGTGGTGTCCGGAAGGTTTATGATGTATCTGACTGACGCTTCCAAACGTCTCATTGTGTGGTAAACATGCTAATTGTGGGTTGTTCTTAGGCTGCCTTGGTGGACGGAGTTCTAAATGCTGAAACTTCCGAGTGGAAATTTAGCCCTTGATTTAATCAAACTTTGTATGATTCACTGTGCTAAGAGGTTGGAACAGAAGTGATGCTCCTGGGTTATAGATTGCAGGCTTTAGTATTGACAGCAGAAGCAATTAGTAGTCTTAAATAAAACCTATTAAGTTCTGTCCTCAAACTAACCAGGACGCTGCCATAAACCTGATGATGAAAAGTTGTTCTAAAATGATAAAACTTCTTATTTTTACCTTTAACTTTATTCATGGTCAGTTTATGCCTCTGTTCCTGAGCCGGACTGCTCTTTAATTTAAGTACTTCTTCTTTTGGTCATTGCTGCTAATGTATTTATGAATTGAGGACACCCAGCTTCTGGAGCCCTGTGAGGAAATTTATTTCTTAGAACTGGTTGGTCAAATGAAATCTTTTCTTAGCACCGCTCATCAGAATTATATCAAATCTCAATTAAAATTTCACCTACTGATATTTTACTTTATTTAATTGGAATTAGAAATGTCTGGCTTAAAATATTTCAGAATAATTTTTGAAAAAATACTTTGTAATGAACAGTTTCATTTGAAGGAGTGTAGTTGTGTTGGTATAGTTTCATTATGTAGCCATTAAAAAGTGATTTAAATAAAAAAAAATTGTACTTTAGTTCTAAATTTATCTAAAAGTAATTACTTACAAATAGTATTTTATGAGAAGGTATAAATTATGCTTCTATTTCTACAAAACATTTTAAAAAAACAATTATATTTGAAGATTCAAAGGAAGTTGTTTTGCAAAATTTCATCAGGAGCAAAATTTAATATGCTGGTTGATATTAGTCACTGATATTTGAGAAGCTTTAAGGGTGGCCTCAAAGCTAACCTCACGTTTCCTCAGACAGGAGTGCAGCTGTTTCAGATTGATAAATATTTGGTTTTCTTTCTTCTTTGCTCCTTACCGTTTCCTATCCACATTTCCACCCTTCTGTTCCATGAATCTCAAAATTTTATTGCATATGGTTCTGCTCCACTTCACCCATCTTATTCCACTTCTGATAGTGAGTAGTATCATCATCTGGTCTTATTTTCTCAACACCTGTATCCAGCTTGTCTTGGAATTGTGGAGATAACAATTTATAACTATAATTAATTTATAACCCTTTGCAGGGGTTGGTCAGTTCATGTTTAGGTGGGTGAGGCATTTCAAAGCTGGTGGAGACCTTGTGTCCTCAGCCAGGAAATGCTGCACAGTTTGGTAGAGAACAAGATAAATGTACACCAGAAGAGTTCCATAAAAGCTGGAGAAGCTTTCTTATGCTGGAACATCATTTTCCAGCCTGGTCTTTTCCTCCAGGTGCTTGAGGTTGGATAAATGCCACGGCAGCCCATGGCACACCCACCTGGGTCCTGTCCTTATCCCACCGGCAGAAAGCTCCGTGTCTGGGATTTGCCTGAAGGACTTGTGGCACAGTCACTGCCAGCCAGCATCAGAGATGTTGGAATAGCTCCTGGAGGAGTTTGGGATGCTGGACAGAGATACAGAAATACTTAAACTGGTGCTGTTTTCCCTTGCCTTTAAAACTTGGCTTGTTTATCAGCTCTGGTTTCCTGTGGGGAGCTGTAGACAGCAGAGGGAGGTTCTTGATGGCACTGCTTAAAGAAGGAATCCTTGGCTTATATTTTCCTAGGAAAGCACTCCAGCAAGCAGTACAGGCAGCACAGAGTACCAGCCCAATTAAAAAGGCAAGCGGAGGAGGAACCGAAATAGCCCTAAATAAACGCTGAATTTAACACTTGATGTGCTCGGAGTGCCAGGTCCTTGGCAGCTGAGCCTGGCTGTGGGCTGGCTGCCTTCAGCAGGGAGCTTTTGCAATGTGTGCCCGGTCATTTTGTTATTGTTGGGCTTGCAAAACTATTTCAGCAGCTCTTTTTCAGCAAGGCTGCCTGCTTTACCAAACATCTTTGTCAACCAGCATCAGATGTTCAGTAGGTGGTGGTTTAAACTAGATTACACAGGAGATTCACACTAATCTTTTAATGTCCCTCTTCTCTTCTTGAGAATAATAGTTTTTGAGAATAAGGTGCTTTTTTCTGGTTTTTTTTGTTGGTATTGGGAAAAGTGTCTTAAGTTTCTTATCCTTTTCTTTCCTCAGTAGTTACTATGGGAACAGAGATGGGGGTCACAGGGGAAAATCTGCAAAAGTGGTTTCTTTTAAATTTTTTGTTTAAAAAAAAAAAAGATAGCTTATTATTGGAATTGTGGTACTTTTCATTCAACTTGGTTGGACTGTATTGTTGTACATATTTCAGTCACAAAAGCAGCACAGTGAGTGGCAAGAAAAACAGATGGGGATGTTTTTGTAGTTTTTCCTTGGGGTTAATATTTTTTAAATTGAATGCAGCTGTTGGAAAGATTTCTGTTGTTATGTATAGGCGGAGCATTAAAAATGGATGATCACATTTTCAGCCTGTTTTAGTGGAGTACTAGATTTAATTATGCTGCTGCCCTTGTTCAGAGCCCTGCAGGTTTTTTTTAAATAAGTATATCTTAAGGGTTTTACTTCGCCACTTAGTTGAACGATTTCAGTGTATAAGGGTAATCGCTTCCTCATTCAGCTCTTGAGTAGAGCACAATTGTGGGTGAAAATAACACAAAATTGTATTAGATATCCCTAAAATATACGTTGTTATTCTCAGTATGCAAGTTATTCTGCTGACTCTTTCTAGGCGCTCTTCATGAGGTTCGGAAGGTCTGCCCTCTGATACCCTTATTCCCTAGATATTTTTTTTTCCCTTCTTTTTCTGTTTTTGAGAATAGTCCTTCCATCATCACCTTCCCAAAAAGAAAAAGGAATTTCTTTGTATTCTTTCTTAGTTTCAGAAAATTTGAGTGCCAAAAGCCGGGAACACGAAATAGAGAAGTTAGAAGAGATATTTCATGGCAATCCAGGTTATTTCCATAGTCTTGACATCGTTTAATTCAATCACCCTCAGCTCAGGATGGATATGATGAAACAACCCCTTAATGCTGAAGTTTTGAATGCCAGAGCTTCAGTTTGCCTGGGCTGAGATCAGTCCGAGTGCAGGGTGTGATTCCAGAGGCACTGCCTGGTCCTTGCTCTTGATGACGCCGCCTGGTCTCTACCTCTTTGCAGAATGCTGCAATTCCTTCTTCCAGAGACCTTTTAAATCTCACGGTTGAACGTGTCTCCTTGTAGTACTTGTGTGTAATAGTGATTTAGGATTATAGAGCTAAGTTTGGAAAAGCATGTTAAACCCTCATTGTAGTGGTTCTAAATACGTTGGTTCTGTATGCTGGGGGTGAGTTGTAGACAGTTGCTGAAGCAGATCCAGCTTTTGTGTGGCATGTCCTGGAAGGCCAGCCGTGAAAAATCACTTTTCAAATGAGAACTTAATAAAAACTTTTCCTGCTCTGAAACGCTAAGCCCTGCTCCCTGTGCGATTAGTGGTTTCATTTCTTTCCCAGCAGTTGGGTAATGATTATGGCTCCAGATGCTGCAGGAGTGATAAAGAGAGTGATTAATTTCACTTGAAAGGGCATATGTTCAAAGAGGAGCCAGCCCAGCACCTCCAACGCGGAGCCCACGCTGCTGAGCGTGTGTGCCGCGGTACCCAGCTGATCCCGGGCACAGGGCAGGCAACCTCCCCGAGGTACCTTAAGCAATATATTTGCTGCTTGGTTGTTTTATTTTCCCAGGATCTATTGAAAAGCTCGTCATGGCTCTGTACAGCAGCGCTGTCAGATTTTTGGCTTTGAGGAGGGGCTGATGTCACCAGCACAACCCAAGTGACTGCGAGCGAGCTCGGGGTTGTGTTTCTATCCTGTACAGAATTAGGTGGTAATGAAAGGTTCGAATTCCCTGGCTTAGTCAACAGCAGCTTTAAAAGTGTTCCTACGCTTCATTTGCAAGAATAGTTCGCGCTGTATGACTTTGAAAAATTCTGACATTTAAAGCATTATATGTTCAATATGCTTAAAAATTAAATGTGCAAGGTGTAGGTACTTCTTTAAGTCTTTGTCAGAACTTTTATTGTGAGCCAACAGAAATATGAAACATGACAGGGCGTGCCACCCATGTGGTTAAATCCGGGGGTTATCTGGTGTTTATTGTGTTACCACTGAAATTTTTCACTGTGTGGTATCTTTTGGGGTTTATTCTGTCACCCCTGAGATCCAAAGACATTAGAATTTCAATAGTGTAATAATATCCACCTACATGTGAGGCATGTTTTACTTCTCTGCATGGTGACATTTATAATCATAACTTTCACAGGTTTGAAGCTGCCGAGGGGAAAACTTCAGCACTTGTGACATCTTTCACATCTTTTGACCCATTAGTTACATTTATATCACTCATATTCTTCTAAGCCAAATCAGCACTTTTCTTCTATCTGCTGAAGATCTTCACATTGGAGACACTGTGTAGAGAAAAAAACACATTTCTGTACTTTTAATTTTCTGTGCATTCAATAAATTTAGATGTGTATTAGCTGCAGAGTTTTGAAGCAGCTGTCTGGATGGGGTACAAAATTAGTTTTTACAGACAAGGATTAAAGGATGTAGTGATTAAACTCCAGAAACTTTCTGGAAGTTCTGTTATTAACTGTAGTGCTCATAAGGTAGCACTCATGCTTTTATTGTCATTCCCTTAATATTCCTGGTTGCATTAATAAAATAATACTGTATCCAAGCAGAAGTGAAAATGAATTTCAGTAAATTGTTTTCGGCTCTGTGTGTTAAATGCATATGGTGT
Organism: Hirundo rustica; assembly: GCF_015227805.2. NCBI lineage: Eukaryota > Metazoa > Chordata > Aves > Passeriformes > Hirundinidae > Hirundo > Hirundo rustica. Next base: position 5,932,327 of record NC_053456.1, on the reverse strand, counting down.
ATCACTAGAATAACTTATCTAAACTTTAGTATTTTCAGTTAAACTAATTCAGTACATCTGGTTTTCAATTGGCATTAAATATTTCATAACCGCTGTGTAGCTGTATCTTGCTTTAAAACATTGTTAGTGTGAAATTTGTGATTCTGCAGATTGGAGATTTTGTCTGCGTTTAACAGGAGGCTCACTTGGACTCGTTTCGAAGTTGTAGGAATCTGATAATGAGGGTTTATCCAAAGTTTTCACTGTTATTGATCCCACTTTTCTCTTAAGGAAATATCAATCCTCTATCTTCTACATTCCTCTGCAAAATGCCAAGATGATCTTGCTTTTAGGATTGTCCCCAAACAATTTCAAACGTGAGAAAGTGTACAAAAGACCCTTCCCAAACCCCGAGTACATCCTTGCCTGCACAGCATGGGAAAGTTATCCTTGTGTCTGAGTGTTAAATATGTTGGGTGGATGTCAGTGTCTCTGTGTGTGTTTATGCATTAATTTTTGCCTGTGTTTTATGTCACCTGTATAAAATTACGGTGTTGCCATCCAGCCAAGGGCACTGGCGTGGTGGCAGAAAGAGAAACAGAGCTGCAACGTTTTGAAAAGACTGGGGGCGGATCAAATGAGAGACAGGGAAGTCTGAGTAAATGATGACAGTAATGTTATTGTGCCCTAAGGGTCTTGCAAAGTACAGTACTTAAAACCCAATTTTTTGCTTTGTAGATAAGTGAGCGTGTCTCGGTTAAATCAATATACGTGTGCAATAGATGATAAAACTCGGTATTACATACCTCCTTTGATATTTTTCATACTTACTGCTTTAAAGGTAACATTATATTTATGTTCGGAGCACTCCAAAGTACTTTATGCCTTTTGTTACGAGCTTTCGAACATGTTGCTTGGTTTTAGTAATGGGAGCTCAGGCAGCCCGAAATTTTCACTCTCATGTAGGGTATTTATTGATGGTTAATTGACTGCTGACCTTTGCCAGGACTCTCTTCAAAGAGCAGGGAGTGATACCAGGGGATAGTAAATGAAAGAAATTGAAAAGCAGGTGAGAAAAGGTAATTCTGTGCAGTTGCATTTGAATTTTGAATCTGTTTAGATAAAAACAAAGGTTAAAATCAAACAACTCCTCACCCCCACTGCTTTTCCCATAGATATTTCAATGTGCCCCAATATAAAAAAGAAAGTTTTACCTATTCTTGTTCTTCACTGTGATTTACTTGTCCTTGATTGATTTTTTTTTTTTTTTTTTTTTAAATGGATGAGCCAGCTTTCAAAGTCTTCAGAATGATTTAATTATTACAGCGCACAGGGCCTCAAATCAGATTTAAGTTTTTTTGATATAGTTTATGGAATAAACCAGCGAACAGATGCAGAGGATGGAAAGCTGCTGGTACTCAAATCAACTCGATGTTTCTGCAGGCAGAGGATTCCCCGTAGACCTTAACTGAAAGGTCAGGAGGCAACCTCAGTATGTCCCATTTAATCCAATGTCATTGGGATAAATGTATTGTAACTGTGTGTCTGTGGTGTTTCAGGAGCTAAAGAACTTGCAAGTGTAAAAACTTGCAGTGTTGGGACTATATTGCCAAATAAAGCTATGCTATATTCAATAAAGCAATTACATAAAAAGCATTATAGTCAACTTCAATTCGAATTCTAGCAGCGTGATCAATCATTTTCAATCCAAGGGATGGTCTAATCGCTTTTCGCTGCTGCTTTGAAAGGTTACATTACTCAGTTATCTTGCAGCTGAGCAACCTTTTCATGTTTGCTTCATGTCGGATTTAAAAAACGTTCTTTCTTTTACTCTCAGTGTTTTGGTATGGCCTGTTTAGTGAGAGTTAAAAAATTAAAAGTTACAATTTTTAAACCTTTTTGGAATAGAAGACCTAATTGTCACGATCAACAAACATGATTTTTTTTCTCAGTCTGTTTCTCTTCATGAAATCCCCTTTTTTGCTCCTGGTGCTGGTGTTGCCACTTCTCTTTCAGTGGAATAAGCATCCTGCGTAAGTAACCTCATCTGGCTTCATCCCGCACTTGTTCCTGTGCGCTTCAAGGACTTCTTTCCCCTCGGCACACTCCAGCCTGGGAGTGTGCCAGGCTCAGTTTGTTGTTCAGAGTGGTTCCTGTGCTCCTGACCAGCGGCGCTTTCTCTGCCCCCTCCTCGGCTGCGCTCCCGGCTGCGTGGGCAGCGCGCTGCAGGCTCCGTTAGAGGTGTCTGCTGGTGGCTACTAATTGATACTGCCTAGGAAACGCTATTGAACTCCTTCCTTAATCAGGTAATTCGGGAAGTCGTTAAGGACAATTGTGTTATCATCATTAGGACAGTGCCAGTGAGTTGATACTTCAGTGCCAAGACAGACGTGAGAGAATGGGGAGAAGATTTCCGTCAAGCGGACCGATAAAGTGACAGATGATTCAACTGCTTAACTTTTCTCCTAAAAGTTTTATAAGTCCTGATTTTTTTTTCTTTTTTTAATCCCCAGAAGCCTAGATATTTTGTGAAAGATCCTTATTTTCAGCTCTTGTGGAACCAGTTCTAGCCAGTACTTTACTTGTGGACAGTGCCATTTAGACAATATTAGTCACAATGCAAAAGATTACCTTTAAGGCAAAGGAAACCTCCTTTTTTAATAGACAAACCTGAGGAATAGTTACTTGAATTACTGTACCCTGCATGCTGCTTGTTGGCCCATAAATTTGTTCCCTCCCTAGACCAGTAAAGTGAATGCATTTTGCGTGAATGAGAACTAAAAGGTCTGTAGTGTTTTAGTTGTTTCTTTCCCATGTAAATAGCAATTGAAGCAGCTGGAAGATTTTAGCTGAAGAATAAATTATCAGAGATTTGTTCCTTTTTATGTCTTTGGTATTGGCAAAGCTGTCTTGTCTGTTAATGTATTGCTGATGGATTTTTCATTAATTTATTCACTAAATCCGAGCAGTTTCTTTATGACCAACTCAAATGCACTTTTTAGAGCCAGAAACTGTCCAGTTATCCTATGGACACACACATGTGTTCTGTTCTCCTTATCTTTGGGTAGCTGTTAACATGTGGAAGATCCACACATCTGAATGAATGTCTGGTGTTCTTTTATTTTTTACTCTTTATCAGGACAAATTTATTCAGCCTGACTTCTATATGCTTTGTGCACTGACAGCTGCATGGAGGTGCCATAGGATGTCACAGGAATCTGCTGATTGTTAATGTCATGCATTTTTCTGGATTTTTTGTTTGTTCATGTTAAACTAGGCTGGTAAATGCTGTATGTAAAATTTCATAGCTTTTTCATAAAACCCTTCTAGAATCTTTCTGGAGATAAACTTTCCCTTAAGCATACATACAAATTAAATGTGAGAACCTGCGGCTAAAAGAACTTGCTCCAAGGCAATGATTCACATGGATGAAAAATCAATAAAAGTTTCATTAAGAAAAGGGAAGAAAGTTTAGACAGGCTCTTTGCTTTGCTTTCCCGTGGGAAGTGGAGGGAGAAACCATTTTATTCAGCTTTATTCTTAGAAATAGGGATCATAATGTGCATGGGGGTATTTTTGAGTGTGCTGCCTGTGGAATTATGCTTGCTGGCTGGTAACTCGGAACCTGTTCAGGTGGGTGTTGTATGCAGGAGGTTGCAGCATGGAGCTGCTGCCACAGGGAGATGTGTCCTCCCCTGGGCAGAGGTTTCCCCCCATATCCCCGCTGCTCGGGGGCTCAGGTCAGATCACGCTGCTGCAGGAGTCGATTTGAAGCCTGATGTGAAGGAAGCTGTATTTCCCCCCTGCATTTGGAAGGATTTTCTGTTGCATCAGCAGCCTGAGAAGTGGCCAGCCCTGCAGCAGCTGTGAGGGTGAGCAGTGGGAGGGCAGGAGGGGGCTGTGGGAGCTGGGGGCTGAAGCGTGCACGCCAGCTCCAGCACGGGCACCTGCTCGGGCTGTGCGTGGGAGCTCCTCTCTGCTGAGAGAGTTGTCTGGTGGAACCTGGACTTCTATAGCAACCATATTTCCCTGTCATAACTCTCAATCTTGGGGTTTTTTTTAGTTTTGCTATTAAAACTTGGTGATGACACATGTTAACAGTCCGCCAGTGACGTTTGGCAGTTGTACATCTGTTTGTTTTCATTAAATACCGTTTTTTGAAAAGTTTAAGGGCTGGTCCGATTAAAACGCAGTTAGGATAGAAAAGCTGGCAGAGGTTCTCGCAGCCAAGAGTGAATTTATTTCTCCAATCTTGTTTAAAAAAGCAGGAATGCTGGCAGGGTTGAGTAGTAAATATGAGCTGTACATCTTGTTCAGTGAGCTTTTTCTGGATGCCTTGCATGAGCCGAACAAGTGAGTTAAGTGAAGCACACGTGACTGAGGCTGTGACAGGGTTGTGGTGATGGATTAAAATCGGCTGAGTGAAGCTGCTGCCACCCCAGGCCATCTGCCCCTCTCTTTGTTGTGCATCCCAGAACAGCAATATTTGGTCTGCTCATGAATCAGCTTTTATAAAGCAGAATATTTAGCCTGGAATTTTAAAGTCATCTGAACTGGGGCTGGTTTGCTGTAATGCGCTTCTCCTAAATGGTTTTGGGGAGCTTTCAGATGCCCCAGCTGTTTGATAAGGCATACTGAAAACGGGCTGTTGTGTGTATTTCTGACCCGGGTAACGTGCTTGTGCTGCTTCCTCACTTGCTTCTCCCTGCTCTGTTGCTCTGTGGAAGTGCAAATGTGCACTTTTATGTGGCTGCTCTGCTCTGTGCTGTGTCCACAGCCCCCTGAGTGTCCCTGTGCCAGCATTGCCTACCCTGGGGGACAGCACAAGCGCTGCTCTCAGGCTAAAGTTTCCTCAGTCTACAATTGAGGTTCTGTTTACCATTTCAGTCCCGTAGAACCACCGTACCCATTTGTAAATATTCTACCTTAAGACCAAGCTAATATTTTTTGCTTAAATATTTGTCTGATAGCGTGCAGTGATTGCCTAACTTACATCTTCACCTGCAGTGCACCTGAACTGTAATTTGAGGAAAAGTTGCTGGGTTTTAGAGCAAAATTGGATTAAAGTTGATTAACTAGAGCAAATGTGGTGTGCCACAAACTGATGCTGGGTTGTGTTGAAAGCAATAAACAGGAATAAAGAAGTGTATGGGGCTGGAAATCCCATGCCTGCAGGCGCCGTGGGCTCCAGGGCGACCTGTTCACCTTCCCCAGGTTTTGAACAGTGGCAAATGAACAGATTGGATCAGATCTTGTTTCAGCATCGTCTGTTTCCACAGCTGAAGCTCCCATATGATCAGATCCTATAAATTATTTAAGTTGCAGGAGCTGTGTAACCAGAGTCTCCTGTAAAGGTTAAGGCTCCATCTGTTCTGCCAACCTCGAGGACTGTGCATTCCATGCCATTTTCTGGTGGCTGGGTGGCACTGGAAGAGTCAGGAACATTCAGACGTTGCTTCCCGTTTGCTGCACAGCAGTGGAAACCCCGCTGCATTAGCACCATACACCTGAGGTGCTCTTGGCCCAACTTCATCCTCAGTCAGTGAGAAAGGAGCTGAACCGGGCTGTACACAGCACCAGGGGATCTGAGAGGTTCTTGTGAGGAGAAGGTGAGAAAAATGAAATAGGAAACCTTCCCCAAAATCCAGTCTTTTGGGTTACTCTCGCAGTTCATCTTGTTTAAAACATGCTTTCAGTTGAAAATCTTATGGCTAATCAGTATTTCAGTGATTCTGTTCAGAAATGAGAGTGGCAGAATTTCCCATATGACACCACCGAATGAAATGATTGCATGTGCAGGTGATGAGGAGGATAAGAAATCAAGTTTTGGAAACTGAAACTCCTTTTCCGAGGTACTTCCTTTCGAGGAGCAAGAATTGAATTCCTGAAAAGCTCCCTGAATTTTGCTTTGTGATATTAAAATGAAATATTGACACTGTTTTCTGGTTTCTCCTCCAACTCAAGTGCTATGAATGTTCCTAGGTACTTTATTCTACATATATAAAAAATCCCCAGAGAAATGTATATTCTTAAAATGAGCATAGCTTCAGGTGTAGGTAAAGGAGTCATTCCAACTATCACAGCTGTTTAGACTAAAATTATGGGAGTAAGGAAGGATGAAGTTTGGTCTCCTGGAGGAAGATTACAAACTTCTAAAGCTTAATTTTCAGAGCTTCATTTTCTCCTGTTCAGTTTATTGTGACCCTTCCTGGAGTCTCTTTCTTAAAGCTGGATGATTTTCTTTCAATTGGAAACCAGGTGGGATTGTAGATAAAATATCTTCTGGGTAGCTCCTGTGTAAATTTTTCTAAGCAAAATAATTATGTTTCAGTCTTGTATTCTTCTGATGCAAAACCAAAAACCCAGGTACTGTTCCAGCTTTTTCCTCTGAGTAGTTTATAAAAGCTTTAACAGGCATGGTGGTGACAGCTGCCTGGTACCAGTGATGTTACTGGTCGTTAGAAATTGTGTTAATGGGGAAATTTATAGCTCACAGTTTTGGGAAGGGAGGAGAACAACCAAAGCTAAATAAAGTAGCTTGTTTGCTTTTTTTCCTTCCTAGTTTGAAAAGATTTTGTGGCAGATTATGTTTGGCAGACTGGTCTGGCCTCATCCAAAGCTTTGTGTGCGTGTGACAGCTCAAAACTGGAATGATTTAGACCCGTTTGCTGTCATATATTAGAGCTCAGCATTTTGCAGCTACTGAAGACAAATCAGACAGAGCTGATGTGTTTGGGCAGAGAACTCGTGTGGCAATTTATGGGTGGCAGCAGCACAGGCTCCAGAGGCTCCTGAGGAATCCTGTTTCTACGCCTGTGGAGGTCCTGGGGGGGTGGGCAGGGAATTGGCACCATCCCTGGCATCTCTGAGCCCAGGTCTTGGAATGTGTTTGCACTGGGCTGTGGTGAGAGCCCAGGAGCTGTACAGCAGTTTCAGGAGCTGTTCCAGGTGTGCATTTCCTCTGCCCCTGCTGGAGAGTGGGTGAGACATTCAGTCTGCATCAAAGATTTATCCCAGAGCTGAAAAAAAAAAAAATTAAGAAGAGGCAGTTAAATCTCTCTTTATGCTTTTTGACTTTATGGGATTTTTTCGTTCTGTGCCACGACTGAGGTTTTTCAAGCTGAATGCTGAAAATATAACAGAACATAAAAGCTCATAAATTTAACAGAAGGTAGAAAGGCCATAGAATGAATAAATGCATTTACCTTCCAGGAAATACCTTTTGGCAGTCACTTTCTCTCCGTTCAGGTCAGGCTCCACCTTCTCAAGCATGTAAACTCCTGTGCATCTTGTTTCCAGAAAGAGATCTCTCCCAAAAGGCTTCAGTGGCTCCTTGGAAGGATACTGACTGCTGAGGGCAGGTGGGCATCCTTCCTAATTTTAATGCAACCACTTAGCTTCTTGATACTTTTAAAGAAAGTGGAAGAGAGTGGCCCAGAGCTGCCATCTCTTTTCTCTCTCTTGCCCCTGCACTGCTAACCCAAGCCCTGTTTCCTGCCTGCTTTTGTGTGGACCTGTCCTGTCCCTGTGCAGCTTTGCATCCATCAGGGAAAGAGGAGAAAAAAAAAGGTGAAGTGAAGGTTAGTGGTCGTGTAGGACACACGGCGCTGAGGGCTGTGATGGAGTGGGAAGAAGGATGTTTGCCAGCACGTTGCTGTGCTCAGGGTCATCAATAAAAGGAAATGTAATTGTCACTTTTCTTTTACAATGCTTCCCCTTGGATTGTTTTTGCCATTTCTCTGAATTCATAGCTGTGACAACAAATGGTGTTTATGGGGACCAGTCAGCAGAGAGTTAAACTCTGGGAAATAGTTCACCTAGGCTTAGCGGAATTGCAGGAAAACGAAATTTACAGCAGAAAACTAACGATAAAATCCAACATAACGAATTGGGAGTTGCTAACTGCTGCTGTTGTAGCAGGCACTGTGACCTGCCACGTGGTCTTTGTGCACTTGTGAGTGCCTGTCTGCTTTGTGTGGAGAACAACTCAGTGAACAGACTGAGACAGAAGAGAATCTGTGGTTTTAATAGTTTTATCAGGCCTCTGTTTATTCTTAGATAAATTCTTTGATGGAAGAAATAATCAACTTGATATTAAAACGCATCAGCTGCCCAAAACTGCAGTGGACTTTTATGTATCTGAAGACTGGTTAGGCTTACCTGAAGTCAACATGGTGTTATTTGTGCTCATGCAAAGAGGTTTTGTTCCCTCTAAAATCACAGGGAATACTTTTCTCCCTGGTCAGTCCTCAGACCGATCAGTAATTTCCTTCAGGGGGCTGAATTAGCGATAAAATGTTTGCAAATACAAATTTTGGGAAGTGCATTGTTTCTCAATTTGTCAGAAAGACAGGCAGGGAAGGCTGTGACACCTTCCTGCTGCAGCAAGGAGCTGCTCAAATCATCTAACATGAATCAAATCAGGATCAAAGCGCTTCATTGATTTATTAATGGGATGTAATTAACCAGCAGCCAGTGAACTGTATGTTCTGGGCCAATATTAGTAATGCCCCAGCTGAGCTGCAGCACAAGAGGTTTAATATAACTTTATGAACACCTTTCAAGTTATAATCCCCAAAGTTTCTAATCACCATCTTGGCTCCTGGTTGGGGGGGGTCTTCTCCCACAGATGATGTAGATGTTGTGCCCTGGGGTATCTGCCTCCCACTGCTCTCTCTTCTCTGCTATCAGAAAAAAGATCATGCCTTTAAAAATACTTTTCTTTCTTTGTTTCAGAGGTCTGTGTAATTCTTTGGTTGCTGTTTAATCTGGCTGATCCTCTTCAGTGCTGGGCAGGCACCTTTTCTGGCAGTTCTGGGAGCTCCCAGTGCCATACAAAACTCTGATAAACTGCGTCTTGGAGTGGTTCTTGGAACTGCTTTTACTGCAGATGATATTTAAATCCCAGCCTTGGGATTACCTTAACTTAATGTACTAAGCAATGTGATACAGCTGTGGCTGCTCATCTCCCCACTTATCTCTATTCACTTTGCAGCTGCATTCATTTCTGTTATTTGCTAAGTGGCCTTTCCATTTGTAAAGGGATTCAAGAATAGATGAGAGAACACTTGCAGTTTGTGCTGTATTATACCTCGCTTTAAGAGACCAAATACTATTTTCATTTTAACAAAGAAGAAATACTTACTCATGTCCATAGCTGGCTTCCTCTGGGTAAATAGGCAGTTTGTCTGCAGTAATTTCAGAGTGGTAGAGCACTTAGATAAATTTTTGGTATTTTGTTTAGTTCATTTGATGTAATCTCCCGTCTCTCACTCAGTTTCAAACCAAAATATTATTCTGGATATCAGTTTATATTTCTGGCTTATTAAAGAAACAGATCATTTCTTAGCAGGTTATTGATCTGTTGCCAATTTACCTTTTCTTCCCTTTTTATTCTCCACGTTCAGGTTGCAGCACAGTTCTGTGCTCAGAGTTGTTGCTGATGGGAAGGAGGTGTGGTACTGAAACTCTCACAGTGTCTTTCCAGTGCTGCACTTTGTGCACTGACAAGACTGTTTGAAACATGACCACATCAGAAATGACAGGAGGATAAAACACATTTTTAAAAAGCTTTTGGTGCGGGGCTGGCTGGGGTTTCCAACCAGAAATGTGTGTGTGTGCCTGGGATGGAGCACAGGCTGCAGTGGGGACACTGCTCAGGAATATTTTATATATCTGTGTGTGTTCTGGCCACTTGGGTGTCCTTCAGGGCACAGTGGAAGCAAAGCATTCCATCCAGGGCAGGGAATGGATCACTCAGTGTCCCAGAGGGATGGGGTGAGCTTGTCTAATGGTGACTTCACAGCGCCCAGGAGGCACTTAATCACATTGCTGCCATGGTTCCTTTAGCTCCTGATCGTCTTGAAACCTCATCTGTTTCTTAGCCTTCATTCTAACCAGCTTTCCCATCTTTTTCTTTATATATCGTGGTAAGTTAGAAAGGCTTATCTTTTATTTTTACAATTTTATGTTTTGCACATTTGAGTTTCTGCGATCCTTTTTCACAAGCTTGTGCTTCTTTCTAGGTGTTTCATAGAGGATTTTGCAGTGGTCATTTACATCTCTTGTAAAGCTTTTGTTCAATTTCATTTGGCCTCAAAATTGTTTCAAGTGTGTAGACATCACCCTTTTAACAACAGTGTAAATAGATGCCGAGTTGGTCGGCACTTCAATTTTTACTTAGGCTTTTGCAATTAAGTCAGAACTACTCATAAAACATAGGCTACTACTGTGTTGTAGTTTCCTTCTATTCTTTCTGGTGCAAATACCAGTAGCTGAGGCTGTCCTGGTAAATACCCAACCCCATAATGTGTGGAAGAGATATCTGAAATATTGAATCCAATTACCGAGGTTTTTAAAGAAATATTTTACAGGCAATTAACAGTGACTACCAGGAATTTTTTGAAGTGTTATGTTGTTTTGACTGCATACCTAATGATGTTTTAATAGATGTCAACTCCCATGCAAATACGAGAATTAGAGACGAGGGTGGATTTTTCAACAGCACAAAGGATAATTGGGTGTCTGACTCATATCAAAAGTTAATGCAAGTTGAGTGCCAAGTCCTTTTTGTGCCTCTGCATACCTCATACAGAAAGATTACCAGTCAGTGCTCCCACTGTATGACCATGGAGCAGTTATGTGTGCATTTAAGATTAATTTCTCTTTTGGTTTTTTGGCATTTTTTCCAACCTTAAGTGTACATGAGTTGGCTGAAGTGAGTGACACTCACTTCGGTGGGTGTGTGTGTGTGGAGTGAGATGTCTCTTGGGTGTTGGCTGGGGGTGATGGGTACAATCAGTGCTGCCAAGGTGCTTTTACAACCCTTGTTGGGAATGTCAGCTTGAAGATACACTTTTGGTAGCTCCTCTCAGCTAACTACAGGCTTTTCACTGAAGGCTGAACATTTTAATAGCCAGGTGTGTCAAAACTGATCAGCTGCAAAATTGCTATTTGTGTGTGTTTCTTGAAAAGTAGCGTTACCTAAACTTTCTTTATTTTTTAAAATACTGCTGTTAGAAGGACTCAGCCAAATGAACCCTCTGCTGACAGTAAAAGCAAAAGCCACACTTTGAGCCTTAGATGACATTCCTTGTTATGATACAGGCTGTTTTTTGGACTTCATGGTTTTATGATGCCTGTCAGAGTTTACCGTACTGTTCTTTGTTCTCCTTCAGTAATCAAGATCAGTATCCAACTGGAATGTCATTTGTCCCAGCAGCTAAATAATTTTCCCTCTCTTGAGCTGTATAACCACTTCTTTCTGTGGATACACTGGCTCTGGTCCAACATCTGAGTCAGCAGGAATTTCCACTGACTTTGTGTGAGGTCTGCGGAAACAAAATGATGAACACCACAACTCCAGGCACAACTTCTGACAAATGCTGTCCCAGCAGACAGGTTGATTGCTGGAACACCTTAATCAGATAAATGCTTCTCACTAGTTTCTTTGTTGGTGTAAGGCCAGAAGACGATGTGTGTGAGAAGAAGGGTGTGTTTCTTACTGACCTTCAGCAAACCTTGGTTTTCCCTTCTTTCAAACGAGTCCAAGAGAGCAGCAGGAGTGGCCAGCCCAGAGTGCCCCAGTGGATGCCCCACTGACTTCTTGGTGTCCCCTTCCACTTCTGGCAGCCTGGAGTTTTAGGGAGCCCTGAGCTGCACCATGGTGAGGGATAATGACCTTCACAGCCCTGATGAGCTCTGCCATGAATCTGTCTGAATGACTCTTGAAACAATTTGTACTTCTGACATCCAACCATCTTAGAGCACCAAAATTTAACTCCCCGCTTCCCTGCTGTGGCAAGGCTGAAAGAGAGTAAGGAATCATATTCCTTTTCCTTACAGTTCGTGCTTTTTAACTGAATTATGCCTTGTATTTTTGTAGGATTTAAAGATTGCTGCCTATCAGCCAGTGATACAGGGTGATATGCTTTTCCTTTTTTTCTCCTTTACTCTTAGTGGTTCTCATATTGCATACCATAGGCAGTATTTGAAATGTTTCATCCTGAAAAACCTGAAGCATTCAGTGGCACTGAACCGTGGGACCCTGAGATGTTTTTTTTCCCCTCTTTTGTATAATCTCAGTAGCAATCATAAGTCCCAAAGCCAGCTCTAAAATTTGGTTTAATAAGTCTTTAACTGTGTTGCTCCAAATGCCCTGCCATTTTCAGAGCCAGGCATGGTGGGAGCTCTGCTGCAAGGCTTGGAGCTGGAAATGAAAAGGGGAATTGTCTCCCCAGGAAACAGAGGATGCACTGGGAATGCTACACAAAGTCAAAGGAAAGATGATAAATAGACTTCTTAAGGCCCTGGATATTGCATCCTAAAGCTGAAGTCCTCCAGGACTGTGTAGGTAGTTTGGAAGCACAGCTATGCTCCTCTTTAATATTAATTGAATCCACTGGCAACTTGCAACGTTGCAATTTTTGTTTCCCCATTCTCTTCTTTGGGGAATCTGTTAAATTTTCCCTAAATCTCTGTCTCTGGTTCTGTTTCTTAAATATGTACTTGGCTGCCTGCTGCCAAATGACATGTTTAAGAGGTGAAAAGAAAACTTATTATCAACCCTGTCATGGACCTTTTCCCAACCTTGCTGTGTAATGCCCATCTGTTGACCAGACTGATGGAATGAATGAGGAGAGATACCCTGTGAAATGTGTCAAGCTATTGAAAAACAATTTTTTTCCTGTTTTCCCTTATTGTAATAAAAAAATTAGATCATTAAAACTGTTTTATGAACGTGAATGAACTAGAAAATATTATGACAGGGAAACTTACTGAAGATAGAGAAATGAAATTTTAAGATGAGATTTATCTTCTTACTCTAATTTGTACTCCTGCTGTACTGTAAATGTAATAACCATCAAAATGAAAAATGCAACAGATTGATAATACCATTGAGTTTTAATTAAACCACTGAATTGAAAAGGGCCCAGATGGATAACTGGAAAATGTAGTTATAAGCCTGGTATGAAAAATGCTGGATTGCTAGCGATATGTCTTACAAATAAATGCTATGCCAAATATAATCTCATTTTTAGAACATCTTCCTAAAATTAATCATTAAAGTTTCTAAAACAGATGGTTTCTGGATTTTATTTAATTTGGCTGCCAAACACTTACCCTAGATCAGGAGTTCTTCTTTTAACAAATCCCTGTCTGAGCGGCTTGTCCAGTGCTGCGGTGTCCCAGGAAACACAGAGGAAGTGCCAAGGAATGTGAAAGCTCCAGTGAGTAAAATCATGCCTTAAACTATTTCAGTGTGGAAATTGCATTAATTTGGCACCCAGTGCTTAACACAAAAAGCAGTTTGACATGAGATAGTGCTAAACACTGCCCAGGCAAAATACATCTTTTACTCCTGATATTTTTAAAATTTTCATTTCAGTGGAGACTCTTAATCAAAAGGTGGCTCCATGCTGAGACCTCCCTGGCCTTGTGTCTTGGCACGTTACTCCAGGTAATATTTTTTGCCTCTAAACAAGCTGGTGTGTGAATTCATACCTGAGTGTGTGTGCACAAGTGAGTACAGAACCCTTGGAAGTTTTCCTGATTTTATTTTCTGCTGGAGTTTTCTGACATTATTGTCAAACGGAATCTTCATCCTCAAGTTATTTTGTAGATATCTAAAAGTAAAAAAGCACCAGTCAAATTAAATTAGCTGTGATCAAATCCTAAAATTAGCATAGAAAGTCGCACAAATCAATATCTTGTTACCTTTAGAGCTTGTTATCTGTACCTTCTCATGAATTAATTCTAGAAACTTTATGCTAAACGATGTAAAAATTGATCTAAAGCTAGAAAAAAAAATTTGGTGATCAATAAATTTCTTCTAGGCAGAGAGAAATTCATTAAATTCTATAGGTATTACATTGCCAGATATTCTTACCCTGCTCTGTTCTAATCACTACATTATTCTTGACTGAAAGCACATTAGCTGTAAAAATTCATGAAATGAGAAACAGAACATTATAAAGATTTTCTTGGGGTTTTGTCAGTAATGAGTTGTGCAGAAAAGTGGAACACACTCCCCTTGCCAGTGAAGATACGCTGTGTCTGGTGCCGCTTTACACTTCAGCATAGCTGTGCCTTTTATTGTGGCATAAGAAATTATTTCCTGATAGATTTGGAGAAGCGTAAAATGCACTTTTCTTTTTCCTACCAGAAGGCTTGAACATGTCTTTCTCTACCTAAATATGTTTCTTGTAATAAACTTGGGGTAGGAGTGATGAGGTTCAGCATGTCAGAGAAGTGGTTGATAAAGTACTTTTTACTTTGTTGGCTTTCCCTGTGGTGATCATGTGTATAATTTTTTTCTGGGTATTAGTGACAATGAGACTCCTCTTTGGGCTGAGTCGCCTGTTTCGGCTGACACCCAGTGCTTTGGCTGCTTTTTAAACTATTAAGTTTTATTTCCTGGCCCTGTGGCTGCAGTGTCTGTTCTTGGCAGCTGGTTAGAGTTGGATGAGGATTCCTTAGCTGATCAGCAGAGGTGCCCTGTGTTCCAAATTAAATCATGTTTAGGAGCCCCCGTGGCTGGATGCAGAGCTGGTGAGCACATGCCTGGGTGTGTGCTCCAAGGAAAAGCCTCTCCTCTATTAATTACCATTTTCTTGCCCTGTTTTACCTGATGCCAGATGTTTTTTCTGTCATGCTGCCCTCTGGCCTTTTTTTTCCCTGTTCTTTTTTGTATTATTTTTCAATACTTTGGCTTTTGTATGGATGTCACTAGGAGTGAAAAACAGGAGTTGTTGATATTCAAGTAAGTCACTTCCTTTCTACTTCAGCTTATTTTGATGAATCAGGAGAGCCTACACATTATGTAAATTGAATAGCAAATATGAATTCCTATTGACAAGACAGGAGAAGTACAATCTAAGAAAAAATGTAAAGCATGTGCCAAATAATAAATAATTGAAACAGACTGAATTGTCAGAAAATACTGGTTAATAATTTGTGATTGATGTGTAGCTCTATTGTAATAAAGAAAATTTCTTTTTTTGTGCATTGTATGTCATAGAATAGACACATAAATGTGAAGGTACTATTTAAAGCACATGTATTAAAAAGCCTCAATTTGACACTTTGCTCACACGTGGGTGCTGGTTAACTGATGTTATCCCTCAGAGCAGTAAATGGAGAGAAAATAAGATACAATGGTGTCACGTGAACATGTGAACTTTCTTTTTCTGAATCTTTGTTTAAAGAAGAGCTGCAGTGTGGGTTGAAGTGAAGTTCTTTGAGCAAGTCTGATTGAGATTGGATGAAGCCCAGATAACACTTGTTATGTCTGTGATAAATTTTGAGCAGTCACAAATTGTCACAAGACGTGGGCTTCTTTTGTATATCAAGGTTTCTAATGGATTTGCATCAGCAGAAATGAAGTGGAAAAATTCACATTTTAATTACTGGAATCAACTTTATAAAGTAAAGCATTGCCATCTGTTAGCAGTTTTATACCCAAAGCTCCCCTGCTTGGGCAGAGGGAGATGCCCAGTGTGTGCTAAAACTGTTATCTCGGGGAAGCCTTCACTGGCATTGACCAAAAGTGCCTTTTATGACCCAAAGGATTTCAGTACCTGGGAGCCCAAATCTGTGCTGTTCAGAATGTGTGTGCCACCTTTATTTCATAAACCAAGCAAAATTCGTGCCTAAAGTGCAGTGACTTTGAGCATATTTCATGAAAACCCTAGTTTGTAACAGCCTCACAAATACGTCCTAGTTTGTAACAGTCTCACAAATATGTCCTAAATGTCTCACAGGTTGTTTCATGCAGCTTGTGGGTAGAAGGCAGGCTGCAAATCCAGTCTGTGAGCATTTCACCCCAACAGAGCTGGATAGCCCTGCCTGCAAGTGAAATGATTTCCAAGGGTAGATCTGAGGTGCCAGCCACAGTCTGCCTCATGTCATTCCTTCTGTAACTTCAAATTAAGCATGTGTTCAGTTTCCCAATGATTAAAGTGCTAAAATATTGATATTATATATGCAGTGTTTAAAAATTGCAAATGAATTATTAAGCTGAAACTTTAGACTCTTCCTCCTTCGAAGCTGAAGTGTGTGGTGAATGAATTACTTCTAACAAGGCCACAGTTGTACATTAGCCCGAGCCAAAACTTTGACGAGATACATTTAAAAAAACCACCTAATTACTCTGTAAGTAAAGTATTTTAATATTTAGACACTCCTACTGTGTTTACTCATCCCACGGCAAGTTCACCAAAGCATCGCTGTACCCTTGCCCTGGTTAATCTGTGCAAACATGGCTTTGAGGAACACTTTCAGGGGATGAACGTTGTAAAAGCTCGACAGTTTAAATGATGTTTACTGATTTACTGCCATCAGTGTTAGACATTCAGATAGTACAGTAAAAAAATATTTTTTCATGCATATTTTATGGGACTTTCTGTAGTGTCAGAGCGCATCTCACCTCATGCCCTGCTGGGGAAGGCTGGCTGGGTGTTTTGGGGTTTCTTTGTGCTGGCTGTTCTCTGTGATTCCGGAGGTTAATGTTACTCTCAGGCTCTGGGAGTTCCCATTTTTCTTTACTTGGAGGAAGGAGGGGGTCAGAAGCTCTGTGTGTCGCCCCATCTCTGATAGCAGCACACCTCTGAATTTACTGGTGCTGCGCTCTCCCAGGTTGTGGAATAATTTGCGGTTGACAGACGGTAAAATTTGACTTTAAAATTTTTGGGTTTTGACCTTTCAGGAGAGTAATGTGTGCTTCG
Source organism: Hirundo rustica (assembly GCF_015227805.2). NCBI lineage: Eukaryota > Metazoa > Chordata > Aves > Passeriformes > Hirundinidae > Hirundo > Hirundo rustica. The sequence goes on along the minus strand of NC_053456.1, from coordinate 5,915,624 downwards.
GGGTACTCCAGGCGTTTTAATACAAATATTACAGCGTTACAAGCTCTTGTAAAATTGTTTTATCGCAAATGTAAGGAGGTGGTGGAGGTGGCTACAGCAGGATGCACCTGCTGGGGAGCAGTTTCTTTTGAAATAACCTGTAGCTCAGTAATTTTGCAAAAATTTAATAATGAAAGCACATACTATCGTTTCTGTCTCTGTTCCCGTGACATTTAAGCCCGGGAAATAAAGGCAGGCATTTAGTCCTTCATCCTTCAGAGGGGTATGAACAGTCTGCTGAGCCAGTGCCTGGTGAGAATGAGCTGCCTTTAGGAGAGGTAAAATCACTGAACTTCTGAGTCTCATTGTACTGTTTTACCCGTGATCTTCCAAAGCTATTGCTGTTTGTTAATTCATTGATGAAGTGGGTGTCCTGTCTGAAATTTTCTGCACGACCCATCTAGTCAAAGATAAAATCAGACGCAAAGTAGCTGTACAGCGAAGTGCCAAAAACTTTGATATCCAGTAAAATTTACTGATAAAACTGGTGGTAGGCTTAATAAAAGGCAGCTGATGAAAAGCAACACGTAGCCTCTGATATATAGGAGGGAAAGAGATAAAAAATGGTGGCTTATAAAATAGTCTGAGGAGGGCTTTTCCTGCATTGTGAGGAGCAGCTGGGCTTTGCACGCTTCAGGGATCAGGGGAGCAGCATTTGGAGAAATCCAGCTCCAGAATGGCAGCGTCCTAAAGCCTTCCCCGTTTGAGTTGGGGTTATCCCACGGTGTAGACCTTGTTCCAGCTGTGGGACTGATGGGGAAGCCTTCACAGACATCTCCAGCTCTGCTGCGGGGCGAGGAGCTGCCTGAGCAGCACTGCCTGTAGCACCAGTCCTGCAACAGCAGGAGATTGTTTTCACTTGAGCTGGAGCAGCTGGTTTAAGCTTCTGCAAACTCTCGTTTTTAGGAAGGGCTTGAGCTCACACAAGTGTGGTGGCAAATATGTGATGCAGTGAGCAGAGGATGGAAGCTCCTGGATGTTCTTCCCTTCATGGGAAGGGAAGCTTTGAACAGAGGTGTGTATTTTTAGCACATGCAGGCATTTCTTTGGAGAATTAAAGTTCTCTGACATGCAGCATAATCAAAACAGTGTCTCTGTCTAAGAACAGAGCAATGTTGTGAGAGAAAATGATTTTTATTTTATGCAAAGTTTTGATCCAAGTGTAAAGTGGTAAAATATTTGTAGTAATTCTCCATCTGTAGCAAACTTTTATAACCAGTCTCCCATCTGTTTCAAGCTGCTGCTTTGAAACTTTCAAAGTGCTGCGTCTCAGCCAGAGCCAATACACTTGTGCATTTACAAATTCAGTGTTTTGCATGATGCGTTTAGTTAAAGAAATGCACCTGACTCACTGGGTTGTTTTTTTTCCCCCTGTACTGTAATGTTTCATGCAGCATATTAGTAAATGCCATTTTGTTACTTTTTGCTGAACATTCAGTTTTTGGGGAAGAAAGCAACCATTTCTAATAAAAGCAACTGATTGTGCTTCATCTCACAGTCATGACAGAAGCACTGAAGTGCTTGAAGGGAACAGCGTTGGGCCTTGTTATTAGCATGGAAAACCATAATTATGTTTGTTGAATTTGAAGTCTGAAGTTCTTAACTCAAAATCCAAGTTTTGGTTTTGTTTTGTTTTTTTTTTTTTCCATCCAATTTACGAAAATCTCATGGGAAATCATCCTTCCATCTTATTTTTGGTTCCCCCCCCACCTGCATCATCACAGTTTTGTTCCATTTATTTCCGAAGTTGTTCTTGTCTCCCTCTTTTGCTTCCCATACCTACAGTTCAAACATAAAAAGTTCTTTTAGTACTGTTTTTATGGGCTCTGTTTTTGGTTTTCAAAGCTTTCAAGGAGTCGCCTGCACCCCAGACAACCTCTTACTCATTTTCAGTTTTGTCTTCCAGTCATTACAATAATGAAAGATTTAGGAAATGCCTCACCAGCAGCAGAAGCCATCAAGTCCAAAGATGTAAACAGATTACAGTTTCACCCACTGTCAGCTTTGCCTGCTCCACCAACATGCTATTTTACACCAGACTTTGGAAATCATTTTGTTGATTGATACAGCAATAAAAGGGCACTTAATAGCAACCAAGATAAAAAGCTTTGCCTAACATTCTTCGTCATGTGATAATGATCCTCGCAACATTCCAGACCTCCTTAAATGATGGAAGTATTGTACATAAAAATGCTGTCGGAAAAAAACCTCCCTGCACCCTGCAATTCCTGCTAGGCTGAGAGGACCAATTGAAAAAAAAAAAAGTTCCTGTTTTCTCTTGTGACACTTGTTGTTGCAGGAGAATTTGGAATTGAGGGAAATCAGAGAAAAATGAACTTTAGAAAAGCGTACCAACCTTCTTGGCGGTGCAGTTATATGCACTGGTCAGAAAAGGTTAAACAGAGGTCAAAAAAAGGCTGAATATTGTACCATCACTTTATTTATTATAACTATAAATTTGGTTGAGCAATACAAGTATTACTTTGCCATAAATATTTTCTAGTTTTTTCTGTCTAGGATTAGATGCAGATGTGTGCTTTCTCCAGCTAAGGGGCTGTGTATGGAAACACAAAGGATGTGGATGGTTAAAGTTTCCTGTTGAGGCAGTTTTCACTTTTCAGGCTGCCCCTGGGTCTCCAGTGAAAAGGAGATGTTTGTTCCTCTGGACTGAACTGCACTTCATGGGGAAGAGCAGGGAATGAGTTTGGAGCTGCTGTGTGTGTCTTAGGAACACATTATAGGCTCTGCAAAAATATTGAATGTAGGGCTTAAGAGATTATGTGTATGAAGGAGAAAAGAATCAATTTAAGATGGAGAATCAGGGATTTTGCTAGACAGGTGCATCCAGTTGATCTCTGCTGGTAGAATATTTCTTGCAAGATTGGGGCAGAAGAAACAATTGAATGTTATGGACTTTTTCTTAGGGGCAAAGAGAGACTGAGAATTGAACTGCTTGGGCAGAACTGTGGAAGAAATCGGTGCTATTTAATTAGAAGCTTAATGTTTGGTGTGGATGGGTAGTGGCAGAATTGCAGAAGTGAAAATCACAATTTCAAATCAGATTCAAGGAGCTCTGACTGATCAGTTCTAATCAGTTTTCCATCTTGTAGTGAATTAAATCTTCCCTCATCTATCCCCATGAACCTGCCCAGTTTTCAGCATTTTGTGATTTAACAGACCATTTTGGTATCTACTTCTCAGGGCTTAAAAACATTCTGGGTAATTAATGGGATATGTCTCCTGAAAGTAAGGATTTCTGAGGTAGTAATACCTACAAAATACTTTTTAAAAAGTGACTTAAATGTGCATATTCCTACAGAAAGAGTGGGAACAATCATAGCTTTATGTAAAGACTATCTTTAACCTCAGCTGTGTCTGGGCACAAGGTCCAAGTGTGGCCATGACCTGGGTGCTCCCAGTTGGCTGCTGGAAAAGCTGATTGCTCTGGATTAACCATTGAGGGCTCTTCCCTTGAGGGCCCTTTATGACCACTCAGTGCATGTCCATACCCACCCCATCCTCTCAGCTGTAGTGTTTTGTTTTGTTCTTACAAAAATATCACAGGTATCTGTCATAGGCTTGTCTCTAAGTCCAGACATCATGTCAATAAAAATTAGTTATGTGTGATTCTTCCCCCATCTGCACTCTCATTTAAGCCAGTTCACAGAAGGTCTGTAACAAAAGTGAAATTTCAGGGCTGTAGGAGGCTGCAAATTCCCAAATTTCTATAGAGGACGTTTGAAAAAAAATATTTTACCCTTTGAAAACACCGGTTCATTTTTGTTTCTACACTAACCACTAGTACAAGGTGGTTTCCATTTCATAGGGAACACGTGATATGCCCAAATGTGGGCTTGGAAAAACTTTTCTCTTTGAACTTATATTTGTGGAGTTGAGTATCAAACCAGAAGGAAAATGCCCGAGGTGTTAGTGTCTAATTGACACCGAGTCACACTGCAGGCATAGAATTTTCTTTTTCTTTTTTGTTGTAAAAATACAGAACAAACATATCTAAGCATTCCAGTGACTTTCACAGGCATTGACTCAGACTGTACAGTGTTCCATTTTGGGATGAAATAGTATTCTATTCAGAACTGGCACCAGTCATATTAAAAAAAACCTGCTTAACCTGGCCATAAAGTTTCTGCTGTGCAGAATTATCTGAGACTTGAAGTCTGAAGCGAGTGTGTAGCTTGTTCTTAAACCTCTTAATATTTATATATCTATATATCTATCTTGCTAATTTATTAGTTCTGAAATGTTCAAAGATCAAGCAGCATTCTAAGTGCTGCAGTTCATAATTGACAAATGTGATTAACAGCACAACAGTGGTTAATCCAGATGCTGCTGCCAGGGCAAGGCTCGGTGGGCGTATGAGCTGCTGCAAATAAATTGACAAACACAGGCAGTGCTGATTTATTAGAGGAAGTTTTTTTTTTTTTTTTTTTTTTTTTTTTTTTTTTTTTTTTTTAATGAGTATTTGAAATTAATAGTTATTCTGTATGTTGCAAATGACTTTAAACTACTGGGACACAAGGTGCCCAGTCTTGGCTGTCCAGTGTTTAAACATCACTGCCTTGGCTGGAGTGTTTAAACATCACTGCCTTGAGCCAAGATGATTTTAGTATTCTTTCCAAAGAGCAGAAGTTAAAAATCAGCAAACATATAATTTAAGAAGTGGTTCCCCATGCTTCTTTGCCTATCCATGCTACCCCTCACTGAGCTGAGCAGTTCAAACTCGTGTTCCATGAGGATCTGGAGCCCTGCTGGATGAGTAGAACAGCGGAGGGGAAAAAAAAAAAGGGTTGGCAGTTTGTGAATTAGCACTGGAGATGGGAAATTATTGCCATTTCAATTCTTAAGTTGTCATTGGAAAACGGGATTAGAGAAGGAAGGATTTCTCTAAGCTTCAGGAGAAAAGCTTTTGCAGTGGAATACTGACACAGGAAGAAATGCCTGTATTCTGTGCTATTAAGCACACTTACAAAAATTGTTCAGTGCCAGTCGCAGTTGGCTCTTCTGATATTTCTCTTATGTAATTCATAAGAACAGTCAGAGGAAGCTGATTTATGTAGAAGTCAGCCTTTTTTCCACTGTGCCTCTGTGGCTCTCCTTGATTCCTGTGAGATAGCTGATGGCAATGAGGTGTCCTGGCTCTGGGTGCCCTGCTTGTACCTGCTGGTGGAAAGCCTGTCTTGGAGTAAATGTCTTGGTTCTGGGTGCCCTGCTTGTACCTGCTGGTGGAAAGCTTTTGCTGGAGTAAATGTCCTGGTTCTGGGTGCCCTGCTTGTACCTGCTGGTGGAAAGCCTTTCCTGGAGTAAATATCCTGGCTCTGGGTGCCCTGCTTGTACCTGCTGGTGGAAAGCCTTTCCTGGAGTAAATATCCTGGTTCTGGGTGCCCTGCTTGTACCTGCTGGTGGAAAGCCTTTCCTGGAGTAAATGTCCCAGCAGAAGGGTGTAGCTGCCTGGAGAAAGGTTATTCACTTTGATAATACCAGCTGGTTATTTCCCTGATTTGCCTTTTATTCCTCTACAGGCTATTTACTTAGGTCTGCTTTTCTTAAGAAAATGTAAAATGTCTTCTTCAGAATCCTTTTTTCTCTTTTTTTTTTTTTTTTTTAGGGTAGTTTCTTTCCAGTTTTTCTAGGGCATATCAGGTACTGGGTCTCATTCATCAGAACTACAAAATGCTTAAATAGTGTGGTGTAAGAAATAGTAGGATGTTGTCTATATTGTTTGGAAACAGCTGTGCAGACACCTATCCAGTGTAGATTGACTAGCTAAACATTATTTCTCAAAATTGAACATTTTTTAGGATACTGTAGTGGAATTTGGAACACGCTATAATATTATCTTGGTTAAATGCAAGATGGTAAATCAAAAGGCTCTCTTAAGGGGAGAAAATGGGGCTAAACCAGTGGCAGAGATGAGATGTTCTCACAGTGATTACTTGGGTCCTCAGGGGAAGCTGTGTGAAACTGTGCAATGGAAATAAATCACATTGTGGCACCCATCAGTGTGCTGTGTATTGCTTTTCTTAAGCAGATCTTGGAGTAAGGAGCATTCTAAACCCTGAAAGGCTCTTGTCTGGGCAGAGAAAGAAAAGGAACACCTTTAGGATGACAATAGAGAGAGAGTGACAGAATAGGAAAGAGAGTAATTTGTTTTACCAGCACCGAGGTGGAGGTATTCTAAAAATATATAGAAAAGAACAGGATAAGGTGTATGTACATAGAATCCATTCATAGAGACTTCTTATTGTTTTTTTACCCTCCAATCTCCATGTTAATACCTTTGGGTGAAAGAATAAATAATTATTTGTGCTGTGGAGAAATGGTTTTTGGACTCATTTTAATGGGAAGTGTCACAGTGTTGTGGAAGGGAAAGAATTAGAGGTGTTGTGTTAACAGGGTTGGGAAGCAGAGGCAATAGCCCAGAGAGCTATTTTGAGACTGGGTGATTTCATCCAGGAGGAGAAAAAGGCTGCATAATCCCTTCCCCAAAAAGGTGAATACAGAGGAGCCAGAAGGAGCCCAAAGATCAGCTCATTCTGCCACTTTTAATGCAAATTGGTTGTTTTAACTCGGGTATTAACAAAAAAAAAAAAACCTACTGGAAAATTCATTCAATTTGTTTTAATTTTATAGTTTGGAATAATTGTGATCAATAAGTAGGCTCCCTTTCGGTTATAAGCTCTCACCACCAATAAAAATTACTTTGTATTGTTCCCCTGGGGTTTTAATTGCATTAAGAAATGATTGCCCCTAATAAACTTCTCCAGTCTGTGATAATTATAATCAAATAAGATATCCATATAAAAGCCCAAAATTATGCTGAAGCAAATGCAATTTTGATCATTAATTAGTGAATTATCAGAGCCCTTGCAGATGGTCGTCGTTTGGTGCTTTTCAGACTGAGGCCTGACCATTGCAGCCTCAGCTGTGTGTTGTAAATTTATCTTTCAGTTACTCCTGCATCACTAGTCATCTCTGAGTGTGTTCATATGCACGTGTTGCACGTAGTTGCCAGCTGTTTTTCATATGTGGAAATGTCACCAGTAAGGGTATTTGTTGTTTCAGTAAGACTGTGACCCCAGCACAGTGCTTTAAAAACAGAGAAATGGATAAAGCTGCAGTCCATGGCAGGTAGAATACAGGACAGCAATTCACAGGTAATGGCAAAGAAGAAGCTTGGCATAAGCAGTGTCTGTAGAAAGTGCTGGATTTTTTGAGTTCTGTGAAACGGAGGAGCTCGTGTTTGGGGGCAGGTTGTGCCGTGCTTCAGTGGCAACAGAGGGAAATGAGATTTCTTCCCTGGGAGGGTGGTGAGGCACTGGACAGGTTGCCAGAGAAGTTGTGGATGCCCCTGGAAGTGTTTTGGGCCAGGTCGGAGCTACCTGATGCAGTGGAAGGTGTCCCTGCCCATGGCAGGGGTTGGAATGAGACGGTCTTTAAAATCCTTCCAACCCAAACTATTTGATGATTGTATGAAATGAATGAATGAGGAGAGAAAGAAAAACGCAGTGGACTCTGTATTTGGCAGCCAGCAGTGAAATCAAAGCCGTGCTCTGACTCTGTGTTGGGCCACCAAATTGGTTTTTGCGTGGCCTCCTCGCAGGACAGGGTGGGAGAATCGATGTTTTGCAGCCCTGGGCACGTTGGTACCAACCCAAGTTCTGCCAACATGGAAATATTTGAAATGAAGTGCAAGTTTAAAGGCACAATATGCTTCCTATCTCTGGAGTCCTTGGAGGAATACTGAACCTACAAAAAATGAATCCAAAGCGTTACCAAAGACAGGTGAGCTCATCTGTCAAACTCCTGTGAGATGCTGCCATCGAAAGTGTTGAGAGTACAGCTTTATTTACAAAGAATGCCAGCCAGAACTAAAGATGAGGAGCATCGTTAGACCTAATTATCTTAATCTAATGACACATGACTCTCTTGTGTGTGGTATCAAGATAGAATGTGACATTTCTGTCTTACAGTAAGTTCCCCTCTAGTCAAATGGGCATCACATCCGTCTTTGAGTTGCAGGAAGACTTTGATTCCTAAATCCCATAAAGTGGATTTAGGTCCCAGTTTGCCTTTTATTGATTTGAAAGTTAAATTTAATTGCTTACACAGTGTTTTTTTCCTATTTTACACATTTTATCAGTGAAATACAGGCCCGCATCTTTGACTTCAAACAATTCCATTTACATAATCAGCACATTCACCATTCTCCCTCACAGTTTACGTATTGGTTGAGCTTGTCTGCCTGCAATGTGATCTGACCACAACAGCTAACCACTCCTCAGAGATAATTTACATTATTATTGCAATATGGATTAGGCATCACTGGGAAGCGAGTCCGAGTCGATATGGAATTCTTTCCTGTGACTTCTTAAAATAAATTATATAACGGCCTGATACGCATTTGGAAATCCAAAGAAGTTCTGGCACAATGTTTCTGGGCAAACCAAGGTCTATCAAGGAAACTTAGCAATTAATTTGGCATCCAAAATGTAGGACGGAGTTAAATGAAAAACGGAGTAGGAATGTGAATCATGCTCACCTCAAATTGATATAACAGAGACCAGTTTGTCCCAGTTTCCCTTTGGAAGATGATGCCAGGAATGCTTCTGTCCACTGTCTGCTGGTCCTGCCACTGCAAACCCCCTGAGTGAAGAACGTGGATGTTGCAGAGAGAGATATTTAGTCTTGCTGCAAAAGTGTTTTTCTCCTTGAGCTGCCAAACACATACACAAAAATAGACTGGGAAAAACCCTGAATTCTTGTGCCTGCCCAACCAATTTATTTGTCTGGGGTTTGAATTCCCTGAAGAGAGGAAATATGATGGATTCTGCAGGAAATAGCAGCTGTTCTTCCTCCTCCCTGGGGCATGGTGATCAGTAAACCCCCCCCTTATTTTTTATCAGTGTGATTGGCACCCAGTGTCTTGTTCTAATGGTCCAGCTGTTGAATGCTGTAATCCCTGTTGGCCTGGTGGCACATGCTGTTGTCACTGCTGCATGCCCTTTAGCTATATTCTTGATGCTGAGTTAATATTTTAATGTAGCTTGTATTAGCAATTTCATTATAACTGCATGATTTTGGAGGGGTTTTTAGGGTGACCGTAAAAAAGGTGTTTTCAAGCCTCACCAGAGTTTCGATAGGGAAAATCTGTTTTTCCCATAAATTATGAATATAGAAAGCCCTACAGACTTGTTGTTGTGGATGGGTTTATTCACATATGAAACTTGAGAAGGGTTTTAGTACATCCTTAACCTAAGGAAGAATTTTTAAAATGTTCTGGTTAGTTGGTATTTAAAAAAAAAAATTAAAACAGTTTCTATCACAAGCCTCTTGGTTATGCATAGTGTTCTTTAGCTATTACATGTGAAATGAAATGAATTATTTGAAAAGATTAAGGTCTGTTGCAATACCCAAGACTCTGAACTTTGTAGTCAGGGATCCGTAGTAACTTGTTTTTCCAAGGCATTGCAGTGCCTAATAAATGTAAAGACTGTGAGGGCTGATGCAAAACATCTTTATTTCTACTTACTGAGGCTGCTTTACTCCCAAGACTCAGGATTTGAATCTGTTGCTTTACAGCAGACCCTTGTGCGTTTACCAGTGTTCTGGCACAGTGCTCTGCCTGGGCTGCTCTGGGACAGCCTGGTTCGTGGCACTCCTGGCAGGATTTGGGAGTGCAGTTTCAGGAGTAAAAGCACACAGATATGTATGGACTGCGAAGGAGAGTCCATCTCTAATGTGAGTCAAAGTGACGTGGCTGAAGCTGTGAGGGTCATTGTTAGATCCGGGTCTAATCATTAGGGAGGAGAAGAGTAATGCTGTCGGGGCTTTCCCCGGCATTCAGGTGGTTTTAGAGTCTTTCTCGCCCTCTGCAAAGCTCTGAGCCAAACGGATGAAAGAGACGGAGTCTTTGAGCTCTGATTTTCAAGGTTGCATACTTCGTTTATTGTTTCTTATCTTACAATTTTCTCAGTGTCCAACAGATGTTTGCCGCGGCTTGGACTTCTGACGACTCCTCCCGAGCTGGGTTGTCCTTATCTTTTATATTAATTGCTATGTATTTTATATTTACTATTTCTTACCAATGTCTATCACTATTACTAAAAAGGTCATCTTTACTCTGACCCAATCCTCACTGGCTACTTTGTGCCACGTCACTGCAGAAATAGAGTGAGGGAAGGAGAAATGAAGAAGAAGGAGACAACGCCCCAAATTCTCCATCTTGTCCCCATTCACTTCAATGCTAGGAACCTAAATATACTGTTTTTTCCACCCTGTGATATACTAAACTACAATCTTTCCCACTCTTGTGGCCTGCAATGCTTCCTGCAGTTCAAGAAGCCTCTCCCATGGACTGAAATCAAATCCAGTGTCTCTCTGAGCTCTGGGCTCTGGGCTGGGGTCCCAGACCCCCCTGCCCAGGTCTCTGACCCTCCAGGGCAACCAAAAGAATGCCCTGGACTCCAACATAATGCAGTTAAAGTTGTTACACATTTCCCACCTTGTGCACCTTTCCCTCGCTCCCGTGCATCCTAAGGCTGGGGGTGTTATCCTGGGAAGGATGGTGAGTTGTCAGCATCTGGAGTCTTCTCCCAGGAGAAATATGATGCTCATGTTGGTGGTTTCTTCTCTAGGATCCTGTGGGAATCTGTCCTGAAGGGCCAAGAAGATACAGGGCAACGTAGGAGTGCATACACTCTTTTATTCTCTCTTTATTTGGTGTGAGGCTTTCTGGACACATGGTGGGAAGCTTCTGCTTTCATAGTCCGGTGCAAACTGATGGCTTGTGGAAATAAATAAGGCTCTCTGTGGATATGGTGTGTGATCACACATCCGTCATTATCAGGGGAAAATTCTTTGGGCAGCAACTATTATAACCAGGCAAATTTAGATAAATGGCAATGGGGACTGAGTAATCATTAACACCGTGTTTTTGCATGACTAAAAGTGAACGTGGAAGAGTATTTAGTTGCTTAGTGTGCCTGTCAGGAGTGTTTTATTGGTTTAAGTTAGAATAATTGGAAGAATGGGAATATGGTACAGTGAAGTGGTTTGGGAAGAGTGATGGGACAGCAAAACTAACTGGTCTTTAAGTAAAAGAACCTGTGACAATGCAGCCTGCGTTGCCTTACAGTGGCCAGGCTCAGAGGTCAGGAATTGTTTTGCTCTTCTCTGTTCTTAAGGCATTGAAGTAGAACAGTTTAAATTTAGCACACCAGCTTTAAGAAAGGATTTTTAAAAAACACATCCTGTGAACAGTAAATATTGTTTAAAGAAATTGGAATCTTTGTTTGTTTTAAAAAAACCTGAAATTTTTGCAGATTATTAGCCATATACAGCCTGGTTTTGCTTTCTGTTTATGCTGTTTGGAACACCTTTTCTATAAGGGCAGCAGTATCAAGATTAGATATAAACTAAAAATGTTTCTGCATCATTGCAGAAGGAATACAAGTCATTTAAGATCAGTTTTCAAAGATGATGAATATCTTGAATTTCTAAACTTCAGGTAGGACAGACTGTAAATGTTTTAAACATGTAATGAATATGGATTGCATTTTCTTAGCTCCCTTTTCTTCATTGATTTTTGCATTTGACCAGTCATTTCTCTTTGTATATGTAAAATAATACATGGCTTACTGTTCAAAGGATCCCAAATGAAATTGGCTTTACTTACCTCAGAATATTCTGAATAAAGTTTATTATGGGAATCATAAGAAAGGAATAGATATTTATCAGAGAATACTGTTTCCAAGTGGCTTCATTGAATTAAAGAATTCCTAGTGGAATTAAAACTCAATTAACAGCAGTTATGTCAGTATCCTTAGTGGGAAAGCCAATTTTTTGTATTTCACGGGAAGTACCATCTGAATTGTCCACAGCTGAGTGTTCCCCATCTGCTGGGGGTGTAGGCAGGTTTCCAGTGCCTGGTGGATGGTTACACAAACTCTGCTCTGAACTTTGCAATTCTTTAAACCAGGGGAGAAGACCAAGAGCTGGATTTCCTTCTGGAAGAGCTCGGATAGCCCTCGCCGTTTCTTAAGGGATTTCTTTCTGTAGCAATTTCTTGTTTTCCTGTGGTGATATTGAATCTTCATGTACTGGTTAATGAACCAGCTGGGGCATGCTAATGAGCTGGTTCATATGGAGACAGCTTACTCATATAAACAGCAAAACTAAAAGCCACTTGAAATCTGTGGTTCAGGATTATTAGCTAAGTGTTTTTATTGCCCCGTTCCCCAAAATCGCTCCTCAATCTGCCTGTCTGCATTACACTCCGGGGATTTGGAATAATTAGGTTACCAAATTTCAGTGTTTTCTCCATTGCCTGTCATAATCTGATCTTCAGAAGCATCCACAGCCTCCGTCACGACCTCCAAGGCACTGAAGTGTCTCCTGTGGGAAGGGTTGGGAGCTGGCTCTGATATTTCAGAACCCATGGTATGGCAATCATGACATTTTACATATGCTTCTGGTGTGTTGGATACAGACTGAGCAGGAAAACACTGATTGATTCCAAAATGTGAGGAAAATGGGATAATTTGGGTATAAATCTCTCACAGCGCATATTTATACGTCTGTCTGTGTGTACTTAAATATTTGACATCAGTTATGTGCATTATGGGCATTCACACAACTATCCTTTTTCTTTTATTAAATAATTTATGATTTTTCTTAATCAGGTGTGTTTTAACATATGAAGGGGAAAGGGATATTTGTCTTGGTTTATCTTCTCTGCCATTCCTGAGCTTGAGCAGGTGTTGGAAGGTTCCTTTGACAGCATCTCCTTTCAGTCAGGACTTCTGGGCTCATCCGCTCCTTTGATTAAACACTGGGGCAGCAACATCTCCTGTCAATATTTAGTAAGTTGAGGGATTTCAGGCACTATCTGATGAACCTAAACGTGACCTAAGTTGAACTGAAAGCAGCTTGGGGCAGGAATGGCTTTTTATCTTCTTGAATCGTGTTTGAAGTTGTGATAGTTCTTGGAGGCGTATTTAAATTAATAACCACTGCATTATCTTGACAATACTGGTAGAGATAATGTGGGATTTCCATTATTCTGGCCTGGTTTTCGATCATTTCCCAGTTACAGTGAGGATGATGAATGAACATCGCCAAGAAATTATATTTTAAAACATTAATTTTGCCATGTGGTGGCACGGGGGACCAGAGATGATTACCAGGGCTGATATTTAATTTAAAATTATCTAAACATTTTTTACTTGACCCCTTTATATCAAGGTAGACCCGAGGCAGGCTTAGTTTATGCAGGTACCTCAGGCAGTCATGACATCAGTGTAAGTGTTAGATTTATTGTGCAGTCTAAATGATCGTTTTATATATTCAATAGGACCACTCAGGAGTACAAAAGAGGACCCTTTGCAGTTGGATTTTCATGCAAATTCCCTTATTTGTAGTGTAAAACAGTAGAACAGATAGGTGCTCTTGTGCAAATTACTAGCACTGTTTGTAAACACCTCTGCGATTGAAAGCAGCAGAAGTGCCAGATGTGTAATTACATTAGCACAGATATTCTGCAGAAAGCTGCTTCTGTGAAACAGAAACAAGCTTAATGTGAAAATCTTTGCTTTTGAGAGCATGCATGCTATGCACATCATTAACCTGTTAATTAAATCTATTAAGGGCTGCATTTTCTGAGGCCTTGTTAAATGATTACTTATGTGTAAGAACGTCTGTTTCTAAAAAATCTTCCGTTGCAAAGTGTGGGCTGGCATTGTGATAGCAGATGCCTTTGTTTGGATGTGAAATACACGTACAGCATATGTGCATCTGTAACTGATACCTTCCCGTGTCACCATTCTTTTATTTCAAAAAGGCAGGGCGTGAGATCTCTTATGGCAACAGTGACCGGATTTCCAAGTTCAAGATTGTTCATCTCTGCTCAGCAAACAGAAAACCTGAATGCTGCCTGCCACCTCTGGTAGTGGTTTTTGAAAGAAAAGTGGGGCTGTGCTTGCAAAACCAGCCTCAGGATTAGGTGTGATCAGCTGCTTAAACTTCTCAGAGGAGGTGGTTTTATCCCTTGTGCTGAAGCTGTGAAAATGTAAGTAAGGGTGTCCATCTGTTAGGATTTCAGTGATAGATGAAGGCTATTCAGAAATGCAAACCTACTATAAATTCAGGATAGTGTGAGCAAAACACCTGCCAAAGAGGTAGAGAAGATCTACCAGTCTGGTAAGGCTGACTCCTAAGTACTTCAGGGTGCAGTTTGATGTTTGAACACACTTCCATCTTTAACTTTACTGGAACTGATGTTCTTCTTGCAGCTTTATTTCAGAAGTGCAGATATTGGAAAAAAAGCATCCCAAACTCTGCCCCTTCCCCTACACATGCTTGTTCTCAGCCTGGAGTGTGTGTTAACACCTTGCAGGACTTGCAGCTCTTGGGCTCCTGGTAAGGACCTGACACAATTTATTACCCAAACTATGGTACTCTCTTCTCTCTTTATCCTTAGAGCATTGCTGGCTTTTGCTCTATGGAATCAATCTCAGCTGGAAAAGGAAAAAACTAAATTACAATTAAAACTAGTAGAAAATTTCATGTGTTAATACAACCCCTTCATATGATCCCTGGATCTCAGTCTGGCCTGATGTTCAGATCTTAATCTGACCATATTTTGCTCTCACTTACCTGCATGAGCAGTCGTTTGGAATGATGCCGGACAAAATCTGCCTCCAGATGGGATGGAGATTTTTTTCTTCACATACTCATCCAGATACGATGTGCCTGGTTATATTTTGTAATTCTTGGCACAAGATTCCCAAGATTTTTCTTATCTTAACACCTGCAAGCCTGAATGAGGTAATGTAATCATGTTCCCTGAGTGCAAAGTGAAGCAGTTTAATATTCTGTTCTGCTGTCAAGAAGCAGGATTTACGATGTGATGGGAATTCTTTCAATTAGAACATTATTGTCTCTTTCTTGCTTTCCTATTACAGTTATCACAATTATTACAATTATTTCCCCTCCAAATTGAACTTTTGTGAACTGGATTTAGCTTGTTTGTTTGTTTGTTTGGATTTGATTTGTTTTGGGTTTCTTTGTTTGTTTTGTTTAGCATGTGCCACGTGCCTCTCCTTCTTTCCTGAAGGGAAAACCACTGGCATCTCAAAACCTTTCACCCTGCTACACTGGAAATTGGAGCTCTTTGTCCCTCTTAGATTGCTCAGCCACCCTCCTGTCAGCAGCCAGTGCTCCCAGTGTCTATGGACAATGAAACTGATTTACTGCTGGAGAACATTTATATTCCACATTTTGGTATACCTTCTCATTTGGTTTATTCCTGCACAGCTATTTCCACGCAACACAGAGAGTTGTGCTTTTCCAAAACTCTTTTCCTCGAGAATAAGGAGTGTCTAGAGTAAACGGAAATTTAATTATAAATAATTGAAAGGGGACAATTAAATATGGACTGTAAATAAAGTGAAAATGCCCAGTAAAAGCAATTTGTAAAGTTCTACAATAACCTCGGTCCAGTTTTTATAGAATTGATAATGCACATGTTTAAAAATAGTACTTTTCACATGAATTAATTATGCTGTTGCCAGGGAATTGTTATTATAGGTGTTCTCCATCCTTGCAGAAATACTAATTAGCAGCAGTTGGGCTCCATGGGGCTCCTGCCCATTGTGTAGCTCTTCTATAATGTTTATTAGGAATAATGAGTGGCACATATGGTCGAGAAGATATTTCTGTAGAAGTACATGATGTCTGTGTTCTACCTTTTCTGTTCCAAGCCCTGTGGGCAGCCTCACTTCTGCTCCAGAGCAAGGGCACAGGGGCTGCTCCAGGTGGGGCTCACCAGAGGTGAGAACTTCCCCAGGAGGACACATCTGTAGGTGCACCAGCTCTGCAAGAGGCTGAGGGCCAGGTAAAACAGCCAGACTTGGTGCACCTCCATGTGCAGCTCTGGGTTTCGGTTCCTTTACCATCGCATATTGATCGTCACTGTGGCTGAAAATGTATGTGGGCTTCTGGGCTGTGGTGGGTTATAAAATATGGGAGTTGGAAATAGGATGAAGCTGAGCAGAAAAATTATAGTTCTCCCTTAAAATGATGTCTGGAGGGGGATGCATGTATTTCTGTGATAATGTGCTTGTGAAGTAAATTTGGATACTTCAGAAAGGTTTTGCAGGTGTGCAGATTGCTGTATTATTTCACAACTTTTTTTCTCTGAAACCGATTTTAATTTTGCTGTTATTTCAATGAACAAACATAATTTAGTCTTCGTGAAAGAGAAAGAAAATTAGAAACTGCAGTTGCCACAATTTGGAAGAGAGGTTGGGCTGTATCTTCAGTGTTTGCTGCGTAATGAATTATTACAGAACTAAAATAAGAATTCTCTGTGTGTCTTGGAGCTTGCAGATGTTGAACAGCTGCCAGTGCCTCCCCCCAGCTGTCCCACCAAGGCTTTATCTCAGAGCAGTGGGCTTTTGACAGAAAGTTCTTTCTGTGGTTCCCTCAGGAGTCCATGAGTGCCAATCTTCACTGTCTTCATGGGCTCTTCCCTCTGAGGGTGGTGAGGTCCTAGCACAGATTGCCCAGAGAAGCTGTGGCTGCTCCATTTCCCTGGAAGTGTTGGACAGGGCTTGGTGTTACGTGGTCTAGTGGAAAGTGTCCTTGCCTATGGCAGGAAATTGGAATGAGATGATGTTTATGGCCCCTTCCAACCCAAGCCATTCCGTGATTTTATGATCTTGGTGGTGTTTGCTGGGGTTCCTTGTGAAGATGCAGATGAGCTGGACTCCCCAGAGCTGAGTGCATCCCAGCTGGGCTGTTAGCAGAACATGGACATGGGGTGAAACCTAGGCTTTGCGTGCTTGAAAAACATCTCGGTGACTGCTTATGTGAAGGGCAGCAAGGGGAAGGCAGTGTGTGGGAAAAGTGCAAAAAACTCTGTCTGAAGCTTACTGGTATGAAAGCAGTGGTGTAGGGAGCTGTATCCAAATGGAGAGACTTTTGAATCACCCAGTTCCTGCAGCCAAATAAGAACTGACCCCATTCACAAATACCTCTCTCTTCCTTCTACTTCCCTGCAAGTATCAGTGGATCTCCTCAACTTCTTGTTTCATTGTGCTTGAGGAGATCTGAGATTTCCTGTGGACTGGAGAAAAGATGGAAGTATAACTGGGGGCTAGCAATGTGTCCAGCAGTGCCCATGATTTCCCCATGGCCCCCACTGTAAACTGGTGCTTTGTGTTACAGGAGGTGCTGTGTAACCTCTCTTGTGTTGATTCTGGTTTTGTTTTTTTTTTTTTTTTCCACTGAGAAATACCAGTTCCTGTTGGGGATTACAAACCCCAGAGCCAAGATGGAGTGACTGAAGAAACATTTCTTTTGCTCTTAAGGTTACATTTACAAACACCTTACAGAGGCTATTATGTTTTAAAAAGAATTGGTTTCCGTAGATGTTTGGAATTCCAAAAAGGCCAGAGTTTGATTATAGCTATTTATAATCCAGTACTGAGGTGGTTTTAATCTCATATGCAGTAAACAATTTAGAGTTGTAATCTGTTGATAAGATCTATTTATTCTTTTTGTTTTTCAATGCATAAGCTTATATGCATTATGGTTTCATCTCCTAATATCCGCTGCTGTCAAGGCCAGAAATCTGTTCTCACAGACCCTCAAAATGTGTTGGATGAATATGACAGAAATGTTTTGGAATGTGTGGGGGTATTTTTTATTTTTCTGTTTCTTAATCGAGAGTTGAAAAGAAAGAATATTTTTCCCTGGGCTGTCTCCGGGGTGTGGGCACATGATTGAGTAGCTCAGCTAATACCATTTACATTCGTTCTTAATATTGGGAAGTCCTGCCTCCCAGTGCCAAGGGGTTAGTAAATCTCTGTATTTTCACAAACAGCAGTGTTCATTAGATTCTGCTGCAGAATGTCTTTCTTGCTGGAGTGTGTCTTGAGTGTTACAGCATATGGATAATAAGGGAAAAACCTGAAATGTAAAATTGGAACAAACTGCTGCATGCCTGTAAGTCACTAAATTTCACATTTATTCAGATCTGAAATAAGATGAATAACTAAGCTGCTGAATTGTTCATTTGTGTAGGTCATGAAAGTTTAAAAAAGTGCTGCAGATATTTAAAATTAATCCCAGGAATCAGAGGAATTTTTTATGCCCTGTGTGACACACTGCAAGTAGAACAATTGTCTTTTGTATAGAATCTTTCATACAGATTGTAGTACAAAGGGATTTAAAGAATTGCTGTTAGTAGTAAATAGGAAAATAATTGAGACAGTTAAGAATAGGCTGGGAAAATAATCTATATTTTGGTGGAGATGTGGCAGTAGATGCTGGGCAAGGAGGCAGGAGAGGTCTTTCAGAAAGCAAGGGAATGGGCAGTTCAGCCATCTACAGCTATACTAACATTACTTTGTATTATGAAATACTGAAACATCCCAGATAGACTCCAAAGATTTTAGCCTGTTTAGTCTGCAAGAAAAGATGTGGCTGTAGGATCCTTGTCTAAATCTTTAAAATTACTTTTCTTGGTATAATGTGCCAAGAACCACAACACTTTTGTATCATGCCAAGAAAAAAAATATTGGCGAGGAACTATGTTGTAGTTTGTATGATCTTCAACAGCTTTGGCATACAAGAAATAAATGTACGTCCAAATCTCATAAAACATGCATAATTCTCATAAAATTACATTAAAATTACATAAATCTCATAAAGCCTTCTTGTAAAACAACCAGTTATTCTGTTGAAACTTATTCCGTGGAATTTATTTTTTGTCTCTTTCTAACAGTGAAGATTAATTAGCTGTAGTGCCATTAGGAACAAGGCTCATGTGTTCTCTGACTCAGTTGTTACCCGTTCTCAGAATTCACGGGCTGAGTCGGAGCTTTGCGCTTCCCATACCCTTGCTCTGGTGGAAGGATGACATTCAGAGGGGTTCTGGGACATTTCAAGCAGAAATATTCAATTAAAGTGGATGCTGCAGGGATTTTGGGGAGTTAAGTCATGTCTGGTGCAGTTACTCCTCAGTAAATGAAGATGTACGTCTTTGTTATGATGGATAAGAATTAGGAGATTTACAAACACCTTACAAAGGCTATTATGTTTTAAAAAGAATTGGTTTCCATAGATGTTTGGAATTCCAAAAAGGCCAGAGTTTGATTATAGCTATTTATAATCCAGTACTGAGGTGGTTCTAAAGCAAGTTGTTAAGGTCTTCAACAAGTGCTCCTAAATTTGATAGTTAAACTGAAAGAGAAGGTAAAAATGGGTAGAAAATAGGACTGTTCCAATGGTTGTCCATTAATGTTTTCAGTGTTCCTTCAGTGGAACGTATCTATTATCAGGTACAAATTACTAACACAATATTCTATTTTACTGATTGCTCATCTTCTGCTAAGTTTGCAAATCAGAGCATAGCAACAGGGACAGAGTCATTGTGGGAGATGCTTATTACTGAATGAATTCTCCGATGGTGAAATCGTTTCAATTAAGCTAAAATGTCACAATAAACAGAGCGTAATTATTCTAGCAATTCTTATGAAGTAATAACACACTTACTAAGCAGCTCTTACTGGGATTCCTCTTTTAAGTTTGGTGTTCAGTGGTGTTTTATTTTGTCTGTAAGGTGTAATTATTGTCTGTATAGCCTTCTTGCCTTATGTGTGTGTGACTTGTGTGTCAGAGAGCAGATGTCACTGCATCCTTTCAGACGCAATTATGGTACTGTTGTAGGTAGGTCTTGCAGGCAGGAAAAAAAAATCAGTGCACAGTGCATCAAATAAACTCGGCTTGCTGTGTTACTGCGTGTTTTGAAAGGGGTTACAGAAGCTGTATGAGGTGATAGTACAGCTCTTTCTGGCTGATAAAAGATGAGAAATGGAACAATGTGTAATTTTGCTTTAATAGATTGTCTTGATTTATTAATCCCTTTCATGTCATTGCTTGTAGTGTCACAGATGACCTGGAAGAAGCAGTGGGATGTCTTTGTTCACAGTTGTTCATAAACAGACACCTCATCTGTCTGTTACGATTTTTGTGTGAGTGAGCCCAGCAAGTTTTGTTTCACTTCTCATTTTTGGAAATAGTGATTTGATTGAGCTTCTCTTTGGCTTGGTTGACTAATGGATTTATTCATGCTGCTGTGTGTTTATTGGTACTCTGCAGATCTCAGTGGTAGTGATTAGTGAAAAACTTGGGGTTTTTTTGCATCCTGCTGGAGAAAGCCTTGCTTTCAGTTAGCTGCTGCAGATTGAAAAGGACCGCAGGAGGTCATCTGGTTAAACCTCGTCACAGAGCAGGTTCAGCGTTGAATGCACACCAGGTTTCTCAGGGTTTGTTCAGTCAGATTTTGGAAACCTGCAAGGATGAGGTTCTGTTGTCCTTTGGGGCAGCGTGCTCCCAGGGTTATCCTCACAGCAGAGAGGTTTTTCCTTACACCCAGCTTGGAGCCTCCCTGTTTGCATGTACATCCACAGTCTGTTCCTCCCATCCGTGTCCTGCTGTGATGAGATCAAACATCCAGCCAGTCTCTGATTAGGTTACAACACATAGGAGACAGACTATCAGTGCTTTATCTGCATATTATTGTACTTTCTATAGACAGATCACTGTGAAATTAATTTCCTTTTGTTTAGTCTTCTTTAATTACCAGTGGCCTTCCATTCCCCATGGGGAGTTTCAAAGCATGTTTCTGAAGTTCAGGCTTCTGATGCCTAAATTCCAGTGGGTTTATAACACAGTTAATATTATAATTCACATTGTGCTGAGATGTTTCTTTTAATTGACTCTGATATATTTTGAGAAAAGTGTAAATTTAATATGAGCCTTATAAAAATAATTAAATTCTAATTACAAAGTGGATTATTGACTAGGAAGTATTTACAGCTTTCTCCTCATTTAGCTGCTGAACAGGATATTTAACTAAGCTGTGAAACACTGTGGATAAGTTTACTGCCACATCCTGAGGAGAGTGTCAGGAAGTGAAAGAAATCTATAGTAATGGGGTTTACATCTGATTTTTGGCTTTCTTTTTCTGGTATGCCAAGAGCAGGCTCTGTTTTTAGCATGTTTGCCAGGGAATAAATGCCAATTGTAATGTGTTTAATGACAGTATAATTACTTAAAAGTCCTTGCTTCTTTTTTTTTTTTTTTTTTTTTTTTTAAATTTTAAATTCACATCTGACTTTAAATAATTCTTGCTTCTGCCTTCAGCTGAGTGTCTCCTATCCTGTTAATGTGAGGAGTGGTCATTTTGCTGTTCATGAGTAGAGCAGTTTGTGAGCAGCACCCAGGAGTGTATAAAAAGTGCTAAAGAGATGAGTTCTGTGCAGTAGGGAAGGAGCAGTGGTGGGGTTGATGAGTGATTTCCTCTGCTACAATTGCTTGGCATTCCTCCATGGGGGGAGTTTGTGCTATTTTTAATGCAATTCACTATCTCAAGAAATAGTAAATCCTTGATTGGTCTAATATGTTTCAAGGTCCTGTTGATGTGTAAAATGCTGTTCTGTTCAATGCTAAATGGAAATAATTTTTTTAAAATTTTTGCTTTAAATCAAACCGGTGAAAATTACACTTCTGTACGGAAACTTCCACATCTCAAAAAACTAAACTGCCTTTGCTGAAGTGCTGCACAGAAGTAAATAAGTTCATGATACAATTGTGATGCTTAATCATTGTTGCTTTTCTCTGTTAATAAAAAGCCACCCAGGACTTGAGGTCTGAATTTTGACTGTTATCTTTAGATGACAGTACTTACATTACCTGATGTCTGGTTTCAAATCTTGGTGGCATTAGAAAAAAATATTCTGTTAGATCAAGGTGAGGTACCAAGGACAAATGTTTAAGTTATCAATGGACCTCTCCCCTGTAACTGAACTTCAAAAGCATATTTAAAGTTTACTTTTTTTTTTTTTAAACTTAGTTTTTAAGCACACCAGGTTCTGTTGAAAGCCTGTCATTAGTGTGGGACAGCTTGTAGAACACAGGAGAGTTTGATGCTGCCTTTTTCCATTCAAGGTACCTGTCATGACTGAGTCCTTACCTTGGACTGATGTCTTTTGGTGTGAAACAGAGACATAAAAAGGACAAAGATTTTTGCACATAACCTGAGGGATTCAGCAAAAGCTGGAGCTGTCTAAACTTCTGCAATCCCCTCTGTCCACCACTGCAGAAGGTGCCTGACTGAGGGCAGAGCTGCAGCCCTGGCCTGGAGGATGGGGCAGGACAAACATGGGATGTATTGGAAAAGAAGTTTAATTGTATCCAGTTTCTATCTGCTTTCCCTCCTTTCCTAAAAATAGGAAAAAAAAAATCATCAGGAGTTTTTATTTCTTTATTTTCGTTTTTCATTACCCAGTGTCAAGCCCCTGTCTCTGGAGGATCAACTCCTCCATTCACAGAGAAAGAACAATGGGATTGCCAACAAAACCTCCATTGCCTGAACAAAATACCTGGGATTATAATTGCAGCTGTTATTGGACTGGTTTTGGTTTTTGTGTGTGTTTGGTTTTGTAGTATGAACATGTAACTGATTCTGGTAGTTTTAAAATCAATTTTTAAAAAAATTGACTGCAGTAGCATTGCTTAGTATAAATCAACTTATTTTTTGCAACTTCATTTTCTGCCTTGAACATAGAAAAGATAGGGCAGTTGCAGTGTATTTTCAGGGAATAATTATATATGCAATGTTTGTACTGAACAAAATGGCTCTTTTATGAGGTATTGGAAAGTTTTTAAACTTAGGAACAAGATAACACCCCCTTGAGATGATCATCAAAATCCCTTTAATAGTTAAGATTCGACCTGAGTGCTTTTCTCTACCTTTGCTCTTCAGTTTGCCAGCAATTTTGTACTTTATAGCCGTCATTATTTTTTTGATTTGGTGGATTTTTTATTGAATAATATTTTCACAGACAAATCATTCTGTTTAGCCTTGTCTGATTGCTTTCACTTGCAAATCCTCAAGTAAGATTCATACAATTACATACGCATGTTCATGTGCTCCAGAACTGAAAATGACATTGCTGGGCTTTATTTTGGTTTAATTTCTCCTCCAGAATGATGGCTTTGCCACCTCTCAGAGTGCTACGTGCTGCAAGTGGAAACGATTAACTCAGAGTGCCTTGAGGGTGATTATTTTCATGTATTTATCCTCACTGTTTTATCCCTTTTGGATGATGATTCTGCTGCTTCCTAGTGCAGTTTATTCTGTTGACTAATTGCTCTATTAAGACTGTTTTCCTCTTATCTAACTTGACTTTCTTTTCCTATTAGGTGATTGTTCTTTTATGATCATTTTTATATTAATTTGTACAAACGGAATTAAATATTCATTTGGGATGAATTTTACTGCGGCAGAAATTAAAGGCTTGCCTTTAATTCGAAGCACTGTGAGGCATTTTCTTTTTTCCCCAAATTTCTCCAAGCGATTCAGTGATGTGGGTGCACTGCGAGAAGCGACTCGCAGCCTTTAGGAAACATTTAACCAATTTTAGGGACCAGCTGGTAGTTATTTGCTTTTTAATATGTGACAGGATATGGTTTGTATTTTATACATATTTTTTAGCACAGATTGTGATAGGAGAAGGGGGAACATATTTAAATTAAAAGAGGTAAGATTTAGGTGAGATGTTAGGAGGAAATTCTTTAATCGGAGGGTGCTGAGGCCCTGGCACAGAGAAGCTGTGGCTGCCCCTGGATCCCTGGAAGTGTCCAAGGCCAGGCTGGACGGGGCTCGGAGCAGCCTGGGATAGTGGAAGGTGTCGCTGCCCATGGCAGGTTTGGAATGGGACGAGCTTTACGGTCCCTTCCAACCCCAGCCGTTCTGCCTTTATGGCTTTGTGGTTTCGTGATCCTGTGCCGGGGCTCGGTACAGATCCGTGGGGGGAACATTCCATGGCATTTCTCACCAGCCGCTCTCTTGCAGGTCACTGGGGCCGCTGCATCGGGGACTGCGGCTCGGGGGGCGTTCGCAGCCGGGCCGTCTGGTGCACCCACGCCGAGGGCTGGACCGCGTTCCACGCCAACTGCGACCAGCAGGACAAGCCCGAGAGCCAGCGGAGGTGCTTTAAAGTCTGCGACTGGCACCTGGAGCTGTTCGAGTGGGAGGTTTCGGGATGGGACAGGTGTGGGCTCGTCCCGGCCGCGGGCGCTGAGGCGGGAGCCGAGGTTTGTGTCACCGCGCAGCACGGGCTGCAGCGCCGCAGCGTCCGCTGCCTGCAGAAACTGAACGGGACCGCGGTGTCCGGCGAGATCTGTGAGTACTTCAGCCCGCGGCCGCCCGCGGAGCAGGCCTGCCTGGTGCCGTGCCCGCGGGACTGCGTGGTGTCGCAGTTCTCCGGCTGGTCCCCGTGCGGCGCGGCCTGCGCCCGCGGCCTGCAGCACCGCACGCGGGCCGTCGTCGCCCCGCCGCTCTACGGCGGTGCGCCCTGCCCCAGCCTGACGGAGTCCAGAGCCTGTGGAGCTCCCGCCTGTCCCCTCGGGGAGGAGGAGCACACCTACAGCCTCCGCCTGGGCCCGTGGGGCGAATGCCGGCTGCCCCATCCGAAAGACGCGGAGCTGGCCGGGAGGACTATGCTGGGTTTGGGGTCGGACTCTGGAGAGCGAAGCGCATCCGGACTTGCCGGCTCTCATCCCCACCACCGAGCCGGGGAGGTGGAGATTGGTTTCCAAACCAGGCAGGTCAGGTGTGTGAGGAGCGATGGAAAGCACGCAGCGCTGAGGTAAGGGTGGTTCCTGCTCCGTGGCATCCGCGCTGGATTCGTGTGATGGAGCGCTGGCTCTGCCTGGCAGCATCACAATGAACGAGTCCTGTTCTTGAGTTTTAAATGGAGTTTTTTGTGTGTCTTCTTTATGAACCCTTTCTTGATTTAATTCCTTTCTAGCATATGTTGAAGATTTTGCACTCTTCTGTGATTTGCGGCTGTTTGATTCATTTTATGTTTTTAATAATTCTGTTCTAGATCTTTTTATTTTTGTTGTTGTTGTTTTGAGGAAATGGAATTATATATCACTTCGTGCTGTTGCTGGGCCGTGGCTGTGGGAGAGGGAGGTTTCATTCTCAGTCATGTACTGCATATATTTGGTATAAGAGGCTTGGTTTGCATCAGCTTAAACTCCTTTGTTCTTACAAAGCAATGCAGGATGAAATAGGTCTGAAAAGTTTGGCCTTGTGAATATCCTAGAAAAGAATATGGAAAGAAACCAGCGAGTAAGCCTGGGATTGTCATCCTTATTGAGGAGCCTTCCAGTCTAACTCTTGGGTACTGGTACGGGATAGGTGACTGGCACGCCCGTCTTTGATAGAGGTTGTTGATTTCTGTCCTTATCTAATGTTTTATCTAACGGTTTCTCTTTGTCTGTGTAGGTTACTTTGCTGTCATTTGAGTGTGAAGGTTGCAGTAATATGCAGCAAATAATGGAAAGATTTATTCTTTCTGTTTCTCACATTTAAATTTAAACTGAGCTCTGCTTTTTGACTTCAGGTTGGATTTGGGTAGGTGCCAGTAGCTACAGATGACTGATAAATTGATTGAAAGTCAGAACTTCTGGAGATCTTACTATGCTCTGTTTTTCAAGGAAATTAGAAGTTCTTGAAAAATCCTGCTCTTGAATTTTGCAGAAATCAATCTGTTTCTCAGTAATCCATAGCTCCTGGCGCTGCACAGACTCAAATGGCAGAGATAAGGGGTTATTTTACATCCAGTTCTCTACCCCTGTTAATTTCTGCAGTGATTTTGCACACACACTGAGATGAAAATACGAATTCTAACCTTTTTTCTTACCCACTCCTCTTAGGACCATAGCCAAGTATGAAGTCCTTTTTTTTCAGCTGGAAAAAAGTCAGGCTTTGTGAAATGTTCCAGCAGTTTCTAACATCTTGGCTTTATTACTTGTCTCTTAATATATGCTGATTCTAAATATACAGATTTTATGCTCATGTAGCTGCTTGACTTTAATGGAGTCAGTTGTGATTTATTCCACAGTATGACCAGCAGCAGGTTTACGTCTGTTAACATTTGTTAGCTTTCTCCTGCTTCTTGTATCTCATTCGTTATCAGAGGCTCTAGGAGGGGGATCCTGATTTTGTTAAATTTCACTTGCTCTGCCCTCACACACTCACTGCTATATTTGCACTAGGAATGGAAATGGAAACTTTCTATAATTTTTTTCTGCGTTATACATTGAATTTCTGGATGGCAGTGCCAAGAGTGCTGGGTGCTTCAGTTTTAGTGACTATCCCTGATCGAGCTGTCTTCTTTCTTCTTCCTTTCTGTTTTTTTGCTGATCTGGCCCCCTTTTGGGGAGTGTACAGCTCCATTAGCCACCTCCTGGCAGTCTTTTTCTGCTGAGCTTGTGTCTCAGATTTACTGCAGAGCTGGGCCTGACCCATCCTTTACTCTTACTCTAAATGCAAGAGCAAAGCCCATTGATTGAGTAGGGGAGAAAAGGTCATGTCATGTTACAGCATCCAGACACTCGCACACTCTTCCTTTCTCCTTTTGCACCTAAAATTCAAAGCTAAAAATCCAGCTCAAAATCCAGTTGGTGTTTAGTTCCAGGGCTGGATTGTCACAGATATCAGTACTTCTGACAGTGACTCCCCTTAAGCATCCCGTGGTAGTGTCCTTGTTTTGTTGTGCAGCAGATTCACTGCCGTTCTCCTGAAGAGCAGGCCCGATCTTACAGATGTTGCTTTACAGCAGCGGTGGTATTTTGGCTACTGATGAAGAAGAGTAAATGCATTTGCATAACCCTGTAGTGGGGAGTGGCAGGCAGCCAAGTGTCTGCTGTAAACCAGGAAAGAAGTCCCTTATTTGTTCTCCTGGCACTTTCCTGGCCGACGGTTCCCATTTCTACTAACCCTGCTAAGCAAGCAGCACCGTAAATTAAACTTCTGGAAAACGGAGGCAAGGGACAGGAATATCCCGAGATGTGCTTTAACTCTGGGCTCTGAGCTGCTGGTCTGCCAGGGCTTTGCCTTCCACCACTGCCCAGTTCTTGCAGGTAACGGGAATGGTTAGCTAACAACCACCAAGGGCCAGCAGAGCCCTGTCCTCATCCTGCCTCCTAATTTATAATGAGATGGCAAAGACGCCCGATTCATTATCCTGATTATTTAATTGACTGGTGTCTGACCGCAGGGCTGTAAATGACTCTTTACTTGCAGAGGAGTGTGAGCATGTGGAAACCTGGACATGCTGAGTCAGGGACACGGAGATGGGGATGTTTTTGATGAAATCTCTTTGCAATCTGGAGGTTCCACGTTTCTCACAAGGGAAGGAAAAGGGACAAAGGAAGAGGAAAGAGAGGGGCAGGCTTTTTTGAAAACACCTGAAATGACAACAGTTGAACAGCCAGACATCAGTAGGCTTCGAGACAGGTCCACTTTTGCTCAGAAACTGTTTTGGTGTAGAAGCATTATATTCAAGAAAATAAAGGGAATAACAGCAGAATAGGATGATGCTATAGATCTGATTTGAACCTTTTAAAGACTTCCTTTATTTAAAAAGTTGGAAGTTTTTTCCTACCATTTCAGATAGAATGCAGGTTTCATTTTAGTTCAGAAAAATGTTTCAGTTTTGCCTCAAGCCTTACATCCAATAACAGGTTCAAACATAAGCACTTCCATGCATTAAAAAAAAAAAAAAATCTCTGAAATAAATGCAAGAAGTGAATGTGAAAGGAATTCTGTTCTTTTTGTTTTTCTGTCTCGTCAGAGTTGTAAAAATCTACAGAATAATGAGACAAAGGCACTTGAGTTCCTTCCTTTTTTTTTTTTTTTTTTTTTTAAATAAAAGAATGTTTAGGTTAATTGCCATTTAGGCAAATAAATGTGCATACTTAGACAGTGAAATTCTGAGTAAATTTAACCCGATTTTCTAACCTGATGTGTACTCAGCTAAGCATACTGAGAAGTTAAAGTCAGGAGCAAAAAGTTATAAGGCATTTTTTTATTATTATTATTTGGATAAGGAGTATTTTATGTACATATTTCTTAAACTCTTCATTCTATGTGTAAGATGACAACAGTGATATAATAGAGTTGGATTTGGGTTTCTGTTTACTTTATTTTGTAAGTGAAAATTCAGGTCAAACTCAGTCAAGGGACAACCCATCTGTCAAGGCAGAGGTGGAGCAGCATTCAGCTCTTTTGTTTGCCTCTGTAATTTAAATTTCCATTATCCATTTCCTAGTGGATTGTGCTTAACCACTTTGCTGTTGTACGGTTTCAGGAAAAAAAATATTTGCAGTTTCAGTGTTGACATCCTTCTGTTCTCTGGATGAATATAAAATTCTGCAGTCCGGAGGTGAAAATGCTGTGCTGTAAAATGCTATTTGATGGTTGTGATTCCGATCTGGGAGAGGAATTCTGTGTTCACATTTCTCCTGGCAGATGTAGGAATCAAGCCTCAGTGCTCAGGCTTGAAAACAAATCCCTGAGCTGTTGGAGAAGAAGGATATTTTATTTTCTAACATTCTTTTCAAAAGTTTTGTCTCTCATTTCTTTTGCTTTTATTTAAAAGCACAAGAAACAAAGGAGCAGTGGTGGATTTTTTAATTTCCATTTTATTAGTCAGGAAATGGAATGGACTGCTCAGGGGATGGTTCAAAAGGTGTGTGGATGTGGCATTTGGGGATATGGTTTAGTGGTGGACCAGCAGGGCTGGGTTGATAACTGGACTTGATGATCTTAGAGATCTTTTCTAACCTTAATGAGTCCATGGTTCGATGATTTTAGAAGTGGCATCCAATAATAACTGTCTTTTTTTCTCCTGTTCCCAAACTGTGCTGAGAGGCAGGTGCCTCTGTAGCCCCAAGATCTCAGAGTCTGCCAAGGTAGTGCAAACGGAAGCCAGCACTTATCTTTAATTAAAACAGAGGATCTGGTGTATTAGGTCCTGGAATCACCAAAACTTTGACATCTTTACTGATGTTTGTTTGGATTATAAGTCTCCCAGTTCCCTTTCCCTTAGGTCAGTTGTATGGCAGGCAAATACTCCCCATCTTCACCACCCTGGTGTAGAAGGGCCTGATGTTTCTTCTGCCAAGGAAACCTCTGCTGCACAGGTTGAATATATGGTATCCAAAACAGCTCTGGCAGCACTTGAAGACCCTAAAACTACATTGGGAAGTCTCAGAAGTGTGCCTGTTAAGACTGATTGCCAGTTTCTAAGGGAAGTAAGAGTTTCGATGCTGTTGGAAACGTGACAAGACTCTGTCTGTTACGAGATCTTAACATTACTGGCCAAGTCAAAGAGCAGGGAGTGTGTATTCTAGCAGCCTGTGGGGCTGGGTCTTTGCAGAATAGGAGACACTGCTAAAAAAGAAAAAAAAATGGAAATGGGTTGATAACTTAGCTCATTCCAGGATTATCTTGCTCTGCGGTGGGTTTGAACATGAGTTCTCTGGTCAGACATGACCTTCCCAGGAGCCTTCCCGAGCTGCTGAAGGAGAGCCTGGCTGTGGACATGATGGTGGCCTGTCCTCCTGGTGCTGCCTCTGTACCAGCAGCATGGCCATGGTGACAGCTTCTTAGTGTGCCCAGTTACTCTGCAGATGATCCTTTCAATGTGAAGCGTTTAACAATAGCCGCCTGTCTCATCCTGTAATGTAAGGAAATGCATTCACCTGTGGTTCTGAATGCCTTGGTTCAGTTGGGAAGGGAAAGCAGGGGTGGCTCCTGTGCTGTGCCCAGCCTGATTTACTGGTGCATGGCTCCTGGGTGGTGTTGCTGCTTTTTCCAGCTGCTGGACCTGTTCCCACTCATTCCCTTGTGGTGGCTGTGATGGCTCTGTGACTGCAGGGCAAGTAGCACAGGCACCAAGCTGTTGGAAAATGAGCTATTTTTGGTGAGTTGCTTTTTGTCCAGAGCAGGAAGGTGGTGTGGTTCAGCTTGGGGCTGCTGAACACAATTCCTGTGTCTCTTGGGTGTGTGTATGGCAGGAGATGGAGGAGCCGAGCGGTGCTGCTCCGTGGGCAGCAGCCTGAAGTGACACCACAGCCACGGGGAGTGGAGCTGTGCAGTCAGGGCTGCTTTCCCTCCTCCTCTGCTGTTGTGCTCCATCACTTTGAGTGTGAAAGAGACATGAGTAGGTTTCCTTTGGTCTAGTGTTTTGTGTTTCTTTAATTAGTGGTTTATTGCCCTTCTGCACACAAAAGGCTCAGAGGGCACTGTGCCATTTGAGCGAGCTGGGCTCCGTGCTGCTGCTGGCTGGTCGCTAATGGATCCATCCTACACCACAGGCACCGCAGCGTGGGCTGGGGAACAATGCCTGTGGTTTCACAGTGTCAATCCAAGCATGTAACACAGAGAAAAACATCAGCTGTGTAAGTACTCTACTATATCACAGTTACCAGATTGACCCTGAAGTAGAAGATCTAACCTAAGATATTAGTATGTCGAAAATCAGTTTAAAAACAGGGCCGATACAGTACCTTTTGTCCCCAAGACCTCCTTCCTGTCCCTGCTGGTTTGGACACAGCCACAGCAGCACAAATCTGCGTCTGTTTTGCAGCCTCAGATCAGCGAGTGTCTCGCAGGTCTGGGCTTTATCTGAATTAGATCGTCCTAAGTACATCTGCGACATGAAAGGCTGTGTCTGAATTTCATGCAAAAGAGTGTTTTTACATTTGTCTTTGTGTTGTTCGGTGTCACAATTAATTTGACTTGGAGGCTCTGAGTGAGTAGGTACAAGTTAATTAATTTTCTTTCTGTTCAGCAGTTGCTTGTAATTCTCCCTCAAAAGCCTACTTGAACAGGATGGAAATTGCCAGCTCCATGTCTCATTCACCTTGAGGTCAACAAAGTTAGCATCTTGCCTTTTAGAACAGGAGCAGTGGGGGGATTTTCAGGGAAAGAAACAGCTATTCAGCCTCTGGCAAAGGCTTTTGCCAGTGCAAGGGTCATTCCTGGGCAGGGCTGGCTTCCCCATCCGGAGTGTTGGCACAGGTTTGGAGAATCCATTAGGGGGTTTTGTCTGGCTAAGGACAGGGACTGGCAAAGATCCTTTGAACCAAGACTTCAATCCAGATTTTTAAAGGCTACATTTTATTTGGTATTTCAGTCAAGATCAGGCAGGACTAAAATCTCTTTTTCAGTGGTGCAACCCCGAAAGTGGATTTTGCTATTCATACTATGTCTGAATGGGGAGTTTTGATTGCTTTAAAAAGTAAGATTAGTTGCCCCCTTCCCTCCCGCCCCCCCCCCCCCCCCGAAATTATCTAAGAACTAATGTGTTCTTAAATAAACTTGAGTTTTCAGGTATAATCAGTTAGGGCAGTGTCTTTTATGTCCTACTGTTTTATCTACTCAAAATCAGGAATTATTCTTCCTTGTTAATGTTTTGGCATGGGTGGGCTCCCTGTTGAAAAAATATAAAAAGGAAGTAAAGTGACCATTCACGTGACTGAACCTAACCTAATGTTCCAAAAAATCACTCAAAACCCCTAGGTTAGTAAGTACATAATATAACGATTATTACTTTCCAGAACTTTGTTTTGATAGAGCTGAAGTTTTGTACCAGAGACAGAAACAGACCAGAAACTTTGTAAACAGTTCCATTTGACTTGTAATAGAGAAATGAGACACGTTTTTCAATTGTAAGCAAGAATAGTTTCATTTTGAGGGGGCTACATCACAGGCTGTTTGTGCTTGTTGAAGTTGTTTAAACAACATCAGTAAATTCATCCTCACAGCACCTGTGAGATTACTGAGTTTTATTCTGGGTGAGGACGTTGAGACAAAAACTTGTTACAGGTTTTTTTCTGGTTTACTTTGAAGTTCAAGTAGAAGCCACTAAATGCTCTGTTTTTGCTGGTGGTTGAGGTCTAGTCAAACTTGATGTGTCTCAGTGGGAATATTCCTGTTGACCTGTGTGAAAAGGGGACCAATTTCTAGACTGGAGGAGGGATTGAATGCCGCTTATCTTCTCTGCTCCCCCCACGAGGCTGCCCACAATCCTGACATGATTGCCCCATTCTGTTTTCTTTAGGGGGCGGTAGGTTGGCCAAGCTGTGCTGTAAGGAATAGCAGGAGAGGTAATGGCTGCTTCCCTGGCAGCAGCTCTGGATCTCACACCTTTTAGGTGTACCTGTGTTTGCTCCTTACAGTTGGCAAAAACTTGACCAGAAGCAGCTGGAGGCTGGAGAAGAAAAATTAGAGTTCACACTGAGTTCATCAGGTGTGATCTTAATTTCAGAGTCCAGTTTGCTTTGTCTATATAACACCATGCCGAAGTCAAAAGATGTAGCTTTGGGACTCTTCAAAATGTTATTCTGGGATTTTGTATCTTGATACTAAATATCATCTGTTGGTAGCCCTTAGGATTTGGTTTCCCTTTGTATTTGGCCTAGAGCGGTATCTTGACAGGTTACAGGGTGAATGAGATCATGTCCTCATGTCAGCAGGAGTCCCAAAGTCCAGCCCCAGTTGCAGCATTCCTGGGTCTCTGGTGGTGTGACAGGTTGGAAAACCCTCTGGCATTGTTTGGCAGCACATGTTTGGTAACAGCCTCATGGAACTGAGACCTTTCTTAGTGGTATGGGATTAATTATTTTTTAAAAGAGCAGAGTTGTTCAGTAGGATGGATGGATGGATGAAGGACATCTAGTCCTGTGTGTGGAATGGTTACCAGTGGCAGTATTTCTCTTGGGCTTGGATTCTGTTTTCCATGCAGGACAAACTGTGAAGTTGTAGCTACACAGGAGCAAATGTAATGTCTTGTGCATCTATTTTAACTTGAGATAAATGAGATACATTATTTACGAAGTACTCAGCATGCAAGTTTGCACCCAGAGCTCGTTGGAAATGTGTTATGTGCCCTGCATTAGAACTTTGTTTATTTCCGTTGCGCTGGTGTTGATGTAGATCTTCTGATTAAATGACCATGAATTTCTTCTTGGGGACTTTGGCTCGAAAAAGCAGTTCATTAAGCAAGACCTCCTCAGCTGTTGTACTGTGTTCTTACCGCAGCCTCTGCCCTCAAGACCCCATCCCTGTGAGCTCCAGGTCGTGCGTCGTCCCCAAGGACTGCACCACGTCCGAGTGGTCCCCGTGGAGCCCCTGCCGGCGCAGCTGCGGCTGGGGCAGCCTGGCCCCGGGGCTCCGCAGCCGGCGCCGCAGCGTGCGGAGCGTGGCCGTGGGCGCCGGGAAGCCGTGCCCGGAGCTGGAGGAGAGGGAAGCGTGCACTGGAGAAGGGAAGGCACCGCTGCAGCCCTGCCCCAGGTATGGCCAGGGCTTCTCCCCCGTGTTGGTGTTTTTCACAAACGGGACGGGACGGGACAGCCGGGTGACGCGGCAGGAGGTTTATTCAGGCACCAGTCTCGGCTACAGGGCGAGATACAGATGGTACATGCCCTTGTCTACCATGGACTGCCGAAGATCTTTGTTACAGGGCATTTTAAAAGTTTTTCAGCCAAGAGCATACTGCTGAAGCTTACAAATAATTGTTCTAGCCAGTCACTGAAAGCACACATACACCTGCTTCAAACAATGCTTACTTGTATGCTTTCTATTAACAATACACAATACTCCATTATTAAGCTGAAAACCTTCTACTGTCTTGCTAAGCATATTTTTCCACAGTCTTAAACTCTATCTTAGCCGAACCTAAAACCTCCAACTTCTGAAAGTCTTCTTACCTTCACTATTTCCCACACTTCCCCGGGTTTTGGAAGTAAAGAAGCCCCTGCAGATCCTCCCTGCTTTGGTTTGTGCATGGAGAGGGTTGCATGTGGTGCTTTCTCTGTGTCTTAGACATCATCAATATGATCATTGGTAGCTGTGATTAGTGGTATTATTTATTGTTACTAATACTCTTTTAATTGTTGCTATTTTCATTGTTCCTGTTATAATAATTGCAGTTATATGTAGAGATAAATCTGAATTGTGCCCGCTACAGTTTACATTTTCATATTTTAAAAATTGAGAGCAGTTGCTCTTGTTCTCTGAAATGCCTTTTGTACTGATGGCTGTTTCAGAGAATTTCATCAGCTGTGCAGAGACTGGTCAGGTCTCCACGGCTAAGCTTTTACTGGCTTTGAAATGGTAATTTTTACATAAGATTTAATGATTCCTCTTCATGTCCCCATAAAAAAAAAAATCCCAGTCTTGCTTGAGGAAGGTGGGAACTGCTTGGAGGTAATAGCTTGGACTTTACTCGGCTTCCATCTGCGTGCTTCTTCAACTGGGAAACGTTGCAGTCCCTGAGAGCTTGCTTGGTTTGTGGTGTGAAGGAGAGGATCTCACCTTTCTGCTCTGCAAGCCCATGTCATTTTGCTTGGCCAGGCTAACAGAGAAGCTTGATAGTATGCTTTGCAAAGAAAATAAAGTATTGCTTGATTTTTCGTGTGACGTGTTCTGAGACTGTCTGTAAAATGCTTTGGGATTGAGAGAATTTTATATGCATGCAGAAAAATCTCCCTGTCTGTGAATGAGTGTGTTTAATAGGAGAGCTGTTCAGTGCTCAAGTCATGAGTTTCTAGGGCTTTTGCCAGATACTGCCAAAACCTTCTGTAAAGCCTTTGCAAGATACATTTCTTAGGAAGGCATCACCTGTAAAAGTGTCTCTGTATCACTGGGCTCATTCAAAATCAAATGCTGATCCTTTTTATGCACCCTGCTAGCAGAGGAGGGGAAGTATAAAAAAATATTCTGTTGCTTGATTACATCCTGCAGAAAGGCTCTTACAGAGTGATTTTTGCTCCTGCCCAAGTGCACATCAATTTCAAAGACAATAGATTAACACATTGTCTTGCTGATTTTGTACAGGAGCGTGGGTGCAGGTGACACCTGATTGGGGGAGACTGGCTGGAAGTTAATCAGGGAATGAACAGACGTGGGTCTGTCCCT
Organism: Hirundo rustica; assembly: GCF_015227805.2. Lineage (NCBI taxonomy): Eukaryota > Metazoa > Chordata > Aves > Passeriformes > Hirundinidae > Hirundo > Hirundo rustica. The sequence goes on along the minus strand of NC_053456.1, from coordinate 5,880,718 downwards.
GGTTTCTCACTTCCCCTTTTTGACATTGCACTCTATTGAAGGGCAAACAGTTGTGTAGAGCCAGGAGAGCCCAAAAGGTGAGAATCTGCAAACTACTGATAATTTTTGTAGGTGCCTCTCTCTCTGTAGAAGAAAATCTGTTGTTCTTTCAGTGTATTGCTGCTATGCCCAGGTTTTCATGAGCCTGTGAACTCTGAAACCTTCCCCATCCTGTTATGCCTCCCTACCTTGAGGCAACACCTCCAAGGCAATATCTGCATGAGTGAGGATGAACTCTAATGTGCCAGCTCAGAAAAATAACATTAAACTTGCAGGTTAATAGAGCCACTTAGCTGAAAATACTAAAAAGTACAACTCTGGTATTAAGTTAATTGTTATTTCTGGGGAGGTAATATCTCAAAATGCAGGTGGCAGGTTATGACCTTCTCACACTGTGCAGAGGAATTTTACAGCAGTGCCTGGTTAGTAGACTTTGATTGATTCACTCAGTATGAAGAAACGAGAATGAAAATCCATAATATTGCAGTGTGTGCTGTGTGTCTACTGGATGTAAGGCTGTGGGGACCAGGATTTTGTATTAATGAACAGAAGTAAAAAATGTATGTTATTTAGGTTTCAGCAGCTGCTAAAGGTTGCAATTGGTCCATATTTCAGTTTGCAGCCTGGTGATTTGGTGTTGGTCCTTGGGAATTGGTGACTGAACTACTGGAAATAGCTCAGATCGGAAAGCAGTAGCTTTCCAGACATAGAGAGATGTAGGGTTAATCCCTGTGAAATAATACGAGAAACCTTAGATGCTTCTGTTCTTATTTGCCTACATTCTATTTGTAGAGTAACACCTAGAAAGATTATGGCTTTTTTCCCCCTTAAATATATGCCACTTCACCTGTGGTTTGCTGGGGCTTCCAAGCAATGATCTTTTCTTTCTTCCCTTTAAAAAAAGATTATGAATTTAAGGAGCTTCAGTAGCAGAAATAAGAGGCTCTCCTTCATCTGGTCTCAACACAAACCACTCCTCTTTTTTTGTGTTTGCCTGATCAGATTAATTTTTAAATCCTTCAAGGTGAGACTCCTGTTTACTTTCCTAGTTCCTAGAAATCTTCTCTTTTTTTTTTTAAGGTTGTTTTGGAAACAAGTAGTCTTTCCTTCAGCTTTATTTTTAGGCCAAGAGTTTTACAAAGCATGCTTCAGCCACAGCAAAGAAAATGGGATAGTACATAGACCAGAACAAATCGCTGAGCAGAAGGAATTAGGAAGAAATTAGTACTATACTTAGAAGAATATTAGGGAGATATTCTTTATTCTGAGGGTGGTAAGTTGCTGGCACAGCTTGCCCAGCAAAGTTGTGGCTGCTCCAACCCTGGAAGTGTCTGAAGCCAGGTTGGACAGGGCTTGGAGCAGCCTGGGATAGTGAAAGGTGTCCGTGCTCTTGGCAGGGGGTTGGAATGAGGTGATCTTCAAGGTCCCTTCCAGCCCAAGGCAATCTGTGATCTTCTGATTTTCTAGAGGCTGTTTTTTAATGCAGGGGCAGAGAGCACCCCATGACTGAAGAAAGTACATAGCGTGGGCTTCATCCGCTGATGTAAAACAGCAGCTGCTGCTGCTGCAGGTAGCACTGCAGAGTTGTACTCCACAGAGAGGGGTGGGTTAAGGTCTATTCCAGTCTCCTAAAAGGATCCAGAGATGACAAAAAGAAGCCTCTGAACTGCTCAGTTAAATAAAAACCTCTATGCCCATGGCAATGCTACAAGTTAAAGGTCCCATCACGGGTAGGTGGCGCAGGTGTAAATTTGCAGTTAAATGGGAAGGGCTTTTAATTTTATGACTGGAGTTTACAATAACATCTATAATCAATAGTCTAAATGCAAGAAAATAAAACACTTTAACTGCCTGTAAGACTCCAGAGCTTTGTGCTTTGTTTTACCTTTGGTTATTTGTTCTGAAAGGATTAAGTGCTTAAAAAGCTTAAACGCATAGGAGGTGATTCAACTTTCTTTTATAGTGATATAAAGTTGGGATAGTTCAATTAAAGTGAATGGGTATATACAGGTATAAAACTTGTGTAAACACTAAGAGCATGAGTCCTATAGACTAAAGAGACCAAGAGGTTACTATAAATCGGAAAGATACTGAGCCCTTGTTTGTTTCATAACTGTCACCGAGTCATCAGTTTTAAAACAATGTGTTGTATCTTTTTTATCCTTGATGTGTCGCTTTCATGTTCTCTTGGAATAGATAGATTTTCCAGAATTATGATTATGTCTTCATATCATTCATTTTGGTTGTGGTTGCTACGTTACGAGACAGGGATATAGCAAAAACTCTCTTTGCTTTGTTGGAAATTCAAAGCTTTTCAGAAGTTAAATGATGGAAAATGGGAATGTTTTAAGACTTGATTCTTTTTAAAAGGCCTATTGCTGGGATACAGATGTGATGGTATTACTTTGTAAATGAGTTTTATTGTGCCCTAATTAAAGATAAGGCATTAGTGTAAAGCAGTAAAGACTGGAGAGGAAGTGCAGTGAGCTGTGCTAGAAGGCTCTGGAGTTATACTTGAGGAGTGGTAGCAATATTACCCTTCAGCCCTTTGACTTCCTGGTGGGCTTGTTAATGGCTATGGAAATGTGTCCCTTTTGATGCCTGGAGGTCAGGATTTGTTTTTGGAGCACTGGACAGCTGAGGACGCGTGCAGGTAAGAGCAGACAGGGCTGAGGCTTGGAGCCGTTGCCAGCGGTGCTGGCAGAGCGCTGAGAGCTGTCCTTGCACACTGCTCACACACAGGTTACTCTGGGAGAATATATAAAGGGAATTTTTTTTTTTTTTTTGGAGAGTCAGGAGCTGATGAAGTTTAATTATCTCTCTGAGCTCAGATTTAGTTAGTTTGCATAATTTTAATCACCAATGGCCTAATTTTCATAGGTGTTAACTCCCGTAGCTCACACTGAATAGGAGAAGCAGATGCTCACACCTCTGGAAATGAGTCTTTAGGATCCCGAGTTCACAGCTGACTTCCTAAGCCAGATATTGATAATGAGTTTTACCTTACTCAATTTTTGTTTTAAGAGATACTTCCTTAAAACAACTATTTCCATGGCTGCGGAAAGATGCGTGTGTTCTATATTTAAGATTTTAATTTCAAAAGTAGACCTGAAAAGCACAGAGTTCTGAAGGGATGTGGAGGACAAATCCTCTTCACTCGATGTTTGGTGAAGAGCCCTTTTCATTGCCTTTATGGTTGCATTTAACACTGCAGGCCCAAGAAATGGGATTAGGAATTCCCAGAAGGAGCTAACGAGAAGAATTCATGGCTGTGCTTTATATATTGTGGGAGTTAGGTATTTGATACTTGTCATGTGAAAAGTGTGTTCTTTATTATTTGCTTTGGGGGTAATGAACCCTGTGAGTGTATCCAGATTTGCGCAAGATGCTGTGAGTTATTTAAGAGACCACGATAGCTCATCTGTAAATGCTGTAATTGGCTGTATTCACAGGTATTTTTTGTGAATACATTACAAAATTTGGAAGTGCTTTGGGGCTAATAAAAAAAAAAATCATTCACAAAATAAGAGAACACTGATGTGTGCTCCAATCAGTGTGTTTCTTTTTCATATAATTTTGAGAAGCAGGTTTACTTGCCATAGCTGTAGTCAGGAGCAGATACTCATTGTGGAGAATCCACGGAATTATGATGTGGATGGCTTTTTCTGCAGAGACACCCCACTGTGTTTGAGTTTACAGTGATCAGTCAGCAGTTAAGGAACATATGTAGTTTTAACAACTGTGGATCCGCTGTAAAAGGAGAGAGCATTTGTCTTGAGAGTAAAGAAAGGAGATTATTTTGCATAGTTTACATTACACAAAACCCAAAGATTCTGTGGTAAAAACAAACTAGGAAGTTTAGAGGAGTGGAAGCATAAAGCAGCACAAGTGTGAACAGATTGGTTATAAAAACAATATTGCTTGAGATTGCGTTCAGGAAGCTCGGGAAGACTTCGGGCTCTTATTTACTCCCCTCATACCGTGACCTGTGAATCAAAGTGAGCTCTGCCTGTGGAAACAATTGTGTCAGAAATATGCTCTACATTTCCAGTCATGATGGGGAGATAAATCCTGCTTTCCATGGATGCACAGCACTGTTTGCCCTGTGGTTTTAATAAGTTCTTCCTGGCATTTCAGCTGGTACACACCAACAACTGTTGTCTGTACAGCGTTCACCTACCTGAATAAAAACCTTAAATTCCTTGGAAACCTTTAATGCTCCTTAGGTGTGAATGGATAATAGAATGAAAGGGTTTTTTTGTATCACAGCTTGTGGAAAGTGGAATTAACTGAGGTGCTTTAGCCAATCCCTTGGAGGAGCTGGCAGAACCTTAGGCACTTAGAAAGGTGTCCCCTGTGGAAGAGGTGCAAGCTTGGAGCTCTGTCCACTTCTGCAGGATTTCAGCTGTTAAAGGCATTTCAGAGCGAGGTGTCCAGCTCTTGGCAGGGAGGGGTGGTTCAGTGCTTTGAGACACATGTTTGAAAGCTACTGTTCACACTTAATCCAACCTCTTAATCTTCGCTCATTTTTTACGCTGCTCAGAGGTGCTGTCAGGATGATTTAGTGTTTCAGAACGCTTTGGAGATTGGTGCTCTGTCACAAGTTTTACACAAGTGCTCGAGACGAATAGCACATGCTTAACCTATGTAAATTTAACACTCAAAACGTTTCCAAACATTCCCCATTTTGGATAGGAAAGTGCTGCTATAAAGATTAAACCAATTGTATTTAGTCACTTAATAAAGTACCTCTCCCTTACCCGTAGTCTATCAAAAACTCATTTTACCTGTTCTCTTTCTGTTCCCAAAGGTTTGCCTGGAGGACTTCTGAATGGAAAGCTTGCCAAGTATCTCTGCTCCTTGACCAGCAGGACCCTCACCACCAGAAGCAGGCGGGGCTCTGTGGAGGTGGGATCCAAACCCGTGTGGTCTACTGTGCCCAGATCATCGTGGAGCTGGGGACACACCGGCCGAAGGAGGGTGCGTGTGGAGGGTCACTCTGAAGTGCTGGCTTGAATAGATCTGAGCAGGAGAAACAGGAAGAAAGAAGTAGATAAAGAAGTGGAGTCATTGGTAGCCTTTGGCTTGCTGGTGCTCTCCTCTATCCATGCTCACAGAGGGAGGAGCTGCTTGGCACAGGAGGAAGCCCTGAGGAGCTGCCAGGAGCTACAACCTCCTGGGATGAATTGCTGCCAGTTCTGTTACTCACCTGCATTGGGAGAGTTACAAACCATGAAAGAACTAAATTATGCTTGGAGTTGACTTTTCTTCCTCTGTCATGTATCAGGGAACCCAGCCCCCTGGTAGCTGAATGCACTTATCTGCAGTGTAGTCTTAGTTTAGAATATAAAACAGGTTGTCACACACCATTCCAGATATGGCTTTAGCCTCTGCTTCAGATTGATACACAATCTTTCTTGTGATTTGAAGGGGAAAGCAAAAATAATATTGTCACAACTTTTGAGCAGACAAATGGGTTTTGGACTCTGGAAGTGAGTTATATTTCCTTTAGAAGAATAATAAGTAGTTACAGATTCACAGTGAATAATTCATCGTAGGCTGTTTTATTTACTCAACGTGGTGCTCTTGCAGAACGTGTTCTTGGGCAGAGAAGTAAGATAATAACACAATATTGTATCTTAGATTTATTTACTTACAGAGGAGAAGCAAGTGTTTCCTGGATGCCCAGTGTGTGTCCCAGCATCCCTCACAGACTCTGAGGTTAGAGAAAACCAGACCTGTTCTAATCTCTATTCAGACCATGCACAGCGGCTGATTCGCCTCTCCCAGACATGTGGCACTACTTTGCTCTCCCAACACAACCCCTCTCTTGTCCCACACAAGTGTGCGATGCAGGGGACTTCCAGAGTTAGAAAAGTGCTGTTGATGAAAGGTGTGTAGCATTTATTGACTTCCTTCATCCTTCTGAGCACTCCTGTGTTCCTTGCAACCACTGCCAGGCAGATTGGTTGAGCAGAGAGCTTGAACTGACTTCATTGACTCTCTATTCTTTGTCAGAGCTGTGAATTTCTCAGTGCCTCTGAATGCTTTGAGTATTTACTTATCTAACAACCAGAGTGGTGCTACATATTCAGTGTGTGACCCACCTGCAGCTCAAAGTTCAGTTCAGCCTAGAACCTCAACTGAAAAAAACCCCAAACCATGGGATACCTCATCCTTGTGTGTATACTTCTAATCTTTAAAAAAAAAAAATCATATAGGCAGCTGAAAAAACCCAGATGTGCAGAGCCATTTTACAAGGGATAAACTATTAATGTAATTTTAAAGCAGTAGTGCAGATGTACAGTAGTGTTTGGAAAGTGAAAATCCCATCTACTGTCAGCACAGTCACGTGCAGATGGAAGCAGGGAAAGCCTTCCCTTTTATCCCTCCTTGTCCAGTAATACTCAGTGTGTCTCATTTACTAGCTGACTAATTTTTGTTCTTTGCATAAATAAGGAATTACATTTTTTTTCTTTTTTCTTCGGCAATCAGAACTGGCAGAATACATTTATTCATCACTAAGGCATGTCATCTTTTACTGTACCAATTTTTCAGTGGTGAGGAGAAGATGAGGAAGTTAATCCTCTCAGTATAAGCAAATATAGTGTCTAATTGCTACCATCGAAAGCACAGTAATTTTTCTTTCTTCACCTCTTGAGTGTCCTTAAAGGGTTCATTCAGAAATCAAACAAGCGAGTCTAATGGGATATTACCATCCATCACAGTTGTTATTCTTCTGGTTACTTCCAAAGAGAATTTGGACCCGGGCCCAATGACATATGTGAAAGAAGATTTTGTCCCGTGGTCTCTCCAGCGGCATTCTGGGATAAAATATGTTGAATCCTAGTTGGAGACAGGTACCATCTGTGATGTGTTTATACATACTGCTCAAAGCTCTTTTATCCCCCAAGGATATCTCTCCCATTTTTTATTTGCTTAGTCTTCCCATCTACTTCTTCTTTTATTAAAAAGTGTATGTTTGGAGAGGGAGCACCTGTTTCCTTGACTCCCTATATATCAGTTATTCAGTTGTTTCAGAAGGTTAAGGCTACCGAAATCTTCCTGTATTTTGATTATAAGGTTCCAACTCGAAGATACTGAAAATGGAAAACTCTCACTCAGGTATTGCTTTAAGAAATGCATTGATAAGATTTCTTATTTTTTTCTCCCCCAAGAGGTGACCTAGCTAAAAAATCCCTGTCTTGATCCAAGTGAAGTTATATGTTTTTTAAGCCTCGAGGAGGAAGTTATTATACTATTAATAGAGTATTTGAAAGGAGATCTTGCAGTCTTTGAAATCCTTGGTAATACTCCTGCATCCTGGGGCTGTTGCAGCTAAATTTGCATTGGTAAATGTGTAAAGTGATTTGTAGTTCAGAGGTCTGTGTTCCTGTGTGTGTAGGTAACCTGAGTGAAGAGACTCTGCTGGTTTTAGTGCTGTTCTGTCCAAGGAATCCACATCCCTCCTCACTTGTGAGGCTGTTGTTAATTTAGGCTGAACTTTAACATGATCACCTTTCACCAGATCCTGCTCTTTTAAGTATCTCACTGAATTTTAACACATTTAAATTTATAGTGCATAATTTTCACAGAGAGGTTGTAATCTTGTAATTCCAGAGATGGAAGTGGCAAATCTGCATGTTTGAAATGATGTTGCTTTTAAAGAGGAGACACATTTTGCACAAAGAGTAGAACAGAATGTACAAGTGAGCTACTTGTGGTACAGCCCTTTCTGCCCTTCAGCTCTGGATACTCCGTGATCCTGTGCCTGGACATCCCATTTCTGGAACAAACTACAGGAATGGTGGTGACTGCCCTTCTTTGTACCTCTTTTTGAAAGTAAATCTGTTCATTCATACGAAAACTCTTTTAAGCAAAGTAGGAATGCACATCCTTAACTTACTTTCAAAGGCAGACACTGCTACCATAAGACACACGTGCTTTCTTCTCATCTGTAAATGGGCTTACAAAAAGAGATAAGATTTTTTGAGTTTTATGAAATTTTATCTGAAATGTGTTTTTCCGTAATAAGTTTTAATTGTCCTGGGTGAATATCACTAACTAGCAATCTCCAGTGTACCAACACAAAAGACATCTGGAAAAGGTGGGGAGGAATAGTGTGCAACAATCTGTTAATCAAACCTCTTCTTGTTTGGCAGTACAGTTCTCCTCTCAATCACAATAAATTATTCCAGTGATACGGGAATGAAAATTCCTCTTAGAATGTGGGAGTGGTGTCGGTGTTTATGTCCAAACAGTTAATAAACATATGTAGTTCCTCAATTTAATCTTCTAGCACAGGATTTTTTTACTTTCTTTTCTGAAGATCAGGGAGTATTCTTCTGTTTTCTAATTAATTTTGCTTTTTGGATTCATCTGGAGGCTGTATCTCTTTATCAGTAGTCTGGGAGATGGCAGTCTTTATAAAATACTCCAGAAGTATTTCCTCTCTTCTCTGAGCTAGTTACCTGCTGTCTCTAGTGACTGGGATTGCTGCTCTTTCCATATTTTCTGTAGTTTTCTAACTAGGGTTCTGTCTGCCCTGTCATTCTTTCATAAAATTGGTGCCTTGACATTTTTCCTTTTTTACTTGTTTGAATGAGATCCAATTTACCTCTTGCTTTCAGTATTTTCTTAAAGTGTTTTTGGAGCCTGTCTGCTTAATTTTTAATTATAGGACTGAAAAGACCTTGTGAAAGATTGCTTTGCTTCCTTGAATACTCTTTATTGTTTACTGAGCATAGTGAATTCAGCTAATAAAATGTATCTTTTATTACCTGCTCACCAGAAATCATTGCAGGTTTCTATCTTCTTAGTCTTCGTTATTTTACATCCGAAAATGCACGTAAAATTCTCAAGCCTGTACAAGGTTCTATAGTTTTTTTTTACTTTTTTTTTTTGCTTAATGAGTTTCTCTATCATATTCATCTCCATAGATTTATTTTTATTTCAGCTTTAATTTCAATAGCAGGTATGTGACAGTTGTGACTTCATTATTTTTGGATAGCTTTTAGTGTTACACTGCAAAACTGTTTCTTACAGAAGTCTCTGTTATTTTTATATTCCTCTTTCCTTTGAGAGAGATTCAGCCCTCACCTGTTAGTAGACAGAGTACCTTGCCTGACTTACTCCACTTCAGTTCCCCAGCCTATACTAATTTTTGCTTTATTTTCAGGATGTAATTCCACCCTGTTCATTTTACATCAGATTGTTTTTTTTATAAACTTGTGTGTCGCCAGCTGTAGCAGCAAGACCTCCTTTAATCTGTTTACAACTGAGGATTTGGAAAATACTCAAGTACCTGTTCAGGTCTAATGGTTACTCTCTGATCCATCCCTGTGTGTATTCCCTTATGTAGTTTTGTCTTACAAGCCCCTTTACTGACAGAATCACAAAATGGTCTGAAGCTGAAACTGCTCCCCTGCACTTTCATCTAAGTCCTGCTTCTACAAGTCTCAAAATGATTATTTTATGCCCTTTATATGTTCTTGTTTTCCTCTAAATATTGAGCTTTCTCCCTACTGCTGATAGACAAAAATGTCTATTCCTTTCTTTTCCGATGAGTGAATTTTTCAGACTCTTCTTGATTCCCACGTGGGAAATATTTTGGCATTGTGTTTTGTTTTTCAGATATTGGTGCCTCTTTGGTCTTGCACAGAGATTAATTTGTGGAGTCCTTTCGTTCATATCTTATGTTATTCTCAATTTATTCTCATCCCTTTCTTCCTACCCTATTGTCTTTTTTGGCTCCAAAATGCTCTGTTTTACTTCCTTTGCTCTGTATGCTCTGTTTCCTAATGAGGGTGCCACAATTTTCACAATTTTTTCCCTGGAAGTTCTTTGTTCTGCTCTGAGTCCTGACCTTCCAATGTGTGTCTCCTGAGGGATTAGTGTTTCAAACTGGTGCATGTGGCCTCTTCAGTAAACTCTGGAAGTGTTTTCAGGAAGAGGACGATCCCAGCAGAAAGTCCATTCTGAAAGTGCCGCCATCCCCTTGGGTGTCAGGGGTCTTGTGAAGCACCAGGTCAGACTTTTTAGGAACTGGAAGTTGGTTGTGCAGGTTGCTGTTGTATATAGCTGTTGCTGTTCTGCATATTTATAGGAAAAGGGCTGTGTTGATGGAGATAAGCTGCCCTAGGAGTTGATGCAGGGTATGCACTGTTGGAGTGAGCAGGAATCCTCTGTGGAGTGTGAGCCCTATAGGAAATACACACCTTTTTTTTTTTTTTTTTGTAAATTTATGCTGGTGAAACTGCAGAAATGAGAAGATTAATTTACTCTATGGAAATGAGAATTTTAGGACTTTGATGTTTAAATCCCGTTTTCCTTGTCTGGTTTATGAAATTGAAAAGGAATAGGTTAGAATATATTAGTAATGAGGAAACTTGACTAGGACTGTAGGAGGGAGAGAAATGATGGTCAGCAGTGGTGTGAAAAAAGCTTTGTTGAGCTGCTTCTGGTACAGCAACAGGAGCATCCAGCCTGGGGCTTAGCTGACCTGAATCACAGAAACCAGATTCTCAGGTGGAACCTCTGCCCCCCATGGATCCCTCTCATCCCAAACTAGTTATTTATCACTGGGATGGCTGTACTGGCTTGAAAAGATGAGAAATACACCTCTGAAGTGTGAAATATATTCAGGGAAGTCTGTATCAGATTTATATTACTGAGATGCCAAGTTATTGATCTGTAAGTTCACCAAATGCTGAGCAGAATTTATGAGATACAACTCACATAATGGAAAAATAAATATGTAACAGCTGGCTTCTTCGGGGGAAACCCTGTTAGAAGCAGGAGAGGAAATGATTTTATTCAGATTGTTGTAGTGCTTGACAGTGGTGTTTAAATGTGCATTTCAAAAATTTGAGTTTGAATCTATTAAGGAAAAAAACATTTTACCTAATGTCTTTCAGAGGTGTAATATTTTTAGTTCTTTCATATCTTAAAACTAATTAAACTAAAACGAAGTGAGTAATGTTTAAAAAGACTTTGACAGTGAAAGAAGTGAGCCTTTTAAGAGGTGCCTTATAAATAATAGCCCTTTTTTTTTGTCAACAAGCTATTTGTTATGACCATGAATAGTTATCCCTTTATAAATGCTTTAATTTGTTTAGCTGGCTGTGGTATGCAGCAAATAATATGCTGCCCAGTTAGTTCATGCAGATACCAGGTTTTAGTCCAGGCTTTTATCTTCGAAAGCTAACATTTTAATTGCATCTGTATTTTTGTAATTATTTCCTGCCACTGAAACTGGATTAATTGCATTCAAGACAGTGATGGTTTGTTCTGTGTAATTCTGTCCCGCTGCTGTTTTGAGGCTGGGGAGCTGCATTGTGTTCAGACAATACCGTGGAGTGAGATGAAAAATTAAAAGGATTTGTGTGCACAAGGCTACGCCATGGACTGGGACACTGGGGAGAGAGAACGAAGCCAGAGGTGTCTGGAACAGGAAACACTGCTGATAAATGAAGTTTGTGTGCCAGGGCCAGCTCTGTGTGGAGCAGCTTGGCTGTGTCACCAGCTTAGCTTTTGGCCACACCCCAGTGTCCCAGGCACGTCCACAGAGGTGCTTTTCTCGTGCCAGTCGCAGAAGAGGTTTCTCCTTCCTCTGGAATGAACGCCGAACTCAACAGTGAGCAAAGCTCCCACTCTTATGAGGCTTTCATGAAGTTTTCATGGATTTTCTTCCCTGTTTTGTGGATTTTCTTCCCTGTTTCGTAGATTTTCTTCCCTTGTTTTCCTTGTTTCTTCTCTCACCCTCTCTGGTGGTCTGCTCCAGTGATTTCCAGCTTTTTTTGTATAACAGCCAAATCCTCAAATATCCCACAGAATCCTTTTTTCCTTCCCATCATTGCCTTTGCCGCCATCCCAGCATCCCTGTTGCCTCTGCTGTTTTTCCTGGACACTCGTAATGAATTGTCACCTCTGATCTGCTCAGTCATGTGGCTGCTGGTGGGGAGCCCCGTGTTCACTCTGAATTTTTGCCAGATATGTAGAGTTTGTTGTTAATCTCCACAAATTCTGCTGTAGCAAAACAATGCAGTATCCCAGCTGAGGTCACAGTCCTGTTGAGCAGCAGAGGGAGGACAGAGGGATACTTTTTGTCTGTGTCACTTTAATAAAATGATGAGGATTTTTTGCTGTTCTGAAATACATTAAGCCATTGTTGCTCTTGGCAGTCCACTATTAACCCTCTTTCATGCTGTGATTAGCCTTCTATTCATACATTGTTCTTTGTCTCTTAAATAGATTTTAATTGAAAATAGGCCTCCAACTCTGTGCTTTGTGGCTTCAAAACGAATTGGTTGTTCGTCAAAGCATAAAGGAAGCCTCTCCATCCATGGGGTGCATTAGACCCTTAATGGAAGGATGCGAGGGACTGGGGTTGGTGCCACTTCCAGGCTGGTCAGACTGCATTCACCCCTTCTCCCTTGTGCAGCATTTTGTTTTTCCCATAAAAATGTCTTTCAGGTTAGAGAAATTACTTATCCCTGTTGTGTTTTACACATGAAGGTGTTTTTATAACATAACTCGCTCCTTTGTGGTTTGCTCAAGTAATTTCCCTTTGTATTGATCCAAGTGTCTTTGGTTTATAAGTCCCAGCAGAGGCGGCGAGGGCTTTCATAAGGATGTGCCATCCCTTTCTTGTACCTGCCTTGTAAGCTGGCAATCTTCAATTTGCATTAGTTTTGCCATATGGTAAATATTTGGATTTATTCCCTTGAGAATTGAGTATTACCTGAAATATGTAAGAGGCAGACCTGATAATCTTTGTGTGTATTCCAGCTAAATTTTAGTGATATTTAGAAAAGTGTAATTTTGGTTTTAGTATGAAAAGTACTTGGGTTTTCATTGTAAAAGGGAAATGTAGTTAAAGTCCAGGAAAAAAAGAGTGTTATTTACCTCCTGAGGAGTTGAAAAACCATATTTGACAGGACACCTGCAAACAAGATGCCATCCTATGCATTTCTGCCTCTGTCTGGTCAGCATTGCTTTTAACATAGTGTGGGTATGTGTGCCTGCAAGTATCTGTCCACATGACTCTATTCAAAGATAATTTATTTATTGGCTTAAAATTACATTATGGAAATAATCATATCAGAGCTGATTTCCTCTTCCACTCTTCCTCCAAATCATTACCTCAGTAAAAATATATAGGGAAACAAGACACTTTAGAACCCAATTTATTATCTCCTGCTGGTAGCAATAACCTGAAAATAACAGCAAATAGTAAAATTCAAACTTGAGGCAAGACACTGGTGCTGGGAACAGCTGCAGTTGCATTTATAAAGGATAGATCCAATATAACAGCTCTAGAAATGTGCAATGTTTCAGAGGCTCCCAGATTAGTACTTGATTGCTTTTCCAAGTTTATTCTATAGATTGGGAAGAACACAGGATTTTAAAAGGTACGAACAAGTGTCATAAATAAGCTGCTACTTGAATCAGAGATGTTTCCTCTCCCTCCCACTCTTTGCTTCCCTGGCTTCTGCTTTTCACCTTCCTCTAAGAATGTAGCTAACGTCGTTCCAGGGAAAATAATTACACAAAAAGCACTTTTTCTATATGAATGCAGGAAAATGCCACTACAGAGTCAATTATTGAACAAAATCAGAAGGCTGGCCCATTCCTAAAGACATTCCTGGCAGCTGGGTTCATTTATTGTAGGCATAGTGTCAGGTTTTTTTCCTGAACAGGATATCCCCAACCAGGCTACCTGTGCCATTTGGAGGCTGCAGCGTGTGAGACTTTTGGCATTTAAAAGGTTTACAGAAAAAGTCCCCCTTATCCTTCCTTTATAATAAGAAAAGATAAATTTGTTAGAGTATAAAAGAAAGACAGTAGAAAATCACATCAAGCTTTGAAATAAACCAGATGGAAATCAGAGTTTTTAATCAAATGGCTGAAAAAGGAATGAAATTCTGTTTTAAAGAGGATCCTGCTGGTTCACCCTGTCACTCTGGAAACTGTGTCTCTCTCTGTACCTGCCAGGTGTTGGAAAAGGATGGTATTGTAGATGAATTTAGCATTACAGCTTGGGGTTATGTCCTGGTCTGAGGGCTGACTGGAGGTTTGCAGTCAGTGTAGAGTGAGGAGTATAAGCTGGCAGAGACTTGGAATGCATTTGGATATTTGATCAGAATGGTATTTTCTGATTTATCTTCTTTAGAATGCAAAGAACTACTTAAGGAAGTGAGCAAACAAGCAGCCTTATTCCAGTGCCAAATAGGATGTAGGTCCTGGGAAAAGAGCTCCCAGTGCTCAAACTGAGCATCATCTGAAGGGAGGCAGAGGAGCAGGAGGGTTGTTGGCAGGGAGAGGAAGGCAGGGATTTTCATCAGGATGGGAAGAAGTCATCCATGAATGTGGCTTGGGTGGTAGCTCCTTTAACTTTTTTTAATCAAATTTCTTGATTTTTTTAATCCCAAATCAGTTTAAAATAGTGTTGGGTGCACTGGTTGGTTTTCAAGGAAGGAGATCCATCCAGCTGTATTTAGGCTTCAACATTTAAGTAGTTAAATTCAGTATAGAAACAGCCTAAAAATCAGTGAGGAGGGAAAAGCCATTCCTGGCAATGACGCCTTGAGTTAGAGCAAAGCAGGACTGGGCTTTATTCCTTGGGTCAACCATTTGTACTCAGTTTTATTTCCTTTCCTTTCTCCAAGTGAGCTCTCAGAAAACTGATACAGTTCTGCAAAGCTTGATGCTGAGAGGCAGGTTAAGCCATGCATGAGACTTCTTCGTAAAATAAATATTCTTATCCTTAAACCTCTAATATTATCTCATTCTGTTGCTTCACTTGCGAGGTCTCTAGAAAAGGTCTCTGTATGTGAGCATTCAGATGAATTGGATTTATGCCACCTCATTCTAATCTTTAAATGAACATGTCAAAGGCCTTACAAGGTCTCAGAAAACATTCAGAAGATGGTCTTTTTTTTTTACCAGTGTATTATCTTTCAGCTTAGAATTAAATCACACTGTTGTTTAATCCTGTTATTCTGATGAGTTGGAATCATAAGCACTGATATTGGTCTGAATATCACTTCAGACAGATAAGTCTAAACTCAGCTTCAGGATGTGCAAATCAGAATTTGAGATTTTAAGCGCTAAAGTCTTGTGTCAAAAAAAAAAAAAAAAGTTGTGTTTTTCTTCAAATGATTAATTTTAAAGAAAATGGTGTACTATCAGAAAAAGGAAAGATTACTCACATATTGGGCATGTTTTTACAAGTTCTTTTGAAATAAATTCCATGCATGGAAGCAAAGAAAAACAGACATGAAAAATAAAGATGAGGATAAAACAAACTCAGTAGCTATAAAAATTAATGAAGTCTTGGTAATGCCATGGCAAAATAAACTCAAACAAGCCTTTGCCTTTTGAAAGACTGCTTTGATATTGATTTATCTAAAGAGACAGCCAAATTCAACCCATAATGTAATTAAAATGCAATATCATATAATGACTCAGAGGACAGATTTAAGTCTTCCTTTACCTTTCTTTCTCTTTCTTTCTCTGCCCCAAATAAAAAGGTGAGAGAAGTTAATTGAATCTAGAAATCTCTTACGATAAATGAAAATACAAAGAGAGTCAACTTTCCAAATCCGTTGTCAGTATCAACTAAGCTGGTGCTTGGCAGGGTTTGGGATTAGCTCGTTTCTGGGATAAAGAGGATTGGAGATCCACGGGTGCAGGCAGCTCAGGTAAATGTCTCTCCTCCTAGGCAGGGAAGATGTTTCCTGCTTGTGTCTGTGTAGAAGAATCCAAGAGCTCTGCTCAGTTTTATTGGAAGTAGATGAAGAAAATTCCAAGGTCTGGACAGTGCATCCATAATCCAGAGAGGGCATGGGAATGAGGACAGTCCCCTGTGCTTGGGTTTTACTCACCTGCCTCTGCCTGGCTCCCAGTGCAGTGGGAGCTTGTTGGATTCCCTTCTGAGGTATCTTTCTCTTCAGTCCTGTCTAAAGAGGTCTCCTTGGCCATAAATGTGGAGAATAGATCCTGTTTTGTTACTCCTGCACCGGTGGAAGTCAGCACTCAATCTAGTTTTAAAGCACCCAATTATCACTAAGCTTAGTCTCAACTGGCTTGCTAAATTTGGGTGATTTAGATAAAACTTTTAAGTGCCTTTCTCAACACGGGATTAACTTTTTGCCCCGGGAGATAAGACCCTGAAAAAAATCACTGGATTTTGGTGCATTTTGGAAAACTAAGGCCAGCAGGACAGAGTTACAGCCCTGATTTTATTTTTCCCCTTTTTTTTTTTTTTTTTTTTTCTTCTCTTAGTTGCCAGACCAGTCGATGGGAAGCTTTGCCAGGGTCCTGCCCCTGCCACCTCGCAGGTGTGTCACCTGCCGTGCCCGGCCGAGTGCGCCGTGTCCTCGTGGTCACCGTGGGGGCCCTGCCTGCCCGAGAACTGCCAGCACCGCCACGGAGGGAGAGGTGAGCAGGGAACGGGACGTTGCAAAAAGACTGCCAAAGCAGAGGTGTCACATGGGACCTTGGCAGCCTAATGTGTTGGGTAAAAAAGTTAATCTAACACAGGGGGTGTGTAGTGGAATCCGACCTTTAAAAGCTTTCTGCCGTAATGCACGTGAGAAGAAAAAGTGAGATTTTTTTTCAAGGTGATTCAGGTGTTTTTATCCTGCACTGGACGTGTGCAGGATGATCTGTGGGGCTGGCAGCTGCCAGGCTGCCCCTCTCCAATCCCCCCGCTGTATGCCTGGATTCCAGGGCAGTGTATCAGGGTGGAGGCGCATCCCACAGCCCTGAAATCTGGACTCAGGTGGATCCAAGAGGTTGTTCTCATTGTTGTGGGTTTGGTTTAAATTCCTGGAAGAACGATGTGCAAATGTAACTCAACCTCCCCTGGATTTTAATTGACTGCTGTACGTGTTTGTTGCTGTGACACGTCGAGATTCCTGGCTGAGCCTTTCCTGAGGCCCTAAGTTGCAAAGATGGCTCTTGGAGTGCATGGTAGGGAATGCATATTATTGTTTGGAAATCAGGTTTTTCTGAAAACTGCTTTAGTATGTGAAATGATTTCAACTGGTCAAAAATTTTCAAACAAGAAGAGAAATAACAAAAAATTAAATAATATCTGCAAAAGCATTTCATCTTTCAGTCATTTTGAATAATTTCTTTTTGCTCATTTGAGAACTGTGGAAGCTTGGCCTGTTTTATTTTCTGGGATGTTTTATTTTTAACTTTATTTTCTGTTTCATGATCAAAGCATTTCCACGTGGCCTCTACTAATGCTGTATATTTGCCCCGGCTCCAAGACCGTCAGAGGAAAAACCCCCATGTATTTCTTCTGCCTTTTTCTTAGGTTTCTGTGTCATTTACGAAACAGAACTTGCCGAAAGATACTTGTGTATTTATTGGGCATTGTATATAGCAACATGACTTTTGGTTTTATTCAGAAGGAGGTAGATTATGTAATCAATTCTATGATTATTTCTGTAACCTTTTTCTTCCACTTTACATTTGAATCTTCCAGTTTAATAGGATGTCATTTCAAAGAGGTCTGATATGCATTATGTATCAGAAAACCTTACACCTTCATAAAACAGAATACTAATTTCTTAGTAAACTGCTCTGCTGTGTCTCAAAACAAATCCTTTCGCTGGTGGATTCCCAGGCAGAATATAGATGTCATTTATATC
This sequence comes from Hirundo rustica, assembly GCF_015227805.2. Taxonomy (NCBI): domain Eukaryota; kingdom Metazoa; phylum Chordata; class Aves; order Passeriformes; family Hirundinidae; genus Hirundo; species Hirundo rustica. Next base: position 5,863,013 of record NC_053456.1, on the reverse strand, counting down.
TTCAGTTCCTTAACTGTTCCTCTCTTTTTATCTTCATGCTGTTATAACATTAATGTATGCATCACTGCTAAATATCTATATTCTGACATGTGTGTTTCTGTCTAATGTTGATGAAAGGGGAATAGAAATGTGAAGAATGTGGATTGCTGGAATTCTTTGCACACCGTTAGAGCTTGCATGCCTGGGCACCCACGATCCCAATCAATCCACTTTGTAAATTTTGTTCTCTTGTTTGTCTTTAAACCCCCCAGCTCCTGATGCCCCATATAGTCCTCTTGCTACTAGATTATTGTATGAATCTTTTTTTCTGTCGTCCAGTTAATTCAGCTCTGCTTTTTCCAGGCTTTAGGATGAGACAGAGGCAAGTGGTGGTGGATCCAGTGGGCACCCTGGCAGGTTGTCCTCACCTGGTGGAGTCCATCCCGTGTGAAGATGCGCGGTGCCACGAGTGGCTGGTTTCAGAGGGGACCTGTGTGCCTGACAGAGGCAAATGTGGGCCTGGGCACCGTGTCCTGAAGGCTGTCTGCCAGAGCAGGAAAGGTGAGCTGGGCTCTGCTCTTAAAAGCCCCTGGGTTTTTGTGCCTCCTGAAATGACGTTTTGTTGCAGAGCAATTGTGATTATATACAACGGCTCCTTACTGCGTTGTTTTATGAAACTTTCAGATTTTTGAGTCGACTGTGTTGCTCTTGAGAGCCTGGGGCTGATGGAGCTCAGGATTTTGCCTGGAGCCTTCTGTTCCATTTTATTCAAAAGGGGATGGCTTACCAGTGCAGGTTGTGTGTTGTCATTGCTGGCCTTATTACCACAGAAGTAGGATATTTGTACTTAATCAGGGCTCTTACTGAGGTCAGCAGCTCCATGGGCATTCAGAATATCAATCCAGCTCCCAGAACCACTTTTATCCTCAGTTTTTAGCCTGTGGTCTGAATAATTCTCTCGTTGGGGTAACACTGTTACAGTCATGAGCAGGGATGCTCGCTTGTGCTGCCAACATTACTACAAGACTAAGATGTAAATGAAATGATTGTACTGAGTAATCCTTCCCTTGGCAGCAGTTTGAGACCTGCAGAGTGTTCAGTGTACAAGTTGCTAATAATGAATAAGTACATTTTTATGTGACGTTTACAAACAGCCAGCAAGATGTTATTTCTTGTGTATGGTTTGAACCTCAGCCAAAAGTTTCATTTCTCGATAAGGTCACTGTTGTCAGATCTTTAGATTCAATTACATGGAGCACAATTTTGCAGTCCTTAGTCGCAGCGAGACTGTGCTATCATCTCGAAAGTGGCAAAATTGTGCAACTTTAGAGCCTGATACGGTATCTGAAATGGAGAATTCCGCTTTTATGTAGTTTTTTTAGCTGAGACCGATCATAGGAAACAATTTCAGGGTGGTAACAAGTGACTAATTGGTAAGTGGTTAATATAGTGTTAGTTAATATTGTTAATATTGTTTACAAGGCTTTAGAACCTGGCAGAAAAAAATAACGGCTGCTTTGCCTGGAGAGCGTGGATTCTCCTGAAATATATTCAAATCTGTGTGGTTTTCTTGTTAGTTTGCGAGAATGGGGGGGGTGGAAAGAAATCTTCAACTGGTACAATATGACACAGCCAGAATGTCGAGGAGAGCAAAGAGCTCACTGTGAATTTTGCGTCAGTGGTCTCTGCTGATGTGTGATGATTACTGTAGGTGCAGGCCAGCTGGATGTGTGCAGATGGAGGCTGGCATTGCTGAGGAGCTCCATGTACTTAACACTGTTAGAACTGTGCCAGCAGCCATCTCTGTGCACCAACTGGTGCTGGGGACAGAAAGTGTGTTCCATGGCAGCTGCTCCTTGATCTCTGATCAAACTGTTCGCTGTGGCAATGATCCCTCAGAAGCCAGGTCTTTGAAGTGTCTCCACTCAATTGTTCAGCAAGGTGTTGGAAGTCTCACCATGCCCTTTTCATTTCAATTATTCTGTGCATGTTCTGGTTACAAAAAAATAGTTGGGATGCTCTTCCCACACCGCCAGCCTGCGGCAAACATTGTCACTAGATGTGATCGATGTCCACTTCAAACTGAGAGGTTTCACCAGGAAATATCTGGGTTACCAGGCAGTTTAGAATCACTGCTTAATACTACTCTGAAGACTTTCTGAAGTTTTGATTGAGTATGAGAAGTCTGGAAGCGTCCCTGAAGTTGAAGCTGGAAAAAAGAGTCAAATTGTTTCTTCTTTTCTCAATTCACTAACGTAGTTGCTTTGCTCATAACCTTATTTACTTCCTTCTGTAATGTTCTCTCACCTAGATTTCCTTTGCAAAAAGTAGTCTGCTTTTTTCTGGATAAAAGTTGGAGTAAGTGGCAGCTTTGCTTGATGTGTTCTACCTGGAATAGCTGGTTAGTTGGCAGTAGGAGGTCAGAGGGGAGTTATGTTAAACTGAGATGTGTCATTTACAGGTGAAATAGCATAAGGCCTGTGTCCATGCTTAGCACTGTACACGTGTTCAGTATTCTGTGCAAGCAATGGCCCTGCTGAAAGCTGTATTGTGTGCTCGTATTTTCATTTACTTAAGCACCTTTGGTAGAATTCAGCTCTAAAATCCAGTGACTTAGCCAATCATTCTGTCATCCATGCTTGGCATTATTGCTCAGTATTCCTACTGAATGCTGAAGGAATGAAAAAAAAATTTTTTTGGACCCTGTTAAATGCCGAAATCCAGCATATCATCATCTTAACGGTTCATCTGGGCCTGGAGTGTGTTGATTAGGGTACTTTGGGTTGTCTCTGTATCCCTGCCAGCAAGACGCCCTCATGTTGATGTAAATGCCAGACTTTGTGACGTGGTGCTCTCCTCGTGTTGCTGCAGTGTGCTCCCTTCTCTTCACGAGCAGCCTCTGTGGTGCTGCTGTCAGCTGTGCTGCAGAAGGGTTTGCCATCAGGCTTCATGTCCTTTCGTGCCTTCTCCCCTCCATCCTGGGGGCTGAGCCCGTTCCTTTGCAGCTTGAGCTCGGCTGTAACGCTGGGCTCTCCATGGCTCAGGCACAGGATGCCTTTTCCATGTGGAGTCTCTTTGTTCATTTGCCAAAAAGCAGCTTTTGGTCAGCACATTTTCTTTCTCCCATGTGCTGTACATGGTGCCAGCCCATGCCATGAGAGGTGAGCGGGGGGCAGAGGCTAAAGAACCTCTTGCTGCAGCTAAAGACTCGCCGTTGAATCCCTTGTAATGTCCTTTCTTCCCATGTTCAAAAGCCATCCTTTCTGGTGAGATTGTTACACTGGCCTAGGTAACAAACTGCTGCTGGCCTGAGCTGGAGCTTGGACAACTTGGGAGCGAGCCACAGATGGGTCAAGCTCTGATTTGTGAGGTTTCTCTGAAGGCTTCCCTGTGAAAACAACATCTGTGTGTAAGGGCTTGCATGAACTTCAGTGATATAACACTTGTGCTCAGCCTAGAGGCACAGAAATGGCTTTTTGTTTTTTAAATAGGTTAATCTGTAATAATGAAGTGGTTCCACAGAGCACACTCTATGGGCAGCAGGGTTTTATGTAGTAGCTGGAGTCTGTAATTTGTGATTTGCAATACTTTAGCATGGATGAGGAGTAATGAGAAGACAATAGTAATCTCATTACTGTGTCATTATTAGGTGTCTGCTCCCACCTAGGAATGTCTCTAATCTCTGTTAATAAGTTACTGAACACGTGCAAGATACTCTTAGTGTCTGGTCCATATCCCTTGAGTGCTTCTCTTCTGTTTCAAAAAAAGGCAGTAGTGTAATAAGTCAAATTAAATTAAATAATGTGTAGAAACACAATGTGAAGTAATGCATAGAATAGGAAAGAGTTCTTTTGTATGCTTCTTCTAAATAAAATTTTTCAGAATGGTGTTTTTTATTTAGCTGGTGAAGGTCAATGGATATGTTTGGGAAAGTCTGTGAAGCCATAAGAACAGTATAGGAAAATTGATGATTGTACTAAAAATTGGATTGTGCGTGTCATTGGCTGCATTGATCTATAATTCAGATAAAAGAATTTATTTGAAAGCTCTTTTTTTTAATATTTACAGATACCTCAGGAATTATTTGTGATTTTTCTCGCAGTGGTTGTTCTTGGTTGTTCAAGATGGAGTTGAATAATTACCTGCTAGTAATGTCTTCTTGGGCAGAAAGATGCAAGTGTCTGACATTTGATTTTGGGCAGCCTTGATTAGCACAAACATTACTGTGCATTGACCAGAGAAAGGAACTTTCTGAAAACTCTCCAGTTGACAAAGCAGGAACATGATCAAAACTTTTTCATTTTCAAAGGCAGTTGTGCAGTAGCCAAAGCGTAATGTGTTTCATTTTTTTGAAGAGAATGACCAAAATAATGTTTTGTGTGCTTGCCTTCTTTTGTCTTTTTAAGCGGTACAAGCACTTTGAGTGTGGTGAGTCAGGGAACATTCAAACAGCAGGGCTTGGCTCAGGGTCAGCAGGTAGAACTTAGTCCAGACAGGAGTACTTGTCCTTCAGAGGTAATTTCACAGTTGTTTGATTTGGGTGCTAAGAAATATATAAACATGTTGGGTTCAGTCTGATAAGGGAATTTGGGCCCCCTTTTTATTGTCATTTCCCGTATCTGTTTTAGGCTGCTTTAATAATAGAAAATGAGATTGAAACAAGACAAATGTGGAGCCAGACCTTGTTTTTAGAAATGCCCTTTGTGCAGCTTGTGCAGAGTAGTCATTATGGTAGGGAGTACAACCTGAGAACACATATGTAAGAGCAACTATAACAATAAACTCATGAAATAACAAGTATGACTCATAAAAGTAGCAATTCATTTTCCAAGCATTTTATAAATGTTTCTGACAATGCCATAAGCGGATTTTTGCCTATTAGCAAGTGCTCTTGAGTAGATTGTAAAATGTTATTATTCAGAATCATACCCACAAGTCATCAATCTATTTTGCTGGAATTCCCATGTCATCATTTATTAATTTGCTTCTGCTTGTTCAGATTCCTACCAGAAGAGCTATTAGTAGCAAAGAGGATTTCTCTGTGACAGTGAACAGCATGGTGTCTAAGTAATCAAATATATGAAATAAGTCATACCCAAGGGCTTAATAGTTTTAATCAGAAAATTATTAGATCAACAACAGAGATTAAAGCAAAGGTCACATGATTTTGCTGGTTTCAGGCTCTTCTACTCTACTCCTGGTTAACAAATCTGAGCACAGCTCAAAAGCTGAGGAGTCTTTGCCTCCCTGTACTTTCAGCTTGGGTGCCAGGATTTCTTTGGTTTGTGGCAGTTAAAATTCATAGAATCAGAGAATGGTTTGAGTTGGAAGGGGCTTTAAAGATCCCCTCATTCCAATCCCCTCTGCCACGGGCAGGGATGCCACAAGGTTGCTCAGGACCTCATGCAACCTAGCAATCCAAACTTGTTATAAATGGTGTCATTTTAAGGACAGTATTTATAACCGTGCTGAATAATCTCTCTGCTCCTTATGCCTGCACAGTTCAGGCAGTGCCAGGGAGATGCAGGAGCAGAGCCCAGAGGAGCCCAGGATGCTGCTGACTCTCTCCCCTTGTAGCACCCGAAGTTCTGGTCCTGGGACCCCTCACAAAAACTCCATCCTCAGCACTTTCTGCCTCACCTGGTGCTCCCAGGCACGCTGGGGGTGTCTGTGCATCCTTCCCAGCCTCAGCTGATCACTGAACAGCACCTGGCAGGTCTCAGGACTCACGGCGGGGGATTGAAGCTCCCTGCTGTGGACCATCTGCCAAAGGGGCAGCTTAGGAATCAAACACTGCTGCCAGAGGGGTTCTGGCGGTGCTGCTGAGAGGGACTTCAGCACAGCAGTTCTGTTTTATTTTCCTGTGCCACCTCTTTGGTTCTAGGCAGTTGGAGTCTAGAACCTGGTGCTTGCCAAGAAGATAAGAGGATTTTTGTTTTTCGGTGTTAATAAGTTTATTGTAATAGTACGTTTGGTTTGAAGTACATGTTTCCAAGTTTCTGTTCCATCTGGCAGTTTTATTTGTAAAAGTGGGGAATAGTATTTCAGAGACAAAATGCTTTCTTTCAACATTTTTTAGGTTAAATGATTAATGTTTTGGGATTTTTTTGAGTAAATGAGCTAGTCTTAAACAAAACAAAAAAAGTAATTTTTTAAAAAAGAGGTTTTTAGTAAAGCAGAATATTCCTTTCAGATTAAACAACCATTTTGCCTTACCTTGAAATTAGTTTTTTTCCTAAATCCTCCCCCAGTCTCTCTTCAATTCTACTTTAAAAATTAGTTTTTTCTTCCTTTTCCCTTTCCTTTTTTTTTTCCTATTTTTTTTTTTTTTTTTGGTTCAATGCCCAAACAGAAATCCATTATTCACACAACTCAATTGCCAGAGCAGACACTGAAATCCTGTTGGAATTGAAGCGAGGAGTAAAGGGAAGTGAGGTAATCAAAGCAGTGTTAGTTTAAGATCCAATATTGCATTCTGCCAGGGGTTGACAGTGAAGCTCTGCACTTGTAGAAGCTGAAGACTCTTTGGGGGTAGAATATCAACAGTGGTGTGCTCAGCTGCCTGTCTGTGCTTCCAGGTCAGTGCTGTGGTCCCCAAGAGTGTCTGTGATCCCTGCTCTGCTCTGTGCAGAGCACCCCGAGGGGCTGGAGCATCCCCACCAGCTGAGCCTGAATCCTGCAGGAGGAAGGAGCTGCAAGGGCACAGGAGAGCTGCTTTTCTTCCTCCTGCAGGGCATGGGGGAAGCAACCACCTGAGCAGCCCTGTCTTGACACGAGTCGTGGAATCACTTTGGTATGAAAAGACCTCTTGGAGTCCGATGTCAGCAAAGCCAAGTTCTTCCCTGGGTAGAGTTCATGATTTTCATTTTGCAGTGGATTTGATGATATAAAATTAATTTGCAGTTTCTGTTTAATTTCTCAGAGAAAAGATTTACCGTGTTCAATTTACTGAAAATAAGTCTGAAATAAGTTCTTTCCTCTTAATTCCCGAGTGTATCTCACCATACCCCGTCACTGGAGCTGCTGATCTCCAGCCAGTGTGCTTTCCTGAACTTTTAGAAACACAGATTCTAACATGCAAAGCTTTCTAGCAATTCGGTAAGATCCATATTTCTCATTTAGCAGCCATGGAGGAAGAAGGATGTTGCAGTGTAGTAGCAGGGCTGAGTATTATGAGCATTTGAGGAGTCCTGAAGTGTGATGTGTGAGTTGTTCAGTAGATTTGGGACCTGTGTTTCTTGTAGTCATAAAGATCGATGTTCTCTTTGAGCAGGCTGGTTGGTAATGAGCCAGGTGGAGTGGATTTAGTTACCTCCATCAAGCCTTACCTCCCAGCAGCTGGTACCGTGCCAAATATTTGATGTCTCCTGCTGGAAACATTTAAAAACTCCAAATGCAGACGGTGCCCTGCTCGAGGACTGGTGCACAAACAACGTGAGGACAGACACTGCCATGTTCAGGAGAATTTACTGTCCTTGAGTCCTCTGCTGAAATTGATGCCTGCAAAAGAAGCAGAAGATCAGCTTCAGGTTAATTTTAAGGTAAGCCGCTGGAAGGTTAGAGCTTTCTCTACTTAGTCACACTTTAACAGTTTTACTTCATTCAAGATTATAGCAAACGTGTGGCCTGCCAGCCAAGGAAGACAGAAATGGAAGAGTCTATAAATGATTCTTGTAGTAGCTACGTGTGTGTAAATAGTTGTCTTGCAGTCAGGAATATTTCTCTAAAGTAGAGGCTGAAATATCTAATGCTGGACAGGTGGAATGCTGTGGGCTGGAATTGTGAGGTTAAACTCAAGCATACTCTGATTTATTTTTTTTATCTTTGAATGCAAATATTTCATGATTTCTAGCTAAGCTGTGGCTGTGCTTTTTCACATGCTGCTGGTCTTGTCTTGTCAGTCACCCAGAAGGCAGCTACAGTTGGTATCCATTGGTAATTTTAGCTCCTCATGTTTGGCTGATGGAGATGCAGTGGAGTTTTCAGGAATGAAGACAGTTTTCATCCTTCCTGTGCTGTCAGTATAAGATATTACAGCCACCTGTGAACTTATTTTTTTTATTGTGCCCGCTAAGTGTGAGCTTGTGGTCAGTGCAGAATGCCCTCAAATGAATTGCTATGCAAACCTACAACTCTTTTCAGTATCTAGTGGTCCTTTTTGATACCCTCTGTTTCCAAAAGATGTTTTACAAGACTTCAGAGCAGTGCTAATAGGGTGAGGGCAAAGGCTGCTTCTTCCCTATGGCTGTTTCAGTGGAGAGGAGATGGATTTTCAAATACCCAGCTCCCACTTGCACTGCAAGAGGGAACAACAGGTGCTGATGTTTTTTAAAAATTAACCTGAGCTTCAAGCACTTGTAGGTTAGGAACAAAGGGTTGAGGTAGCCCTTTCAGAAATGGGAGCTATAACATTAAGAAAAATATAAACATCAGTTAATATGGCAAGATCTGTACTGCCCTTTCTGTTTTAAATGTTAAGGAATAAGTTTGACCTGCGTTGATCTGAGCTTGTGGTAAAGGTTACCTAAAGAGCAGGGGGATGTGTGTGACCTGTAGGTCTGTTACTTTGGTGCAAATGCTTTGAAGAAACTTCATGGAAGGATTAGCATTTATAGACCAGGTTAGTGCATATACGTAGTTTAAAACTTTTTTTTCTTTTTAATAAGCTGCTTTTAATGTCTAGGAAGCCTTTATTGAGTTTGATGCTTTCTAACCTTTTGATTATGAGACTGAAATAAGGTTCTTGTATTGTAGGCTGTAACTGCTGAAATACTTGCAGCTAATTTTTTAAGTGTGGAAAAGAAATTGTATCATAGTTTTGTTCGGTTTTGTCCCTATTGTAGCCAAAAACTCGCAAGTTGTTTCAGCACAAAGCTGGAAAAATACCTGTAAGTACCAACAGGAATTCCTGTTTTCTCAGTGAAATCTCGTACAATACCTGCTTGGCTGTTTTCTTTAAACTGAGCAGAACTTCACATACGTAGTTCATATTCTTTTTGGAGGGTTATTGTGTTTCCTAGGGAACTCTGATTCAGATAAAGATGCGAGCCAAATAGGATTGTTCTAGAACTGTGTTAAAAAGGTAGGCTGTTGACGAGTTCTAAAATTAGTTAAGTGGATGAAAGAGGAAGGAGTTTGGAAGGATCTGTTTGAAAAGTATTACTAATGACAAAATTCTGCATCTGTGACCCAAGTGTGGCTGAAGGTACCAGGAGGAGCAGGTGGAAGATGTGACTGTGAGGGTTCATCTCATCCATAAGGGTTCTGTTTTCTTGGATTAAGTGGGTTCCAAAGGGGGTTAAGGGTTTCATGGCTTTTCTGCTGAAGGGTTTCTCATCTGTAAGTACGATAGGTCACGTACCACGCTCCTTGACTGTGGTTTGGTAACATTTATGTTAAGACTTTAAAACACGCAGCTTCTTGAGGAATATAACTAATGGGGATGCTTTATGTCATCTTTTTATCCTCCTCATCCCAAGTGGAGTCTCTGAGGCATTTTGCTTACATTAATAAAATGTTTCTGGATTTTCTGGTGTTCAGCTGATGGATAAACTGTACAATGGCAAATTCTGATTTTCTTTTTCATTTTGCCAGGCTGAATCAAGGCAGAAAATAGTATTTGGCACATGTGATATTTTTCAAATTCTTAATAGAGAGAAAATTGCCCAATTCGCATTTTCAAATTTATTTTAGGCTTGGCTTGTTTTTGAGAGAAATGGTCAGAACAGTATAAAAGGCTTAAATTAAACAGAAGATTGTTAGGGTAAAGAAGTGACTGGCTGTGTTTTATTGCATTCTGTGTATGAGGTTTAGTGGGGTGGAGTGCAAATCCCAGGATATGACTCATGGAAGAAAAAAGAAATGTTTCAAAATAAGCCAGTTAAGTTCTGTACTTCTGAAGTAGAAGTAAACTAAACCTGATTCTGCAGACTGGAGACCGGTAGTGAATATCTGTGAGAAGTGGGGGTGTGGGGCTGCCCTGCAGCTCAGTCTGCAGGAGGGATTGGGGTGAGGGAGAGGAGGAAGGGCTGGGAGCAGCCTGCAGCCAGGAGGTCTCAGTGCTCCCTGTTCCTCAGGCAGGAGCTGCACTCGGGGTCTGTGCTCTGGGTTTCAGCACCAACCTTCTCCCGAGGCTTACATAAGGGAACAATTGCAGTAACTTCAATAGACAGCTTCTCACATTGATCTCTGACCACAGCCCTTTCGTGGAGGGAGAAAAGCAGGGCTTTTTTTGTGTAATTTAATCCTTCCCTGCTGGGTGGCCCTACAGAAAGCTTTTTCTGTAGCTGAAATTCCGTCGGTGCTGGACAGCAGTGATTGCGAGAACCACCTTTGTGTAGTAGTTCTGAAGGCTGTTGAGTGGAAATGAAAGATAAGTCTTGTAGTTTCTATGAGTTTCTTTTTATCAAGCTGTTTATGAAGTAGGGCTGATTTAAAAACAATTTAGTCACTTGTTTTGAGGTTAATGGATGCTGGAGGGGAAGGCTCCCCCCGTAAAAGAAGAAACTTTTGACGAACTTTTAATTAAGAATTTGGAACATGGAAATTTTGGGGTAGTTCTGCACTACTGAGATTGGCTCTGGGGCATATTGGTCGGTCAGGTTTTTAAAGTAAATCTTCCTCTTAATTCTAATTAAGTATTGTAATGCCAGCACTCTTCATTAGGCAGCAATTTGTGATTAGTCAGGTGGTAGTAATGGAAAGAGAAAAAACACGTGATGAAGTAGTAGAGAAGTTGGAGAGCAGGGAAAACAGCCGTGAGACGTGGCTCCTAAATGCTTTTCAGCATTCCCCTGTTGGCAGATTTCTCACTGAATTCAGTGAGTTCTGTGGGACAGGATGCAGTCCCCACATAGATCCTGCCTCGTGTGGAAACACAAGTTCAGAGGACCTTGATTACACGACTTCAGCTCTGAAGCTGTGACGAGAAATTATGCTAAGAACAGCTATAAAGAGGGAAAATTCCTAATTCCCCCCAAACTTTGAAGCCAGGCTATTATTTTAAGTGTAGATACATTATTGAATTGTTTATCTGTGTATTGAATCTCGTATTTAGCAAATGGGAGCTTCTGTGAAGTGCTGGAGTGAATGTGAATTAGTGAGTTGAGAAAGATCAGCTCTGTGAGGAGATTGAGAACAATTTAAAATTCCATTGCACGGTGTTTTTCTTTCTGTCTGTATGAAGTACGGCTGTAATTGCCTCAAATTAGGTACCGCCTTTGTTTAGGAGAGTTAAACAAGTAACAGGATAAGATATTTCATGGTCCCTTTCTAAATAAACAGCTTGTTCAGTTTGAATCTTTAGGCAGCTTGCAAATGGCAGAGCCAAGTTTGTGGAGAGAGCAGATATATATGAGGTGGAATCTCCTTAGAAACCGAATCATCCTGGATTGTTGGGATGCATTTTACAATTTGAAGCCTACTCTTCCCCTACTGTGTAATATTAGTGTCACCTTTTGTCATGGTTCCTAAAATAGATGCTTTATTAAAAAATTCCTATGGAGACATGGACTGTGAGCAGGAATTTGCCCAGCTCCTTTCTGACAGCTGAGGTTTATCTTTTGCCATCAGTTGCCTGATGGTGTTGTCACCAATGAACCCTCACATTGACCTCATCATTATCAAGACCAGAAAGAGAAAAAAATGATAAAAATGGGCCAACACACCCTCATGGACTGGAGCTGTAGCACACAGACAATGTTGCATTTTCCTTTTGTATGCCTGAGAAGGAAAAGATATTCCCACAGAGTTCTTGGGTTGGTCTTGTGGCCAGTGTTGTCCGTGGGGTTTCAGGCACTTCATCTGGAGTGAAGTGGCTGTAAAGTGACTTCTCTGGAATGAGGGAGAATCCTTACCTGCCATTAGCGAGTGAGCAGGGAATTTGCTGGGTCTGGGTGAGCCCAGGGTGCTTTGCTGAGGGGCAAAGTCACTTTCACCTGGCCCCTTTCCACATCTGCTCTGGTGCCGTACCTGGGTCTGTGCCTGATCAGGGGTTGTTTCCATTCATTACTGCCAAATGTGGTTGTGACATAAACAACCACATCACTTTTGTGTGAAAATGCAGCAGCACTGCTAAGTCCTCATGAACTTAATCATTGTTGGGCAGTTCTGTAGAAGAGGCTCCGTAAGTGCTTGAAGCAGGGAGGAGGTGAGCCTTGGCTGCCCCATGTATATTGTAATAACCAAGATGATCCTGCGAGTTCAAATCCCATTTTTTGTTGCCGGATGCCGAATTCCCATCACTCCCCTGCCCCGGTTTCAGTGCATTTCCCAAGTTTAACACCAAGTCAGCACTGTTTGTTGTGCCGTGTCAAAGGGGACTAGAGCCAAGAGGGTGTTTTGTTCTGTTTCATGGTGTTTGCAACTAAAGCAGAGTGGTTTGGTAACTCCCGTGGAAACTCTGAGACTCTAAGCTGGGCAGAGTGCTCCCCGGGCATGCATAGATCTAAGGATAGCACTTTCTTGCCTATCAATAAGTATCTTAAGGCCTTTACTTTTAATGCTATATATGACTGAAGTCCCAGGGAAATAATTCCACCAGTGCTGTTCATTTGTATCATTGGAGCCTGAATTAATTCAGCCTAGGCTCGGTTCTCTAATACATTATTTATTTAGGTCTTCAAAATGTCTGTGGTGCTGCGTGTGGTTGACAGAGCATGTTCTTGTTTGTTAATATTATATGGCATCCCGTTTTCCCAAGACGCTTCAATAAATGCATGTCTTTGAATAAATCTGGGATTTTAACAGGCATTTTTTCCCCTTGTGTTGTAACTGTAGCATCTCAGATTCATAGCTCTGATTTCTCTTCTCTACAACCACCTATTCTAAATAGTTCTGGGAAGATCTTCACTTCTTTAATGTTTGTTGTTGGGTATTTTTTTTTAAAAAGCTTATTTTTTGTTACCAGTAGGTAAGGCTTTATAAAGCCTCACCTATTGGTAACAGTTTATGTCTTGATTCTAAATATCTAGCCCAGCTTCTCCCACTGCCCTCAGGCACTAGAAGTGTATAAATACCCTTAAATTTAATTAAAACGTCCCTGACATGAAGGCTAGAGCACTGAGCTCGTATTTTCTGACAGCCCACAAAACTTACAAATCAAAAGACAGGAGTGCCATGTAAGTGAGGATGAAACAAATGGAATACAATACTTGAAAATGAATGAGTGCTGTGAATGAACATTGGCATGTACATCCCCGGCCCCATATGAAGATTAAAGTGAGTTGTCTGCTCTAAAATTGCATAATTGCTTCTGTGACTGATTTGGTGCTGCTCCATAATAAGTTGTGAACACTGCACGCTGACCTGGTTAATGGGATGTTTACTAAATGGATATATTTGTGTAGTTTAATAGGAGGATGCTTGGAAAAATTAGCAGGATGAGAAAGAATGGCTGGAGAGGGTAATTTATCAGCGAGTGAAGAGGAAGGCAGAGGCTGCCTTGCCATTGGCATTTGGGGGCTTGGAGGGGGAGGTTGGATGGGGCTGGATCCCTGACTTTCATGGAGCATCCTTGTCCTGAGCTCCTGTGGGAGTGGCTGCTCCAGGCGTGGGGTACCCAGGCTCTGCCCCCACTGAGGGTGCTGCCGGGTGGGGATGTGTGTGCCCGTGGGAGCAGCCTCGTCCTGCTGCCCTAACAGCTTCATTTGCTAAACTATCTTTTCTTGAATTTAGCTATTTTAAGTACTATAGACTGAGATAATTATTTCATGAAGTAATATTATCTGCAAATTAACCTTGGATCTCTGCGGAGGTTCAGAAAGACGGAGATAAGGAGTTTTATCACAAATTGCAGACTTACTGGATTTAACGTAAAGGCCGTGGCAAGTAATACATTTAAACTGCATTTAAGTAGTAAAGACCAGAATATCAAAGTCTAAAAGCAATAAACATTAAATTATTCAGAAAGTTTTTATATTTTCTTTCTAGCTTATATGTTCTTTTCACACACTGTCATTTAATGAGGTTATGTTCTGATTAAAGTAGAAAAAACAGTAAAATGTTTTATTTCAGTAGAGGAAAATGTAGCTTTTAAAATATATCAGGTTGGCCTGTGTAGTCTGAGCTGACTGTACAATTTCCCCTCCATTCAGCATTGTTGCTAACTAACGGATTTTGGGGGAAAAAGTCCCCCTTATAGAGTTTCAATTGAAATCCATATTTTAATTTTAAGTGACAACTAATACATTTACTGTAATCCCTTTCAAATATTCTCTGGCAGGATTCCCAGACATATATTTTTGAAGGTTAAATGGTTTAGGATTTATGTACCGTACTATGTAGGTGTATTGGCTTTGAGTGACAAGGTTTTGGTAGCAAGTGAGCTACAGGGTGGCTTCTGGAAGAGAAAATCAGGATTAAAGTGAAGCCTGGAGGGGAGGGAAGGTGTTTTAAGATTTGGGTTTATTTGTCATTATCCTGTTAATTAAACTGATCTCCCTGAGTGCAGTCTGTTTTGCCTGTACCTGGTGAGTGATCCCTCCCTGCCTTTAACTCACCTCATGAACCTTCCATGCTAATCCATGATAACCTCTCCCCCTGCCCAGCTGAGGAGGGCAGTTACAGAGTGGCTTTGGTGGGCACCTGGTGCCCAGCCAGGGGCAGCCCCCCACAGTAAGTCAGTCTGAATAAAGTACTGAGTTTTTAGGGCCCCTTCATTGCCAGACACCAGTTTGTGGCTCAGAAACACCACAGCTGCAGCAGCAAAAGTTCTGCTGGTTAATGACCTGTGTTTCTTAGGGGCCCAGGGTGAGGTGCTGGGCTGAAGAACTGCTTTTTGTTGGTTGCAGAGCTCTCTTGGGTATCATTACACAGGGCTGATTCATGTAGCGTGGATGTACCTTTCTGGCAGCTCAGAGTTTTCACTGTCCAGAAACACTTTTTCTTTCTTTCTTTCTTTTTTCTTTTTTTAGTTTTTTAATTTTAGTAGGCTGAAATTGGCATGAATAAGCAGCAGTAATTAAAATAATATTCCACAAGGTTTGCGTTTGAGTATGGCAGCGTGATGAAAATTGGTCCTGCCTTTTCCCCTCCCTCGGGAACCATTGTGTGCTCCATGGCTAATGAAGTGGAATGAGCACCGTGATCAATATTTATGGTGTCGCTCCAGCCCTTTGTGCACTGTAAAGCTGGAGTGGTGGTTCCTGACTGGAGTTGTTAATGGCTCCTCTGCAGCTTGATGAGAAGGCTGCAGAGCCTGTTCCTGGTGGTGTTTCTCGTGAGGGTCACGTGCCACCTGCACACATTTGCTAGTTCTCATTATTGATTGACAGAAGTAAGGAGCTTGATTTCCTTAGTGATGGCCTTCAGGTCTTCAGTCATCCTTTGGTGTTTGGGCTCTCCCTTGTTGGGAACAACCACCCTTGGGGTACCGTATCTTGCCCTGACCACACAGAAAAGACAACATTTATGGATTATTTGAGCAGCATTTATGGACTTCTGCCCTATGGCTTTTCTTCTTTTTACACTCCAGTCTGCACTACAGGTTCTGTAACGGCTGGGGACAGTGGTTGTTTAATTCCAACATGATGCTGTGCAGTATCTACTCTGCATTTTTGCACCTTGCCAGTTTGGGAGCTGCTCCCAGCTGTGCCAAAATATTTTTCTGCAGCTGCTTATGAAGTCCACAGACTATTTTCTGTCCAAATCAGCCCTGAACTACTTTATTCTCTTGTTTCTTGACCCCTTCAAGGCATTCCCAAAATAATAATATCGTCTCTGAACTCTTGGTGGGTTGGTTTGTTGTGAAGTTTGCCCATTCCTTGGCAGTGACAGCAGCTGGAGGCAGTCCAGTGTAATTAGTAAGTATTTTGGAGACTTTGCCTTGGCAGCCCTATTAAATATGTGCAGTGAAAGCAGGATTAGTATGTGGCCTCATACTTTTTTTTCCTCATTAGGGCATCTCTATGATCTGTAAGCTTATTTAATTGGAAATTAGCCATTCTTATTAACATAGGAGATACCCTTTGGTCCAAATCCTGACACTGGATGAATGTATATAGTTTCCACTAAGGAGAAGGAAAATGCATCCATATACTCCAGGGTGGAAATTTGCCCTTTTGTGTCCAGCGCAGTTCTCCTGGAAGAGAATTTCATTTTCTAGTAAAGGCAATAAATTTTCACTGCTCAGATAAGTGACTACAGAGGTTCATCATCAGGATTTGAAGAAATAAGCCTCCTAAGAAGATGGATGGTGACAAGGGGAGTAAGAGCTGTTATCCAATCATTTGTCATGGTCCAGAACATTAAGATGTATTGGTAAGACCCCAAAGGTGTGTAGAACTTCTTTTTTCCCAGTGTGCCATAAGTTACCCTGTGCAGTCAGCCAGTATTGCACTGTGTGAAAACTCACTCTGTTTGCATCTCTTCATGTACACAGCACACAAGTGCTAAAATCCTGTATATTGCTGGGAAGTATTCTACACATCATCCAGATGTAGCCCCACAACTGCTGAAGAGAGGCTGCCTTCCTGGGTCCTCATTTTCCTGCCCTTCTCTCCCTCCTCCATCCCACTCCAGTTGTTAACATTTCACCTTGCCTCTTTTGCTGTGAGTGTTCTGCTCCGGGCTTTCTCCAGAGGCTTTTCCCTCTTGACTGATTATTTTGTGGTTCCCTGCTCCTCAGCCCTTGCCTTCTAGTTCTTCCCTTGTCTCAAAGCTTCAAAACCACAGGGCAGCCATGGGGGACTGTGTCAGCTAGTGAAAAGCTGGATTAAACATTCATGGCTGTAGGAGTGCTTGTTAGCATATATGTATTCATTCAACATTTCCTGCTGGTTTTCAATATGTTTCAAAAACTTTATTTTTTGAAAGTGAGTATTCCTCTCTAAACCAGACATGGTTGAGGCCCCGTTTCTGAGGATTTTGTTGAATTCTGGCTCTGTAGCTGGGATAGCTGATACTGCAAGTTCACCTTCATGTGAGAGGAGAGACATACCATCATGGTTTGCTGTGGTGAACTGCATTGCTCTTTGGTGCTGGGAAGTCATGCAGAGGTGAGGCTTGACTTGACTTGTCTGGATTTGCTTAAATTCCATCCAGAGTTGAGAGCTGGCTCTGTCTGCCTCCAAGGAGAGGACTCCATGAGTTTGGGAGCCCTTTGCACCATTTCTGGCAGCATGTCTTCAGGTCCTGCAGGCATTCTGTAAACTGGTGGGGAGACTTGTTCCTGCGGCTTTAGATGTCAAACACGTGGCTGTGTTTTCAGGAAAGCAAAATGTAACTCTTCTGAGTCCCAGCCATGTAATTACAACCGTGGTAATAGCTATCATTTTTGATGCCTCAGTGCCAAACGTAAAGGTTGTTGTTTCTGTTAATGTTTTCAGAGGACTCTCTTCTGCTCCTTTTTCCCTATTTGTGCCTTATCTGTGACTGAACAATTACCAGGAATGAGATGAGGACATGGTATGCAGAAAGTCACCCTCTTGTCTCTTTTGCTGATGACTCGGAGCAGTGTGTGAGCGCTGCTATCTCAGCTGCTAATCAATGGAGCTGGAGCTAATGTGCGCAGTGACCTTTGCGGGGAGAAGGGAGCTCGTGCCAATACTGCACTCGCAGTTTGAGTCAGCTTTTACACTTTGTCATCTACTTGTCTGCAGGAGCTCCTCCCTCACCAGGTTTGCTGGAGCAGTTGCTGTTCTATCCACCAAGTCAAGAGATGCCCCAAATTTCTCTTCTATGTTAGTCTTGATGTTTTCCTCGGCCTTTCCATCATTGTTTTGTGGGTGACCCCGTGTTCCTCCTGGTCTAAATTCTGTGCTTTTGTGCTTTGTTGAGTTCAAAGTGATCCTGCATAGCTGTACGCTTCGCAGTTTGGGGAAGTCAGTGGGGTTTTTACTTCTGGAATTAGACACAATTTACAGCAGCCCATGGGTGAGCAAAGTGTTTCCCCTCTGGATTTTTATAGTGCTTAGGAGTCTGATGGATGGAGCTCTCAATTATTTAGCATTTATCAAGTTTCTGCTTACAACACTTAAACAAACATTGGTATTACATAATTTTTTTCTGAATATATAAGATATTATTCTGCTACAGTAATTTACAAATGTATGAAAAACACATGGTTGCTTAACCATCCCTTTTAATGGAATAGGTTTTGGATTGAAATTTTAAGTATGCATGAAGACAGTAAGATACCATTTGCACTGTTAGGAGTTCAATAATGTATGGAATTAGCAGAGCTTTATTATATTTCTGTGCCTGCATGCCCTCCATAGAGTGAAAGTTGTAATAAATATAAGTTCAAAGGTAAAATTTTATTGCTGTGCATGAGGGGAGAGAAAATAAATTAGAATAATGTAATCATGCTCATATATGTTATGAATTTTGAACAGTGTCTATTAGAAAGTTTGTCAAAATGTGCTTAGCTTTGAAAATACAGATTAACGCTGAAGGTTTTAATATTGTTTTTCCTTATATTCCTATTCCTTGCAAATATAAGTGTAAAATATTTCCTGCCGAAAGCAATTGTCATAAAACGACACTTTCCTATTTTAATAGCTGAATAATCAGAACAAAAATATTTTCTAAGTTGCAGAGAGGTTATTGCTTTTTTCACACAAAGAAATTTAGTGGTGGAAAACCAAATTTTAGCCGGATATTCTTCACTTTTTGTGTTTCTATTCTTATATGTGAAAAGCATGTCCAAATGCCTCCTGACAGCTTCGACACTTCAGGGTGATTAAAAATGAGGTGAGGTGTGCTCTTCTGAGTCCATTTACTGATTCTGTATTTCTCTTTAATCTGGTAGCAAAGTTAAAGTAGCAGCTCTCCAACAGGAGCTGGAAAATCTTATAGGGGATGACTGGTTGGTATCAATCTGGACCCTTTGGGGTTCATTCTTTTTTTTCTTTTCTACTTTGGAGCAAATAAGGATCAGGTCAGTGTGGGAGGGCAGCTGCTGGCACTGAACCCAGCAAACATCATTTGTCTGAGCTTCCACCTTGGCACATGGCCCTTCAGCCTCTCTGGGACAGCCCCAGGTTGGTGGCATATTGACGACAAAGGCAGTTCCTTCTCCTGGGTTTTCTTCCCTTCCCTTCCTTTTTGTTGTCCTCTGTCACCTCCCTCTCTTCTCCTTCTGTGGGCCCAGAGCACACTCTGAAGGCACTACAAAAGCATTGGCAAAGGCCTTTTTTGACATTTGTTTCATACAGCCTTTAGGTTTTAGCTCAATTTGGGAAAACCAAGCAGCTGTTGGTGCCCACACACCCTATTTTTTTTTTTTTTTTTTTTAAATGTGTTTTAAACATTTTGAGTGCTGAATAATTGGGGAAAACAATGATGGATTTTTTTTTCTTTCGTTTTGTTTTCTTCCTGAGAGCAACTATAGCCTTTAAATCTGTAGAAACTTTCTGGAGAGGGAAGACATCAGGAAACTTTTCTAAATAAACCATTTTAGGTCGTGATAAGTGGTTCCTGCCTTTCAGTTCTGTTGATGCTGTGGTAGCTGAGATATAAGTAGGATGAGGCTGCTGTTCCAATATGATCAGTGAACCAGTTCCAGAGGGTGGAGCAGTTTAGAGACCAAATGCACTTTAAATGGCACCAGAGGAATGATGCACTACTGACTGAAAATGCAGGCATTGTTATTAATGGTGTAATTAAAGTTCCACCTCATAGGCAAAGTGGAAGCACACAGAAAATATTGTTAATATTGTGTTTCCTACATTTGATTTATCCCCGTTTTAAGTACTAAATGATCTATGCAAAATACAGTGGGAATTAAACACTCTGTCTAAAATTCACAGCTTTATTATGTAAAAATGGTTCAAGCAGAGGTCAGGGTACATTAGCCAGAAGTAACTTAACCCAGCTGAAAAATGTCTAATGCACTTTATATGCACATTGCTACTTGGCTAAACCTGAGTGTACAGTGGGGAGTTCTCCTCAGGAGCCGAAGGTCATGGCTTGCTGTTTGTGTTGTTTTGGTCAAGAACAGATCTCCGACATTCATCTAAACCCTTGACTGATGGTCAGCTGCGGTACGGGGTGTATTTTCTTTATTGCAGTTTTTAAAAGCTCACTTCTGAGATTTGTGGATCAATTAGAGACAAAATTGAAAAAGATAGTAGTAATAATAAAAATAAAAAATAGCCTAGTATCTGGTCCTGCGTGTTCTGAACATTTCCTGATGGATAGAGGAAGCTCTCGGAGTTGCTTTATGAGCTTAGGCCAGACTCTGCAGCTGAACTAGAACACATTTTTGTGTTAACTGCTTCTAAATGAGCTCTTAGTTTTAAGTAGTTGGCATAAATCTAATTTTAATTTACTGTTTTCATTTTCTTTTGCATTGATCCTCTTTTTGTAGAGATTCAATTGCAGACTTGGAGAAAGATGTTTTTTAAAGAGTCCAGATGGTATTTCCAATTATTTATTATCATTAGTATTCACTGTATCTGAAAACAAGACTCTTGCCAACTTAGATCAAACTCATCTGCTACACTATTGTTTATGAATTTTCAGTGTCCCATTTTAATGCCAGCTCACTTTTCGGGTGGTTTCTGGGGCTGTAAGAGAAAAAGGGTCTGCTTTTCCCAGTACATTGCAAATTGCCAATTTGCTTTGGGAATATCACTTGGATAACAATCACTGATAGGCTTCTCATGCTTATGAGGAAATGAGCAAGGCATGTCGTTATTAAGAGTAGCATAATCTGAAGAAAAATCATAATAATCAAACGAGAAGGTACAAAAGCTTTGAATTTTTTCCATGTCTAACGCAAAGGTTTTATTTTTGGGGTCAGTGGCTCTGTGAGAGCGCAGCTAGTTTTGCCTTTTGTAATAAGCTCCTTATAATTTTTTTTTTCAGGTTTTGAGTTTGAAGATGGCACCTTAAGTTTTCAAAAATAAGATGTTTGGAAATTCACAGGTGTGATGCATTGGGTATAAAATGCCACCTGTTTTTTTCTGAACTAAAATGCCTGAATTCATCCACTAAAGTTATTCTGCCCCTGTGCAAAGATACACGATGAAGCGTATTCTGTACACTGTGGGAATGAAGAAGTCCGCTAATACTTTTTTCCTCAAAGTTTTGAAAATATATGTAAATTTTATAATATTTTAATACATTGGAATTATTTGTGTAATTGGTGTCTACAATATTTTGTGTTGTTTAACATTTGGAACAAAGCAGTACAGAGAAGGAAATAGAAGGACACCTGTTTCAATTATACCATAGCAGCAATTTCAACAATAAATCTTAATTGCAATCAGTCTTGATCAACCCACCTGCATAGATACCCTCATTTACAAGGAGGAGGGATAATGGAGAGAAAAAATGGGAAAAGATTGGAAAGAAACAGGGAAAAAAAAAATCCTGCAGAACACTAATATGGATTATGTTATGTTCTCATACTTTAAGTTTTCAGATTGCTGTGCTACGTTAATTATTAGGAGCAGCAGCCTGAATTTCCGTGCTTTTCTCTGGGGGTACCGTGAGCCCATGTTTACTTTCAGCTGCCACTTGAGCAATTTCTCTTCCATTCAGGAGGGATTGTGCAAACAGCCACGAGGTAGAACTAATTCTGCTTCTGTGCCCGAGCTCAGCAGGTGAAGGTGCAGCAAATTCCTTTAAGTGACAACTTGTCTTTCTTGTGTGGGGTGGGAGACACCCGCGAGCTGATCTCTCCATGGGTAACCTCCTGCAGGTGTGCTGGTTGTTTTAACCTTGACTGTGGAGATGCTGCACTGAGGTGTTCTGGGACCTCCTCTGCAGGCCTGGCAGCTGCTCGCTGACGTGCCTCTCCTGTGCTGAGCTTTTGTGGAGCTTCCTTGGAGTCACAAATGAGTTTTCTTAAGTGCATTTACATAAAGAGAGAAAAGAATTGTGGATAAACAGGGCAAATTGCAGTAGAGGATGTACAGGGAAGGAAAAGTGATTACTGTTTTTTTCCTGTACTCATCATCTTTTTCTCTCAATCTCTGTAATGATCACTTGGACATAGGTAAGGGACAGGATTGTGGCCAGTTATGCAGGGGTTTGGGTGAAACTTCTGATTTTATGGAGATTTTGTAACATATTTCCAGACATACATTGCTTTTCCATATTCATTATCATTGCCTCTGTTCCTTTTTTGTACTCTTTGTCTTTTTCCTTATACTCCTGTATTGTTATTCCCTTTCTCTTCACTGTGCATTATGTGAATAAAAATGTTTTTGTAGTGGTATTTAACTAAGTCTTTTGACTCAAAACCTTAAAGATTTAACCTCATCTCTTTTGTTTTTTTTCCCTTCCCAAAGAAAGTCCTGGTTTATTTGTGTTTGCTTCCTCTTGTTTGTCATGAGTGGTTTGTTCTATTTCACAGCTTCACCTTCTTTCACGCTCTCGACCTCCTTTCCTCTTCATCTCTTTTGCACCCCCTTCCCCTCCGTGGGGCTCTGATAATAGTGATGGACCAGTGCAATTAAATTTATTCCATACACCACTGCTTTCCCTGACAAACTGACGCCTCTCTTCTCCGACGTTCTTACCTGTTGACTGGCATTAAGCAAAGTCAGCCAGGAGCCAGGATTTCAGTGGAGTGTGACATTCATCTGCCGAGATGACTGGGCACAGCAAGCCCTGGATGCTTTCTCTTCCAAAGCTGGTTGTGCAAAAAAAGGAAATCTGTGATGTTGTGATGAGATGAAGATGTTCAGGAGGGTTATAAGAAATTTTTCCTATTGCAATTTGATTGTTATTGCGTTTAAATGTAACGTTTTCCTTAGCTGATGAGATGCCCAGGCCAGGATCCTGCCAGCTCACAGTTTCTCTGCATGCAGTTGCTCTCAGCAAACTGGCATGCAGTCAGTAGGAATCCCTCCGAATTTACTGCTGCCTGTTGACATCTTACTCTGTTACAGGCAAGTATTTAATCAAAGTTTATTGTCATTCTTTTCTGAGATTTAAGTGGGACGTAAAATTTTACGATACGTATAGTATTTTAGATGACAGCTTCATTATTTCCACTGAATAATTTGAAATGCTACAAGGAGAAATATTGATGGCAACCTGGTAATTGTCATTAAATATGCAGCATTTTTGCAGCAGTCACTTGTGCAAAAAATAAATTTTCTGAATTTCAAGGTAGCAGCGCAGAATGGTCTGAAATGCAATTCCTTTGTCTTGGGCCTTTTCCCACCTTGGAGGTCACTTGAGGCTCTGAACTTGTTCAGACCTGAAAACTTCAAAGTGACTTTGCAATTTTTCTTTCTAAAAAATGAGCATGGTATTATATTATTGAATGTCAAAAGGAGAACACTTGGTTTGTTATTGAGTTGATCTTTCGATTCCTGCTGCCTGATGGGATTTTTATTTTTGCTGCCTTAGTTGTCTCCTGTCCAGTGGAAATTCCCCTTTTCCTGAGCCAGGAGGGATGTCTTTGGCTGGAGTAATTAAAAACTGTGTCACGGGAGATGGGCACAACAGGTCACTGGGAAGAAGGAGACAGTGCTCCAGAGCTGCAAGGCAGGGTGTAAAACAGACAGGTGCAGTTAATTGTTGGACTGGTTCCAAACAAAACATTCCTGTTGGTTCAGTGCCTCACCGTGAACTGCATTACTCAGGACTGTGGGAGTGGCTTCTCCTTCTGGAATGCAAAAGACAATGGAAAAAAAAAAAACCCAACTGAGTTTCTGGAAAAAAGCCAAGCTCTTCAGTTCAAGGAGGGTTTTAGGTCATTCCTTATTTTGCTTCCCTTGTTGGGAAGAGTTTAATTTGCTATTAGGTTAATGAAAAATTCCACTCAGAATGGTGCATCTCTGTTACCTTGTTAAAGAATTTAAGTGAGGGACCAGTACATTAGGTAATGAGCAACTTTGTGAGCAAACATATTTACAAAAATGCTGTGCTTGTCTTCTCTTTTGTAATTATTACACCCCGACATGAAAGAAAAAGGATTAAATCTTTTCTATAAAACACTATCTGTTGGGTAAATCTTTAGTATTTAGCTTTATAATCACTAAACTATTCAAGTACAAGGCAATCAGTTTAAAGAAATGCCATTAGAGTTGGTCAGGATGCTTGCAATAAAGCATTTTGAATGGAAAAGTGTAACATTTTTCTTAACTACAGCTTCTTTTAGGAAAGCAAGCATTCAGCGAGGCTGAAAACAATCAGTGCTTAAGGCATGAAATAAAAAGCGTGTGAGAGGGATCATTTGGGATGCTGAGGGTGCTGTTTCAATTCTTGCACCTCAGGCAGATCAGAGGCTGGATTGTGTGGGTTGTGCTCTCAGGTGATGGTGTCTGGTTGTGCTCTTGTTCTCAGTGGGTGCTGAGCAGCACCCACAGGTGCTTTTCCACTGGGCACCCTCCAGCCTGGAGAGATGCCTGGGGGTTTTGTGATCCATGTGCAGGACCCGACTCTTGGCCTTGTTGAACCTCGGCCCTTTGATCCAGCCTGTCCAGATCCCCCTGCAGAGCCTTCCTGCCCTCCAGCACACCCACACTCCTGCCCAGTTTGATGCTGGCTGTGAACTTGCTGAGAGTGCCCTCGATGTCCTTGTCCGGGTCATCAGTGAAGACATTAAACAGGCTGAGCCCTGGGAAGCGCCGCTGGTGGCAGCCCCAGCTGGATGGAACTCCAGTCACCACCACGCCCTGGGACTGGATGTCCAGCCAGGTTTTACCCAGCAAACTGCACCAGTCCAAGCCATGAGTAGCTGGTTTCTCCAGGAGAGTTCGGTGGGAAGTGATGTCAGAGGCTTTGATAAAGTCCAAACGGATACATCTGCAGCCATTCCCTCATCCACTGAGTGGGTCACCTTGTCATAGAAGGAGATCAGGTTGGTTGAGCAGGACCTGCTTTTCCTAAATGCATGGTGGCTGGGAGCGAGCCCCTGGTTTTGCTGTGTGATCACATTCGAGATGATCTGCTCCATGACCTTCCCTGGTCCTGAGGTCAAGCTGCAAGCCTGAAGTTCCCTGCATCCTCCTTCCAGCCCTTCTTGTAGCTGAGTGTCACATTTGCCAACCTCCGGTCACCAATCACCTCTGGGACTTCCCTGGATAGCCAGGACTTCTAAGGACGTCAAAGATATGGAGAGTTGTGCGGTCCAGCTCCCTCAGTACGTTTGGCTGGATCCCCCATCTGACCTCACAGAATACACTTGTGCATGTAAAGTTTATGGAAAGATCTAGAAAGATTATTCAGCCATATGTGGATAAGAATTACACCATCAAGGTACTGATTGGACAGTTTGGAAGCTCTCGAGAATTTAATATTCCCTTTAAATCTGCGACAATGCATAAAGCACACTTCAGCTATATCCTGTTCTAGTATTTTTCATGGAAAATGAAAGATTATTACCTCCCTTTGTAGTATGCAGTAGTTTCTGAGAATTCTTTGCCAGGCAGCTGGTACAGAAGAAATTCCCCTTCTGCAGTAATAGAAGGCAGTAATTAAACCTGAACACGGTGAATGGAGCTGTAAAGTAAATCAAAGTGAATGTTGAATTGTACCTTTATGAACCCGGTGGTAAACTCTTTCTAACAAAGCACAAAGCTTCCTTTCTCTGCCCAGGAACTGTGAATTGCAGCCTCTGTTTGCAGTGTTGCTGTCACCTGCTGTAAATCCTGTAGGAGAAAGTGGAAGAAGCTGAAAATGTATTTGCCTCCTTTCCCAACAGGGTGTGCACCCCATGATATGTGGCATGTGAGCTTATGGGTGGGAAAAGCCACCCTAAAGGGGCCCAGCTGAAGTGTTTTTAAATCATCTGAGAGGTGTGGGTTGGGTTTTTTAAAGTCTGAGAAGTCAGTGGAAAGGCTCTCTTGGCTTTCAACAAGGAGTTCTGTGATGCTTAGATCTGTAGCACAGTCTGGTGGAAGAAACTGGGCTAAATTCAGAATTTGATGAACATTGTGGCACTTTCTGGCCATAAAGTCCTGATGTAACAGATAACCTGTGCTGAGGATGGAGGGCTGGGGCTCACACGTTCAGCACCAGTGTCCCATCTCATCCCATCTGGTTCTGCAGCCTGTCCCTGGCTGTCCACGTGCTTGGCTGGGAGTGACGGGAGAGGAGAACAGGTGTTTGACCCTGTTTCACCCAGGCATGCAATCTCTTGATGCTGCTGTACCACTGACTCCTAAAATCAGCCTGCCCAGGCTGCCCCGCCGTTACCTGCTGCCGTACAGACAAGCTGTCAAAATGTTAGCAGGGATTTTGACGCTTAAGTGGCTCAGGAAGACAGCTGTTAGGTTTATTTGCTGTTTTCACACAGTTTTTTTTCCTGAAGGTAGTTCTTTCTCAGCGTTAGGTGAGCATCCAAAGCAGCAGTGGTGATAGAGGGGCTGGTCAAAGAGGATTCAGCTTGGTTTTCCTTGGGATGCCGATTGCAGCACCGATGGATGGGGGCTCTGCGTAGGGGGCTGGTGCAAAGACAGGGCACACCAAGCCTTTCCAGGTGGGCACAAAGGAAAGGGAGTATAAAACCAAAGTATTTTTGACCGTATCTTGCAGTCTGATTGCCTGCTGGATCTGCTGTTCCTTCTCATAATACGCTTGAAAAGTTTTATCTGTGCCTCGAAGGCGATGAGCCTGTCTTCATTTAGGGATGCATCTGCAGATAATAGCGCCGTGCTGTTGACGGCTTTATGTGCTCACAGCCTGCCTCTCTTATTTACTCACTTGTAGACGTGGGCTCTTGTAAAAGCAGCACAGTTTTCTACCCTCCCAGTTATAATTGCTTCCTGGGCTGCCTTGTTACGGAGCCTGTTCCTGGAGCGTGAGGTGAAAGAGGCACTTTCTGCCATTATAATTTGGGGTTTTTTTTTCTTATGTATAATTAAGCCTGGATAGTCATTATGGTTTTTTTCCTAGGTTCATAATTAAAGAAACCTTGAAGGAGGGGTTTGTAACTGTTATAAGAGCAAAGGAGGAGGTAACATGAGGTTGTGACCCTTTTGTTTATAAACAGTGGAGCTTCTAGAAACTTCAGATATGTAGCTGACGTTTCTTGAGGATCTCGAAATACTAAATAACAGGATGGTGTAGCAAAGTCAGTCCTGACTGTTCGTTGCTTAAAATACATTTGTAGTGCAGTGGGTGTAATTCAGTACTAATACTGAATTATATGATGAATTTTGGTGTCCTTGTAAATTCCATGTAATTACTCAAATTTCTTATTTTAAAAAATAATTTATTTTATTTTCCTTTCTAAGAACAGTAGTTCCCTGCATTGTATTCCACATGACATCCCTCATGTGCCTTATTTTGCTGCTCATTCTGGCTGTAGCTCTTTTGGTTGGCAGGTTTTTCCCCACTGTCCCTTCTTGTTGAAAGATGGTTCTCATCAGGAGGTCTGCTTTCGTCCAGGTCCCTTGGTTCATCTGCAGCAGAAAGTATTTCTCTTTTGCATAGTGGTGGCCCAATAGATTAATAATTTTAGATCTCCTAGCTTTTGGGTGAGAAGCAAGAGTCAGAAATAAGAGAGGCTTGTTCTGGTGAGGCTGAAGGGGAAGGATCAAAACGTTTGCCAGATACTTCTCTGGCCTACAGGAAAAAGAAATCTGACTTCTTTGGGGACATACACGATTTGTACTGTGGAAAATAAGTTCTGTAGGCAGAGATTGCTAGAAAATATGGGGCAATTACCTGTTGATACATTACAGCTTTCTGTTGATGAAATTGTCTCATTCCTTCCGCTTACCTGCTTTTGAGAGTGGACTGCAGCCAAGATGTCACACACGGAGCTTGAAACAAGTTTTTTCTTCTTTGCTTTCCTGAATAAATTTTTAAGATAGCACTTCAAGTATTACACTTTGCAGCCTGAAACCTCACCACACGCTGTTCTGCAGCATATTCCTCCACAGGCAGGTGGACGTTTGACGTGCGGTCAGTCTGTTTGGTGCAGGCTGTGGGTGCTGAACCAAGCTGTGCCTCCCTCCATGTCTGTCTTGTTTCATTTGCTCCAGGTGAAGAAGTACCACATCACCTGTGCTCAGAGCTTCCCCGTGCCGAGGCGGTGGCTTGTGAGGTCCCTTGTGCGAGGGACTGTGTGGTCAGCGAGTGGTCCCCGTGGTCCCCCTGCTCCCACTCCTGCTCCAGCAAAGGCGCCGAGGGCACTCAAAGCAGGAGCAGGTCCATCCTGGCCCTTCCAGCCGAAGGTCAGTGCTGAACTTCTCTGGGTAATCACCCTTCCTTTAATGCATTGACTTCCTTTCCTGAGCCAACCTGTGTTTAGACCAGAGCTAATCCCAGTTCCTTGGGAATCAGGGATAATACTGCATGCTTGTCTCTGCCTAGAGACTGAGAGATCTTGATGGGCTGGAGTTCATGTGTCACTTGGAGACATTCTGTCACAGCTTAAAACTATTTACTTCAGCCTCTGGATTGCTGTCAGTTGAGGGCCTGTTTGGGTGTCAGTTTGGTTCTGGACAGCTTCATCCTCTGCCAGTAAAATTGCTGCATGACATAGTTGTCATGCAAGTGTCTTTATATGGGAACATATCAGTAATGATTTAAAACCAATGAGCTGTGAAAAACAAGGAAATGGAAAAGGACTTGCCCTTTTTATTTATTTATTTATTTATTTAAAAAAAGTAAGACCTGGAATGTATTGACATGCTTCTTGTAGTAGGTAAATAGCTCTTGATAAACACATGCCGTTTCTTCTGGATCTTCATGGACATATCATGTATCTGTTCTTTTACATATTAATGTCACTGATACAGCTATTTAAACAAATAATTTTGTATTAAAAGTGTAGTCTTCATACAGTTACGCATATGGTAATTAACTTATGTGTTGGTTTATCACACAGGATTTGAGAGGTCTTGGATCAAGTGCATAAAAATTCATAAAATGTGAAGAGGTCCAGCAGACTAAAGCCTTGTTGACACAAAATACCTGCCAAAACTAGGTGCAGTTAGTGCAGCAGCAAAACACTTTTAGATGCAAATCTAGTCCAGGACAAGCTCTGTTAAGTGCTATTTTGTAAATTATCATTAAAGCCACCCACTGTTTCTGGGCTAATGTAAGGACTTGATCTTGCAAACCTTTACTCATGTGGAAGGTCTGTATTCACATAAACATCCTCATTAGCACTTGTGAAGAAAATTGGGACCCTTCAAGATGAAAATAATTGATTGAATGATAATAACTACTACTAAAAAAGTCTATGAGCTAGAGAATAATTAAAATGAGAATACAGTTGGTCTCATATTTTCCATGGAAGTAATGAATTCAAATAACAGATAAGAATGGAATTACAAGAGAGAAATTGTGAAGGAGTGAATTCTGGAAGTACAGAAGCACAGTCATCTCAGCCTAAAAGGCACTAACCTAGAAAGAGTGTAGTTTCTCAGGAAGGAATTATTAACTATTAAAATCAAACTTCCTGACTCTTTCTGTGCATCTGTAGCAATGGTGCAACCATTTGCTGTGCAGAGTCACACACCTGTGTTCAGATAGTGATTGAAATTTGGGAGAGTGGAAGTGGAGTTAATACCATTATCACTGCAATATTAAGGCAGTTTTAAGTGACCTGCTTGCTCTACCTTTTTCATCCCCAGCTCACAGCTGAGCACCTGACTTCTACAGAGCTCTGGTACCTTTGCCAGGGCTATTTTGTTTGGCCACTTTCAATGGAGGAAGTGTCAGCTGTGGCTCTGCTGTTGAAGGATTTATGGAAATTTTGGATCATTTTCTCCAAGTTCTTTACCTGTTCCCAGAATATGATCACCAGGAAGCTCTTGGTGAAACCTGGGGGACTTGATTTAAATCAGGTTTTAAAAGATAATTCTTTACACAACAAATGTCTGAAACTTGGTGCAAGAGGAGATCATGGAGCAGGCACTCCCAGCAGGTGTAAAATGAATTACAGGAACTGCTGAACTTCATAAAAAAATCTGTAAATGGCTACTGGAATGGCCAGGCAAAGGCATGCTGTCCTGCTTTCTTTGTACAAAAGTTGTCAATGAAATGCAAAGTGGCCAGGCCTTTGTGCTCTTTATGGAAACAGCATCTCCTGCTTGCAGTGTTGCAGGCAAGTTTGGACGGGCCGTTTCGTACTATGTTAAGTTAAATCTGCCTTGTTTAGGAGAGCTTCGTTAAAATATTGTAACTAACATAAAATTGAAAATAAGCCACCTTGATTTTTTCCTGGGAAGTTCAAAATTCGAGTTGGATATGTTACTTAGTTGGGATTTTTTTGTTTTTTTCCTTACAAATGGGCCAGGTATTTTGCCATTTGCTTGTTACAATTATTTATTTTTAAGATGTGTCTCAAACACACAAGGAAAGTAACTGGTTTGCTTTTTTTCTGCTCAGTCAAATTCTTCAGGAAATAAGCTACCGGGGGCATTTTCTACTGTACCATCATACTAAACATTTCTGAGACTGAACACTGTGTGGAACAGTCCATTTTCATGAAAAAATGAATGGTGATGTGACGTGATTATCCAGTGGGTTAGGTAGTTTCTCTTTTTCTTTTCTCACTGCTATTCATTGTGGCCATTTGGGGCCTTAACTTTTGTCAGGAGGGTCAATCCTGCAAGGCAATTGACATCCCTTCGTCTCCTGGTGATTTTTGTGGGGTGTAAATGTGCTCTAAACCTCGTGGTATCTGTCCGCAACACTTCAGCTCTTTCAAAACCTTCAGCACTTTGGCTGTGTCCCAAGCTGTCTGGGTTCTTCCTCTTGGAGGAGAATGGTTTTGATTTTAGTAATTTTTGCTTCTTTCTTCCTAAAATGACAACGCTTACTGTTAAATTTCACTGCATTGCTCCATAGCTTTTGAACTATGATGAATTCAGGCTGCTGGCTGGAGTGTTACAGCTTCTGGGGAGGCTCTTCAAACTCCTGTACTTCGGGGCTTTGTCACCAGTTGCTGACAAAGTGCAGCAGTTTAGCAAAATCTTTGGACGTGAGTTTGAAGGATGGTGCTTCAGAGAAGTGAAGGCTTCATACTCAAAACGTGTCTTTCAAGTTTCCCCCCTCTGAGATTTGCAGATGTGGGTGTCATTTGATGCTTCCTGCTGTCATTACTGTTCAGCTTCCTCTACTGCTCAAGTCTTTAAGGCAGCTATGTGAATAAAGTCCAAATAGGAGAGAGAGAGATGTTCCTTCTTGGGAGATTAGCAAGGAGAATGAACATAAAAACAATGCTTAATTTGTCTTTAAACCTGATTGCATGTTTGCTGAGTGATACAGGCATTTAAATGGAATTAATTTGGCTGCGTGTAGGAGTTATTGATAAAGTAACTCAGAAATATACTTTGCCTATTTCTGTTTCCATTATGCATTGGAATACAATTTTATGCAAGGCTTGTTTAATGAGGAAACGATATTTTAGAAGGTTGTTATTGAGCCATAAAGGTCAACAGCTTTATTTAAGCTTTATTTATTTATTTTGTTTATTTTAAATGGGGGCTGGAAAAGAGAAGGTATTGTGCAAACCCGACTTACTTTTTTTAAAATTGTTCCGCATCTTCCTTTCGCCGCGTGCCGTGAGATGAGGACGCGGTGTTCTCTTGACCCTTTCCAGGTGGGAAAGCCTGTCCCCCTGAGCGAGCCCTGCAGGAGCAGCGTGCCTGCAACGAGCACCTGTGCGTGCATTTCTTCTGGGAAGCGTCTCCCTGGAGCTCCTGCTCCCACGACGTGCTGGGCGCTGCGCTCAACGCCACCAGCAGCTGGAGCGGGGAAGCCGCCTGTGGCGTGGGCATTCAGACCAGGAAAGTCTTCTGCAGGAAGAGCAGCTCTGGCCAGGTCGCACCCAAAAGGTATTTTGAGAAAGTTTGTTAGTGTTTATAAATGAAATGCACGCTGTATGGACGCATTTTCAGCAGGCGTATGGACTCTGCAGCATTGAAATAATTGCATTTCAGGACTTAACTCTCCAGGTGCTACTCCATCGCTGTTGTAACAGGAAGAAAGAAACCAAATATCCAGCCCATTTCAACTTGCCATGTAAATCCAGGCAAAAAGCATGCTTTCACTGGTGGAGATTTTTTGCTGTAGCTCCTCTGCTACTCTAATTTACAGTTTTTTGCAGATATTTTCCCTGAAGGACAGGTGTGAGGAAAATATAAAATACATTTGAATATAATGTTCGGCAACACGCTATTAGCAGTGCTCTAATAAAATAGAAAAAGTGAATGGATTTTGCATTATATTTACACTCCAATAAGGCAGTACCATATGTGTGATCTGTGTTGTTCACTTGGTTTATATAACTTCCATAATACAATAGCAACACAACAAAATTAAGTATTCTGCTGTAGAAATATCCCAAATTTTTCTTTGCTTTACTAAATGAGGAAAAGAAGTAGCACAGATGTTTTCGTTAATATCGAAAAATCAAGACGTTGCTAATTATTTTCACACCATTAATGAGTCTAGAGACTTAGAACTGAGTTTCCTTTCCTATTGTAACTCTCAAAACAATGCTGTTTGTGCAAGCAGACTGTGCTGATTTCAGTGAAGTTAATTAAAATTCTTGAGGTTAATGGGGTTAATTAAATAAAAGGAAAGAAATCTGGTATTCATGTACGTCTCAAATGCGTTGATAAGCTCAAACTTTACCTAATTAAACATATTGTTTATAGAGCTATGTAATGCCTAAAATAGTTGTTTACCCCCTCCATTTTTGAGGTGGTCTAAGAGGATATGGAACTGAAACGGGTAAGCAAACACTTAAATAGCTGAATCATGGTTTTAACTTTTTTTTTTCTTGTATGGATTAGTGACACATTCCTCCTTCAAATGGGATCATTTGGGGTTGCATGCATTACAAAGTATTGTTGAGTGATCTTTTTAAAAGAAATTAATAAGGAGTAACAGTAATTCCCTTCCTGTTCACCCACTTGATATGCAAGATCTGACTGATCCCTTAAATTTTCCCCTTTCTGCTCTTCAAGTCCTTATATATTAACTGTGTCTTTTATTTTATTAACTTTTATTAGAATATGTGTGACATGTTTCCCATGTAGGAGTTAAAAATGAATGAAGAAAATCACAGAGCTCTTAGTTCTGTATTACACTTGAAACTATTCTTGTGTTCCTTGGAGGTTGAAAGTCGAGGAATGTGTCAGACAGGTGGTTTGAAGGCTGTTGTGTGTTGTGCTACAACAGGACTACTATATAAACATAACTACTCACTTTCTTTGGTAATAAATATATCTGTTTTACTGCCATGAGCTTTGTGGTTTTGATGTCACAGACATCAAAACATTTAGCCTGTAGTCATCAAGCCAAGCTCCTCATTTTTAAATTTTTTTTTTTTTTTTTTTTTTTTTCATCCTTGAAACGTACTAAATTCAGCTGGGTTGCATGAGCGAAAAGAAAAATAAGTCTTGCTGTGGCCAGGAGCAGTGTCTTTGCTATGGCAGTGTGCTCACAGCCCTGTGAAAATCTCAGGGATGAAATCTCTCTCCACAGTTTAAAGTTTTTATTTTGTTTTATCCGTCTTTGGATCCGTAGGTGTCCGGAGTCCGTCCGGCCCGAGGCGGTGCGGCCGTGTCTCCTCCCCTGCAGGAAGGACTGTGTTGTTACGCCCTTCAGTGAGTGGACGCCCTGTCCCACAGCCTGTCAGCCTGGTAAGCCTTTGAGAAGTCAAAATTTTGGGGGAAAATTAGAGCGTTGGCCTAGAAACATGTGGCAGATGAAGTTCACAGCAGTCTAATAATTTTCAGGGCGTTCATCTGCGTGAGTTTTGGACCTGAGGGTTTTGGCCTTTCACTTTTGAGTTGATGTTCTTGGACGGGTGGGATCCTCATGAGCAGCTTTGGAGATGTCAATTCTCTTTGCCTGGAAAAAATTCCATCTGGGTTTCTGCCTTCAGTGTCAGAATTCCAAGGCTCCTGCGCTGTATGGCTGCACATGGAATTGCTTACATAGGAAATACAATTTTCTTGATCAACCTGGGTGTACGTACAGGGTTGTGCAAGTACCTCCTGCGCTTTGTGGTTTTTCAAGGGCCAAACATCTCTTTGATCTTGTTGGTTAACTTCGAGTGTACAACGAAGTTTCTATATAATCATCACCTAGTGTTGGGTTTTCTTAGAAATTTGTGTTTCATTAGTTGTTCAGATGAAAGTGTGCTAAGTTATCAGAATATTTCATTATTGCTAGTTTCCTTGCCCTTCAAAGATTATCAGTGGATGCTTTAGCATAGTCCTTGTTAGATTTTACAGGAAAATGAGTTGCTTTCTAAAACAGTGAATCCTGTTTTAATTAGCAATTTATTTTTAGACTTTAAATGAGCTGCCTATGAAGGAGTAGAATAAATTACCTGGTAAATTACTTTGTTTATTAAATAATAGTCTACAATTAAAATGAGAAGAAATTAATTATTTAACCTCCTTGGCAGTGTTATCATTTTAATATAATTCTAAATTAAAACTTCTTAGATGAGGGAGTTTGTTTTCTGCTAAATCTGTTATTGATATGGCTGCATTGCAAGATTTTTTTTTTTTTTTTTTAATTTGCATTGCACAATTAAAACCTCAGCACGATAATGAAATTTCAAAGCCACCATACATACGTGAGTTGTTAGGGGCGTTGTGGGTTTTTTATAGAAAAGTTGTATTTAATGAAAGCAATATACAGATGGTGAATTACTAATCAGATCAAACAGGAACAGGTATTGCCTGGCAGATTTAAAATTAATTGTGTACCAGCATAAGATCAGAACTTAGACAAACACGGAATCACTAAATCAGCTTTACACAGAACTTTACCAGTTGAGCTGTTCGTAGTTTATCTGAGGAAATGCATCCGAGTTTCCCATCTCACAATAAAAAAGCTGACATTTTCCCTACATTTAAATGTCATCAGACAACCGTCTGTCTTCTGGCAGAAGATTATCTCCTGCCTCAGGAGTGCAGACAGCGCTGAACTCAGGGCAGTAACAGATGGACGGACAGCATAATTCACACAGGAAGTGCCACTGAATCCCAGCACCTGTTGGGGAGGCAGGAGCAGGGAGCTTCTTGCAACTTATTGATTCTCTGCCATTTCAGATATTGAAAGGTGGCAACTGTCTGCTGCAGTCTTCTGTAATCTATCTGTTTTACCTGGGTTTTGAGGATGGATTGGAAAGAGAATCAAGGAATTTGTAGGGTGGTTTCAGGATATGAATGAGCAGCAGGTAGATTTTCCTCTGTCACCTGCTTTCCTGGGAGTGAAGATGGCCTGGAGAGATAACTGCTTTCAGCATGGATGAGGTACTCCCTGGTCTGTCAGCATAGATTTAAAACAGGGAGATTAGAAAAAGCAAACAACTAACAATAAATAACATTTTTCATTTTCCTTCTGAAAATGGATGGTATCTGCAAGTACCTCTTCTCTTCTGGGCATTGGTTGTCCAGGAGGAAGGTTAGAAATTTCACAGTTACTTAATTCTGTAAACAAGTTTACATGAAATGTTACATGGTAGCTGTCCTATTTTTTCCCCATGCCTTAGATCAGATTTGAAATGAGATGGGGTAAAAGTGGATAAAATGCGAGGTGTGCTACAATAAGAAATTCCAATGACCTCTACCTTGTGTCAGACAGTCCATGATCTGCCACTTCCAATCCTCATAAACACACAACCCGAGCTGGTCTAAGCAAAAAACTTCAGAGCTCTTATCTCTGCAATGGTGTTGGAGATGGCACTGATTTTGGTGACTAAGATCTCAGAAAATCTGTCCTTGTTTTTGTGTGAGCAGAGTCTTGTGTTGACCAGGCTCTGGCTTTCCATCTGGTCAGGAGCAGAGTGGGAAGCTGAATGTTTTCTGTGGAAGTTGGACATGATAAAGCACATGTTCCAGGAGTGAAAAGGGATTTTGTCCTTCACCTGAGAATGATGGTGCAGCTCTGTGAGCCTGGAAGCCCTGGGGTGAAACACAAAGGAAGGATGCAAGATCCAGGGATTAGTACGAGCGGGTTGGTAGGAATTGTATGGATGGAGGCTGGTGGCAGAGGAGGAGGGCGTGGAAACAGAGGTAAGGCACCCCTGAAATGCTCAAACAGCGTTATCTGAGTTGTGAAGTCAAGGACAGAGAAGTTAATATGGTCCTTAGTTCTTGAGGCTTTACTTTTTTCAGGAGGGCAGATGGTCATAGCCGTGCTGGAAATCAGTTTGGCTTTAAAAGCACAGTTCTCCACAGTGCTAGTACTCTGGAAAAATCAGGCTATAGCAATTTGAACTGAAATCTAAAAATTATGCTCATTAACATTTGTAAGGAATGCTATAGAAAAGCCAGTGAGGAAATTCAATTTTGAAAATGGGGTTTGAGTAAGGTGCAATAAATGTTGAGGATAATTTAGTTTCTAGAGGTGGAGAAAATTACTGTGGGAAGCTCATTTAGATTTGGTACTGATTAATAGGAAGGAAATGGGTAAGATTCTAATGGTGGGAGATAATTTGAATGAAAATCATCACAAAGTGATAGAGTTCACGATTCTTGGAAGGGAAGGATGGCAATATCACAAGACATTTTTAAAAAAAAGTATATATAGACTTTAAACAACTGCGGGAATTTGTATCTACACCTCTTGGGAACTTACTCAATGCAGAGTACAGAAGACCTGGAAGCTCCAAGAAGGCCTGAAGGGCTGAAGCCCTCCTGAGCTCTAATTTCTATTCTGAAACTGTGCTAATAGCAAGCCAGTAGCACTGGGGAGCAAGGCATGTGTAGGTCTGTATGTGATTTGCAAGTTCAAGGTTCAAACCGTGAGGAGGAGAACCACACACATCTATAGAAGCTCTTTTTTATCTTACTATCAGATCTTGTTTCCTTTTGGATTGTCATATTGTTTCACAGAGATTAGAAACAAGAAATCAAGGATGCAAACTAAGCTAGACAATACTAGATAGTGAAAATTGTATAAACAGATTAAAAAAAAAGGGGGGGAAACTGAATGAAATATACTTTCTGAGAAATGGGGTAAGCACAACATGGGGAATGTGCAGTTGCTGCCATTGTTTTCTGGCTGCAGCCAGGAGAAGAATGTACTAAGGAGTGTTTCCATTGAGTAGCTCTTCCCATGTCAGTGAGGTTGTGAGAATAAGAAGGAAGTAGTAAAGTAATGCCCGAGCATCAAGTGACTGTCATCTGGGTGAGAAATAAGGTCTTAAAGAACTAAAACTCAGTAATACCAAGGCAAACCAACCCAGAACTCTCCCCCTCACCTCTGCTCCTCCAAAAAGAAAGTTCAAGAAATTTGTAGATTACTCAGCCTGAATTCATTATGTAGAAAGCCACAAGAGCAAGTTATTACTCAAGACATAAACATTTCAAGAATCAGATTGTAATAAACTGGCCAGTAAGGATTTATTGAGAACAAATTGTCCCCAATAAATTTAATCTCCTCTTTTTTTTATCTGCATAGCTGTTC
This sequence comes from Hirundo rustica, assembly GCF_015227805.2. Lineage (NCBI taxonomy): Eukaryota > Metazoa > Chordata > Aves > Passeriformes > Hirundinidae > Hirundo > Hirundo rustica. The sequence goes on along the minus strand of NC_053456.1, from coordinate 5,825,732 downwards.
TAATTAAGGGAAATGGTAGATTTTTGACACATTAAACTTTTATCAGGAAGCTGAGGAGCAGTGGCTTAAATTAAATCACTCTTAAATGGGTACTCAGCTGCTTGAAAAATCTCACAGTGGATATCACAGTGAAAATTGTCTGTCTGTGTCTCCTTTAGTGCCTGTTATAGTGTATTGATACACACTGATAAAATCCTGTGAGCTTTCTCTCCGAGCAGAAGTCTCAGCTTTCCTGGTCTCTTCTGTCTCTTCTGCTCTGCTCCCTAAATAGTCTTTGTGGCCTCAGGCACCTCTGGAGATACAATGGATTACAAAATGACTGAAAGTTAGAAATGCTCAAACTCCTACCAGGCTTGTCAAATTCCTGGGCATGATGGATGTAAGACCCCCAGGGGTCACAGACTGTGCCCTGGGGAGGCTGCAGGTCCTTGGGTGAGAAAGTGAGCAACGAGTGGGAGTTGAATTGGACCTGCAAAGGAGAGGAGAAGACTTAGAATGGATGCAAACCCTTACAGTTTTGTAAAGGGTGTGCATCAGGTGACAGGGATAAACATGTAGTGGACAGAAGATAAAAGAGTTTAATTTCCAGGAATGATGGTGTGGGCTAGATTTTAAGAAAAGGCTCTTTGTGAGGCTTTCCAGGCGCCAAATCAGGCTTGTGAAAGGAGACTGTAGGAAGCTGTAGAGCTGCCTCAGGTAGTGGCTGTGAAAGGAGCAGGAGAGGGATCTCTCTGGATGTGCTTTTCCTGCCCCAGGGCAGCAGCTGTGGTGTGCAGCCTCCTGCCAGTCCAGTGTCCCTTGGCAGTGATCTCACAGTGGTGGCACATCTGCCAGTGGAGGCTTGTATAGCTTGGTATTTTTAAAGCCAACATTTTTCATTTTTTTGGATCTCTAGTTGTACTTAGTGTTTATGGTGTGACTTCTAAGTTTTCCTTCTACTCTGCTACATTTTAATTTTGCTGCTGCAGCTTTGCTCTTACTCCAAGCTGGAAAAAGTGTGGGCTTTTGGCACACCGCTTTCCTCTTTCAGACATATTTGATGAAGTCCATTAATTTAAAGCTTTTTACGTGGTCTGTATTCCTTTAAGGAGTTCTCCTGAGATCTCTTTTTACTTTTCCATCACCTGTTTTTGAAGTGTGGATACAGTACCCAGGGAACGATGAATGCCATGAGCAGTGGTTAAACCAGCTCTGTTTGCCCTTACCACTTACACAGCCAAGGATTGTGTTTGCTTTAGCTGCAGAGACAAATAGATAAATCTTGGTTTTGTCTTTCCTGCTGCATTCTCTGCCATGGATTTTGTGAACTGTGTTTTGAGATGGATTGATCTTGCATCAACTCAGGTTAAGTAGAGAGTTAGCCTCTGTTGGTTGCAATGGTTTTCCTATCAGGAAGTTATCATCTCTGATTTCTAGAGCCGTAAAGATGGGTTACTGGTAGCAGCCTGAGACCACCAGAATGTGTTCTCAGAAACAAAATCTTCCATTATGACAGTTTGTTTCTTTGGTTTTTATTCTTCTTCCTAGTTAAGGTGTTTATTCTCTTATTTACATATTTTCTTACTTGATTTGGTGTTCTGTTAAATAGATGGTTTTGATGCATTTCTTAGACTGTTGATTTATCATCCTTCCAGCTGCTGTCCTGCTGAACTACCGGTAATTTTAAAAGAAGCAATGTTACACAGTGCTCACAGTTTCAAAATATAAATGAAACACAGAGCATGTTTCTAACCAAGGCAGCTAAATCATAACTTGGGATGACAACCATGCCTGAAAGACTACTTTTTTTTTTTGTTTTACAGGCAATGCCACTGCAGTTAAGCAGTTCCGGTACAGAATTATCCTTCAGGATTCTGCCAGTGGGGGACAGGCATGTCCAGACACCTTGTATGAGGAAAGAGAATGTGAAGATGTTCCCATCTGTCCAGTGTATAGGTAAAAACTGTTAACTTGGAGTCAGTCTCTAGTGGTCATTTCTTCAGAAATGACTCTTGTCCTGCACAATTTTCACCAGAAAATAACATAATGTTGGAAAATGCAGAGTTTAAAACAAACATTGTGCCTTGCAAAATGTGTAAAAGTAGAGTTCAAACTGGAGATTTCAGTAGGTCTGGCTTCATCTGAACAAGCACCAACAGACACAGCTCCTAGAAATAGTAACCTCATGGTCTGATGTGTGTAAGGAAGCTGTTACTGGGAACTCCCCACTCATTGTATCTGAAAATCAATGTAAGCTATTTTGAGACCACAAGCCCTAGAGTGCCTTAATCATAATTGCAAGCTTATTGCAGAAACTCTTGTCTTTTCCCCTGGTACTCTCACTCCAGTGAATAGTACGCACTTAAAAAGTTCTGATTAGACAAATAATACAATAGGGCAGTTACTCACTGCTCTTCATTAAGATTCTGGGGCCCATCTGTTGTGCAATATTAGTAAATAGAAAAGCATTATATCTTTGCATATGAATCTCCAGCCTGCACATCCCACAGGAGATGGTTGTGGAGCAGAGTGTGGAGCCGAAGGCAGTGCCAGGCAAGGGACATGACACCCTGCTCTGCCCGGTGCCATGGAAAGCTGCTTCCCGTGGCTGGCACAGCTGGGAGCATGGAAAGCAGACTGGGAATAGCATCAGTTGCATGAGAGCAGGAGAGCCTGGTGACGAAGCCCAGTGGAGCTATTTCCTGTGTATCTTACCTGACTTTGAAACATGCCCTGCAAACTGAGAACGGGGAACGTTGTTGGACAAGGATGTGGCTTCCTAGAAGGTGAGCCTGGCATCTGAATTCCAGTTCCCGGTGCTTGTGTCAGGAGTAATTACAGCTTTGGGACTCCAAAATCCCCGCAGTGTACTGTGACTGGTAACTGGGGTTTGTGCTCAGATCTAGTCCCTCTCCAGTTTTAAGCCCTTCTTTGTTGGCTGTTGTGCTGCAGGTGGAGGAGCCAGCGCTGGAGCCCCTGTGTGCTGGTGCCGGACTCGGTGAGGCAGGGTCCGCCAGGGCACGGCGAGGCGTGCGGGCACGGCCTGCAGTCCCGGGGTAAGATCCCTCCATCCAGCCCCCAGCCTTCAAGGTGCTGGATTATGGTATTTTAGTAGGGTCTTTACTCTTTTGCAGTTGATGATTTGGGAACGAACTGAAGGACTTTATGAAATAAGGTGTTTTGGGAACTGCTTCCATCGTACTGCTGTGCTGGGCATTAAAGTACCACCAACAAAAGCTTGGAGTATAGGAGGAGATCTGTGCATGATGTTCAAATATCTTAACCCGATCTTCTGCCTAAAGCTGAAGCGTGTGAGCTTTAAATGAATTATCTATAGGCCTTTATGAAGTAATCCATTCTTTGTGCTAAAAATGGAAAGGATAATTTCCTCATGATTTTGAATTTTACTAATGATTTGCCTGAGGCCTGATTTTCATTAAGACTGTTGAAGAAGTTCAGCATGGGTAAAGGCTTTGGGCTCCTGCCCTTGGCATAATTAAGCACTTAGAAATTAGTGGTCTCATTGTCTGAACAGAAGTGTTGAGAAGAATGTTCAGGGTATGCATCAGTCTGTAGTGGTGTCTGCAGATGGCTGGAGATGTGGCTGTTATCAGTCTCCTGGGAAATACGATGAAACCTTTAACAAAAGGTTATTTTTATTGAAAACAAATTGCTGTACAGGTATGCTAACTGAGGAAACTTGACATAATAATTTACTCCTTCACAAAGGTAGAAGCTATTCTTTAAAGATGAAATGAATTTCTTATATAATCTGGAAACAAAGGAAGAGAAAGAAAAGCCCTGACAGTATGTGGGATGTATCTGAAAGAAGAAATGTGTTTTAAACTAAAACTCAAAGGAGTAAATATCTTTAACTAGATTTTGACCACAAACCTTTCCATGAGGTTATCAAATCTGTAAATTGTATTGTTCAGTCTGTGTGAAGGGATGGTAATCTTTGTTTTCTAGAAGGGGCATGAACTTTTTGTTAATCTTACTCTGACAGAATTAGAAGTATAATAGAAAAGTACCACACTTACTTTTACTCTGTGGAGAGCCCTCCAATAATTGCCTAGGCTATGTGCTGTTCTAGGGTAATTGTGAAAAACCTACCTTGGTGAGTTTAAGCAAAAATGGTTTCAGTGCCACAATCATTTTTTGTAATTAACTGTGGCTTTTGTAAGAGCTTCTGTTTTCCTAATTACATGTAGTGATAGAGCCACTCTGCTGGGTATTAATAAAGATGAGCAGGGTCTCAGGAAAATGAGCTCTCAGATGAGACCCATGGAAGAAGATTTTTTAAAGATATTTTTGTATGAACAAGAGGAGTAATCTCCACAGAGAAGGCAGCTGAAACCCAGCTTCTAACTCTGACCATACTGTGTCTGGAAAAGAAGCTGCCGGGTTTTCAGCAATTCTATATCTTTTCTGTAGAAGAGTTTAGTAAGGGAAACTTTCATAAAGGTTTTGTTAGTACCTCTCCTTGCTGCTACTTGAACTCCCCAGGAGTGTGCAGAGTGCTCTGTATTGTCAGGGAGCAGCCCTTTAGGCAGGGGGGGTGTTTGCCTACGTACCTTGCAGGGTACCTTCAGCTTGTGAACCTCAGCACTGGAGGACTTCTGATCCTGTCATTCTTCCCTGGAAGGGGGGTTTGGACAAACTTTTGAACTACCATGTGAGGTGAGGCTGGGGATTTGGGTTTGTTCAGCCTAGAGGAGTGTCTAGTGTGGAGTTCACAGAGGAGATGGAGCCACACTTCCCAGAGGTGCACAGTGAATTAACAGAAGTTAAGTCATAGGCTAGAGCGAGAGAAACTCCCAGCTTGCCCAGAGACACTGTAGATTGCTTGGAGATACTGAACTCTCAACAAAAGAAGGTCTTGAGCAGCCTTTTGTAACTTTGAGGTCAATCCTGCTTAGAGCAGGCCTTGGACCTTCTGTCCCTGGGTCCCTTCTGTCCTAAATTACCTTGTATGATATTGTGAGTCTGTGGGGGTTTTCAGGGGAATCTGTGCCATCAGTAGAAGAATCCCAGGTGTGGGAGATAGATGCTGCCTTCCTGCAATATTCAGGCATCCTGTGAATGAGCTTGCATTCGAGGCATCACCACCACTCCACACAGTAATTGCCTTACATAAAGTACAACATCTTTAGCCACTAAGTGCTTCTTCTCTAAAGAGTATTCATATGAATTTGCCTGATTCCTTTTTTACCATGTGACAGCAATTACCCTTTTACCTCTGAAGATAATCAGTCTCTTTCCCCCTTGGAGCATCCATATTTTAGATTTTTTTTTTTTTCTGTTCATACCCTAACTGCAGTATAAAAAAGAGGATTTTCATTTTCAGTGATTGTCATACCTAGCCAATTATATATGAACATTGAATTCATATAAATTATTTCTAAAGGAAAACAGTATGTGTTTATGTGTTCCTATTTAGGACAATGTACTGAGGGAAAATGAGGTCTGAAATGACTTTCAAGCTCCATTCTTTCCCTTGGCTAGATTCTGAGAGACAGATACTTAGAGATCCTGTTCCATGAGTGTTTTCACTGAAATTGCATGTAAATGTACTGTGTAATATGCAGAAGGTATCAGTTTTTCTGTGAATAATAAGCCAAAGAGAGGATAGCTGTCTGAAGCTGCAGTTTTTGTGGTTTTACCTTGGAAAGATACTACGCTAATTACAATCGACTTTGATTTTTTACATCAGCTTCAGTGGACTAACTTATTCTGCAAGCAGTGCTATAGGAAAAAGAAAGGTAGCCTTTAGAACTAATAAATACAGTTGTTATTTAAACTTAGTTGAGGAATGATTGACAAAAAAACCCCAAGACAGGGCACTCAAGTAAAACAGGGTGAGGATGTTGCTTGACAGTTGCATAAGACAACATTACAGTAAATGAGGAGCCTTGCAAACTTTTGTGTTGCTATAAAGCTGTCATTTGCCTCCACCAGGGACTAATTTACTAGGAAGTGACAAGACTGTGAGAAAAGGTCCTGCATAGGGGTGAGGGCAATCCCAAGCACAAATACAGGCTGGGTGAAGCATGGATTGAGAGCAGCCCTGGGAAGAAGGACTTGGCAGCGTTGGTTGATGAGAAGCTCGGTGTGAGCTGGCAATGTGCACTTGAAGTCCAGGCACCCAACTTTGTCCTGGGCTGCATCCAAAGCAGTGTGGGCAGCAGATGAGGGAGGGAATTTCTGCTGCTCTGCCCCACTCTGAGACCCCGCCTGGAGCCCTGCATCCAGCTCTGGAGTCCTTAACATAAGAAGGATGTGGCCATGTTAGAGCAGGTCCCGGGGAAATCAGAGATGCTCAGAAGACTCAAGAACCTCTGCTATGAAGGCAGGCTGAGAGCTGGGGCTGTTCAGCCTGGAGAAGAGAAGGCTCCAGGGAGATGTTGGAGCCCTGTTAGTGCCCTGAAGGGACTTCAAGAGAGTGGAGAGGGCATGGAGGGATAGAGAAGGGGGGGGAATGGCTTTAAACTGACAAAAAGTAGAGTTGGAAGAAAGTCTTAACTGTGAGAGTGTTTAAGCCTCAGCACAGGCTGCCCAGAGAAGTTGTGGATGCTCCCATCTCTGAAGTGTTCAGGGCCAGGTTGGATGGGGCTTGGGGCAACCTGGGATAGTGGAAGGTGTTCCTGTCCATGGCAGGGGTGGAATGAGATGAGCTGGATGGTTTGTAATTCAGACCATTCCATGATTTCATGAGAATCGCTGCTTCTTCAGGTGCTGTTTGGTGACTTCCTTGGTCTCAGATGTTTGTGATGGAGGATCCTACAGGAATGCCCTCTCCCTTCAGTGCTGACATGAAGAGCCACCTGGGATATAGACAATTTTTGGGGGAAAATGTGTTGCTCATTACAAGGGATTGTTAAGGTTTAATTAGTGGATGGAAAGCCTGTTTTAAACAGCAAGTGTCTTTGAAGGTTGCTTTAAACGCCATTGGTAGTGTAAATAGACACGTATTAAAGACCAGACAGGTCTAATGAGACTCTGCTTTAAAAACTGGTCCTGGAAATACACTGACAACATGATCTTGAGAAAACAAGTTACTTTCCAAAAGTGAGGAGAAGCTGCAGCAATAGAAAATGCCATGTCTTATTTCTCCTGCTCCTGCCACTTTGCTTTGATTCATATGGAATGTTTGACCATATTTCCCCCTGTTAATGAGACAGTGAGTCCTTCTCAGAGCTGCAGCTTCCCATCTCAGGAATACAGAAACGCTGTGACACAGAGCAGGAAATATTTTTAGAGATACTTTATTGATTTATGTACAGGAAAACAACAATGCAGACTCACCGATGCAGTAATAAGAAGCTACTCCTCTGCTTTGGAGAACAGAACTTTTCCTGTCTCACCGAAGGTCACGGGGTGGATCAATCCTGGACAGCCCCATCGAGCATCTCTGGAGTGTATTTCTTTTGGTTGCTCCACTGTCAGACCACACAGGATATATTTCTTTTCTTGCTTTAGCTGGGTTGTAAATTCAAACCACATGGACTTTGCTAAGATGGTTAGTGTTAAATATAATCTGTTACAGTTGAAAAGTTGATGTATGAATTGACAGTGAAAACGTGGGATGCAGGCAGCACCAGACTTGGGCAATTTAAGATTCCTGTCTCCTTCATTGCAGGTTTCTGGCTCTTGCTCTGGAGTTTTCTGATAGCTGCAGGGACTTAGCAGACAAGACTGATTTTAGACTGATTAAGACCAAGAACTTAACATCATAAGGAAAAAATGGTAACAATCTGTTAACTAAGTTTCCTGAGTGTGTCTGAAGGCAGTGATAGTTCCAGTGAAATCTAATATAAAACATAGGCAGTACTGTGATCACAAGTCTAATAGTGACCAAGTTAATGCATCATATTAAGCAAGATGAAAGGATGAGTTTAGATATAGCCTGTTAGGATTTTATCTACACAAATATTTCAAACTGGCATCCTTTAGCTGTATTATCCATCAGTAACACAGTAATGGCCATATATACTGTTGTTTTTCCTGCAATTTTATGGTAATCTCTTTATAATGAGATGTACCATCAAAAAAGCTTCAGTTCTGCCTTTTTTTTTTTTTCTTACAAGATAAATCACCCAACGGTTATTTTCTGTTTTGTAGATAGTTAATGTAACTCCTGATTAGCTAAATTAATGCAACATTGTGATTTGAGTCGCAGAATGCTTTTGCACAGAATTACCAATTTCGGGAGGTACATATTAGAATCTTGTGACAATTTACAGGCTGAAGGCAGTGTGATAACCTGAAGTTTACAAGGAATGCAATTATGATGGTGAACGAGGCAGGGACTCGACTGCTTCAGTTCACTGCTGATGTTTTTTGAGCAGGGCTCTTGGGGCAGTCCTGTGTCAATCTGTCCAGCTGACAGCAGCTTACCTGTCATCAGCAGCTCCCTCCAGTATTAGGGAGGAGGTAGGGACAGGTGGGGCAGTGGCACCTTGAGCCTTATTCTGAGTGATGCTGGGTGTTCATTTGTTGATCATTTTTCCTGGTGGTTCTTGTCTAGGGTGTGACAGGTGGTTACAGGGACACAGAGAGAGCACAGCAAGCTGAAGTTGAGTGGTCCCAGCCAGAGTCCTGGTCTGGAAGACACCTGCCTCCAGCTGGTGGCACTGGGAGCAAATAATTGAGGGGGAAAAATAGTTACCAGGGTAAAGATGGGAGCTGAGTCTTGATTGTGGTATGTTTGAAAAGAATGTGAAGCAGAGTTTGTCTAGGATGGCACTGAGGTTCAGGAAAGGGATTGCCTTTCCAGAATGAAGAGCCTTGGTCTGTTACCAACCATGTGTGCCCAGGACTTCACCAGCACTTGACAGATAAAATTACATCATATTGCAAATTCACAAAGCTGTGTTGCGTTGTTTTCCTCTCGTCACTGATAATGCAATTTTTAGCTTAAAAACACATGGAGAGTAATAAGGTGGTAAGAAACAGCCAAAGCAGAATTGATTCACTATTACATTTTTGATAATCCGATTTCTTTCCTTGACAAGGCAGTGGGCTGGAGGTCAGGCAATAAGGTAAGTGAAAAGCAGCACAGATAATATTCTCTTAACTTCAGGAAGACATTGAGTCCAGACCCACGTGACACCCTCCCAAGTGCAGTACGAAAGTATGACCTAGAGAAAAGCAGGGCAAGGTGATTGTGCAACTTGTTGGAAAAAAAACCATCCCAAGCTCTGTTATCAGCTTTTTGCTGTCAGCCAGGAAGGCTGCTTCAGATGGCTTCTGATCAGATCCTGACAGCTTCCCACGGGGCACACGCACCCTGGGCTGTCATCAGTGCTGTCACTAAACAGTGTGGATGATGAACTAGAGAGCGCATCTGTAACACGTCTGGGTAACTGCAAATCGTGGGTACTTGGGAGGGCAGACCAGAAATACATGTTGGATTAATATAAGCACACTCTGAAATCAGAAAAGTAAAATTTTCATTAAAGAAAAAAATGTAAAATGCAGTACTTGCAATGTAGAAAGTGGGCAGTGATACTGTGGAGGAAAATCTGGAATTCACATTTACATCAGTGACATTATGCTGTTGTAAAAAAGCGCTCATCATTAAATCATGTTTTGCTTACATTTTCCTTCTCATCTCCAAGTTCCTGAAATTTATTCTTCTGTTTCATAAAACAGAATATATTTAATTATATTTAATTATATTATATTTAGAATTATATAAAGGCACTCCTCCCTTTTATTTTTGTTCCATAACGCCTTCTGCCACTCTAAGTAATGACAAACAATTGAGGTCAGATAAAAACACCAAAACTTTTTCTTGAGTAATTCCAATTTCTGGTTTACCAATAGATTCAGAATAGATTAGGAACTTTTTTTTTTTTTTTTCCCCCCCCAAAATACCCAAATTTCATTAACAGAAAGAAATTAAGTATTTAGGAGTCTAGCTCTGGTGAAACGCACTGAAAAAATTAAAATCTCTTGAGCTTAATGAAACTTTACCCTTGGTTTTGCATTTAAAACTAATCTTCATTCTTGGTGAGCCGTGTCGTATCTGCACACAGGAGAAGGAGAGAATGATCACTGCAGTATGGATGTGGGATTACACGAGTCCAGATTGCTTGTGTCGGATTTCTATCAGTTTACCTGTAAGCTTTGATCTGTTTTTGACTGTAGATTTGATAGTAGATTTGCTTCATGCAGAAATGTGTGGCAGTGTTTCATAAAGGGGGGGGGGAAAGGAAAAATTGAGGAGGAGACAAAAATGCTATACTAATATCATGCATGCATATATGTAGTGGAATGAGGAAGATATCCTCTCCCAGAGAGATTTTCCATGGGATTAATTTCAGTTTTGTAGCATTAGAATTGACTGGGAGCAGGAGGGGAGGGTACAGATGAGGCTATGTGAGGTATAGTGGATCAATCTCTCTGAGCATTTCAGCTGCCTTTGATATTCCTGCAGTTTAATTTATGAGAAATAAAATCACCTGTTTTCATGGAAATCATCCTGGGCCAATTTCTTAAAACCTGGTGCTGTAGCAGAGGTGTCTGTGCAAGTGTGCACAGCTGGAATCGGCAGCTGGGCACTGCAGTGGGGCATGGAAATTTGTCTTTGTATTGTATTACATCCCACTGATCTTCCAGGTAATGTGTTCCCCTAGACCAATTTTTCATTCTTTGGGTGTGAGTTGATAGGACAAGGAGAAGAAAGATTGATACTGGTTTGCCAGTGACAGGTTGTTCACAGAAGAGTGATGTTGGACTGCCCTCCTGTTTTTAATGGGGGATGTCAGCAGGCATCAGAGGACACTTAAAACTATATTTCAGCCTGGGTCTGCCCAGCTTCCACCTCAGGTAGAGCTGCCCTAAGAGTATTTCATAGGCAGGAGGAGAATTGGCATGACATTACTTTATAGACGTGAACTAATAGCAGGAGAGACTCCGAGTCGTTTCTGTCACTGTAGCCTTATGCCAGCAACATAAAAATTGAGGAGACTCTCAGAGAATTTGTCCTGACAGCAATCTACAGTGCAGCATTTTATCCAAAGGCAACTCAATAATCTGTAGACTTTCTGTAAAATAAAGATGATGAAGACTGCATCAGATAAATTCCATGTAGTTGATTTCCTTCAAAACCACGACAGTATATTCCACTCTGTAGAAGGGAATAAGCAGGCTCTCTAGCTTAACTATATACTGTTCCTATCTGATAAAAAAACAAATATCAGCCTCTTAATACCACACAGAGCATTTGTTTTCTGGGGAAAGGAATAAAAAGCCTTAATCAAGTAGAGCTGTCTTTTGAAGCCAGAAGGCACAGACCCTGAAAATGCACGCTAAGGGCATGTACCAACAGAGGGATTGTTAAAAGATCAAAATAATGAGGAGTAAAGCAGAGGGACATCAAAGCTTGTCAGGCTATGTATTTCTGCCTTGATTAGGAGGAAGGAGGGAAGAAGGGGGGAAAACGGGTTTTAGATCAATAGGAAGTGGCCTGGTCACCTCAGACAGCACCATCCAAATGTGTACAATTTACAGGAATTGCTGGAGCATCTCAGTCATGAAAGTCCCAGAGGATCTGACAGTGCTCACACCATATTTAACAGGCGCAGAGGGAGAGAGTCAAGATCGTCTTATCTGAAGGAAACTCCTTTTTAAAATGTAAGGGTAGATAGATTTTCATTTTGTCTTTCATCCCTCTGATTAAGTTCAGCTCTCTTTGGTCCTCCTAAGATTTCTTTTATCTAGTGTGGAGTCTGTATGATCTAAGCAACTATCGTTGGCAAAAGTCGTTTTTGGGGTCCTTTTTTAAGTGATGGATTGTCATTAAACAGAGTATAGTAGATGAAAGAGGTCCAAGGAGATCCAAACTGTGCAGAGACTTACTCAGGAGGATGAAAGGCATAATGAGCGATATAATGAAAAGCAATCTCTCCCTCAAACTGGAGACAGGCCCTTCCAATTATGACTTGTTTTCACCACTGGCTTCCAGTGATTTAAAATCATAGTTATGAGCAGTTGATTCAGACTTTTCACACAAATATTGAGAAATTGATACTCTGTCAGCAGTAGACCTGGGTGGTGACACGTCATGGTTTGTGCAGAGCATGCTACGGACTAGAGCAGAAATCTCTTCTGTGGCCGTGGGTGGTTGTAAGCAGACCTGTCACACAGTCTGGTGTGTGCTCTTTAGCAGAAATACGGGAGCTGGTTCATCCTGAAACTCTGCTTTCTTCTCTTAGAGCCTGAAACGCGAGGGTTTCTAATCCTTAGTATTTTAAACGAGCTCATGGTGACTCTTGCTGGTTTTGGTGTGTGTCTGGTATTCAACGGGGTAACCCTGCAGTGAACAAGCTATTCCAGTTTCTTGATTATTTTCAGTTTAATTGAATCATGCTTTGTTCTTGAGGCATTCATGTCCTTGTTGGTCTCCTTTTTTGTTTGCTATTTTATATAATGCTTTCACATCCCTCTTGTTCACCTCTCCACGTGGAGGCAGGTTCATTCAGTACTGATTCAGATCTTCTTTTGCTTTTATAAAATTTTAATTTCCTCTATGTCACAGTTGCGCTGTTTATAACTCCAAAGACAATTCATGCCAAAGCAACTGTGGTTCGTAGGAAAATTGTTAAAAATTCATCTGAGCTGAGTAGGATAAGATCCAGGTTCTCTTGAAAATGGCCTTAAGGAGAAATTTTCTTCAAATAGACATTTTAAACAGGAAAGCCTGAAGCACCAAAAATAAGCAAGTTTAATAAAAAGCTTTTATACTCCTAGTTGTCGCGAAAACACTGGAGATGTTACTCACAGTCTTTACCCAAATAACCTCTTTTTGTCCTTAATAGTCTCAGTCAAGTGGGCTATCAGCCTGTGAGACATTCCAGAGCCATTAATTGGAAGGATGAAGACCAGCTGCTTATTCTTACAGTATGGTAGAACCAAGTGGGTTTGATTTGAAAAACAGACAGTGCTGGGTTGAAATGCTGATCCTGCTCAAATCAATGAAACATTCAAGGACTCTGTCAATTGTTTGTACTTCCACCTCTTACCTCCTGGGAAAAAAAACCAAAACAACAAACCCAAACAAGCGAACAACCTCCCCTCAAAAAACCCTAAACAAAACCCCGAAGAACAAACAAAAGACCAAATCCACAAACAAACCCAACTGTTGGTGAAAGGAGAGTGGAGTTGTTGAAAGGAATGCAGAGTTTGATTTATAGCATATATTGTTCATTGTCAGACTCCTGAGGTTTGACCTGTCTGGGGAATTTCCTTCAGAGAAACGCGATAAAAGTTTCAGTTTGAGTTTTCCCTTTTTCTGAGTTACTTAGAAAACACTTCTTAATGGAAATTATTGAGTAAAATTTATTTCAATAATTAAGAACTAATACTTACCATGAATATTAGCATCCTAAATAACAGAGCTCATCAATATGGCTTACCATAGATCTTCAAGCACAGGATTTTTTTAAGAAGTCTCATGCCACAAAGGTATAAAAGGAATCCTGATGTCATGTTTGTTGACTCTGAATTTGTATATTAATGCTACTCCAACTGCTTTATGTCTGCAGTAGGGGTTTTAGACGTGAGTTTTCAATTTCAGAATAAATGAATAACCTTGAATCAAACTGTCTTTCAAGATTTCCAGCATCTCTCTTTCAAACAGGTGCCCTAAAGTGACAGAAGAGTGACTGGAAGTGACAGGGATGCTTACGAAGTGCTTGCACTTGTGAGAATACAGCAGGTGCTTGTGAACTGGTTGATATTACATTTGCTTTGGGTGTCCAGTGGTGCTCTTTTGTGCTTGCACAGCTTCTAAATGTGTTCAGAAGTATTAAAATTTCTGAGTGGTGTGTTTAGTACTTTCTAAACCGAGTCTGATGACTGCAGTAGTAATACTTCCAAACATTTTTCCTGTTGGAAACAACCCTTCTCCACTTCCCTTATTGTCATCAATTTGCTTCTGAAAAGACTCAGGAGAAGATTCCGTCTTCTTTATTTATAATAAATCAAGTGAAACTTCATCCAAAAAATTGGAATTCCCCTGGAATAAAATTACTACACAAGAAAAAGCCATCTCTATACCTTGATGGCAATAGATAGTAATGAAAAATATGTCACCTTCTAACAAAGATTTTTCTAAAGTCAATTTTTTTGCTGGCAGCTGCTGGTTTTGCCAGGTGCTTGCATCATTTGTTAAAAGATTGCTGATATTGGCTTTGTGAAATATGGAAAGTTTTGAATAATATATTCTGGTATTTGATAGAGATCTCCTGAAACAGGGTGTTTTGCAGTGTTAAATTTGGATCTTGGATGTGAAGCCTTGTAGCAAATGTTGCTTTTTACCGCTTTTCTGATCAATTCAGGTCAGTACTATTGTTTCTTTTTGACAGTGCACTGAAGTTTCAGCCCTGCAATCATATATTTGTTTCCTTTGATGTGCCTTAAGGTGATTGAAATTTCTCTGAGTTATCTCTTTCCTACTCTTTTAGATACGAACTTTCTGTATCTTAGTTTTTATCCCGGTCTTTGTGTAGGCAGAGGAGGTGCCTGAACTCGAGGCATGCAGGATGAGGGGATCTTACCAACCTATTAAAATGGAATGGGCTTGTCCAGGGCCATCTCCTTCAGCCTGTGTTTAATTCAGGGTGAAGGAGATCAGCACATCCTCGGGGGATGCGGAATGTGCTGGGCTTGGGACGCGTGTCCTTCCGCAGCCGCTGCCCTCGCTGACCACGGGCCTTCACTGCTGCTTATTTATTCCTTCTGCTCCTGGAGGGCATCTTCATAAGAGGCACTTAACAGCATTCGAGAAAATCAAGCGTAAACGGGCCTGCAGAAGTGAGCAGCTACTGCAGAAATGAGCTCTTGGGGTTTGGGGCATTATCTCTTCTGTTGCATTCTAACCCCCAGAACACGGGATGTGGTCACAGACGTTCCCTGTTCAGGGCACAGTGGAGAATTTGTGGGGCAGATCAGAGCCTGCCCTCTTTGTGATAGCTGCTTTGACCAGTAGGTGCAGTTTCAGTACCTTTTTGAAATGTTTACTTGGTGGAACACACAAAAAGCAGTGTAGAACTCAATCCTCTGAGAGTAGATGGGTTTCGTGCGTAGTAGTAGTTGCGTGTGAGCAAATCTCCAAACAAACAGGGACAAATTTGTGCTCTGAGATAAATAGGTACCTTCAGTGCCTGGTTTCATGGAGCATAAATTTTCCTGTAATCTAAGCACAGCTGCTCATAATAATTAACTTGTGTGGTGTGTGAAAAGAAGAGCTACATCAGCTCTATGGCATGGTGAGATGGATTGCTTCCTCTCTGTTCATCACAGTGATTAATTGTAGCGTTTATAGGAAGATGGCTGCTTTTTATTAATTTTTGGGTTTAGATTATATATCTGGCCCCTTTTTAAAGCTTATTTAAATGTTAATACTCTGCAAATACGATATAAAAGCATAAACTTTGTAATTTTAAATTCTTTGATGAGAAACGGGGCAAAATGTGTCTGCTCAAATTGTCTTATCTGAAGCCTTTCAAAGATGCCTGTCTTTCCTTATTAGATGAACTTCACAGGTAACTGTAAATACAGGAGGCAACCATGAAAGAAATTTAGGATTATGGAGTTTCATTTGACCCTGATTGCTGGTGTTTCCAAGGGGCAGACTTACTAGTAATGAAACATATTAGCAATTTGCAGTTGGTTCTGTGGTTTTGCAAGTTTCACGTTTTCACTATGAATGAAATAATCACCTAATGTGTTTCCAGAAGTTAAATACACTCAGTTCTGGGGCTGTATTTGAATAAAATTTGATTATCTGCTTTGTGGAATGTAAATGTTCAGGCTCGCAGTGGAATAAGTGATGGGTACACAAGTACAGCTGTCAAATAGGTTGATGAGGGGAGCCCAATGATCCTGTTGTGTTTTCTCCCAGTGCAGTCGTTGTCATCTTCCATTACTTGCAAATGAGTTAATGTGTTCCATAGATGGAATTCAGCCACAGGTTTTTATTGGTGTTGAGTTTGCACAGTCAGAATGGCAGAAGCAAAAGAAATGATGTGTGGAGAGTCTTTATTGAGCAGAAGTCTGAAACTTGGGTAAAGTTGCAGGAGGAGCGAACAGAATTTAGCTTACTATTTAGAAATCTTTCAAGGTTGCTCAAATCATATTGATTAAATGATAAACAAAGTACTTTCTTGAAATCTCAGTTAACTGGCATAAACACCCTGATTGTATTGTGCTGCAAACAGAACACTATAAGGGAAAATGTCTTTACCAGATACAGTTATATCTTTTTTTTTTAGGATTTCTTATTAAAAATTTCATCTCAGGGTTTTCTCAGAAGATAAACTAGACTCAACAAAGAAGCTAATGCAAAAATAAGCTATTGCAGTGGCATCAATGAACAGATACAATAAGCAAATAAGCAATTTGCAGATAGAGAGTCAACACCCCATGAAATGTTTATAAAGGTAATATTTAAGATCTCATAAAAATCAAATTGTATTCAGATACAATAACAAAAGTCAGTAATAAAACAGTGGTGAATAGTCAGAGGTTATCATAAAGCAAAAGGCTCTATTCCATTTCAGAGGTTTTCTTTAGTGCTAAGCATTCTATGTGTTTTTATGTCAACTCCACCCAATCGTCGCTTATCCAGTTACTCCTGATTAGAGAGTGCACATCCGAATCAAACTGCTGGAGGCATGTGCTTTTTGATGCAATAGAATTTAATTACTAGGGAAATCATTTAGGATTCACAGTGCTGAGCATTTTTAGGATTTTTTGTCCTCAAGGAAACAAACTATTTCTAAAATAAGGCCATCATTCTTTTTGTTTCTCTCTGTCCATCAGCTTTCTTTCTGAAAAAAAAAGTTGATGCCTTTTTTTATTTTTTTCCTACAGCTGCCCCTGTTGGATGATTATTTGTTCCAATGTTTTTGTGCGAATCAAAAATAAGCTTATGTTCACCTCTGACGCTTCAAGATTGGTTTCTCTAAGTTTGCCAGAGACAGGATTCATTAGAACTTTTGAAATAGCCAGTTTATCTTTGATGGTCCTTTCCCTGTAAGTAAATCCACTCCCAGGAGTGCAGCTCTCCTGGGCTGTGGAGGGTGGTGAGAGCCTGGGCCAGGTCTTGAGGGCGTGGTTGGCAGAGTGGAGGGTGTTTGGGTTTTGCCAGGACTTTTACAAGAGGATCCTTTGTTACCTTTAATGCCTGTTGCTAATTCTGATTTTGCATGCTTCTGCTAATCCACAGGAACCTGATCTAATTTTCACCTTTTTTGTTGTTGTTGTAGTTCCAAGGGCAGTGAATAGCTCTTGCCTGAGCTCACACAATCTCTTTTACTCCAGATTATCCCCATTGTGGTTGTGCCCATTCCCTCATAGGAGAGTTTTCACTTTGGCTTTTCTCTTTCTTTTTTTTTTCTGAGCTGCACCTTTCTTCAGTTTTCTTTTCCCTCCCAGCCCAGCTTTCCGGCGTGCCTTACTTAGTTTTAATGCAGATATATTAATGTGTTTGTCTACCTGCCCATCCCAGCTCTTCCCCGTTGGTTCCTGCTCATGGCTTGGAATTTATCTGAGTGGAATTTATCTGTCTCCACCCTGGCAGGCCAGATTTTACCACTCTTCTCTGTAAACTGTTTTAAAGATGGAAAAGATGGAAGATATAAAGAAAAAATACATTTCACCCTCATTTACATGCCCTTACAGAAGTGCTGTACCCCCTTATATTACTATTCCTGTCACGTGAATTCACCTCTTAAATACTGGCTACAACAGGGTTTCACCCCAAAATACATTGTGATATATATTGTGATATATTTACCTAAATATATTCATTTTGTGATGCCTTAGTTATCTAAGATGAACTGTGATGTGGAGATGATGGAGGAGCCATCACAATTTGGGAGAGATTTAGGTGTCTCACCTGACACTGCCTCTGTATTTCACAGAGTGTAGGTACATTGGGCAGCCTGTGGGGGACAAAAATTGGGTCCCACTTTTTAATTTCCTTGTGTGAGTTACTCTGAGAAGAGTTAATACTGGTCACTGTTGTTTGCTGTTTATTCAGTGTTTTTGTAGGTGTAGCAGATTTTAGGTTGATAAAGAATAATTTGATTTTGGGAGGTGATGCTATATAATGTGTTTGTTTGAGGTTGTTGCTGGAGATGCGCACCGTAGCTGTAATGGGAAGTGTATTAAACTGCATTTTAAACATACACAATAGAAAAGCAGATAAGCATTTGAAACATTAGAGAGTTAAACATTTCCTCACTTCTTTACAATCTTTGCTCATCCTTTTGCTATGAGAGAACTCTCAATCTTACGTCTTTTAACTTAGATGTAACCCATGTCCTTACTTCCAGTGAACACTTAAGTTTTTTAGAATAATTTTATGCAAGCTGTTGTTATATTGGACAGCATAGGATACAAGAATCTGTTCAAAGCAGCATATGAATCTCAGGGGTTTTTTGTGTATTTACTGTGTTGGAAAACCTGGGAGTTTCATCAAGACTTACACATCAGTGTTGGTAGCACATATTTTTCTTTTTGTTAGAAAAAACTGCATTTACTAAGTTGAGGAGAGAAAAAGAAAGAGATTACATCCTGTATGTGTAGTTTATACAACTACACAATTCTCATCGCTCCCAGGAGATAATGTGGGTTTGGATGTTTTTTTTTTAAACTTCATAATATTTTTACGGTAGTATGAGTACCTACAACAGGGGGTTAATAGTTAAAATGACCATTTAATTCATTTCTTTATTATTTTCAACAACTAGAGAAAAACCTTTTTTTCATCTTGATGTAATCAGTAATTCTACCAGTAGTACTTTTCAATACCTTTTCTTTACCTTTAGACAAAGTCCAAATTTGTATATGTTAACCATATGCCTTCAATATGTGGTATTTAATTTAATTTTGGATTATTCTGTTACTTTAGAACCTTGCATGGAAGGCTGTGAGGATATCTTTGGTTCACACACCTAATGCTTTATGAGACAAGTAATTCAAGCTCCGTAGTCACTGTGCTACGTAATAACCGAGTCATAATTTTTGAATTGACAGTCTACATATATTAAATCAGATCATCTATTTGAAACAGTTGTATTTCATAAACTGTAGCTGACAGTTTATTATCTTATCTGTGAGAGCTCCTTTCTTCCTTCATCTTGCCTGAAAACCAATACCCATACAATTGAACTTTTGGTAGAAGTCAAGGTCACAGCTTTGGAGTAAAGTTATATATGGGAATTGCCTGTCGTCACATTGAAATGGTGAGTAAATCAAAAGTACTGATATGGTAATCTGCAGTGTGTTCTCTTGCATTTTATTGAAACAAAATGATAAGAAGTTTTCTTAACTTTTAAAAACTGATCTTGGTGAAACTTTCTTTAGGAAGCACCTTAATAAACCCATTTAAAAATGCCCTTAAAAATAAATTTTAAAAAATCAAGAATGGCGGTAAATGATAAGATGTGTGTGTATATCTATATATCTATATATATATTGATGCCAGATCACACAGCTTCCCTGGAATGACAGGAGTCAGGAGCTCGAGGGTGTGATCCTTTCTGGGTGGAAGAGGTGTGCCTGGAGTTGAGCAAGGGGCTGTTGATGCTCCCAGCCTGTCAGGCTACAGTTCCCATCCAGATTCTTTATTCTTTTTCCGTGTTTCATCCTTTCCACTGAAATTTTGAACTGTGGGCAAAATTATTTTCAAACACTGGCTCTTGTTCAATTCCTTCTTACCCCTTTTTTTTTTTTTTTTTTTTAGTACACATCAGTGAGATCTGCTGATGTGAGGTGAAGAGTCAGTAAAATAAAAATCAAAGTTGCCTCCGAGGAACTTCCTCTTCCTTATTTGTTGATTCAGACTTTCCAGCTTAATCAATTTCTCTCTTATTCCTTGTTGGCACTGACCTTATAGGCCTGTATGAGGGTTTTCATTGCTTCTAGGATGTTTTTGCCAAATTCTTCATTAATTCGCAGTGAAGAACTCATGTATTATACACACACGCAATCTCCATACTTCCCCTTGATCTGTTGAAAAGTAGTATTACATTCAAGGTTGCTTTTTTTGGGTTTTTTTTGGGGGGGTGGGTGGTGGGGGAAGAAAAAATATCTTAAATTGCAGGATTTTTTTTTTTTTTCCTGAAATGAATTATGCATTATTCCAAGTAAGTGAAAACCGTGGATGAAATATTGGCATTTAATAATGTAATGCCAGAACCTCCTGGCATAAAGTTCAGTAGCTAGACCAATATTTAAACTGTTGAGCAATGTTATTGCTCTACTAAACCTCATCACTTCGCATTTCTCTCTGCAAGACCTTCTATTGCCTCAGGCTGTAAGTGGAAGATGAGATTTTATTATAAGTCTGCTGGATTAGGTACACAGGAACCACACTGGTTGACATTGGCTTTGATATATACGAGCAAAAGTTTATATAGTCATTTTTACTGCATTTCCATTCTAAAAGTTAATTAACTGATAAGATATAACCCTGGAGAGTGGGCCTTTAGACAGGACAAGACAAAGGTTTAGAGGGAAATTGAGACAAAGGTCTGATGCAATGAATGATGGAGGAAAGGCAAAATGCCAGTGCAGTAGCTCAGAGAATGTCTCACTTCTGTGCAGCTGTACAATCTGAATTTATTTGCCTGTGCCATGTCAAACTTGCTCATAGAAACAAATTACTATGAGTTCCTGCTATGCTGTATTTATACTTTCATTATAGCAACAGCAAGAGTTGGTCTCCCAAGTACAGCACATTTGTATGGAAAGTTCCCTTTCCTCTGGGCTTCTGATGAATTAAAAAGCTGCTATTTACTGTTTCTTTGAAATACACACTTAAAATTCCAAATATCAGTTCTCACTTCCGAAAAGGAAGTGTGATGTGAATCTTGATGGATTTTCAAAGGATTGAGCTGGTTTTGCATTGCATTTTATTTCCTAAATAACTTACTCGAAAATGGGAAAAACAGTTTCCGCTTCGGGAAATTTTGGAAGTCGCTCTGGTTATGTTCCCTTGGTTTTAAGGGTTGTGGTAGTGCTGGCCATGACTGGAGATAGGCTTTGTTCAGGGAAGGAGAGGTCAGATGTTCCTCTGGGCTTCGTGGCACTGAGGCATGTCTGGGTCGCTGATGTGCTCCTCAGGGATGCCCTGCCTGCCTGCCTGGGTGCTGCCTCTCACAGGGGAGCACAGCCCCTGCTGCTGTGTGTGTGGGCAGGGCTGGGAAGGATAATTCTGCTCTTCCAGGAGGTGGAAGCTGATGATAAATCCTTGTGGCTGAGCCGCTCTCCAACGAGCGTGCGAGGTAAATGTGGGTCTGCTGTTGTTGCAGTGGCACAGTGTGAATAGCCACCTCCACTTCTATAAAATTTTATTCCAACTTAATTTCCAGAGATGACCTTCCCCTGCTTTAAGTGCTCCTCAATTTGAACCTCTGAACTTGTAATGACAGTTGGCAGAAACCTTCTGCATCAAGAAAGATTCACGCAGAGAGCAATTTTATGGGAGAAACTGCTCTGAGCTCCAACAAAGATGAACAAAACTTCACAGGTGAAAAGAGGGTATAAGCTGAGAGTCTAACTGGTGATTTATTATAGCCAAGATTAAAATGATTTGTACTGGAAAGACTGTAATAAAAGAAAATGCAGCATAGTGCAGTGTCCCAGCCTGTGGTTGCCTGGAATGAAATAATCTTTTAGCAGGGTGGAAGCTATTTCTGGGTCTGATGCAATTTATGTTCTATTGTATTAATTTTTAAAATTGTATTTGATTGCTTTTTTTCAGTTAAGTAAACCATCAATTATATGATCTGAACCAATGGTGAGGGAATCATGGTAGAGAACTTTCTGTGTGCAAATGTATCTGCTGTACATGAACGATCCTCTTGTGATCAGTCAGTGTTTGGATTGTGTAATTTCTTTAGAAACAAATGCTTGCAAACAAATGCTTTATTTGTAGAAGAATCGTTAAAAAGAAAATATAATAGGATCTGTTGTTTTCATGTTGAAATTTTTGTGTGAGTTTTCCCCTTGTTTCAGCAGGAATACAATCTGCTTTATAACCCCCTCAATTATAACAATTTAGTGCAAATTTAAGATGAGTAGTAGCAGCCAAATAAGAAATGTTTCTCTTTTCTTCTGCCTGTAAGAAAGGAGGAGATGACCACTGCATGAAAACCACAATGTCCTGTAAGATATCTTCTTTTCTGATAAAAATCATCTTCTCTGATCTTCTGCCTTGTTTTCAAGAGACTAGAAGGAAAAAACAAATAGTCCCTTCAGATCTGTTAGCTTCAAAAGAGCAGTAAAAAGGAATGTGCTGGCAGTGAGGATGGTGTAATTATTTTTATTATTTTTAAGAAGCAAAGCTATTAAGATCTGCTTCATTCACACACGAAAAAGTTCATTTAGCATGAGCCAGGGGAAATACCACTCCTAATACTTATGGAGATCAGGGTCTTTTGTATGCCCAGTTTAGAAGTACAGCCTTTGTGGGCTGTTAGTCTCTTCTGGGGGATTTGGGTGTCTTTTTTTTTTTTTTTTTTTTTTTTTTCCCTGCCAAAGAAAGGGTGCCCTGACATAGGGTTTCCAAAAAACACATTTCCCCTGCACAGTAGGAATGTTTGGGGAAAAGTAGGAAAAGCCATTCTGGATGGATAATTTATATATTATGTATATAAGTGTGGAACTCCCACACATCAGAGTGTGATTTTGCTCTTTACTGGGATTCCAGTCTGCGTACTTTGTTTTCCCACTGGGTAAATCTCCTGAAAACATTTCATTTTCCAAGGCTCTGGGAGGGAAATTTTTCACAATCTCTTTCTGGCTCTCTTACATTTAATCTAAGTACAGTGTCTTTGCTGTACTTAGACTGTGCTGACCCTTGAATCTCAAGTCCAGTATCTATTTTTCTCTCATGAGGTGGACAATATTGTATGATTGCTGAGAGATACTTAATTTAGATAACATGAATTATTTGAGTATGTGTTTTTATTAGCTTCAGTTAAAGTAATTTCAGTTGCATTATCAGTTTTAGACTGGAGATGAGTAGCCAGACTTCAGACCTCTAAGCATTTAGTATTCTTATCTGTGTTTTATGTTAGAAAAGTGGTAGTTAGAGTGAAAAGTTTTATGCAGGACTGTATATACAAAACCCATTGGTATTTCAGAAAACAATGAGAGCAGTTTCCATGAGGAGAATATAGATTAGGGTGGGTTGAAAAGCTGCTGAAGGGCCTGTGTATGTCCCAGTAGCTTTAGGTGCGGATCTCTGAGCAGGGGGGCAAGAGCAGTGCGAGTTTTAAATACTAAAATGAGAGAGCTGGGGAATGGGGAGCTGGGGAGGAAAGGGGGACTCAAGTCTTGATGTGTTACCTTGGACCATCATATGTCAGATCTAATGTTGGGACAGTTGTGAGCATGTGGGTGTGTTAGTGCTGTGTTCTGGATTTAGTATCTCTGCTTCGCTGCGGCGAAAGTCAGTGCTTGCTTAATCAGCTGAATCATTTTCCAACTGGAGTTACTAGAAATACTGTAATGTGTGTTTGTTTTCCATTTTCTCTCTCGTGTTATTTGGCATGCTTGATTCTCTGTGATTAGTGTCATCTCAATGCATGTATTTATAGCAGGATGGCTTAGTCTTATTTTCAAGTTGTGCAATAAATAATTCATCTTAAATATAACTTGATGATAGGCGCCACAAAGAAATTGAACTGAAGTAATTTTGGTAATTGTGGGCCACAGAAGGATGAAAAAAATTAACATGTTTTTGTATTTTATGTTCTCTGAGAGGAGCATAATTTGTATCATTAATCATCTAATTCACTTCCATTGATTTTCTTTTTAATAGAAAATGAAAGTAAAAGCAATTCAAAACCTATAATAATGCTAGGGGGAAAAGGGAAAAATTGTGATAGATTCTTTAGGCAGATTGCATAATGTAGAAGCACTCAGATTGCAGCTATTCTGTGGACAAAGCAAATTTGAAACATTAAAAGCTCATATTATTTTGCCTTCCTGGCCAGGCAGTGTGAACCTCTTAGAATAAGAAAATTTTGTATGAAAATAGTACCCAACATTAATGTATCAACCCTGTGTTCTGCATTCAGTGGGTGGGTGGGAGGAGGTATGAGCTTTACAGCAATGTGCTTTTCTCCTGCTCCTCCTCAAACAGTGGGCAGTTTTGGTTCACAGATGAGGAAAAATAAGACCTCAAGTCTCATGGCTTGGCAAGATTGACGTGTGCAGCTCAGCTCTTAACAGCAGTTCAGATCCTGTATTCCAAACCAGATAATTGATCGCCTCATCCCTGAATATCAAAGGAAAATTGCACTCTGAGGAGTTATTTTAGATGGAACAGGGGTGAGTCCAGTTAAAGGCATTAAATGGTACTGGAGGTGCCCTCCCACCTTGCTGGGACTCCTGAGGCTTCTGTGCCTCATGCATGTCTCACTGTGGAAAGGCTGCGGGGAGAAACCGGCCTAAAGAACAGCTACAGCATGGATCTTTAGCTTGAGAAGGGTGTTCACAATTTTACATGCTGTTTTTTCCCTCCCTTCTAATTCCATCCCAAACTTCTCACCTTTCCCATTACACTCTCTTCTCCATGCTAATGCTCTGCACCCAACTTTTCTGCCCATTTCTTCTCTGACCCCTTCTCATGCAAATCATTTCAGTTGCTTTCCTTTATCTTTTCAGTTGGTATTTACCATCTTTATTGCGTGCCAAGCTCATCTCGGGCTCCCCTTGTTTGTTTATGGAGCCTGTTGGTCGGGACCTGTGTTTATTCAGTGCT
Organism: Hirundo rustica; assembly: GCF_015227805.2. NCBI lineage: Eukaryota > Metazoa > Chordata > Aves > Passeriformes > Hirundinidae > Hirundo > Hirundo rustica. Next base: position 5,800,963 of record NC_053456.1, on the reverse strand, counting down.
CTGTTTGCTCCGTGGCATTTGTCAGCCCTTTAGCACTACTGTCAATATCATTAATAATTGCAAAATGGGAAACTGGTGACCTCAGAGACAGTTTTCCTGCTGAAGAACTACTTATCCCAGCTCTTCCTCAGTTAGTTGTGTGAGATTTGTGTCTGTGATGTCCTTCCCTGGCATCATTTGTTTTTTTCCTCAGACTTTCAATATGTGGTGTGTTTCTTTAAGTGCAGACTTTGGACACAGTTCATGGCAGAGAGTGTTGCTGCATCCAAGGGGGCTGCCATGGGGATGGAATTAAGTGTATATTTATGACCTTATAGAATCAGGATTTTAAATTTCAGCCTGAGTCTCAGCAGGGCCTTATCTTATGTCTTCTATTATGTCTGCTTCTGGCCTGCTATAATTAGGGGTTTCATTAACATACCAATAATAGTGTAAATGTTCCACCTGGGATTCTGAAGAAACTTGTTATAAGTATGAAGGAGCATCAATATAAAAAATAAATTAGGTCATCATGAGTTATGGGACTATACTTATAGTAAGCACATCTAGACCCTTACAGTTGTTTTATTCTTTAATTTTCTAGTATATTATCCCTTAACTTCTTTTTCACTTACCCTAAACTTCTTTTTCATTATTTTCACTTACCAGTAGTGATATGTGTAAGAAATTACGTGTTGTCTCATTACGTTGAGGGATACCAAGAATAACTATGCAGGAGAAGTGAGGATTTTTCTAAACAGGAAGGTAAACAGCTGTATTAAAAGAATTTCTTTGACTTTACATGCTGGCTTTGATTTTTCAACCATTTTTAGACTCTGAAGACAGGAAAGATTATGACCTTATTTTGCCTACACCTCTTGGCATTAAAGCTCTTGTCTAGCCTCATAGCTCATCCTATTGTTCCTGTACTGTTCCAGTCATTTGATTTGCACTGCTGCATGGCTTTAGTTTTAGTGTTTGGCCTGAGTGTGCCTTCCTGGAATTATCAGTCATTATTTTCAGATGTTCTAATGACATTTAATTCCAGAGTTTTGAAAACGCTAATTTACTTTTCTCAAATTGAAGGTGCCATGGTACAATATAATTTTACTGGTTCGTAGTTGATGCTCTCAGTCTTTAGCTTTTTACCCTTTGGAATCTGTTGGAATGCATTTTTAAAGGAGAATTGATTGTAGCTTTGGTAAATGAATATAATTACAGAGGCTGTCTGTAATTGGATTTTTACTTAAGAGGAATTAAATTTATGTTATGTTTCCTTATTGGAGGCAATGCTGTGCCTGTAATATTTCATTCTCAATACAATTCCTTTTGTTAGGATCATGTCAGGCATGAGCACCTGAGAGCACCTGAGTTCCCTCAGTTTGATGCTGACACGCTTCTTTGGTGATGATGAAACCTCATCCAATGATGCCTTCAGTGCCTCTGCAGTCTGACAGTGTACAAACATTTGATTTCACCATCTAAAAGTTTATGGGAGAAGTGTCTGTTATTTACTTTCAATTTAGGAGAAATGCAGTTACAGAATGTAGCTCCCATCTGCTTGTGTGTGCCATATGCTGAGATGCTGGCACACAGACACGCTCTTGTGGGTGGGACTGCAAAGCCAGAAGACAGAGACTGTCACACTGAATATCCCTTTAGCAGTCCTTGCTCACTCTCCTGGAGGGGCCCTGTGGCAGCAGAAAGGGACATTTGCTCCCCAAGCTCTACATTTAACACTTGACTTAAGCCTTGAAGCAAAGCAGTTGTATCTGCAGCTATTTTCATTGCTCGTATTAATCGCTTCAGAGGTGCATCCACACAGTCTGCTAAACAATTCCAGCCCTGCCCTGAAAAAAAGTTGTTTTTTCTTCCAGCCTCTTAAACCTGGCTACCTTTCAGTTTAATTCATGATCTCATGTTTATGATTACAAGAGAAAGTGTTGGGTTGTTTTTTATTTTTTTGTGACAGCAGTTCTTTTTATATCAGTGGAACTGCATTAAAACGTCATCCCACAGTTTTGGCCCCAAGTGTTTAATTCCAGTTTGGTGGGGTTGACTGGTAGTAATAAAAAAGAATAGTGGGAGTTTAAAAGGAAATCCTGCATTTCCTCTCTTCGTGGGAATCAATTTTATAATTTGAAAGCCTTTTTCTGGCAGTGTCCTATTATTAGCTGTTTTATTCATATGTTTGTGTCCATTTTAAATGCTGCAGAGATGGTGGAAATCACACATTATGCCTAGGAGGGATTTTTACTCTGATTTTTTTTCTCAGTGCATAGGACTGCAAATGGACTGCATTTGCTCTCTGGGGGTATCCCACCTGAAAAAACAAAAGAGATGTTGACATAGCATAAGTAGCTTTGTGGTATGAGTTTATTTAAAACCATTGTGACAGAACTGAGGATTAAGGGGAAGTAATTTTTATGCAGCGTAAACCACATATGAGCCAAACCAATCAGTAGTTCGAAACCACTGAGGATAAATAATTTTACTTTGTTGAAGGTTCACTGAAAACAAATTTCTCTCATTCTCTTTCCAGAAGTGCCTGTATATGAAAATATTTTTTTTCTTAGGAGTTAAAGCTGAGTAAAGTGGGAAGTTTGCAGGAAGCAGAAGTGAGGGGATTGGTTCCTGATGGAACCACTGGAGTTGGGTCCATCATCTCTGCTGCTTTTTGCCTGCCCCTTCCCAGTCTGTTAAAATGCCCTAATGGGCTTTTGCTTTATAATTTCATTTATTTTAGCAGTTCATGCAGCTCACCTCAAGCCAGGTTTTGAGTGTGTAGCAAGAGTCACAGGAGATCCTCCTCCTTCCCTCCTTTAGGTGTGTCTCTTACCAGAGGATACATTAAATATTCTTTTCAGCCCCTTCTTGTCTCCATGCTTATACATAGCTAATCCACTATATTATTTGTTATTTTAACTTTCCTCTCCCATGTTTCTTTGTCAATAATTTCTTTAAGCTCCACAATCTTTGTCAAATATTTGCCCTGATTTCATATGTCCTTTTATATATCTATCTATTTATTTTAGCATCCAAATAGGCTCAGTGAACTTGGTGAATTATTTCTGTCCTTACAGCTGTGGCCATTTGTGCAGAAGATCGGGCAGTCAGATAATACCTGATCACAGCAATGGGGCGTCTGGTTTAACATCGATACCTAGAACTTCATCACTTGTACTGACATCATTAATAAATGTCAGGAATGAACTGTGCTTTTCTGCCAGCCCACGGTGAACATTGCAGCGGGCTGGTTTTTCCTGCAATCCCAGCTCACCCCAGTGCACATTGCAGCGGGGTGGTTTTTCCTGCAATCCCAGCTCGCCCCAGTGAACATTGCAGCGGGCTGGTTTTTCCTGCAGTCGCGGTTCACCCCAGTGCACATTGCAGCGGGCTGGTTTTTCCTGCAGTCACAGTTCACCCCAGTGCACATTGCAGCGGGCTGGTTTTTCCTGCAGTCACAGTTCACCCCAGTGAACATTGCAGCAGGCTGGTTTTTCCTGCAATCCCAGCTCACCCCAGTGAACATTGCAGCAGGGTGGTATTTCCTGCAATCCCAGCTTGCCCCAGTGAACATTGCAGCAGGCTGGTTTTTCCTGCAGTCGCAGTTCACCACAGTGAACGTTGCAGCAGGCTGGTTTTTCCTGCAATTGCAGTTCACCGCAGTGAACGTTGCAGCGGGGTGGTATTTCCTGCAATCCCAGCTCACCCCAGTGCACATTGCAGCGGGCTGGTTTTTCCTGCAGTCACAGTTCACCCCAGTGAACGTTGCAGCAGGCTGGTTTTTCCTGCAATCCCAGCTCACCCCAGTGCACATTGCAGCGGGCTGGATTTTCCTGCAATCGCAGTTCCTGCTGCTGGTGCTGGCAGTGCAGGACGATGCTCGTGTCCCTGCCAGGTGCTGTCACGATGCTGAGGAGATGCTCTGCAGCCCCTTGGCCCCACCTGGTGTGGTCACAGCTTTGGTGCCACACCCGGGCTGTCCTTGCTGAAGGCAGTGAGGCTGCACAGACCTTGGGCACCTGAGTGTCTCCCTTGTTTAACCTTGCTGGAGAGGGCAATGACGCCGTGTCCCCGCGCAGAGCGGTGGCCTCTGTCCCGTAATTGAGGACAGGGAGGGCTCCCACTCTTGACGTCTGGAGCTGGGAGCTAGGAAGGGTCACGGGATTGGAAGTGAAAGGCAAGGATCAGCAATTTAGAGGTGGTTATTAATATGCTGATTTGCTGTCACTTGAGTCTAAAGAGACTTTTAACAATTGCTTGCCTTTTGCATGCTCTTCAAAATGCTGATTTTTTTCACAGCATCTAATTACATTTTAATAAGATGGGGTTTTTTTATTTCCAGGTGATTGCCATCCCATTCCTTTCTCCCATACAGTAGTGTAGTTAAAACCCAAAAAGTCATGTGTATTCATTGCAGAGTTACAGCCCAGGAAATCCGTTAACTGTAGGAAAACAGAGTTCTTTTTACTTTTCTTTTCATGCACTCTTACTTACATTAAATGCTGGCAACAAGGAAAATATATGCAGCCTCAAAAACCTGAATTATTTAGCGATTGTAATAAAATAATATCACAGGTTGTTAAAGTTAAATAATAAAATCTAGATTAAATAATTTCATCCCTAGTAGCTTTAGGATATAGTGTGTGGACTTGCCTAGAATCAGAGAGCCCAACGTGACTAAATTCGCACAGCCAAATTCAGTTCATTCTTCTGTCCCTGAGTTTATTACCTTAATCAAGTCATGACCTACCTTTGCTTTGTTTAACCTACACTGGAGGATATAAATAGCCTATAATCTTGGAGGTTTTGTGAGAATTAATTATTAGTAATGAAATGAAAGACTCCATGATGTACAGGCTATTTTTATTTATTATAATTACGTACTCTTAATTCACTGAATTTAGCAAGTTTTATCCTAGGCTTCCCGTGACTCAGATTCATACATTAAATACTTTTGTTCTCAGTCATGCCTGTACAGTACCAATATCCACTGTAAAAAGTTAATTATTAGTTCTGGAAAAGGACAACAGACAAAGTGGGAGAGTATTAGAGGTGTCACAATATTTAGGGAGCTCAGTGTGGAGGAGCCAGACCTGGTACTTACACCTCACTGCAAGAAGCATTTACCTGTAGCATCTGCTCAGTCATTCCCTTCATCTGAAATATGGAAAAAAATTACAGTTTTGGCGAAGGAAGCTCTCTTTTATAGTTTTTAGGGGCTTTTTTCACTACTTTAAAGCAGTTTCAATTCCATGAGTGGCAAGTGCATCGCACCTTGTGAATCCTGGCCTCGACCAAATACTTCTGGCAGGTGGCCACAGCGTTACCTGTTTTCTTACTTGGTTATACAATGTATCATTGGTTAAAGTCTCCCCACAACCTTTAAAATGACTGCCTCCTTGTGAATATTGAGTTTACATCATCATTTAGATAACAGACTGGTCAAATAAGAACGTGTCTTTATGGTTTTGTGACGCTTCCAGCGCATCACTGAGGGACACGTGAACCATGCCCTAAAACCAAATCAGCTTTATTCTGTTAATCCAGGGGGGTGAATTGTGAATCTCACATAGAGCACCAGGACTGACTGCCCATATATATATATATAAAAGAACATAAAAGATTTCTGTCCCGTTGCTTGCAGCTGTGACGTGCCTGTCGGAGCAGGGTGGCTCTGCCGCCATCGGTGACTGCGTGCGGTGGGCAGGAGCGATGCCAGCCCTCGTCCAGGAATGCCTCATTCCCTGCAAGGATGACTGCACTTTCACCCCCTGGTCTAAATTCACAGCCTGCTCCTCTGACTGTGACACAACCAGGAGCAGGAGGCGGTCGCTCACAGGTACGGTCTTTTACGATATTTGTCTGATTGGGAATAATGCCTCTGGGGTGTTGGAGTGGTGGGAAAATCCATCCTTAATTGGTTTTTGATCTGGCACTGATCATTGCCAGCCTTATACACGTTCTAGTACGAGAGCAGTGCTGAAAAACTCGCTGGTGGAAAGGTTTTAGACATAAACCAAATGAAACAGGGACCAGGCTTTGTGCAAGTTTATCTGACCTAATCTGGGAAGTGTGCAGAAAATACATAGACAAGAGTACAAATCAGTGTGATTTTTTGGAGGAAGTTTACAACTGAGAGTTTTGTGCTCAGCAGTATGCCCCAGTTCAACAGGGAAAATTAGTACCATGAAGAAAGAAAACCCAGTACCATTAGAACAGCTTTGTTTGATCTTTTACATGTATTCATTAAACTCACTGGTTCAAACCATTTGATGGAGCAGTTTTCCATACTTGCTGTCGAGGTTTGTTATTATGTTATTTGAATGCTGACCAAACTGAAAAGCTTTAAAACTCATTAACGTGAATAGTTTGGAACTGCATGTTTTGCTGGGAGTTGTCTTCCCCCACATGCATACTTATATCAAATAAAAGTGAATTATACTGTTCATATAGGGTTTATAAGAAATTTGCTGTTATTGTTCTTCTCAACACTCCCATCTTTTCGTGTTTCTGTGTTGTGTTTGAGAGCTAATATGTACCTGGCTCGAGTTTGTTCCTTCAATAGAGGTGAAGCTTCAAAGATTTTGTCTGTGGAGTAGAGTGCTAAAGTTGCTGTAAGAATATCTGCTGAGATAAAAGCTGGGATCTGAAGAGCAGCAAAATGTGGTGGCCCCCGCTGCTCCTTCCTCCTAGACTCACTTGTCCTTGGCTGCATGGCTGTCTTCTTACTCCATCTGTAACTGCTGGAATGTTCCGTGTGTTTTACTAACAATTACAGCATACATTTATGCTGATTTCAAGCTGCTGTTTGTCAGTGTGGCTCATTAAAGGATAAAGATTTCTTTTTCACATAAAACTCCAGTGTTATACAATGCTCTAGTTTCTGGCATAGAGCGTATTCAAAAGTGTTCTCTATACTCAATGCCTGTGCGTTTATAGCAGGAGAAATGCTTGATCCTCAGCAAAATAATAGGTGCCAGATCTTACAAAAAATACATAAAAAATAATGAATAATTACTTACAGGTAGTTTTAAATCTGTTTTTTCTTTATGAATGTTGTGCAAGTTACGAAACAGTACAGCCCTACCTATCCCCTTTCTTACTCTGTTCTGTGTCAGATGGAGATCTGTTCAAGTAAGTGAGAGAGCAGCAAGGGACAACCAAATCAGACACTGGGTTTGGTTTGCCCCTCTCTCAGAAGGGAAAGTCAGTGAGACAGGCTCCAACTTGCATTTGCATAAGAAATTCTGAAAAATAGAGGTAGACAAAAGTCTTGAAAAAAATCTCATCCACAGGAACTCGGTCCAATGATTTAAGGAAAATGCTATTTTGAAAATTATTTTGTGATGTTAAGAGTGAGTACTTTATCCATTTGCATTTCACCTCTGTACATGTGCATGAATTGTACCTCTTGTTCATCAGCTGCGTGTGTCTGTACTCAAGTGAATGCTTTGGCTTCATTAGAAGTCCATTAATAATGTCATTTAGTGGAAATCTTCTAATTGTTTGCTAAGTATTTGCTTGCCCTCCACTCAATTTTTAATAATATAATTCATTTTACTTTGTAATTCATCATCGACTCTGCATATGAAATTAGTAATTACTTAAGTAAAATACTTACTACAGAACGTACCAAAATTCAAAGTCATTACTATGAAAACAGTTTTTAGGTGAGTTTTCCATTAATTAATCCAGTCAGTTAATTCACCGTATTGTGGATGCAAAACCTTTCTGTAATTTTAATGTTTCCTATAACTTTTATGTATAGTATGTATTACCTGATAATATTTAATATATACAACGTTTGTCAGTATTCAGAACTGTAATTTTAAAAGAAAATACTATTTAATTGATGGGTTTATGTCCTCAAAAATCTTCGAAGATTCTATTTTTAGCAGTGATTTTTAAAGCAGTCTGTGAGGATGATAAAAATACCACTACCACTAATTCTAAAAATATTTCTTTGTGAAGAGTATGGGATCAGTGTCACTTTTCCCCTTAAAATAGGGCTTTCATAGCAACTTCATGGAGGGGGAAGATTCCAACAAAACAGATGGCAGGGCAAGTTGGAAAAAAATCAGTCACATAAGTTTGAAATTATTAGCATCCTTACCTCAGTCTGTTGTGCTTCGTGTCACGATGGCAAAACATGGGCAAATCCCAAATTCCCATGTTTAGTAATACAATGCAGAACGCACAACTGCACATACAGAGTTTCTGGCTCCTCATGGCTTCTCAAACAGAAAAGGCTGGAAATTCCATTAGAGAGCTCCCGAGTCAAAGTCTTTTAAAAGACTTTCCTTGAAGTATAGGGAGTTGTACCTGCATTTCCTCATAAACATGTACATAAAAATATAAAGATAGATTTATCTACCAAACTATAAAGATGCTGGCACTAATTGATTTTTTTTTTTTTGGGGGGGGGGAATCCCTTTGTGCTGGCAAATTCTACATTCCCCAGAACTCTGGCAATACAGTTTTGAAAGAGCTGGGGCTTGAAGGATGGTGGTATTGAGGGTCTACAGTCAGGGGCCTTTCCTTTGGAGGAACATATTTGTATGAAATAGGCATTGATGAAACCCAGCTTGTGTGTGGTGAAATGGCTCTTGGTTCCAGACTGGACAGGGGGTTGTTGAGTTATATAACTTATCTTTTGGTTTTAGTATCTTATTTGTGTGCAATGAAGAGAAAACATTTCTTCTGGGATCAAAGCTTGAAAACCTTCTGCAGAAGTGTTTTTAGTGCATCCAAGATCTCCAAGGAATGTTCTAAGGATGGGATACAGATGCAGTTTGTTGCTGAAGATGAATTCTCGTTTCGGTGCAGATGCCAAATGCAAAGACATTCCTGAGCTCAGCCGGCATCAAGATTGTTCGGCTGCACGCTGGCTGACCTGTGCCACGAAAAGCATTCATTTTTATCTTTAGAGGCTGTGTACAGACATTTGTTCCCTTAAGCAGTTGTAGGGATGCCGGGAGCTTGAACTTTCCTTTTTGCATTATTTCTTCTCGTACTGGGGACCCCTTCTCGTGCCTTGAAGTCCTGCAGGAGGAGGGCATGGAGAGTGCAGTTGCAGAGAGCTGTACTCTGGGTTTATTTGAATGCTGCTGCTGCTGCTTCCTAAAACTACTGAAAGAGCCTTCTTTTAAAACCTGTTGAAGGAACAGAGCAAAGGAAAACATAAAAGCAAACACAACCGTTGAAATGCTTTCCAACGCTAATAATTTACTGAGGATTATCTCTTTCTGTTTTCTTCAAAGCATGGTTTGTGTGCACGGCTCATCTTTAACTAATTTGTAAAGAAATCTCAAAAGAAGTTGTAGCTAATGCAGGGTCGTCCGGAAGTTGTCCTGGCAACCATTGATTGTGAACAAATAGAGATAAAGCAATCAATATATTTCCATCAGATAATTAGAGGAAAATGATATTATATGAAATTACAAAGCGGTTTCTGGGCAGACCATTCCTAGAGTAAAACTCTGTATTTTACTCCTTGATCTACCCATCAGAAGAGTGTTTCCAAGTTCTCTGGTTGCCCCTGGAGATAAGTACGTTGTCCTTGCACGCCAGAGCACTGGCAGCAGCTAATAGACGCTTCAGAAACATCCCTGAATATTAACATTCAGATTGTCTTGGTTCTAAGGTGTTGAATTCATGCAAGTATAAATAATATGACGTGTTGTTATCAAGAGCAGCAGATGTTGAGCTAACGCACAGATTTCTGTGGTTGGAACAGGGCGAAGCAGAAAGCGAGACAAATGCCAGGACGCAGAAGTTTATCCTCAAGTCGAAACAGAGCCGTGCCCCTGCGAGGTGTTCACCTCCCAGCCCCATGGAAATTGGTCTGACTGCATTATCAGAGGGGCTCCATCCCAGCTGCAGCTGGGAATGCCATCCCAGGGAGCGGCCAGGGAGTGTGGCCAGGGCGTGCGGCTGCGAGCCATCGCCTGCTACGACAGCACCGGAAGGCTGGTGGAGCCCTCTCGCTGTAGCAGTTCAGGTAAGGAGGTGTAAAACAGCCCACAGCAGGTGTGAATAGCACTCCTTGTCTCATTGTGGAGCTTATCCGAGGTGTGTGCTTGCTGGAATAGCTCTCACAGATTTGCCCTGGGCGTTGAACAGAGTTCGTGGAATATTCTTATTGCTCTTTAGTACTGAGGTTTTCCTCAGTGTAAGAGACTGCTGGCATTTATGCAATGGAAATGAAGCACGAGAAGGCTAAAGTTGGCTACACTGCCGGAATACCAGAGGCATTTCTTTTATTTCCCTGAAAATCCCATAAAGGTATAAGCTTTGGAGGAGGTATATTTATTTCTATCAGCATTTTGTTTAAAGTTAACTCCTACTTCCACTTTTCCTTGTTTAGAAATTTTTATTCCCTTTCACTGTGTTTGGAGGTTTGCATGGTTGTTTTCAATGAAGGAATTTGCAATTTTCTAGAGATAATCATATTTAATTACAAAATGCCTGTGATGTCACCTGCTGTCCCTCATGCCAGGCACACATGGCTTCAGCAGCCAGTGGTCTCCTCCTTGCAATTATGTGCCAGCGTTAAGCTCAAATTCACAGAGTATATTTTCAAAAACTCATGGAGTATATCTTCATATCCCTGCTTCCTGGAGTGCTGCCCACTTACATTTCTTGTATAATCAAGTAGCCTACGTCAGAAAGAGGGCAGAATTAAAATTAGGGAGAGCAGGATGTGACATTCCATTTGGGTTTTTTTCCCCATTTCCATTGTATGCAGTTCATTGAATGGTTTAAGTTGGAAGTGACCCTAAATATCATCTCATCTCCCTTTCACTATCCCAAGCCCCATCCAACCCCATTGAACACTTCCAGGGATGGGGCAGCCACAACTTCTCTGGGAAACTTGTGCTGGAGCTTCACCACCCTCACAGTTAATTTCTTCCTGGTATCGAATCTAACCCTGACCTCTGTGCGTTTGAGGCCATTCCCCCTTGTCCTATCACTTACGACAGACATTAGGTTTTGTTTTAGGAGCAAAATCTCTAGCTGGGCTGCCCCCAAGCCACTGCCACTCTCTGACTTACATCCAGAAGTCTTGGGACACCACAGAGCAGGGTGTAGAATGAAAACTGCTGATGAGCTGTACAGTGGGAGGGGGAGAAAGGATGTCTCAGGAGGAGATTCAGTCATACAGTGGGCACCACGACTATTCCTGAGGGTATAAAGGAGCAGAGAAATCAGCTCTCTGGAGAGTCTTCATGATAGGATCAGCAGCCTGAGCTGCATGTAATAAAAGGAAAAAACTTCCACCCTAATGAAGTGATTCAGTCCTGGAATGAATTCCTCTTGCAGCTGTTGATGGCTGTTCCAGCTGGCTGCACGGGTTCATAAAGCAGCTCTCCATGGTTTGTGTTTCAACAGTGTGCTTTTGTACCAATTGATTATGCCTCTGTGGCCCATGAAGGAGGAGTAGTATACCTTTCCCCCACGTTACCTTTTCTTCTGCAAAAAGGGAGCTGCTGGGTTTTGGAAGGTGGGTTTGCCTGTGGCGTGACTTGCTCTTTTGAGAAACTCAGGGTTTTTAGCACTATTAAAAAGGGAAGGTTGTCTCTGCGTGGGGCTTTTCTAAATAACCTTGAAGCCTGTTTTCTGTCAGTGATATTTATGTGGCATTTTTAATGGTCTGGCTTCTCTTAGGGAGGTAATAGGGAGTGGTAGCTCCAGGGGAATATTGTTCACTTTCTTGTCTTCAGCTTTTTACGTGAGCAAAAATGATTGTGGCACTGCCCTGGCACAAGGCCCACATCAGAGGCAGAGGGGTGGTCAGTGACTTTGGGCATAGAGTGACTAAAAATGGGCAGAAGCTCCACAGGCTCTACTTCCCTCACCTGGGACCTGCCTTCCAAGGTTACATGAGGACAAGTCTGATATTTATGGTCCCTAGAGCTGGGAACATTCAAAAGGCACTTCTGAACACCTTACTGAATTAGTGATAGAAACAAATCATTATCCAATTAATAATTAGCAGAATGCTTTTCAATCATAATGGAGAAGAACAATTTACAGAAGCATGCAGAATTGCTAAGTCCTGCGAAATTATTCATGACAGTGTGTTTTTTAAGCAGCTCCGTTTGTCTTGCTCACAATTAGTATCAGGTGACCTTTTAACATTTGCTGGCTGGCCATGATTATGGCTAATTAATCTATTGTCTTATATATTGAATGCCAACCACTGTGATACCTGGGCATTGTTCTTGCTTTATGAGGTGGGGATAAGCAGGTTCCTCTTTTACTCATTTCAGGTCTTTGGACTTCTCTTTGTTTCTTGCTCTTCCTTCTGCAGGACAGTGCTTTTCCTTCCTTTCCCTTGAACCAGAACAGAAGTGAGAAGTTTTAAGACTTAGACCTCAGTTCTTTGATGGGTCCTTTTGAAGAACTGCAAAATGTAGAAAGGGAGATGTAGGGCTGTAAATTGTGCCTTTAGAGTAGGAGTAAATTTGTCCCAGATTTGTCAATGTCCTGAGTACATGATGTAGGATAATAAAAATGTGTGGAACAGAATAGGTCAGTTTGTAGCTTTTCTGGAGAGCAAATTCTGGGCTTTTGCCCTGAATCACTGCTGCAGTGATTTTCGTTTTCCCTGACTGAAACCCTGTGAACTTAAACTTGAGCAGGGTTTATTTCACTTGGTCAGTGTGACCTATTATGTGAGTGTATCAAGTTGTCAAGTGAATGTACAGTTCACTTGCATCTGGTGTGGAAATAAACTGCTCAGAAGGGTTCTGGTTCTGAGGCCCTTCTCTTACGTTGACTTTTCTGAGTTATTTCTGCATTTGCAACTTGGAGGGCAAGGGGGGAACCTAACCGAAAACCCAGTTTAGTCTGTTTGTCTGTGTTTCCTAGGAGTTTAGACTCTTAACTGTCCTAAGCTTATTATCTGCAAATACATTAACCCTTTAAGCATAAATTGCCAACTGGAAATGGATCTTTTCTCCCCATTGGTGTAGTTACTGCAAGCAGAGTATCCCAGGGTCCAGAGAGAGTCAAGACAGAAGCATTCCAGCTATTTCTTTTTGGAAATGCTCTACCTGCCTGCCTGGGCTGGAGGGAGAGACCTCTGCCCTGACCCACCAGAGCTGAGCAAGCCTGGTATCAACACTTTGGGTCAGATCCCCACTGACTGATTTACCCATCCTTACTGCCATTTCATTGTGTGTTATCTCGTGGTCATTAGATATGACAAGCTTAAAAATACAAATCATAGGCTTTTATAAATTGTATTCCTTTCTTTACCAAATCTTTTCTCCAGGAAAAAAGTGCGTTGTTTTTGTTGTTTTCTGGGTTTTTTTTTTCCCCATGGGTGGCTTTTGTGATAAACTGCTTTATTTTGTTGGTGTGACCTTTTTCCTTGATCACCCATACAATAAGCTTGAAAAACGAGTGATCTGCCTTTTCCAGTTGAGGTAGTGATTTTCTCCCATATTTGGTTCACCCTGGTTTTGCTCCCTTCAGATTGGAAATACACCTATGAAATCATGGATAGAGGTAACTACCTCTAACTACATCACAAAACTATAATCTGTAGTTTGCCTCGATTTTCCTTCCCATCAGAGGACTGTTTGTACTGTGTTGAGCTCACTGCTAGGGCAGAGGGTCTCCATTTGCTAACTCGTGTGTGGAGCATCCTCTTTGGCCATGAAACTGTGCTTTTAATTGCAGTTCATCCGCTTCTCAATCTGTCATCTGAGCTGCTCGTACTATTTTTGAATTTCCATCTCCTTTGTTTTGAATGATTTCCCGTCGTCCCTTTGCTTCCCTTTCTTGTGTGCAATGCCAACAGGGTTTTTTAATCTTAGAGGCACATAGGGTGCCTCATCTGTTCCAAATCAAAGGCTGGAGATTTCTGTGCTCTTGCATGGAGGTTCTGCTTTTGATCCGACGGGCAATTTATGGAAAGCAGGAATTTATGAAGAGTGCTTATCCTATTCTGCTTCTGCTGGGCTCGCAACAACAGGAACCTGGAAGAAAAAGGCACGACAGACAAATGGATCCTGGTTTTAAATCACTTAGCTGCAACCTGCGCTCACCTTAAAAAGCTTTAATTATCTCTGAATTTATGAAGGGCACGGCAGGGATGCTCAAACACCTCCTTAACTCCCAACAGTGCAATGTCTCCTTCTGTAAGCTCCAGTTGAGTGAGGACAAACCCATCCTAAAATGAAAATGCTGGGATTGACTCCCCCCACTTTAGGAGAAAATGAGCTGTTTTCAATCCCTAGATTTTAATAAGCATTCTGCGAGTTTTTTGTTTGTATAGCTCAAAAAGCCATAAGCAGAGCCTAATAGGTTAAGGGAATATGAGTCAGGTCTGTCCTGGTCTGAAAGCAAACTTGCTGCTCCTACAAGGTGGCAGTTTTGGGGGAAAAACTAAATTTAAAAAAAAAAGGTTGAAAATGCAACATTGAATAGGTGCCTGTTTATTTTTGGAAGTGTATCAGTTTTAGTAACTACTGTGGTATACATCTTTGTACATCTAGTAAATTTTATTTTGAAGAGTGAAATTGTAGAAATCCCTGATTTTGAAAATCTTCAGAAACAGAAACTTTTCTAAACAGACGTTTTCCTGTGTTTCTGAAAATTTTCTGAAGTTTAATTTCATTCTTAGTCTGAGTGACATTTTATATTGAAATTTCAGTTTTTAGTACAACCTGTTGATTTCAGGACCCAGCTAGGCTCTCTGTAATCACTGTCCAGAGATAACAGAGACATCCTGGTTTTATCAACACTGCAGCACAAATCCAAAACACAGCCCTGTACCAGAAACTGTGAAGAGAATTAACTCCACCCCAGCCAAAACCAGCACAGTCTCTCTCTGTTGCCTTTTTATTGCATGAGTGGATTCCAAGAATGGCTGTATTGCTGCTAGAAAGCTTTTCAAAGACTGCTAGAGAAAGAAATTTCAGCCAAAAATTCACCTTATTTCCTGTCTAGCCCATCCCCTGGCATGGGAATTAAGTCTGGGTCACAGGACTGTCCTGGACTCCTTGAAGCCACTGCCACTTTTGACTGTTTTCTGCTCTCTCACAGCTAAATAGCTTCTAAAATTAGCTCTGAATTCCTGGCTGGGTTCTGCTCTGGACTCTCTCTGACATTCCTACATGTCTCCTTGGGTGTGTGGTGACACTTTTAATTACAGCTGTGGCTGCCAGGGGAGCTGTAACAGACACAGAGCCTGGGAAGGACCTGGCCTCCATTTCTTGTTTGACTACAGGATTTTTACATATTGCTCCCATAATAGTGCTCAAAGAACGTTGATTTATTTCTTATCTTTTCCTTAGTTGGTTGTTTTTTTGGGTTTTTTTTTTTTTTTTTCCAAAATCTGTTCACCATAAGAAAATTTGGCCATGGTTCTTCCTTTATGGATGTTAAAAGACTTATCAAATGAAATTGGATCACAGGACAACTGTTCAGACATTGAGTTCTCTGTGTTTTCCTGGCAACAGAATCAAAGCCATCAAAAAAGTTATTTCTGAATGGGTCAAACTGGCTATCAAAGTAGCTTATTTAAAGCAAGGTAAGACTTCCCCTGAGGCGTTAGTACACAGAAATGTACGTTCTTCTAGGTTTTTATCTTCTTGAAGAAAGGAAGCATGCATCCTAAGAAAAAATTTTTAGAAACTTGGCTTTTGGAGCAGCATCCTCTGTAAGTGCTGCATTTAGTCAGAGTGATGTCTGTTGTTACTCCTTGGCTCTAAATACCTATCTTTATTGCTTATCTTCTTGCCCAAATTTCGTTTATGCTTTTTGCTGCATTCCATAAAATGACCCCTTTGAAGAGGTGGCAGTGCCAGACTTTATGAAGGAACGGCTTTTTACTGACCTCAGACAGACTTTCTCATGTTTGACATTCACCATCAGCTCGTGTCCATGCCTCCTGTTCCTATTTTTAGGTTCAGGTAGGGTTTTTTTTTGTCGTTGTTTTTTTTTTTTACAGGTTGATTAAAGCTCTTCCATGGGACTCGGTAATGTTTTTAGTGTAGAAATTGTAACTCAGTGTGGAAATAGTCTATGGGAGCTTTAGGAGAGCTGTGATAGCAGGTTAATGCACTGGCTGATCTCCTGCCCTGATTTCTGCAGCAGGCTGTGGAAGGAGAATTTCCTTGAAATGTGGCCCGTCTCTTCAGCCTTAATAACACATTTGTCACAAATACAGCCTGTTATGAGGCCAGGCTCTAATAAAATGTTACCATACAAAGAGAGACTCAGAATTAACATTTTTCTCTCCCTACTTGTCATTCCATTTAATATGCTAAAGTATGAAGAAATACGCTTTTAGCCTAATCCTGTTCATGAATTACATATGCTCATCCTAAGACCTCTGTACTTCTGCTGCTCATGGAGAGCTTCCTGATCCCTCTGAGATGTGTGTCTGCACTGGGAAGTGGTGTGGTGGTAGTTCACAGGATTCCTCTCATGTCTTACGTGGAGTTTTTTGCAGCGTTTTTTAACCTGTTTGCCTTTTATACAGCTCTGATGAGTGGGACTTTCAGGCAAATAAAGGGATGACAAATAATTTTTGATTGGAAAGTGACAATTCCATATCTTTACCACTGTTGGGAGCCCTGTGGCAGCAGGTGTTGCAATGGAGTTCAGTGGGCATTAAAGGGTTTAATGTCTAATGCATTCTGGAGATTTTCAGAAGCAACTTAATTAAACTTACACTTCAGCTCGGTCTGTTCTAGGGATTATCCCTGTGATACTGATGAGTAGTAGAGAATTCATCCTACCTTAGCCTGTTCCTGGGCCTGAAATGCGCTTTAATAGCTCTGTTCTCCAAGGTTTGCAAATGAGGATGGTGTAAATTAAATTACTGAGAGCCTGGTTTGCAAATCTTCAGATGTCCCTCACTGCAGACAAGAGATTCCCACTGTGGAATCTTGGCTCTCATGTGTACTTGGTAACTTGGGGGAGTGACCACTAAAACCAACGTTATTTAACAGGATTGCTTTGCCTTCTGCATCTGAATTCACTGAAGTCCTCCAGCACAGGAGATTGAACTACACAACCAGAGAGCTCAAAGTCACGCTGCAAAATTGAAACAAAAGTCTATCAGAAATTCAGTACATCAATACTCTTTGCTGGGGCTTGCTCGTGTCACGAAAGCGTCCTGTTTCCCTCTCAAGGTTTTCCATCATATAAATGAGTTGCTGCTCTCCCCGTGCCTGAGCTGTGGAAAACCAGGACTGTTCCCTTCCTTAAAATCATGTTTTCGTCAGTTGTTTTTTATAGTACAGCTTTATTCAAGAAGGTCAGATGCTTCTGCAGCAAGGTGACCTCTGAGAGGTGGAGTGAGACTCCTTATGCAAACAGATGGGACCTGGCAGCACCTCCCTGGATTTTGGGAAAGCACTCCTGGATCTTCCTGGTGCTGGTACTGGTTAGTGGCATCCTTAAAACAGCACCTGTATAATTAAAGTGTGCAGTTGGGCTTCTCATTTAGTGTCGATGGGAGAAGGAATTGAGGCAGAATATTGATTTAAATGTATTGATTTGGGGGTCACTGTGCCATTCACCTCCCGTGACACTGGGGAGGGGGCTGTGGGGGTCACAGCTGGCTCACAACCTTCCCCTGCCTTTCCAGTGCCTGTGTGATCTGCCCGTGAGCAGAGGCCCTCACACTGGGAAAAACCCCTGGAGTTTGTAAATTAAAAATCTAGGAATGTACATTAAAGAAAAAAAAAATTAATGCTGCTTTGAGCCCCCTTGATAATATTAATTGCACACTGATCTAATTAGTGTTCCTGTCTTCTGCAGAGTCATCTGCTGGTTTATTTTGTCTGGAATAAAAGCAATATTGTAATGCAGAATACTTGCTAATTTTCAGGATGCAGGGAGATGCATCAGCGTGTCTTATCCTGTCAGATGAAAGCCATAACGTTGTTGTCCAAGGCAAGTTGTCTGAATGAGGCTTGCCTGTGTCTTGGGGTCGCAGCTTGGCAGCAGAAATGAGGTGGCATATTGTGTTGACAGTGCCCAATGTCGTGGCTTCAGAAACTGGCAGGAAGATGCTCTCCATGGAGGGCCCCAAAGTCTGAAATTGAGTTTCTTAGTGTGCTCCAGCAGAGCCTGAAGCCATTGACCTTCAGGACATACATGATTTACTGAGGGGGGTAGATACTTCCAGTGACATTTGGTGGCAGCTTTTTCTCAGTGTTGGACCCTTGGCTCTGGAAGATGCTTCCTGCCTGGTGCAAATTGCCCAAGTCTGTATCGATCTTCAGAGCACTCTGCAGTGCACATCTATTTTCAGAGCTCTGAGAGAAGTCAGGTGTAGGAGAAAAGGGAATCTGATGGTCTGTGGACAATTTAATTGTGTTCAGGTTTTGAAAAGAGTATTGTTTTCTTATATAAATATCATAATAATAGAAAATACAGTCTTGGATTTGTTTTAAAAACATGCTTGTACTATGAATTGAGTAGCCTGAAAAAATATTTATGGTAAGCAATCCATAATAAAATACAGTGGGCTGACTTTTTTTTCCTGATATATTGAGGATTCCAACGCTGCTAAGAAAAAATAAAAAGCTACTCTGTTTTATTTGAAGAAAACAGATGATTTTCCCAGTGGCAGAGTGATGAGCAAAGTATACAGAAAAACACAGCTGAGCTACTCCCCTAACTGCTATTGATCCCAGTGGATGGTTTTTTATTTGAGTAAGGACTTTGTTAAGATGTCAGGGCTCCCAAGCAGCCAGGCCAGCCCTTCACCATGGGAGAGCAGCCCTGGGAAAAGGAAGCATCATTCCCACCATTGGTTCTGGAGCCTGGACAGACTTGTGCAGTGGATTTCTGCCCTCCTGTATCACATGTTCCCTGTGAGATGAATGTGCACTGTGAAGTCCTATTTATTTGCTCTATTTATTTGCACTCAGAGGCAGCAGCAGACGAGACTCCTTCCCCGGAAGAGTTCTCAGCTTGTTCTGCAATCTGTTACAAGGAAAGTGCTAATTAATGGAGATTTCCTTATTGAGTTAAAAGATTAAATATATCAACTACCAGGGCTTGTATCTAACGCCGGGCGTCTGCTTGCAAGTTCTTTAAGGAGAAAAACTGTAATGCAGAATGGAAGGAAATTAGAAATCATAATGCAAAGTCAGCATCAGCCCAACTGCCTCCTCGGGATTTATAGAGACAGTGAAATTGAGCAATAAAACCAACCTTTGGATGAATTTCAATAACAATAATGTTGAGTTAAACTTACCAGCCTTTTTTACAAGTCCTCTCTGGTCTATTTAGAATCTCTAATCAGTCTGCTACGAGATAACGTGAGCGTGTGCATCTTTTGTTGAGAAAGTGGGAATAGATTAGCTAAGGATCCATTATTTGAGCCTTGCAAAATATTTGATGTGGAAGTTATTTTTGCTGGGGTTTTTTTGGCTGTGCATTTACTGAATGTAAATTAGATTATCTCCTAAATTTCTCAGCAAACTAATAATGCATAAAATCTCTCAAATCCTTGTGTACTATAAAAAAAGAAGATTAAACAGATTTGTTCTGTGGCAAGATTAAATCCTTTTCGGCTGCAACTCGAGTTTTTAGGAACTTAAGTCTCCCAGACTTACTATGTTTAGTTCCCTTCAGTTAATAATTTTCTCCCTTGAAGCAGGATTTAGATTTTCAACAGGGATTATTTGGCATGAGGTGCTCCCCTTGCAGCTCACAAGCTTCTGGAGCCTTTGGTTGTGCTGTGTGGCCCACGGCCAGTGGCTGCCTTGTTCTTGGCACACTGGGAAAGCCTCAGCCATAGAAATATGATCAACTGGTGGAGTTAAGTCTCTGAGCTGCAGTCTGTACTCCATGCTGAGTTTTAACCTGAGGTGAAGCAAGAGATTTGCCTTGCAGGAGATCCCAGAGCTTCAGCTGAGCAGAATTTGGCCCACCAAATGCTGTGGTCCACCAGATCTCCCTTATAAAGTCCTTAGCTATTAAATTTTTAGCACTGCTTGGATTTACTGGTGCTATTTTGTGATATTTCACAGTCAGTAACCAAGTGAATGTAAATATTAATTGTAAAATGAATCCATTTCCCCCCTCCCCTCTGCCTTTGGTCTGTGTAATTAGAAACATTTCTCCTGTGTCACTGTCCACTCTGCTGCTCCCTAGTTTGTTAAAGGGTGATCTCTCCTGTCCCAGACTCCGAGGGAAATTAGCAGTGTTATTGCCAGTGGCAGCTGTGGTGATGCACAGAATTGTCCCTCTCACAGTAACGACCTTGAGTTTTATGAAGCACCTCAAGGTTTACTAACAAGGGTAGAACTGCTAGAAGTTTGTTAATTGAAACCATGAAATACGTTAGAGAGGATACAAATGAGTTTAAAGCCAATTCAATTAGAGGTGCATCTGTTTCCAAAGCTGCTGGAGAAATGTTTATTTTCGCATCACTTTTAAGCCAGCCTCTTGGAATGCTGCTGGCACTGTTGTTTAACACTGTGTGCAGACCTTACACCCACAGCAAATTTATCTTTTGGAAGTGCAGCAGTCTGATTTCCTGATGTTTCCTTGTGAACCCACTGATGTCCTGCCTCTCCCAGCACAACCCGTGTGGCATCACTGACACCCGATTGTTGCTGTATTATGTGAGTTTTGTGAGATGTTTGCAGCTCTGTAGCTGAATTCTCACGGTCTGTACTATAAACAATCGGTGTTTTCCACATTCCTTTCTGATGAGAGTCAACTAACTGACTTCTAGTCTGGCCAGTGGGATGGAGAGGTGGTAACCTTGCTCTCCAATCCCTGGTCATTGTTCAAAATCTGTATAAGCGAGGTCTTTGTAAATAATAAAAAGTTCTTCAGCCTTCATCTTTGTGAAGTCAGATCTGTGAGTATCTTTTGTGTCCTCTAGCGACTCCCCATCACCCAGCTGCCTCCTCTTGCCTTGGCTCTGCTGGGTGGCACAGTAAAAATGGGACAATAACAGGTTTTGCGCCGTGTATTTGTGCCTCTCTGATGCCAGCACGGGTTGCCCAGAGAAGCTGTGGCTGCCCCATTTCCCTGGAGGTGTTCAAGGCCAGCTTGGATGGGGCTTGGAGCAACCTGGGGTATTGGAAGGTGTCCCTGCCCATGGCAGGGGGGTGGAACGAGATGATCTTTGAGGTCACTTCCAACCCAAACCTTCTGTGAGTCCATGACAGCCACCAGACCACGGTCCTTAATTTATCCACCTGCTGTTGCTTTGTGTCTGGGCTGGACAGGAGAATTGAGGTGAGTCAGGGCTGATACTCTGTGTGTCTGAGCCTTCCCAGGACATCCTGGGTGATCTGTGGCTGCTTTGTTTGTTGGAGACACGTTAGAGACTCTATTTGTGGCTTGTTGAGCAGCAAGCACACTGTTCTTAATGAATAAATCATAGTAAAATGAGCTGTGCAGCCTGTGTAAATGCATTTGTTCATCCCAGTGCGTTGACAGAGTCTCAGTAGAAGAACAATAGCACTTAAATGTAGAAAAGGCTTATTTGGTCATCCCCATCAATTTTTTCTGCCATTTCCCAGTAGCATGTTTTGAAGTGCCCATTTAAATAAGCTGGTGTATAAGCTGGTGTTCTTGTCACTACCTCCTGTGACATCTGTGTGTGCAGCTCCAGCTCTGTGGTGATCAGGAGCCTGCTGTTGGCCCAGGTGGGACAGAGGCTCTCATCTGCTCTGTCTGAATCAAAGGAGCTTTATTTTAATAGTGTTTTAGATTTGGAGGAATAATAATAGTAATAATAATTTTAAAAAAGAGGTTAAAGAAAGCTTCAAGAAATCTAAGAACACATGAACTGAACATGGCTGGGAAATAGAACATCTTTTTCTGTGGAAAGTTTTGGAAATAAAACAGTTGTTTGGTTCCAGGTTTTGTAGAGGGGAGGAAAATGGGGGATGTGATGGATGAGTGAGAAATTTAAGGGTGACACTGACAAAAACAGCTGTGTAAACTCAGCCTTCAGTTGGTCTCCCAAGCTGAGCAGCAATAGCTCAGAAATGTTATTTACTTTATTCATATTCTGTTATGGTAAGAATATTTCTCTGGATAGTAGCTTGAATGTAGAATTCTTTATTAATGGATTGTTTTAATAGCATATTGCCCTTGGGGTTTTTTGTCTGTTAAGTAATGTGCATCATGCCAAAGCTAAGTTTTCTAGGCATGCCAAAACTAGGATTATTGTGGGTCTTCTCAGTCCCCTGACAACAGCAAGTTATGCTTGGCTCCTACAGAAAACAAAAAATACCCTGGTTTCACAGGCAACGCATGAGCTGAGTACAATGTTATTTAGTACTCATCATAAAAAGATAGCCATAAAGGCATTCTCTGTCTGAGGAGAGAGGGTGCATCACAGGAACATTTTGGGAGGAAAATCTTGGTTGAATGAAATCTTTGCTCTATGAATAAATACCTTAGTGCAGGATTAACCTCGAATGGTTGATAGAAGAGTAATGGCAGTCTGTGAGGAGAGCTTGAAAGTTATGTTCCCATCTTGGTTTTGTAGGATTATTCAGTGTGGAGAATCAGCTTCTTCTGGACAATATGGAAGTGTGGTGCTCTGTAGCTGGCCAGTATTTGATTATGTTTAATGTAATTAAGAAATACAGGTGAGGAAACCCAAAAAGGAATGAGCAGCCTCTTAGCAATGGGATGTGTTTGGAAATTCTGTGGTTCACTGAGGGGTAACTCACAGCACTTCCTGGGAGTGGAATACAGTAGATTCCTCAGTCTTCACAGAACAGTCTGTGTTGGAAGGGACCTTTTAAAGATTATCATGTGAACCCAGTGAGCTAGACCAGATTGCTCCAAGCCCCATCCAACCTGGCCTTGAACACTTCCAGGGATGGGGCATCCACAGCTTCTCCAGCCACCCTGTTCCAGTATTCTACCATGTTCATTGTAAAATCTTCTTTCTTGTATATAAGAAAGATTGTTTATTATAACTTTTCCTTCATCTTCCTTTTTTTTATTTTTTTTGTAGTCTGTTTTTTTTTTCTTACTTCTTTTTATTATAGATGTAGATCTTGAGCTGTCTAAAGACGTAGCCCATTTTGCCTTCTCTGATAAGTTGATAACCCCTCTGACTAATCCTACTTTGAAACAAGGCACTTTCTTTGTTTCTGTTGAGAGTTAATTACCCAGGCTGTCACACAGCCCAAGGAAAGATGATATTTCATATGGTGGTGGAACAGAATTCTTTGGAGGACTGACTAAGAAATGCTTCTCATAAATCTATCATGAGAAAATTTCTTTTACTTATCATAATGTATTATGAATTGCTTTGAGTGGCAACCTAAGCAGATGGAGCAGAATATCAGTGGGATATTTGGGAGTTTTATTTGGGGGGAAAAAGTGAGTCTGTTTTAGAAATATTTGTGTATGTGTGTGCACGGGTGTCATCTCACTGAGGTGAGCACACAAAGCATGCAAAGTTGAAGTACCTCAAACATTCCAATATCGCTGGAATGGATTCAGTCAGAAGTAATTAAGATACTCAATTCCAGTGGCTTCAGAGCTGCGAATGAAGAGGCACCACAGCAGTCAGAGATCAGAGGCAGCGAAGAAAACCCGAGCACGCTGTATGGGCACAGGCCTGCAGCGCTGGGGAAGAGTTAAAGCCTGAGTTACATGGTGAAATGATTGCAGCTGTCAGGCTGCGGGGTGGCCGCCGTAAAGAAACGGGGAGCAGCACCAGCACAGGGAATCAGGAGAGGAGAAATAGAGCAGCACTGAGCTGAAGGAGCTGTTGCTACTGCCGTTTTTTAAGGCACTGTTTACAAAAGCAACATCAGTATTTCTTGTACCTCTAGAAGGAGGATGTTTTCCAGCGGATGGATGCCTAAATAAGCCTGAAACCTTTACTGATACTGCTTTCAGCGTGAAGAGCTGGAGGGAGGCAGCGAATTACTGCTGTGGGTTGATGCCCAGGCTGTAACACAGTTCTGATTTGGAGTGAGCAGCAGGCTTGGGCATGGTTCAGCCAGTAAATCCAGCTCTGAACCAGAATAATCTCTGTGCCTCAGCCTTGGTGTTTCGTGGTTGTCTGGGGTTGTTGTCTGTGGGTTTTGGACAGCAGCTGCTTCTGGGTTGAGTTTTGTTGCTTGGATGTTTTTACCCTGCGTGCTGCAGGTAGTGTCACCTGGGTAGATGGGGGAAACCCTTCCTACAAGAGTCACGAAATGAGTTAATTTGGTATTCTGTAGGTGTGGAATCAAGAGGGAGTGTTCCCATGATGAAAACCAAACAGAAAGAAAGGGCATAAAATGAGAAGTATCAGAACAGTGGTAGGGATGAAGTTATTTCCATACCCGTCATTGCCAGAGCTGTCAGAGGGGTGAAGTTGCCTCTAATAAAAGCTGATCTGAGCAGCCACTGGCTTTCATGATCTAACATGAAATCTCTTTTTTCTTTAAATTAAAATGATACATACAGACATGACAAGCAGATAATAGGAACCGGGGGAGAATGAATGCAGCGTGGTAAGCAGGAAGGTGCAGGAATTATTCCACACTGCCAACCCAGGACTGGTGCCACTAATTCCCTGGAGACCCCCAGGGTTTGGCCACCCTCCACTGCTGTTCTGCACACCAAGAGCTCCACAGCCGCTGCTGGGCTCTGCAAAAATCTCTCTTCTCATATGCCACACAGCTGTGAGGTTGTACCTTTTTGGAGGAACCTGTTGAGTTTTGATTCACAAGGTACTGGTCCTGCAGATGTCTGGTGTTGTGATTTCAAGAGATGAGGATCTTGTGAGGACTCTTTCATGTCAAACCAGTTTAAGGTGAAAGTAAAGCTTTAAAATGCCATTTTTGAAGCCCAGAATAAACAAAGCATTTGGAAAGAGGTATAAAGAGAACTTGTGAGATGTGGGAAGCAGGTTTCATCTGCTTCTCCCAAGAAAAAATTCCACACTGGTCCAGCTGGCAGGCAGGTCCCTCACACATCTGATGGGAGCTGCCAAGAGAACAGCTCTGTTGCCTCCACCATCCCGTGCTTCTTTCTGCTGGGAGAGAGCCCGTGTCTGTCTCCTGCCTGTGCCAGCTCTGGAGATGGCCAGTGTAATGCAGAAGGAGTTAATTCTCCAGAATCTGTCGTGGCCACAGTCTAATAAGGAAGGTAATCACCACAGGTTGGTGGCCACCAGCTTTACAACAGGTGCTTTTGCCAGCGTGCATCCTTGGCATCATCATACCGTTTTATCACTGACCTCACTGGACTAAACCAAGTAGAAGTTAATTTTAGTCACTGCTGTTCTTCACAAATAATGCCATAACCTGGCGTTGGATGGTGCTGTCAGTCTTGGACAGCACCAACATTTGGACAATACTTGTTGTCCAAGTGCCTTATCCTTAAGAAGTTCTTGTTTTGTGTTGGTTGCACAGGTTACATCAGGGATGGGGGTTCGTTTGTCAGTTGCGGTGATTAAAACCTTTCTTAAATTTTTGCTTTAGGTTACATTGAAGAGCCTTGCACGGTCCCTTGCCCGTTTGATTGCAAATTAAGCGATTGGTCCAGTTGGTCTCCTTGCAGCTCTTCTTGTGGGCCGGGGGTGAGAGTCCGATCCAAGTGGCTCAAGGAGAAGCCCTACAATGGAGGTCGTCCCTGCCCCAAGCTGGATCTCAGGAATCAGGTGAGCGACATTCCGATAGGCAGCAGAAATCTCTCTGTGCTGTTTTGAGTCAGGATCCAAAGCTGCTGTGCTGGTGAAGAAGTTAAAGATAGGAGTTATCTCTGGGACTACACCTTGGGTCACATTTTGTAGGCAGTCCTTGACCTCCTTGAGGACTGAGGGAGAGGTGCTCATGCATCAGCAGAATTTGATCTGAAAAACTGTATTTGTTAGATGAAGAAATTGTTATCTCCCAGAGCACAGGAAGCCCTGGATGAATAATCCCACCTGGACAGCGTGTAGACATCAGAGAACTCAGACGTTATGGATATTTTAAAACTTTTTAATTCTTTCTGAGACTGTGTTTGCTGTAGACACGTTTGTTAAATAAAAAATGCTATTTTTAGCAACATTTCCCTTCAACACGGCACAGGTTCCCTTGAATATTAATCTCTCTATATTCAATATTGAAGTATCCCGTCGCAGGAAAATAATCTTTGAATTGCTACACTTAAAGGAAGATCAGCATCTGTTCAAATGCTACTTAATGCTATATGCATTTCTGCAAAGTACATAGTGATTTCCTACATTTGCTGATTAATTCTCAGCACTAATTAACACTGATGAAGTACTGTTTAGTTTTGTCTGCCCTATATTTCAGATTCAGCCATGAAAATTAATTAATAGGACAGAAACAGTCATGCTGATGGAACTTCATATATATGTTATGAATAATATGAATATGTATATGTATAAAATATGAGACATGTGGAACTACTTCAGTGGTAACATACAGAGATTTCTTTGGTAGGTGCTGGAGCTGGTGGATTCAATTGTTTTTCTGAACAGCTGTTGCTGCAGCAGTCATGTCCTGGAATGCAGCACCACTTCCAGCTCCTGATTATGAACTTGCCTCGTTTTCCTCACAGTTAATTTTATTTTCCTGTGAGAAACTTGATAAATACTCCTTGGATTTTTTTTTCCCCCTTCTTCGTTTTCCTTATTTCTATTTAAATTCATCGGAAGTAGGCTAACAGAAGCAGCAGGGGCTACAGAAATATAAAACTGCTATAAAGTGTATGTTGTCCATAGCTCAGTGCTTTTCTTAATAGATCAGACAGATCACCAGAGAGGCAAAGTGAAATCCCAAGTAACTGATAAGGTAACAATAAGCTCCTTTGTAATGAAAAGATACTGGGGTTTGTTACCCACAGACACAGCAGACTCCTTCCATTAATAGCAGACTTATTGCTATCATGTGTTGCCTATTCCCACACACATTAGAGTTGCCAGTTTCAAAAACCTTTCAGAGGATATTAAAGGAAAGAAATTGTTCAAACTTAGAAGTTATGTCTTGGTACAGTTTATTGGTGCACAGTGCTTGCAAAGTGCCGCGGCTGGTATTAATATAAACGTGGTTGGTGCTTTTTTCCTCTTTAGCAGGAACACAGCATCAAGATCTAAAACCCACTGAATTCATCAGAGGCTTTCTGTTGCAGTCTGTAGTAGAAATAACGTAGAATTGTGTTCAAGTCTGTTTCTTTAGTTTTCTGGCTTCTTGTTTTTCAAGGTGTTTTTTGGTTGGTTCCTTTTTGGAGCTTTTGTTTCTTTCCTTGTGAGTTTTCTTAGGATAAAACAGAAGCTGGTTTGGCATACCCAAAATGGTTTATTTTCTCCAGATTCAGATTTAAAGGATTGAGTCCAATTCTGTATATTTCAGAGCTTTTAGGATAAGAAGAAATTGTTGGGCTAATAAGAAGAGCGTGTATATACATACACTTAGACATGCCCACAAAGGCACGTGTTTTGCCTGTGATTCCGTTCATTGCCATCCTGAATGCTTCTCAATACCTGGAGAGCTTCAGAGGGAGTTTTGCTCTGCACCCGCTGGGCTTGGACTTCCAGCCCACATTTAACACACTGAGGTCCCTGGGCATGTTGCAGGATGCACAAGTTGCCTGCCCAGATGGTAAAGTAAATTAGCTGCTGGCACTGCTGCTTAGCTAAGCTGGACACATATCATTAATCCACTGTCAGGCAGATTGTCTGCTGCTGTTCCCTCTGCTCTGGGCAGCTTTTAAATCCTAGAGCAAAGCTCTACAGATTCATTATATATAAAAATGTGACATCCTAATTATTTTGTATAATCTGGATTAAATACCTGCAGTAAATACTGCCTTTTGTTTGGTATCAGATAGGGCAGAACTCCTTCACCATTGTGCTGAGTTTTACTTTTCAGTGGCTACTGTGTTATATTGTGTTTTACGCATCTGATAAGATTTTAGATAACTTAGAACAAATAATGAATTCCTCAGGTGCTAGTAGATTTCACTTCTGATTTCCATTTTACTTTCTCCAGTATCTTTTGTTATTTTAGCTTTGATTATTGCTTCTGAGGTTGCGTCTTGCTATTGCTTAATCAATTACTTTGGAGAACTCTCCATTTTTCCAGTGTCTTATAATTAAATCCCTCAGTCAGTTTGTGTCTTTTTTTTAAGCCAGATAATCTTTCCACCCTCTTTTTGTGCAGGGTGCTGTCTAGGCTTTTTGGCAGACCCCTGTATGTCCTTTTCTTCAGTGCTTTTCAGATATTTGACATAAATCTAACTATAGTGTTACTTGAAACACTATTTTAGCAAGTCTTTCTTAGCATTTCCCACCATGTCTGAAGCTCTGCCAACACAGATATTTAGTAAAGCTACTGCTTTGGACAGAGGGACAATTTTCACAATCAAAAAAAAAAATATTTTGTGACTATAAGTAGTTATTTGAGTCACATAAACTGAGTTGTGGAAGACTGTCCCCCAAGAGTTTGTCCAGTCACTGTAGTGCAGCTTGCTTGTGTATTGAGGATAAAATATTTTAGCAGAAATTTGATTTTATACAGAAATAATGGCATGACTCATTACTGCACGGTATTCCATAGGGTTTGTGCTCCTTATTCCGCAGGGAGTTTGATTCTTCTGGAGTATCTTGAAGCCATTCTTTTGGATGTGTCCATCTGCCTGTAGAGCCTCTCAAGCAGCCCACCCTTTTTGCAAGAGATGTGAGAAGTAAACTCAGAGTTAGGAGAATTAATTCAGCTTTTTTGTATTTATTCTTCTCATTGTAGGCAGTGGACGAGGTTGAGCCCTTCAAGATTTTATTCCAGGCTATTTTCTAATAGAGGTGCCAAGCACTTGCATGGGCTGGATGCTCCTGGTATTCTGATAAAATCACTCAATTTGATTTAGTCCCTTCAGCCTTAAACTCTGCCTGTGTTGCTGCCCTGTGAAATTAAAGGATAAATTACAAAATTTGGGGGAAGAGATGACAGCATTTTAATGCAGCTCCATGTAATGCGCAGAATTACTTTCGCCTTGTACCTCTGTTTTGAAAATGGTTGAAGAGCTGGCTAACTACATTTTGCTCCATCTCTAAAAAAATGGGCTTTGCATGGAGGGGCTGTGCAGCTCTTATCTGGGGATGTGATTGCTTCTGAGCAGCCGATTGGATTAGGGGGTCAGCTGGCAGATGTTCTTGCCTGTGCTGTGCATGTTAAAAGGGGTGTAGCATTTCCATTTTTCTGTGCCTGCTCTCCTTTGAATGCACTTACACAGCGTGCAGTTCATATTTAATATGTAGTTCTACATGATGAAAGGTTAAATATGAGTTAAGGGGGGGTTTACTGCTTGAATATTCTTTTATAGGTTTTTTAGGATTACTGTGAGAAAATGCATCTTATTTTCAAGACTCATGAATTCCAAGGATTATTTTTTTATTGATTGCTCTCATACATATTCTTGTCAAGGTTTTCCCTCCTTCTCCTTCCTCCCCCTCTCTCTCTTAGCCAATACTGCTAAAGGACAAATATCATAGCAAGTAGTTTATCCCCTCTATATATGCTGTATATATTTAAGCAAACGTTTTTAAAGGATTGGGAGTATTTGTAATGGCAGGCATAGCAGGAGAAAAATGTAGTGTATTTAGAATGTAAACTTACTGCTTTCATTAACATGAATATTTTATTCTTAATGACATTTTCTGGTGTTCACTGTAGAGTATGAGAAATACAGACACTTTGCACATTAGAATTGCAAGTACTTCTGAAATTGCTTAGAGGAGTTTAAGCAAAGGGAAAAGGAAGGTGGTAGTGTGCTTACAGACCAAATATCTCAGAAACAGGTGTGAAGATGTATGAATTTGTGGATTTTTTTTATAGAAAGTGGCTGCTTTAGGTCTACTTGCACTTCAGAGAAAACAGTCGTTTTCAGCATTTTCCAAACTTTTAGACTCTTGTATTAAAAGTTAAGGTTGAACCCAGCATCTTTCTTTGCTGTCACTGAATTAGCTCCCATCTAGTCCCTGGCTGGTGAGTTGCATTTATAACCTTCTCCTTCCAGCATTAGAGATTGGTCTCCAAGAATATCATTATTAATGTACTAACTATAAATAGCTCCTGCTCAAATAATTTATTTTGTAATACAGATTTCTAATTTTCAGAAAAGTCACTGAACTTTTTGAAGCACTCAGAATTTCTTCCTCTCATGGATTTCAGGTGCCAGTAGTTCATTCCTGAGCCTGTTCCTGTATCAGTCCATCAGCTGTGTCACATCCCGTCCTGTGCCATGCAGGAAATCATCTGTCTTACATTTTTCTCTGTAATGAGAAAAATTTAAGACAGATGATTTGCTTCAAGTGCAGCTTAACTTCTGGGGAAAAAAAATTCCTATCCTTAATCTCAGTTTTACCTTCAGAAGGTCGGATTTCCTCCTACTCTGCCTTAAAGGAAGGAATTACAGCATAAAATGCATCTGTCCTCTGATTCTAGTGCAGTTTTACAGTGTCATAAAAATGACGAGGTTTTTTGCCTGCTGCGCTAATGTGGGAGAATTTTCAGTGTCAGAAAATAGCAAGAGCCTCCTGTTTCCCTTTACGCTTTTCTTGCTGTGGCTGGAAGTTTTGGTATTAATTCCAATTTGGTTTGTTAAGTGAGCAGAAGTAACAGCCAAATCTGTGCAGCCTGAGCAGTATCTCACCTGTGGGTGGATGTTGCTTCACCTCCATGGCAAATCAAACCAGTTTCCATGTTCTCCTCCAGGATAATAACCCTGCAGTGTCTGCTCTAACTCCCAGCCATGTATTAATTTTGTATTCAGCTTCCATAGCTGTCCACGCTTGATTTTCGTTCCTCTTGCAGGTTTTCTGTTGAGTAAAGGGTCATACAAACATATTTTCATAATTGCCACTCATAAAAAGCTTTAGCTTCAGTAATGGAGCTGTTTAGCAACTCCCTTAAAAGTATTTTTCACTTTTTTTTTTTTTTTCCTAGGTAGCTTCTTTAAACTTGTCTTTAATAAAAAAGCAACTTGTTATATGGTGTAATGCTGCTTTCTGTAATTGTAACTGAGAGAACATTTGCACTTTGTGAAGTTAAATAGGTTACAATGTCAATCTCCTTCCTGGCATTACTTTCAGTTCCACAAAAATTAGAAGTCTTGTTCTAATTAATTAAATTACTTTTTTTCTGCCTACTACAGTCCTTACCAAGTTTTAATGAAATCTATACCAAAGCATGAACTTTCGGTGTAAATTAAATTTATATGTTTGCGTCTCTGGAACTAGGAATGTATCCATAATAATTTTTGATTCAAATAGAGCTCCTATGTGTGTTTTTGAAATGAATATTTATTGTTTAGTATAGTAGATTGTTGCAAAGTGTAGGAAAAGACAGGAATTATACCCTGCATGCTCTGGCCTGTTGATTTCTCCCAGAGGAGATGGAATTAAACAGAAATTCAGCCATAGAAAGCTGGGTGGCCCAGTAAAGGAAGTGTTAGCATTTCACCTAAGGAACTGAAGTTCAATTGGTTTAGGCAATACTTTTATTCTTTAAGGAGAGGAGCGTGGTTTGTGCTGAGTCTCTCGTGGACAATATGTCATGTTGGAGGACCTGCAAACGGCGTGGGCCATAAATCAGCGTGACAGCGTCTAACACTGAGACTGAACTTACTCTTGCTTGTCTTTGTCTTAGGAGCAGGAGAACAAGAAGGATTGATGCCTTTGGTTATTCCTTGGCAGAAGTTTTAATCTTGGTTTGTTTTTTGTTTGTTTGGTTTTTTTTTCCTCTCTTCTTCCTCCTTTTAGGAAGTTTTTTATTTCTCTTCTACAAAGTTTTGTGATTTGTTCACAGTTTTAGGTTTGCAGTCGTTAAGGAAGGGGAGATGCTGTGTAACAGTTAAAGTGAGGACCGAGCTTCTGTTCTAATTGGAGCAAACCCAACAATATTCAGAACAAAAAATGTTGGTACATCTTCACCTTTTCATACGGTAGAAGATGTGAGAAACAGTAATTTGGCATCTTGCAATTTATCACAGGTGATTTATTCTTCAGAGGGAGTCAATGACACAGAAGTACCCCTTCTCTTACTTTTGGCAAGTTAAATGAAGATTTTGACAGGTTTTCCTTTTTTTTGCTCTCTTTAGTATCTCCTTTCAAAAATTAATTTCCAAAATACGATCTTGTTGATTCCAAAAATTTTTATTTGCTGCAATGCAATTCACAAATGTGGAAATTTCCTTTGAAATAGACTCTACGCCAAGTCATGAAATTCGTGACAGTAATTTATAGTTCTAAGAACCTGCCACATAAAAACTTCAAAACTTTTTTGAAGTGTGAATGCAACAAGGTGTTTGGGAAGATGTTGGACAGGAGTGTGTTGAGCAGGAGGCAGCTGGGATGTGTCCAGTGTACGGAGCTGCTGTGTAAATCTGAATCACGGTGCAGAGCGTCCAGCATGAACAAAACTTGGGCTCAGTTGGTAAATGAGGTGCTGGTGCTACCCTGATTTAGCTTCTATTACCATCAGAACCCAGTGTGAGGCTGTTGGTCGTTAATAAAGATTTTGGTCATTTCTTAATTTTGTTAGTGGACAGCAATGTCTTCAGAAGGACTGAATTTTCTCATAAATACGTAGCAGATTCTGTGTGTCCCCAGTTTAAAGCTGACCCCACTGCAGTGGATGGCTTTATTCCTAGGAGGAGCAGGAGTTTGTTAGGCATGGTCTTGACTCACCTGCATGATGTGAATATACCCCAAGCATTCAGAGCAGAAAAATTCTACTTTTCTGGCTCTCCTTTATGAATAAGAGAGAAAAATTGGAAATGAAGTTACTGCTCAGAGAGCGAGAAGGGGCATGAAGATGTATGCTGTATGAATTCATCTGTCAGAGCTCTTGAGCAGCCAGGAACTCACAGGTGCCTCTTGCATGATGGTCGTGAAAATAACCCTGGTCTTGCCTCCTCTAAAGTATTTAATATTGCTCTGTTGTTCTGTCTAGAGCAGTTCTCATTGATTAATACTTAACAAGTGTTAATATTTTTTCTGCTGCAGACGTTTCTTGTGGCCATTGCTCAGAAATTATAACCACGTAGTTTCTTAGGTTTGCTTTGTTTTATGCTCTGTAGCTGATTGATAGATTCAGAAATGGACTTCATCTTCTTTTTATGTGGTTTAATTGGTTTCTTCCTCCAAGACAGCAGAATAAAAGTGCAGATGACCTCCTGTCCTCCTCTTGATGTCCCCCCACATGAGTGGAAGGATTGTGCCGGGTTTGCCGTCAGCCAAATGTGTGCACTTGAACTGCAAGTCCAATACATGAATTTTGCATCTTCTTTAAGTGACAGCGTCAAGATCATCAGCATTACCAGATTGCTGGCTGGAATATAAACCACTCTGAGATTTCAGATTTCAAGGCCCAATTACAGCTTTCTGAATGGTTGTCAAATGCAGCTCCTGTGTCAGGGAGGGCTGGTTGCAAGGGCTCTTTAACCAAAGTGGAAATAGGCTTTAGTCACGTTCAGGTGGGTTTGGGGAGAGAAAGGAAAAATTCAGGATATCCCTGTACAGCAGTCTGGGTCTCTCCCTGCCTCCTGAAACCATTGTTTTAGCAGGGCTACCAGGAAAAGAGTTGTAAATATGAGTTTGCACGAATTCAGCTAATCCTTCCTCATTATCTATAGATCACGACACATTTTTGAGTTAGAAATAAGTGTGTTGCAGGCTATAGCCACCACTAGAGAAAGCAAAGGCGAGCGGATTTTTATGTATGAATAAAACGCCAAAGGATAGATTCTTCTTCTCCAGTAAGATGTATATTCTGTCCATTCTAATTTTATTTACTGCTTCTCACTGGAGGAGTGCATAAATCAGCAATCCTGTGAGTTTGTTTTGATTTATTGCTTAATTAAAAGTTATGAGGGCTTTTAATCCGTCTATAATTTATATTATTTTTGAGTCAGCTGTTTCCCATATTGTAACAGGAAACTTGCATCCTTTTATGCAGGGAGCATTTTGTGAGCCCTTGTATTCACTAATAGATGTGCCCCATGGTGGTGCCAGATTGACTTTGGAGTTCAAACTCAGAGCCAAAGATAATTAAGTATTAGTACACTTAATAAAGTTTCTCCAGCATCAGTTACAGTTTGATGGCAATTGTAGTCTGCATGTTTTTCAGAGCTACAGATTAATTTTAAAAGGGATGCGACTCATGTGTGATTTCACAGTGAACAGATGTTAGCTACACATTAATAATTTAAAAAGCAGACTTAAAATGGTTATGTAGATTTTAATGGAGGATTAATTCAGTTCTAGTGCTGGACCACATGCTGTTGTCAAAACAGTCGAACATCCAGTTTTAGTGTTTTGTTTTAGTTTGGTTGTTGGGGGATTTTTTGTTGTTTGTAGGTTGCTGCTGTGTTTTTTTCCGTAATTAAAGTTATAACCAGTATACAATTTAAAAACAGACTTTTTTTTTTTTTTCTCTATATGAATTACTATTGAAGAATAAATATACTGTACAAAATTGAATTTTTTGTAGTGGTAACAGGGGTGTGTGGCTTAAGAGAGAACACTTACCTGCTTTAAATTTCTGTAGGTTTGTATCCCTCTTTCTGAAACATCTTTATTATTTGAAAAGACATGCTAGCTTCACTAGCAAAGCTTTGTCCAGTCCTGACATTATGGTTTTCAGGGAAAAGGTTTTGAGGTCAGCTTGGGTTTCCCTGCTGGCGCGGGTTTTGCCGTGGGTTTTGGCAGGAGTTCCCTTTATCTGTGAGTCAGCTGCCCTCTGTTGGTTAGTTCAGCTTGGTTGTGGTTTCACTTGAGATCCGTCGTTCTGGTGGGATGGGTGGAGGAGACTTCCCTGAGTCCCAGCTGCCAGTCCTGTTTGAGACCAGTTCCTCCAGGAACCCCCCTCTGCTCCATGTGAGGTGTAGCCAAGCACTCGACTGCTCTTAACCTTACTTTTTTTTCCTACATAACTTCATGTGTAATTGCAGTGTTGTCACTGAACGGGTTTCATTGTTGAACAAAAATTTGTTCCTTGATTTTTATTTTTTTTTAAACCCTTTTCTTTGAAATAATATTTTAGAATCATTTATAAAAAGCATTAAAGTGGTTTGCTGTAAGATCAGGTAGAAAATGTCGTATTATTGCATTAGATAAAAGCTGTAGACATCTTTTGGGTATTCAGAAAGGTTTTTATCCAGACTATTCTGTAGGACTTTGAGGACTGGACAAATATAAGTTAGCATGAACTTTAGCCATTAGAAATGCCAAACCAAATAATATCTGTCAGCTTTGCTGGTCAGTCTACATTCAAATTCCAATATCTGTTAAGTTTAAATGTCCTTTATGCTCTTACGAGTTAGATTTAAATTATTACTTTGAATTTTAAATTATTACTTCACTAAGTAAAAGTGAGAATTTTTCCTTCTCTAAGTGACATGATGAGGTTCATGAACTTTCTAATTAACTACCAGGCATAAAGACACTTCATTCTTGTTCTGAAGAGTCTGAGCAAAAAGAATAAGGTGGAAAAGGTTTTGCAGCCTCTTCTAAGCAAGACTTTAGAAAGGAATGAAGATCTAGTCATATGCTAATTTTGTAATGTCTTATTGTATATCTGTTTAACTGGTGGAAAGAATGAGTGTCTGTTGATGCTGTGTTCTGTTTATTACATGGAGATCGTGTTTTTCATTCAGTGTTAGAAGATCTTTGCTCCTCAGTCCGTGCTTCCAGGTCATACAGCTGCTGTGGCTGGACATTCCTGAGGCCCCTCAGTTGGTTTTGGTTTTGTTGGGAATGACATCCGTCATACGGCTCTTTATTAAAGTGCAGATTTTCAATATTTCTTAAAAGAAAGCCAGTCTGTTTCTTTAACTTCAATTCTCAAGTAGCCATGGGGAACATAGGTTTTTCTTTCTGTCACATTGTAGCCGGCATTTCAGATTCTGTGAGCACCTCTGGTTTATTTTATGTTGCTTTTCCCCATTTTGTAGCTTGGTGATGACGCTGAGCAGTAAATAAACAGATTTGTGTTTGTTGGAACACAAACCAGCGCGTACTTTAACAACTAGAGTAACGATAGATATTCACTAGAAAATGCATTGGAGAAATCAATTATGTTTTGAGATTGTCTTGTTGAGAGGGTGGAAGTACTTGGTCCCTTCAAAGGAGACACTACTCCAGTGATCAGCAGGTGGGCAGACAAAACAGGCTTTATGGAGAGTCTCACAGGTGAGTGAAACAGTGAGAAAAGATTAATTTTCTATTCTGCATGTTCCCAGAGCAACCACTGACAAAACAACTGGCTTTTTTGAGAGTGAGATGTGTAAGATTGTATCTTACGGTGCACAGAACATGCACAGCTCATCGGGCCTGAGAAAGGAAAGTCATGATTAAACTCCGTTGGATTAAACATTTGCATATAAAAGAGGCTTTTCTTAATATTCATTTCAGGTCAGTGTTTGATAAATGACTCGCAGATTTTCATCTACGTTCTCACGTCTTGGCTTTTGCATAATAAAAATCCTCACAGGAGCTGTATGCAAACAGCAACATTTCAGCCTAGTTACTTATCACATGGCAAATTTGAAGTACAAGTTGTATTTGGGTCATATCTGCATGCTAACCTCAGAAATTAATCCCAGCTAGAGTTAGAATAAATATCTTTTTTAACCTTATTTCTGTGTTTTCAACCTGTCATAATAACGTAGCTTATCAGGGTACCTGAGAGCTTGACAAGGGAAGGGAGCACAGATGATTT
Source organism: Hirundo rustica (assembly GCF_015227805.2). NCBI lineage: Eukaryota > Metazoa > Chordata > Aves > Passeriformes > Hirundinidae > Hirundo > Hirundo rustica. Next base: position 5,764,292 of record NC_053456.1, on the reverse strand, counting down.
CTGAAGTCCTTCTGATAACACTAAAATATTTATTTATTTCAGAGTAAAACATTTATTTTAGGCAGATCTCTTTTAGTCTAGTCATGCTGATTCTATGCACCTGATTTCTCTACACCTGAATGAAAATTAATTTGTGATTAAATCTGAAGAATAATCAGTGCCTGACAGGCATTGGTTTAAAACTGAGGATGAGACACTTTTCTTTCAGTTCCTAATGATGTTAAGGGAGTTGCTTCATCTTCATTCAGAACACCATGGGGCAGAAGTTCTTCCCAAAGCATCCTGTACCAAAAAGCTGTGCTTGAAAAGCAGCTGTGAGAAGTTTGGGCTCATGTTCCACCTCCATTTGTACTCCCCTCAAATCGTGCGTGCCCAAACCAGTGATCAGCTCTTGGTGGGTGGTGGGGTGTGTGCTCCAGTTGCTCCACGTGCCTGGTGGATGTGCTGGCACTTTGTGGCAGCTCCTCACTTCTGGAACATTCCCAAAAATCCCTGGCATTTGGGTGGCAGCAGATGCAAACTGCTATGGCCTGTTTTCCACCCAGTGTTTTTCTAACTCCTGTGCTGTTCCAACATAATGTGTCTGGCCCAACTCTCATCATTTAATTGAATAAAGGCAAATTCCAGTTAACTGTGAAGACACTTGGAATTGGCTCAGCTTTTTTTTTTTTTTTTTATAAAGCAGTATTAATTTAAACAATATTTCCCTTTTTCCAGTTTATTCAGTGAAGGTGAGACCTTGGATCCAAGTTAGATGTAAAGCCCTAAAAAGTAGCCTCCCTATAGAATAGTCAGTCATTTCACATGCCAGAAATTTTCATGGCTTTGCTGGATTGTGAATCTAATCTGCAGAATTTGCAACAGATGACATTTGATTTAAACAACCAACAGATAATTTTTTTGGCTCAAGCTAATGTTTATCAATGGAGTTAATAATGAAAGAAACAATCAGTCTCCACATGCTTCCCTGAAATGTGTCCAATAGTATTTGCAACACTGTTAGAGTATCATTTAAATGGTGAAATGAGGAGCATTTGTTTTTTTAAAAAGTGTTCATGTGTTGCAAATGGGAAAAAGCCCAGTGTTTGGAGCATGTCTCAGAGTCACACAAATATGACGTGCTCTCAGGATTGTATTGCAAGCATCCAAGGGAAGGGAATTCTCTTCCCAGACATTGATTACAGCAGAGCCAGGTGAGGCCAGAATAACCTGAGATAATGTCATTCTGTTTAAAGTAAAATAAAAGTACTGTCAGAGGGCTGTGCTTTCTGTTTCCTCAGTTTAAATTCCTTCTGTTAGAGTTCTGTCTCTCCATTATGCTTTGGGAGGGAAAGATGTGTTTATTTTCAGTTCTTTTTACTTATGTTGTGTTACTTGCAGTGCTTAAATAGATTTTGTTGAGAGAAGACTTCTACTTTTCGGTTTTACTGTATGAAACTATAAAACTGTTACTGGTTTTGTTATTACATTTGATGTGTATAAGGGTAACTAGATCATGGAACTTAACCCATCCTTCCTAATTTGCTGGGAGATAAATTCTTCTGTTAAATAATAAGCCTTTTCCTATTTCCATTAAAGTCAATTGATTAAAAGTCCTAATGGCTTGTATGGAAACCAAAATAGACCACTTATATGATGATTCCACACCGCCTTGCTTGGTTCCAAAACTGAAGCTGTTGCAAACAGCATGGGTTGGGGGGCGGGGGAAAAAGGCATTTCTCATCTAAAGGCAGTTACTGAGAATAAATATGTTGGTTCAATGTGGGGTTTTTAAATTATATTTTGTAACAAACTGTAAAAAATGAGTGTTTATCTTAGTAGCTTTACTTTAGTCATTGCTTAAGCCGATTTATCTTTTCTTTGATACCCCAGAACCACCAAAAACCCATTAAGAGCTGCTAAAGACAAAACCCAATTCGTTACCTGCTTACAATCAAAGATCACTTTTTCAGTGGTCTTGAATTCAATTTGCATTTAATTCGAGGTTTCATTAGGATAATTGTCGATTGGTTCACTTGTGTAATTGAAGGTTTGCAGGAAAATTAATGTGTGATCGGCCGAGGGAGAGGAGAGGTGTCACACTGCCTGTTCCAGGTTCACACATGCAACACTCGTGGTGTTTTCACAGGACTTACCACAGTCACAGAAACTGCAGGCAACTGTATTTTCCAGTTGAAAACATTATTAAGTTTTGCCTTGGCATTGGGCAGATAATCTGTGTTACTCCTGAAAGCCTGGCCCATCCTTTCCTGTTGAAAATCATTCCCAGGCTGAGTGGATGGGTGTTTTCTTCTGTCTCATCTTTGCTGAAGTTTCCATTAGTGCTAAAAGCTCTGCTGTCTGGTGTTTTCTTTATAGGAAAAAACCATCTCTATTTTCTAATGATAAGAGAGGGATCCCTTGCAGCTTCCTGTCTGTAGACATACTGAAACCTTTTGGCCACTCCAGTGTGAGCTTCGCTCTCAAAATTGCCACGTTGTTTTTCTCCTGCATTTCTCTGTATTTGAATTTGGGAAATTAAGTGTCCAGATTTTCACACACCACACCAGAGAGGGTCTTAGCAGGGCTTTGTAAAACACTGGTAATTGCATTCCACCTTCTAGGGAAATTCTAAACAAAAACCTTCCTGAATTGCATTTTTTGTCTGGTTTATTTCACAGCTACATCACACAATGTTGCATCTTGTAATTCCCCCCTGTAGTTTCCCAAGGCTGATTTTTGGGGTGTTTTTAGTCTCCAGATCCATGATTCATGCTCTGTTCTCCTGAACTGCAGCCTCTCTCCCACGTTCCAGTCCAGCTCCATGTGGATCTTGCTCCACACTGTCCCGCTCCTCTTGTATAAAAATGTCATTTAGCTTTCTCTCTTCAGTAAAATTTTAACAGGGCCATAGCTATTTGTGTGCCAGTATAATTGGTGAAATATTATCCAAGGCTGGCTGTCAGAGCAGTCCCTCAGCAGTGATGCTAATAACTTCCCTCCAGCCTGACGTTCCCCATTTCATGCTGCTGTTGCTGTCCTACCTCTAGCTGTTTCAGGCCAATTTAAAATTTCTGTACTAATCCCCCATCTTCTTCAATTTAACTAATAACTTCCCAGGTGACACAACGTTAGAGCTTTCCCAAAATCAGACTGCCAAGATCAATTTCATTTCCTTTCTCTGGAAATTGAGGGGTTTTATTCCTCTGAGAAAGATATCAGATCAGTGTGCCTTACCTGTATTAAATCCACGTGGTATTCCACCCCAAATTCTTTTAACTCCACTGGCTTGGATTACTCTTTCCTTAATACTTGTTTTAAGGCTTTGCTGCTGCTAAGCATAGAGGAAAGGGCTTTTAGTAACTCTGATAACTTTTTTCCCTTTTTAAATATGGATGTGACATTATTTCTGATTGTATGGTATTGTTTGTGTCTTGTTAGATTTATTAAACTTGCTACCACGCATGAAATTTTGTATGCCAGTTCAGTCACTAGTTTGAATGGAAATTAATTAATTTCTGAATTTCTTTTTCCTTGAGCTTTGTGTTCATCTCAATCTTGATACTTTCTGTTTGGTTAGCATCATTGACAGCAGAGAGAACTGAAGCATATATTCATGAAATTTGGAGTTGCCTTCTGCCCTTGGTCTGCACTCCAGCTGCTGCAGCCTCTGTGCAGATTTTCTCGTCACGTGGCATTTGTCACCTTTCATCACTACTTTTAATGACTTCAGAAGAGCTCCCTTGTCTGGGCTGTGGCAGCTGTCCCTTGCTGCCTCCTCTGCTCTCCTCCTCTGCCATTTCCAAACCCTAAGGGTGGGGTTGCCTTTGGTGCTTTCTTCTCCTCCTCTCCATCATCCCTGCAGGATTTGTTCTGATCTCCTCAGTGAGAGAGCGCCCGGCACGCTGCCTGTGGGTTTTTATTTCTTACTGAGATGTGGATCCCTGCAAATACCAGCTTCTCTGACTGAAAACTTCCAGTCCCCTTCCCCTGGCAGATCTTTCAGCCTCATGATCAGTGACTTCCCAGTGGGGTCCCTCACTGTGCACAGGTTGCCCTTTTGAAGCCAAGAGCTGTGACTGAAAATGCCAGCCTGTCTTTTCTAAGGGTTCTGCAAATGCTGGTGAACACTTTAATTTGGAATTGTCATATAATTGCATGCTTCAAATTTATTTTTATAACCAGCCCTTTCATTCCTCTTCCCTAGGAAGAAAAAAAATCTGAAATAGCACCTTGTTTCAGTGGCTGAATGAAACTGTCAGTGACTGCTTTTGGGAATATCCGATTCTAGTATTTTTATTAGCAGCATTTTTTTCTGCAGTAAATGAGAAGTGTTTTTAAAAAAATAGTGGTCCAATAACACTGTTTTCATATTAAAATCTCCCTCTGGAGGCCTGGGGTGTGTTGCTCAGCAGTATTATCACAGTGGAACCATCCCAGTGTGCTTTCTGGTCCCTTGACAATTTCAGCCTGGTTCTGATAAACTTCTTCAATAATTTAATTCACTGAGTCTCATTTAGCTCTCACTCTGGTGAATCTACATGACATCAGGTAAGTCCCTTCTGATTTATATGTCTATAAGAAGAAACTTGAGGTAGCTGCATATCATCTTTATTTGAAGCCTTACAGAGTTGCTCTGTGCTGCTTCTGAGCAGGAAACACAAACATTTGTATTTGCTTCCTGCTGCGTGAATTGTAATGTTCTAGGAGGAGTTTAGATTTTTCAGCAGTTCAACTAAAGAAGTATTTTAATATAAATTTTGACTTGCAGTATGTATGTATGTCGACAGATACACACACAGAAGATAACTGGAGAAAAAATGAAATGATGAGCGAAGCTGAGCACACACTATGTACTTGTTTTGATTGACTTAAACACTCATTTATGTCATAAATTCAGTGGGAACTTCCAGTGGTCAGTTGGAAGGAACTACACATAAAAGATACTGAGATGACTTAAATGCTGTTGACATATGCAGAAATCAGGAGAGCACTTTAGTTTGGTTACCAGCTTTAGCTTTGCAGAAGCTGAAGGTGCCCTCCTCCTCCTCTGGTACTGCCCTTTAGTCAAGCATTTGGTTGTGCATTCACTGATTCTGTGTTCAATCTTGCCACTCTTGAGCCTTAAACACAAGTTTGAGTATTCAACTGCAGGTGCCACATGTGAAATGCAGAGATGTTTGATGAGTGATCGATGTTTTTCTCCTTGTAATTAAATGTTATCCGTGAATATTTGTTCATGTGAAAAATAAATAGGAATGTATGATGTTGGCCGGCAGGTCATTGAGAAAATTAATGATGAGAAAATTTTTCTCAGAGGTACTGTGGAAAAATTAACTGCACGTGTTAGTGGCCTGGATGCAATTACTGAATAGAGCAAGCAAATATAAATATATATAGATTTATAAGAAAGAACATGGAAAAGTTTATGAAGAACTTTTAGTCATTGATTTGTCTGGTTTGCTGGAAACTTTTACCTTTGGGTATGGTGGCTGTGACTTCAAAGATAATAAAGACAGATCTTCATGAAGAGCTTTCTAAAAGGTCTTTCAGTTATCAATAGTGCAACTCTAGGAAAAAGAACTTTTTCCCTGTTGGAAAATACCACTGTCATTTTTTTTCCCACCTAATCCCCAAGCTGTAGAATGTTGAAAGGTCAGGCTTGATGGACTCATTTGGGAATACGTGGTGTCAGGCTGAAGCAAAATGGACACTGTCAGTGGAGGTGTCTCTGTTCTGTCTCACCTATGTGTCTGTCCCAAATACACTTAAATGACAAATTATCTGCAGCTGGATTGGTGGTCCTACCTGCATATTCATTTTATTTCTGGTCTACCTCAGACTGTCATTAGCCAGCCCAGTCACTTGGAAGAGTGATGGGTTTCAATAAGACACTCATACATTAAACTGTAGCTATACCTGGGCAGGGCTTCACTGCTAAGTAGCTGTGACATTCCTGGAGTGAGTGCTCCAGATTGGATAACAAATTTGAAATAGGAGAGACCATGATTATGAAAGTGCTTTCTAAATCATCAATGTGCAACCTAAGAGTTACACTTCTTTTATTCCTTGCTTTAAAGGTGCTTTGTAGGACTTATTTCTTCTTTAATCAGCTGGTAAAAGCCATTTTTGTAGGAATATTCTCTCCTTTAGACGAGAGAACCTATGTATTGCAAAGTTGTTTATATTGGCTATTAGAGAAACATTAAACTATTTTGCAAAGCTAATGGATATACCCTGATAAAATGCACTCAGATCCGTACCCAAACAGGACACGAGAAAATCTGATCAACTCAGAATGGTTTAGATGAAAAACCTACTGAGTGTGAAACCTAAGTAATGACTGCCAGGTTGGGCTCATAGTTTGTCTGGTGCTTTGGGCTAAAAAGTGGTTGTTTATATGATCTGCAATGATGGCAACTTTATTAAAAGTAGCATTGTTTTGGTCCCAGTACAAATATCCAAATTCCCTGGACAACTGCCTTCCTATTTTTTTTTTTAATTTGAAAGTCCTTTTATTCTTCGTGACTCTTCAAAATTAGTGAAGCATTCTTCTGTTAGTCACATAAAATCCACTTTTTATTAATGTGCATCAACTCTTACCCACAGCCCAGACACTTCTCCATAACACAGAAGGGGATAATAGGCTGAATTATCCTTAAGCAATTGCAGTTGTAACTATTTCATGTCTTATTGTGGTATGTTAATTTGATTCTTTGCTGGGTCCCATGGACGTATCTTCATTTTGACTACTGGAAGGCACAGTGGGATAAATGGATTAAAGCCGAACTAGCTCTTAGCACTATTTCTTATCACTTTTATGGTAATGTCTTCACTGACGTAGTTGCTGTGTGCACACAGAAGGCAGATTTCTTTCCTAAAAGTGGGAAAGCCTGTCAGTATTAAACCAAATGTAAAAAACCACAAAAAAAACCCCACAAAACAATGGGAAAGGATCAAAGAGCAGTGAAAAGGGTGGTAGTGCAGGGATAGTTTGGTCATTCAGGTTAATAGTAGACACAATGGGATGATGAGGCTATTTTTGCCAGATTTTTTTTTTTTTAAAAGAAAAGTGCAGTAGGTAGCAGCCAGTATTGCCAAGAGTCGTGCAACCAAGACATTTTGTCTGAGTGGTTTGGGGAGGGAGAGGTGAGGCCTGCAGCAGGAGTGGATCTCGAGAAAGTACTGAGAGCTGGGGGAAGGAATGATATTTCTTATTAATTCCAGTTAAGTATTCCAGGAGGGTGGCATAAAGAAAGGTATAACAGAAGTTCAGCCGTGAGTGCTCCTCAGTGGTGTCGTTGATGGAGCGAAGTGGGGACAACTGAAGTGAGAGAGAGATGAGCTAAAATAATGTGTTGACTGGAGAGGAACGCTTCAGCTATGACAGCCTAAGTGCTGGTTGAAAATGAAAGTTGAAGCCATGGGGGAGATAAAATTAGCTGTGGACAATGGAGGGAGAAAGAAGAGCAGGCAAGCTGAGGGATTGCTCCCCTGTGCCCCATAAAAAGGAGGATAAGTGGAAGGAGCAAACTTATGAAAGGCATAGCAAAGAGACAGCTAACTCCTGCTCTCGATGCAGTTATTCCTTGGTGCAGTATATATAAAATGGGATGTAACATCTTTGCATTAGAGACCAGCTTTTTTTTGTTCCTTGTTTGAACCTGAGGCTTTTAACACCTCACAAACACAAATCACCAGTGAGGTGCTCTGGCAGGAGCACTACATCTGGGTGGTGAGTAGGGCACGTGTTCTCTCCTGTCTGCTCAGCCTGGGACGGCAGTTTTGGATGGCACTTTGTGCCTGCTGATGGTACTCCCACTCTGGAGTGTTCTCCAGCAGGCAGGGATGCACGGCTTTTGCCTTTGCAGATGGAAGTACCTCCACAGGGAATGTTTCCAGCTAGAAGGAGGAGGGAGGGAAGAAGTTCATCATCGCCAGCAGGTGGGAAATTTTGCTGCTGGCACTTAGCTCATAATTTCAGGAAGTTTGGCCCAGCCTGGCACAGACCTGTGTCATCACCATATGCTCTGCCTTATAACACTGCACTCTCTTAAGTCTCAGAGAAGCCTTTCTTATTAGAGTGGTTAGATTAATTATGTTTTATTAAGTGTTTTCTTGCCAGGTTCATTGGTGTGGAGTGTGGAGAAAAGTGGGAACGTGAGACTGATGGGCAGGCTGCAGACATAGGTGATGGGGTTGTTCCCCACTGGCTGAGGCTTTCCCTCTGGGAGCAGGGACCAGCTGCTTGGGCATGGGGGACAAAGCTGGTGTTCAGTGAGGGTCAGGCAGGAGAGTCCCTGCAGGAGCCAGAACTGGCATTCTCTGGTGCCTGAAGAATGGATGCTCCCTTCCTTCAGCTGCCCCAAATCAGTAACCTCTATAATACAATTGTTCCCCTCCTCAGCCTTGCCTCCCAGAACCCTCACTGGCTCTGTCAGCCCTCTGAACCCAGCTCTGCTGCTGCCACCAAATTCAGATTTTCAATCTGCAGATTTAGGGCAAAATAACTTGTTCAATTTTGTCTCCATTACTGAGCAGCCGTGGGCTGCCTCAGAGGGCAGGTGGATATTTAACGTGACATTTGCACTTCTGTAAGGTTCTGGCAGTGTCATGGGGGCCAGCTAATACAGGTGAGCAATTGCCAGTGGTGGCCCAGGCTCGTGAAGAACAGTAATATGACAGTTTATACTCAGGCTTCTCTCTGTGGGATGATACTGCTCAAAGAAATTAAGCCTGAGAGATAATTTGGCAACAGGCTTATTTTAAATACTGATTAATGACTATTGCTCTAGTGCAGCTCCCGCTTTACTCATGATGTTTTAATATGGCAAAAGAATTATGATTAGTGCTTTTAGATTTTTAATGTTCAGATAGTTAAAATGTCCCGTAATAATCGCTCTCTTTAATATTCAGCATAACTATTACAGAGATATAATTGCGCTTTGGTGTTGAAAAGAAGAAACCAGGATCCCAATGTGGTCGTGAATGCCTTTTTCTGGTAGCTTAAATCAAATCCTTGAATTTCAAAGTCCTTGGCAGCCAGTTTTAAGAACTTTAATTAAAAAAGAAGTCTTCCATAAATTAAAAAAAAAAAAGATAATTTGTTTAAAGGAGTTACTGAAATATTGCAGTAAAAATATAGTGGAATATATACCAGAAAACACGAGCAAAAGCATCAAAATCGGAAAACAAATTCAGATTTCAAGGTGGCTGTAATCTGAGATGTGTCTGTATAGCATACAAAGTGCCTCCAAGATTTGTGATCATTATTCTCATGGCATTAACGTGTTTGAGATCTGATTCTGCAATGTCGCACACCACTGGAAGTCGGAAGTGATTTTCTAATAGAATTGCAAAAAAACCCCCACAAACAAACAAACAAACAAAAAACAACAACAACAACCACCAAACAAAAAAAAAACAACCCCCCAAAAAAACCCCTACCAATAAAAATGAGAACTGGCTCCAGCTCTGCCAATCTGGCTGATCCTTGGAAGAAGCAAGAAATATTTGCATCCATTTCTCCTCTCGTGCCTCAGAGGTGATATCTTGCATGCAGCAGTTCCTTTTTGCCTTGCCCAGCTTGTAATTCTGTTGCTTTGGGCTCTCCACCGTGTGTTTGTAAGCCGTGTGAAGAGTGGAAGGAGTGTGAACTCCAACCTTCCCTCGACAAGAAGAATCCCCCAGTGCCGGTGCGGAGCCCCGCGAGGCGCAGAGCGCACCGCAGCCTGAGGAGCCTGGGAGGCTGCCGGTGCTGGAGTTTGTCTGAGGGAATATTTGATGTACGATCGCGCCTCGCAGGAACGGCAGCGCTCCCACGCGTGCTCTGCCTCTCCTCGGCTGCAGCAGCCCGTCCTCTCCTCTGTCTCTCTGCAGGGCGAGGCCCTGTTGTGTCCCTGGGTTCGCTGTGGGGTTGTGCCGCCTCCCACGGCAGCCTCAGCTGCCTGTTTGGTCCCCTTGTCCCTGTTCACACTGCTTCAATGCACAGAAAAACTTCCCTAGTTCCTTAAAGCCTGACCTTACCTTCTTCCACAAGCCATTCTAAGGTGATATCCCTGCTGATATTAGTCTGACATTTTGTGAGACCCCTGGTTTTGTTGAGTTCTTTCCGTGATGTCCTGTTCCCTGTGTCCTCTCTTTGCTTTGATCTTGACATTCTTCCTGAAAAACTGTTAATAGTTCTTTATTTCAGTATTGTTTTTACTGATGGCTTGGCTGGTCTTGTCCATGTGTTGAAGTACCACAAGCACACGGTCCTTCCCCCATTCCACATGTGGTTCTTCAGCTGTTGGTTCCTCTTTCTGCTCCCCTTCTTCCAGCATTTGCCATAAAGCTAAATATGGACAATCGATGACCCTCATCGGTTATTCGGTGTGGCATTTCCCACGTTCTCAGGATGAATCCAGGAATGTCATACGTAGTTAAACAAAGCACCCAGTTTACCCCTGGTATGGAGCTGGCTGCTTATTCCTGTGGGAATACACGAGGGAGAGGTTGGAAAGGGCAGGCAGCAGTATTGTTTATACAAGTCAGTAATTTCCCATAGTGGGGCAGTTTAGCAGCTTATGACTTTGCTTCCTGTGTTGCTCAGGTAAAGATGAGGTGGAGAAAGGGGAGGCTGCTGAGCATTTTGCCTCTTGTGTGAATTTCTACATGCACCTTCCAGCTCTGATAGAAGCAGTGACCTCACTGAACTCGTCACTGACAGCAGGAATGTGTAGGATTGGTTAAAGTAGGGACTGGAGCACCAAGCATGATGGAGAAGGGAGGAATGGGAATGGTTTAGCTTGTAGAGTAGGGTAAGTTGGAGGTTAAAGAAAAAATGGGGAAAAAAAAGACACTGTAGAGGTATTCCCATTAATCTTTAAAGCTGGGAGGCTGACGTCCTTACATAGTCAATGGGAGGAGGTGAGTGCCTATAACATGCCTTAACTAGCAGCCTAAATTGAGGGTTTTAATGCCACTTGTTTTATCGTTATGATTCATGATCTTATTAACGCATTTTTAAAATGAAAAGAAGTGTCAGACGTCAGGAAGGATAAAGGGTAGGTGGAGAGCCTGAACATCTGGTAAATGCTCTGTTTTGTTCATTTTAATAATAATTTTGGTTATTTTTTTCCCCTTCCTCCTTCATTATTTTTAGGTAAATGAGATTGTAGCTTAACATGAAACTGATTTTGAAAATAAATTTGATGTCATGCTCTTTCACTTGCAGAGGTGGCCTGATCTCTGTAATGCAATTTCTTGCATAAATGTATGAACCTTTTAATGTAAGTTTATTGCTTGTTAAAGATGTGTCCTCAAGTGTAGATTGCTACTTTAAAGGGTTTGTCTGTGGCTGTGGCCAAAACCATTTTTTTGAGCTGTTTAATGCTGATTTGTTTAAGAAGCACAGCGCTGCCTTTACTGGCCACATTTCCTAATTTTAATAAGAGCTGCTGCTTCTTCTTGTATTCTTGCATTACCGAACCTCTGGTATTTTGGCAGGGAGATGCACCTGGCAGAAAAATTTGCACACCCAAACACAGCTCTCATTTATTGGCAACTTACAAAACTTTGCAAATGTAGTAAGTGTTTAATACGTCTGAATTCATTTTTCACAGAAGGTCAGCAGGAGATAGAAAAATCTTCACAGAGGCATCCAAATACTGCTTGACCAATTTCTTCTGTGTTCAAATATGTCACAGTGATGTCTGGAAAGTGAGTGCCTTCCATTAGTGCAGCTCTGCACCTCAGACAGGTGCCTCGGTGGTGGCTGACCCCAGTATAATCGTCCTGGACCTGCAGCAGTCAGTTGTCCTCTGGTGCGTCTCCCCCAAACCATCATCTCTTCCCTTAACTTTTACTCTAAAATCCTGTCAAGCTCGTAAATGCCTTTCCCATCCTTTCTCCTCTCTGAGGGCTCAGCTCCTGGCTGACACGCTGATGGATTTAAAAGGAAAAGCCGACGGAGCACATTTCTGACACCGACCAATTAGTGGTGCTTATGGTGGGTGTCTCCTGGATGGCTGCACAGGCAGGAGCCCTCTCAGGATGATAACTTAGCAGTTACAAAACAAATGATGCCTCACATGAGTTGGTAATTGCTGGCTCCTTCAGTTCTCACAGTGAAAATGGAGATAAAAGTGGGGTTTAGCCCTTATGCCAGTTTAGAACTGTTCCCTTCAGCCTTTGAAGCTGCAACACTCGGAGTGTATTAATGATCTGCTGTATGTGAGTATCTAGAGAGGGTTTATGGACCCACCAGCCTTCAGCTGTGCGCTGTGTTCTCCTGGGGGTATATTGCTGATGGTGTGTGTGCTCCTGTTCACAGGCAAAATGGGAAAGGGGGTGTAAACCACACAAGGAGCAGAATAATGAACAGAGCCCATTAGTGTGGTGATGGTCACTTAAACTGCTAAAGCAGGAGCTCAGGTAATCGTGAGCGGTCACCCAAATTCAAAGCTACATTTATTGAAACTGGGGCTAGAACATCTTTTCCCCAAAGGGTATCTCAAAACTCATTCTGAATGAACATTGAGGTGTGAGTTGAAATGATTCTTTCGACCTCGGTGATCCTTGTACTTTCTGGAAATTGTACTGACACTTGAAACATTAGATTAGCCAGGAGGTTTTTCAGCTCTGATTTCAGAGGTGTTTTATGCTGAATATTAAGGAGAAAAGAGCTATGCACAGTTTAAAAAAAAAAAAAAAAAAAAAATCCCAGGTAACTTGATGAAAGCCTTATAAATAACTGTTTGAAAATACGACATTGTCATACTGGAACGAATACTGCTATTGAACTAGTTGGAAAGTTATATTGACATTATTCAAGAATGTTTTATCTCTAGTACTTGTGATTCTAAGCTGTGCATTTATTAGATGTTGCCATTGGGAAAATGGACACCTATTATATATTCTTGTAAGAAAGGACAGTCATCCGGGATTCAGCACATGGCTGAGCAAAGGAAGTAGAGAGAAAATTAATTTTCATAGGGAAAGTTGGGCAGAAGATGAAAAAAAAAAAATACATTAGAGAGGTGGCTGAGTGGAATAAGATAATCTAAAGACCAAAGATCACCTGTTGAACCAAATAAATAATTCAGGGAAACACTTGATGCCCAGGGATCCTGGGCTGAATTGGAAACTGAGCTCTCCCAGTCCTCGCCTGCTGTTATGAATCAATTCCTGACAGCTCCACTGCACTGTGCCAGAGTCTGGGATCTCCCCCAGCTGATCTTGGCAGGCTCTGCCAGTGGCTTGTGTTGTCCTGGAACAGCCGTAATTTCCCTTGCATTATGATGTCTGCTCTCAGAAATTACCTCCCACTGAACTGAGGGCCAGCTCACTGACTTACTTCTCCTGCAGGAACTTCCAAGCTCTGCATATGCAAGGCTGAATGTTTTAAATAAAATATAAATAAAAGATAAAGATTTAACATGAATAAAATGCCCATCAGCCAGGTGACCCACCTGATGTGGGAGTCTGGGCAGGATGATGGTGTTTTGGGCTTAAAGGTGTCTGCAGGGTGAAGTCCCATAGCTTGGTCTGAAAGTATGATTAAAGATTCTGAGGTGATTATAGCCTCACCCTGTTCCTGATGTTCATATTAAATAGCCATAATCTCTGCAAAGAAATGTGCTGCAGCCTGAGGAGAGCTAGGTCAGGCAGTAGAGGTTAGTCCCTGGATTTCTCATGACTTCTAGGAAATCTTGGACTTTCCCTTGCCTCCAGGTTTCTGAAGTCCAGTGCTCTGATGAATCTCAGGAGTTGGCAGACCATATGATTCTGGAAAACCAGCCCAGTTGCAATAAATGCTTTCAGATTATTGTCCTGAATGGTCTATTGAAAAAGGAACAGGCAAAGGCAAGAGTGAGCAAATGAGAGCATTTTCAGAAAGAGCAAATCACAGAGGGAGCCCCTGGCCATTTTTCAGGCTCCATCACATAATCAGAAGCGTTAAAAAGCAGGAAGTGTTGGAAGGAGATAAGGAGCATGTACATGAGGGCACTGAGGTCGTGGGTAGTATTTGACAAGAAGCTGGGAGAAACTGACCAGTCTAATCTCCTTAGGTTTATCTCAGAGAAGAGAGAAAACATTCATGCAATATTGAGATACAGTTCCAGTTTGTGGGAGGATGCAGATAAAAGCAGTGCAGAGCTTCTTAGGAGCCAGTGCAGCCTAATTAAGAGAAAATACTGAACGTAATCCCCTAAGACTCCTCTCAGTGGTTCTTTGCTAAGGCAGCAGAGTTCAGTGTAAACAAGTTAAATATGCTGATATAATACTGAATTGCGTAATAAACATAGATAGAGAGCTTTCCTTCCCTTTTAATGCCTGGGAAGAGCACTGTAAATGGGCCAAGAAGCCAGGGGAGAGCAAGCACTGTGATGTTTGAATGGTGTGTTCCCCTTTTCCATCAAAGTCTGGATTCAACCTGTGCGTGCTTAAGCTAAAATTTTCTAGGGCTTGTGTGAGCTGGGGCCGTCCAGCCCCCCTGTGCTGTCCAGGCTGCTTCTGGATGGGAGTTTGGGCTGCAGGTGACACAGCTGTGTCATCCCACTGCAGGGATGGGGAAGGGCCAAATACTGTGTGAAAAAGCATCTGGGACTGAGCAGTGTCTGTAGGGGTTCGTAGCAGTTCCGAAACACATAAAGGGTGTAAATATCAAAGAATGACACTGGTTACACAGTGTGGTGCTCAGGGCTATAACAATAGTAGTGGGCTGGAATTAAGGGTGGAGATAGAGGCTGACTATAAGGAGGAGTTCTCCTAGGTAATCAACCAATGCCACAGTGCCCATTTCAGAGGGAAAGGGCCCTTGACACAGGAGCAAAATAATTCTTCCTGTAAGAATTTCTCAAGTTTGTTAGGTCCTACCAGAGGCCTGGGCGTGGATCCCTGCTGTGTGTAATTCTGCTGATGGAGTGAGCCAGGGAGAAGATGAATAACCACGTTCATGGTCCTGTTATTTCTGCCATATCAGAGCAGCGTTCGCCTCTCTGCTGCCGTGCCAGCCTGATGGAGAACGTGACCTCAGTGGAGATGTGCTTGCATCCCCTGTCTGCTCTTGCTGTGTCTGCACTTCTGGCAGGCTTGTGGTGCAATGAAAACAAAGAAAACAGTCCAAAAGGGACAATAGAGCAGAAAAATCTGAATGCTCAGTATCACATTGCTTTGGGATAAAACAAGATAGGCTTCTGGAAGCATTCAGTCTGAGGGGGGTAATTCCCAACAAAAGCATGTGTTTTTATCACTAGAATTGTTGAAAATGTCATTTGCTATAAGGAAATGTGCTCTGAAGGAGTCTGCACATATTACTGTACTGAGCAAAGATAATCTTGCCTCACTGTGTCCTGGTTTGGTCTCTGTTTTAGAGCTGCCCTTGTGTACACCATCAGGGGCTTCCTTCAGTACTTCACCTAATTCTCTTTAAGCCTCCCATAATTGTTCCCTAAGGAAAGGTGTATTTTACCCACTCTGTCATCTCACCTCACCCCCAGGAGGTCTTTAAAGCATAGCCATTACAATAGTGTCTATTATCAGCTTTTTCTCTGCCCTGGCCCTTCCTACTGGTGATGTGTCTTGTTGATTCCAGGACTGCAAAAAGCAGCAAGCCTGTCATCTTTGGAAAGCATCCAAGGGAGTTTTCCAGCAGGCAAGGAGGAGTGTTGAGGTGCCTTTCTCTCAGGTGAATGCTCTGGTCCCTCATACTCTTCTGCACGTGCCAACACCTCTGGGTTGCTGCTCTAGGGGGCTGCAACATTGCTGGGTGGCTTCAGTGGCATTCCCCACTGGAGAGAAGGGATTTATGTGTTCCTGATTTTAGAATCAGGAACTTCAGAAAATCCCAAGCGCCGGCAGAAGGGATATCTCTGATGTCTTTTGCCTATGTGAACCCTGCAGGTCCTGCCCAATGTGCCATTAGGCTTTTTCCTTTAGCTGCTTTGGTTTTGCTCTGCGGTGCTCAGGTGCAGCCCTAGTCATTTTGTCTGGATGAGTGTGAAAAATAAATCCTTTTTCCTTTTGTGTGGGGAATGTCATGTCAGAGATATTTACAAAGAGCCCTCTGACTGGCAGGGCACCACATCTACCTGCTCACATTCCTTGTGTTTAACAGGAGCACATCCTGCTCCAGAGACCTTCCAGTGCTTGAGGAAGCCAGGCAGGAACAGAGAGGCATAAATTTTGTGGTTTGGGTTGTTTATTTTGAATATCCTGTTTTGCTGACCATCACAGTGTTTTTGGTTTTGTTGGTATCCAGCAGCTGCCTGAGTTAAAAAGTCAGGCACTGTCCTTGAGAAGCATCTTCCACTGTATTTAGAAGGGAAAAATGCTGCCTCGGGTTTCCATTTTCCTCCAAACTGCAATGTCTTTTGTTTTTATTAGGAAAAATATTTCCATGTCTAAACATGCATGAGCACAAATAACGGTTGATTACTTATTTTTTCATTTCCGTGGTGCAAAAGAAGGAAATCGTTTGGTGCTTTTCCTTCTCTGATAGGTTTTGTTGACGTAGAAGGTAACAGAAGGCAGCTCAATTGTTCTATTACATAATCTGAAAAAAAAAAACCCAAACCAAAACAACCAAAAATCCAACCTAAACTATGATTTATTCCAAATGCAGTGGATTTTTCAGTGATGTCTAGCAGGCTGTATTTCTCTTTACCTATCTGAAGCAATGTGCTCTGTGCTGGTCCTTCATAGCCTAGACTTGCCAACATTGGGGAATTAAAAATGTCATTTGCAAACTGTCTGATGTCCCTGTAGTAAACACTGAGAGGAATTTACTGCCATGTTTAAGTACTTTTAAATGGCTCTTTGAGTGAGCAGTTACTTTCCTTGCTGTGGAGTGCTTGTGTCTAAATCTAAATGAAAAGGCAATGAAATGTGGCTTGTTCCATGTCCCGGTATTTAAAGGATGTCTGCAAAGAAGGTGGAGGCTCTCTTTTTGAAAGGAGTCATGGGGAAAAGGCAACAGGTAGGAAAAAAGTTAGTTCTTCCAGCTGGACACAAGGAAATTTTTTCACAGTGAGAACAATCCACTGGAATAATCTCCCCAGGGAGGTGGTGGTTTCCCCAGTGTTGGACACTTATGATGCTGGTCTGCCTTGTCTAGGCTCTGCTTTTGCCATGAGAAGTTGGACCAGATGATCCCTGGGGTCCCATCCAGCCTCATATTCTGTGATTCCATGATTCTCTGAAATGTGTGTCTGGACACACACTGGTGTGCAGCTGCACTGTGGGAGAGGCTTTGGTACAAACTGAATGGAGCTTGATCTTATGCCTCCATTGCTTGCTGAAAGCCAAGATTTCCGAAGTTGGCTTTGTGAAATAAACACAAGTGTTGCCAGTAGAGCAAATGAGGTCACTATCAAGCTGTCAGTAGATATGCAGGCATTTGCCTTTCAAGTGTTGCTGCTTTTCCCACTTTTCTTTCTATTGCATGTCTCACATGATCAGAAGCTGTTACAGGACTTGCCAAACCACAGAGATGACCCAAGTCTAGCCCAGCAGGGTTCCATGTATCCCCTGTTGCAAATAACTTTGTCATTGCTTCTCTGTCCTGCCTCAGACATATTTTGCTTTGCGTTATACTTTGTCAAGCCTTTGTAAAACACAGTGAGCCTCTTCCTTTAGTGTTTTCCTTTGTCTTTTCTTTGCCTTTATCCTTCACAGTGTCACTGCCAGTATTCCTTGTTACCATATTTCTCCTCTTTTTTTTGTTTCCCCTGAAACGCACTAGTGCACAGTAAATATTTGCCCTTCTTTGCCAGTTGTTCTCTCTCTGTTTTCTTTCTTTTCACTTCTCTGTCAATCAGCTCCTGTTTATTTCTAGTGCTGTCCATGCATACATGCATATATTTGTCCATGTACCAGGTACTACACACTGACCAGCAGCAAGGTCAGCAGTGCATTGCTAAGTAAGGGGTCTTAGTAATAAAAACAGGCAGGAGCAGCTGTCCCAGAGGCAAACCAAAGATGTGGAAGCCTCCGAGACAGGAGACTCCAATTTACATTTCCAAGTGTTCCATCTATTTTACCTACCCCAGAGATACAGTTGAGAAATGGCAGAATTCATTGATGGGTAGATGCAGGCAAGGGAGTGTTTGCTTTATTTAAATAATTGCTTGTTTTGTTTTCCTGCTCCATCCTGATGCCATTGGTGCCATCATGACCTAGGAAAGAATTGTATTCTCCTGCTGAATTCCAGCTCCTGTCTTGCTTAAAATTTAGCAGCTAGAGCTGATGCAGTAAATAAAATATTGTCATCTTTGGGGAATCAACATTTATGGGATGATACGTGAACTGGCTGAACTCCAGTGTGCCTCTGATCTATAATGTAGAACTATGGTTTTTTGAGATCCTCTCAAAACGTACGTGAAGTCCAAGCAAGAATCCCTTCAACTTCAATGTGCAATTTCTGTTTAAAGTCTGTAGTGTGGCTTAATAAATGTGGTGCTCACTGCACAATTAATACGTGGTTTAGAGGTCTACTGCAGAGTTCCTCATTCAGAGATCCTAAGACCAGAGGTACATGATGATGATGATGATGATGATGGTCTGCTTTAACCTCTTGTACAGGATAAGCTCCTTGTCTGCAGTCAAGTCCCTGCCTAGCTGGGGAGGTTTGTGGAAAGGCACACTCTTTGGCTGCAGGAGGAATAACCCTGGATAAACTGATCCCATCAGTTAATTTCCTTCATACTTAAAAAGTTCCCTCTGTTTATAATTTTAGGATTAATTTGTCTAACTACAGCTCTCAGCCTTGGGAGCATGCATCTTTACTTGCTAGCTTAAAAAAAGGTCTTCTAAGAGAAATTCTCTCTGTATATTCTCAAAAATAATTGAATCTCCTTTTTACCGTCTCTCATCTGAACCAAAGTAGGTTCCTTCATTTTGCTACTTTTAGGCAAGTGTTCCAGACTTTGAATTATTTTCCTGGGTTTCCTTTAACTGCTCTGTCATTATCAATGCTACTTTTATAATGAGGAGCCAGGACTGTAGGCAGTGTTACAACAAAAGTGTTGTTAATATTTAATATAATGGCAGTTCCTCCCCCTATTCTCTATGAGGTATAAGACAGCCCCTGGTTTCCAAACCAGAGTCTGGCAATCTGTGATTTATTCAAGGCAGCAGTGAATAAGCCAGCCTAAAGCTCAGTGATGCTGCAGATAGATGGTTTCAAGCTGCTGGAAGATCTCTTTAAAGCTCTCTCAGGTGTCTTTTTGCTACTCTGCATCTGGTGTGATGCAGCAGAGTTATTTCTTTTTATGACTAAGCATTGCTATTTTATCTGACAGTGATACCATGCTTTGTTGAGAGACCTGCCATCATATAGATGGTAAGTAATTATATTGGTGTTTTAAATGTTTGCCTGTAAAGCAACAGAGGAAATGCCACCACTCACTTTGGCAATTTGATTCTGGGCTTTATAGTGTTACTGTCATCAGTTGTTCCCCAGTTGGTTCAAATCCTTCAGATTTCTTGTGAAGTTGGGTACCTAAACCTGGATGTGCTTCCTGAGCTGAATCTGTGCCACAGCTGAAGTGGTATCTCAGTGTTTTAGAAACTCTGCATTTGTCTCATCATTTTACTTATACTATTGAATCACATTCTCTTTGTGGTTCTCCCAGTTTCTGGTACCACTGAGGGGCTGTTTGTTTCTCATCCTGTGTTCTCTCGGTTGTCTGGTCAGTCTCCAGCCACTGTAGTTCTCTTTCAACCTATTTTTTCATTCCATGACACCAATTCATAAAGTACATCTTGAATTCTTTTCCTGTCCTCCAGTTGCCTGGCTGTCCCTCTCACCTTGTCAGCATCCACAGTCAGTAAGAATAATTTTCAGTCCATCAGCCCTACACTAATGGAAACAAGGAATATGACTGGATACAGAACATAAAGCTCTGCAAAGCCAAGTGTGTGGTTTCTTGCCAGTTTTACACTTTACTATTCTGAATGTGATTTTTCCAGCATTGTACTGCAGAGTATTAGATTAATCCAAACCATATTTCCTTAGCCTGAAGGTTTGTGAAAGGCTTACTAAGGTTGACACAATACCTGCCATTTCATCCCTATCCACAGCATCTCTTATCCTGTTACTGAAGAACATTAGAATGATTTCACACAGTTTGTTCTTGACAAACCCATGCTGCCTGCTACTCATCTCCTGGTTATTTTCCGCTGCTTATAGATGATGTCTGTAGAAAAATATTTTCCCAAGAATAAAAGTTTGTGTGACTGCTGTGCATTTCACTGTTTCCCTCATTTCTTCTTCCAGATGCTGGGCATCTTGTCCCTCTCATTCCTAAATAACCCCATTGACACAGAAGTTATTTCAAGGGTCTCTTCAAGTTTGCCCTCCTTGTTGGCCAAACTTCCTGAGTCAGTGCCTATCATAAAAAGTTTATCTCACCTTTCTTTGTCTTCACCCTGTTGGTGATCTTCCATTTTCTGCCATTCCCTCTATTGTAAATTGACTTTTTTATAGTGTTGGGCTTTCTCTGTGTGCCTCCTGTGATAGGTAATGGTGTTTCCCCTTATTTCTTTGACTCTTCAGTTCCTTTCAGGTCTGCTATCTAACAACAGTTTCTTGTCTCTGCCTTGTTAATTTTCCTTACTTTCTCATCTGCAGTGGGCTGAGTGAATACTTTCTTTTAGACCGTTTGAATGATCTTTAAATTACTGTGTCCTCTAATTTATATCACATGCTATTTTCTATGTTGCATTATTTAATTCTCTAAAAGGTTTCAGGCAGAGTGGTTCATGTGTACGACACACTGCAAAGCACAGCTGGGTTGTGTAGCCTCCATATGCATTTGCTTTCTATCCCCCCCTTTTACTTACTGTTTTGGCAAACAGCCTTTTTCACTCCATTATTTCCAGAGTCACGGGTGCGTGAAGGTGGTGCTCCAGGGAATGGCAGAGGTGTGAGATGTGCTGAATCACTCACGCCCTGACATACCCATCCTGAATGGCAGCACAGAGCAGGACTTGGTGCCTGGTGGTGCTTATTATTGGGTACAGAGCCCTCTGGTACTGAATCAGGAGTTCAGTGTTCTGGTAGGGCTCCTGTAGTCAGACACTCATAAACTCCTTAAAAACAAGAAAATATAGCTATGTGCTAGATGCTGGTGTTTGCAGAGCATGGGCACATGTGCATTATGAATTACTCTGTTGTTCCCTCACAGAATCATAGAATGGTTTAGGTAATAAGGGTTATAATTAAATATTATATAGTCCAACTCCCCCCCACTGCACACACCTAGGGTTGTGTTCCTTGTCAATTTTATTCAAAAACCCATTTATTTACTTTTTATATAGCTGCTCATTAATCAGCAATATATAGGCAGTATTGATGTCCATTTAAAATAAATACATACTGCAGCAAAAATTCACCATGATCAATACTTTTCTTTCCCTAAATTTTAGTGAAGCACCTGTAAATGTTCAGATGTTTCTTGCTTGCTACAGCACGTCCCAGAGGAATTCAGCAGAAGTCTTTGCATTGATTCATGTGGGTTTGTGCAGGTCCGTGTAAAGCGTTTAACCTCAAACTACAGGTCAGTGATAGAAATGTAGGAATCTGAAAATACATATTCCCTGCCCTGAAAGAAAGGAATGGGAACAGAGAAGAAAGATATCCAGAACTACAGGGACATCAGCTACCCCACAAGCTAGTGGCTGGCCAGCAGTCCCCACTTCTCTTTTGGCTTGGGGACGGTGCGTGTGCACTCTGATGTTTGAAGTGGGTTGGGTAGAATTTAACTCCTGGCTCGAGGGAGCCTTTAGTTTATTAAATATGGATGTTCTTTCAGGTGGAAGCATGGTTTCTCTCTGCAACACGTCACTTCCCTTGAACATATGCATTCGGGGAAGAAAACACAGCTCTTCTGTACCTAAATCTTTTCTGTCTGGATCCACCTGCAAGAAATAGCAATAAAAACTGTCAGGTTGTAACAACTGCAGGATTTTTAAGTGTGCAGTAGTGTGGCTTTAGCTGCCTTCCCATCTGTGGATTTGTGTGCCTGGTCCCGAGGCTGGGCTCTGTGCAGCACTGCTGGGGGATCTGCCTTTGCTTCACGTAATTACAGGGAGAAAATCACTCGAGTTATTGCTAAATAAATACCTAAACACAGTACTAACGTCTGCTTGTCCTGGCAGCAGGACAGCTCCCACAAACAGGCCATGCAATAGGCTGTCACATCCCCTGCCTTCTGCATCATCTCACTCTTCCCGGAAACTTCTTCCAGCTACAGTGACTAATCAGGGTAGGGGTGATGTCTCTGAGCCCTGAAGCTATGGGATCTATCACTCATCCATCAGCGCCTGTCCCGCTCTCCCTGGGAGCATCCGTTTCTGCCTGGATGCTGCTGAGGAGGAATGAGACCTGCTGCTGAGCGGGCTGGGGGAGAGCCAGTCTCATCCTAAGGAAACAATCAGGTTATGGGCTGGTTTGCATTTCTGTTCCTGCTTTTGCAGGGACATAAACTGGACTGTTTCTTGCTGTGACTGCGGGAAGCCTCAGGAGCAGTTTGCAGTTCTCTCTGCTTCCAGCCTTTGCTGTAGCCTCATAGAGGAGTGTTTCAAAAAACATAACTTTCAACTGCCTGACACTTCCTAGGCTCTTCTATCTCCTGTCTATAATGCTATCAATCAAATTGTTCTTGTCAGTTAACTGGTTTTAAATCTCGTGTGGAAAAATTGTCAGTTCAAGATCATGCTACAGTAAGGACAGACGTGACTGCTCGTCGCGTTAATTCATTCTTGCTTAAGACACGAAAATAAACTGCTAGAATATCAATTTGAAGCTCTTAGACCTTGAAATGATTTAAAATCTCCTAAAAGAAAGGCTAGGGCTGAGCTTTGTCTCCGAGGCATCATTTTTAACTTAGCAGGAAGCTCTGATGGTCTTTTCTTTAAATTGCCTATTGTCCAGATGCCTACAAAGAGAGTGCTTCTGCGGGACTGTTTGTGTTCAGTGACGGCGTTTATTTCATTTCGTGTGACAGATGACTTGGCTTCTGGATCGAGTAATTACTTGCTCCTATCCCTCTGGGACAGGTTTCTGACCTGCTGGAGCGCTGATTTGGTCTGGGAGCGCTGGCTGGCTGGGCAGGGAAGCGCAGTGGCGGCGGTGACAGGCTCCAGTGTCCCCAGGCTGGGCTGGCTCCTGCCACACCTCAGTGGGGACTTCACTGGGTGTTCCGGGCAGAGGAGAGGAGAGGGACTTGGCAGCTGCAGGCTTCATTAATGACAGAGCCTCTCAATTAATAGTTAAATATCTGAGAGCCTTTCTGATCTGTTAATAGTCCATAATCGTGGGGTGTCTCACCACATTTCAGATTCATAGATTTTCGTAGATTTTCAAAAGATTTATTATCCTAAACTTTGATTGTGACACACAGTGATGAGCTCCAGAGGATTGCTGGATGGAGCTGAATGAACTCTGCTTTATTCTTCAGCATAGTAGTGCTTTCCATTCACTCACAAAGAAATGCTTGATTTCTGCTTGAGGTAATTTTTTTTTTTTTTAAGATGGGGAAATCAAAGGATTGAATGCAACATTACATTGTGGCAATTCTATTTTAAGCAGATTTTCTGCCTTTTTTTCATTTTTTTCTTTTTTTTTTGCAATATTATCGTGCAGCAGCCAAACTAATGAATATATAATTTTCTTTCTTTTCTGCTTGTCATGCCCTGCTAACATGGACATCTACAAAGGCTCAGGTTGGTGTTGCAATCTGTCTTCATCTTGTCGTTCTCATCTAGTAAAAAAGGGCTTTGATGTTTTCTTCATCAATCAGCTTTTTTTTTTTCTCTTCCTCTCTTTAAAACTGGATCCAACATTATTATAACATAACAGAATCATGCAGAGAGGTGCCACATTTGTTTGTTACCCCTGAAACTTCAGCTGCAGCAAAATGCGCTCTTTCAGAAACAAGGGATATTGATTTATTTGTGTCTACTTAAATTTTCTATGCTTGCCTGGCTTTGTGACAGGGAGGCAGCAGCACCTACAACATCTGAAATCTGCAAAAATGCATTGAAACTCTCACTAATGAGTTTCTGCCTTGTTTTAAACCCCTGTATTTGACAACATAGTAAGATGGCATTTGTTAGTATCTTATCTGGATTCAATACTTTCTTGATAGGAATGAAACGTAATTAAAATGTAAAATAAGAAGCAGAGGCACAGGAACTGGCCTTTTGTGATTGTATTCTCATAAACTCCCATTTCCCACTTTAACACCTCTGTTTTTTTGAATAAATATGAGACTAAATTGTCTTGCCTGAGTATTCCAGGTAGAAGTAACTTCCCAGTATGTTATATTTTGTGCTATGTCCTGCTCCTCAGAGGTGTACTGACAGTAAAGCCATGGGTAAAACCAGAAAGGCAGGTTTGAGGCCAGGAGCTGCATATTTTTTCCTTATTTACTCATGTTGAATGATGCCAACTTGGTATTTTAATCTCTGAGAAAGGGCACTCATGCTTTGCCGTGTTACAACTTCGTGTTTCTAGTGCCTGCAACAATCTCACAGAAAATAAAACCACTTACCACTCGTAAATATGAATTAATAAACCTTGCTGAGCAACATGGTAGTTCTATCAGAGTGAGATGTAATGGCTGGGGTTTGACAGAGCTCGCCTCAATTAACTTTCTAAACAAGGCATTTTCCACTCATTGCACTTAAGAATTTGAAATAAATCAGTGTCTGACTTTGAATATTTAATTATCCATTAGAAGAAAGTAAGGGATTTACTGGGAGCCTTTTGTAAAGTCCAGCAAAAAAAGAGATGAAGTAAAAGCATCTAAAGGCTGTGGTGAGGGAAAATGGAGCATCCAGATGTCTTTATAGCAAGAATACCCTGCTGCTTTCCCAATTCCTTCTCTTTTCCTCATTTTGCAGCCAGAATTTTACAGTGCTGATTTTTTTGATGGCTTCAGCCTTTATCAGAACTTTCCAGGATCTGATTTTAAGCTGAGATATCATCCAGTTAGTGCAAGAAACTGGGCATTTCCAGATTGAGTCCCCCACTCCCCAAGGGCTTCCTTGCCACCCTTTAGTAAATCACTCTTCATCCTCAGTTGTCTCATGTGTAAATTAGGATTGAAGTTGAGCAGTTTTGAGGATTGGGTTATAAATAGATAATCAAGAGCAGGGAGAACTTCAGAGGCTTGATAAGTGTTTTCACTCTTTTCAGAGAAAATAATTTATCAGCAGTTTTTGAAGTAGTGGAGTAAGGGTGAGGGGTCTGTTTGTGTAGGGGCTTCCATACAGCCCACGGGGCAGATCCTGGGAAATGGAGTGACTCTCTGTCTGTGCTGTTGAAATTACTGCCCTGGCTTTGAATTTAGAATAAAATGCATCCCATCCTTTTGCCGGATACAAAGTTTTAGACAGTTTCAGGTTTTTTTGGTCCAACGCCAGTGAAGGCTTTTCAGAACCTTAGCAAAGCTCTAATTGATTCTCTTTTCTCCTCACCACAGAGGAGGTAAGAAACACAAACTCCTTTGATTTTGGTGTAAATGAAAACTAAAACTGCTGAATTTGTTTCGCAAGTATTTGTGTAGGGATCTGCTAGAGGCATACAAAATTCAGGAATTCCAGTAATTTAGAAGTCTTTCCACAGATCTATTCAAACTTTTGTGCACTAAGTCATTTTGAGTATTTTTTTTAAAAAGTTTGGGTGGCTATTTGCTGCAGCATCTGAATACCTAAAGACAAGTATTCATCAGTGAAGCTGCTGCTTTGCAAAATCTAATTTGCTTGAAAATTAACTGTTCAACCAGGTTTAATACTGGTGAGCCGTTAGCATATTTCTGGCAATCGTGATCAATATATAAACTAGTATGAAATAAAATCCATTTTATTTTAAAGAGAACTATTTAATGTTGAAATTTTAATGAGATAATTTCTGTGATGTAGTGTTTGTTAATGTGGAAGTACTTGTCCTTCAGATATACAGTTAATTCAGGAAAGCTTTTAAGTGCGTGCTTAGATCTGCCAAATCAAACACGCAGTTAAGTAATTAACAAAGCAAGTACTCCATTTTTAATTCACTTTTAAAGAACTGAATAAAAGAAACTAATTGTTAGAAATTATCTGGTTAGGATTAAACAGAATGTGGAAGCAGTATCGGAACATTATAAAAGTTATTCAGTTTATATATGGACATCTTTCAGCCAAAGAAGAGATTTGGATGAACGAGATGGAGTCAACATAGAAGTCAAATTTGTAGATTATTACAATGAATGGACATTTTTTCAGATGTATTTCCCACCAGAGTGTGGGTCCATTTGTGTCAGGCTGGTTGCAGGAGTGCTGGCTGTGGTCCACATGTCACCAGCTGGTGGCCATAAGCTCTCAGAGGAGGAGAGCATCCAACTGCTGCCTCCTCTTGCAGCCTGGATATGCAGAGATCATACAAGTGGTTATGCAAAAAGGGTTAAAAGTGAGCAAATTGCTGTTGTGTCAGTAGGATTTAACCCTTACCAGCAAATGTCTTTGCAAACCAGAGCAAGTGAGCTGTCTTCCCCATATGAAATCTTCTCTACCTTTACTGTTGCACATGGTGGTGGTCTCCATAGGTTGAAAATGGGTTGTTATTTCTTAGGTTCTGACTGTTTCTATGTATTAGGTCTAATGTAACTTTGATGTAAGGACAGCCACGTGAAATGAACTTACGTTAGCAATGAATTTGACCCTTTTGTATTAGAAATTAATAGCACAAAGGTAGTCCTCAGGGTCTCAGGCAACTGCTACAGTGATCAGTTTGGTTGTTCTAATATAATAAGCAGATATTGACTTAGTTGGAGTGAACACCAAGATTTACTGTCATGAAAGCTAAAATATCGACTGAGGGAGAACCAGAGTCAATATTTACCTTGAGGGACAATAAATCTTGATGTTCACTGAAATATGAAGTCACTATGATTTTCAGAAGTGTTGAACCTCATTCTAGTTTATTCTGCAGGTGCTCATCAGACAGGCTACCTGAAGTAGGTAGGTATGAATTTCTTTTCATGAATCACATCAGTTGAACAAGTTTCTTTCTCTAAGTCCTTTGCAAGCCTACACTTAAATAAGTAAGTTAGAGAACATTGTAAATCACACCAAAGCTCCTTGGTGGTTAGATATTTGGATTTTTAATTAAAATGCAAGTATCAGCTATTAAAAGAGAAAATAAATAGATTAATATTTGTATATCTTGTTGAAGTAACTGTCCACATCAATAATGCTTTAGCAAGGGTTTAGGATTTTCATTTGAGTGAATGGGAACTGGGTTCTTTTATTAGGGTAAGCTTTAGCAGTCTGTCTCTTAAAAAGTCTGTCTCTTGACCTTCTTCCGTTTAATTTATTGAGAACTGTGCCCGTCAGCTTGATGTTGGGATTCAGGTGTTAAAGCAGTGTTCCAGGTTAATTCTGTCTACAAAGAGTGATACAGTGATCCTGTGAAAGGCAGCAGCAAAACTCCCCTTGGCTTCAGACAGGCATTGTTTCAGCCCTTGGTTCATTGAGCCCAAAACCCAGCATGCAAATATGAATAAAAATTGAGGAAAGCAGTTAATTTGCTAAAATGCAAGAAGACTGTGTTTATTTCTTGAGGCAGCAAGGGATGAAGCCAGGCTGGTCATGCTGGGTGCTGATCTCTGCAGCTCCTTGCAGGTCAAGTGTGTGCCGCTTCCAGCATCTTTCTCCCTCCATGCAGAACAATGGATTCTTGTGCCTATTGCATGGAATTGATTTCATTTTTATCCTTCAGGAACGGACTGTGGCAGTACAGCTCCATACATGGGTGGGGGGCTCAGTGTGAAGGGGTTTGGAAGTGCGCTGTCATAGCAGGTTTACATAAGCTTGGAGAAGGGTGAGCATTAAGCAGATTATTTTCAAAGGAACTGTTGTCTTTGTTCTTGGGAAGAGAAGTGTCAGAGCCTCACAAGGGACTTCTGTATCTGCAGCACAGGTGGCAAACTTGATGGGGGCCAGGAGACCTAGACCTTGTGTAATTTGAAGGTTGGATGCATTCTATTACAGCCAGGGATCCATGGGAGCACATCCCAAACCCTTCCAGGACTGGGTCCTTTGGGTTCCTGGGTTGGTGAGGAATGAGGGAGTGAGGACACCACATCCCATCCCAGCCCCTGTTCAGGGTCAGGACAGGGGTGTTCCCATGGACCCAGGAGGTGAGAAGTGAACCTGGGGTCCTCTGTTTTGTGGGACTCACAGAACAGCAATGCTTAGTCAAAACCCTTTGAAAATGAAAAATCAGGAGCACATCTGTTTAAACCTCCTTAAGTAGCACAGCTCCTATCAAAAACAGAAATCAAAGGCTTTAAGGTTTGTTGTAGGTTTTTTTTCCAACTTGAAAAAGAAAAAAGAGAGGAATTGGAGGTGATTGAAAACAAATTATGGCAAGCCAGGAGAGAAAACGGGAGGAAAACATTCTCCTGTGGAGGAAAGGACCACGTGCCCCATCACTGTGTTTTTTAAATGCAAAGATGGAATTACAAATTGCATTCACAGCTTCCTGAACTAATTCCCACAGAGTTCCACCCGTGGAAATCTTGCGTCTCCTTAAGACTTCTACGTTAAAGCTTAATGACATCCACAGGTGCCTGTTTTAACTTGTCCTGAAGAAATCTGTCCCTCCCGGTGACGCAGGTGGTTATTTACATCTCCCCAGTGTCCCAGAGGTGCTGCCAGAGGTGGCATTGCTCGGCATTGACGCAGGGCAGAGGGGAGAGCTTGTTCACAGGAACGATGTGCTGTGGTGGCAGCGCAATCACTTAGGAAAGCAGCTTATTTGTGACAGTTATAATTCAGGTTTTTGGTGGTGAGTGTAAGCTGGGGATCCTGACCCAAGAGGAGGTACTGCACAGGTCAGCAGATCACCAGGCTCCTGAGGTAACACAGGGACAGGCAGCCAGTGCTGTGTGTCCTCCCTCCTCCAGCACAAAGTGGGATGTCTGTCTGTCTGTCAGGAGAGAGCTGATGGCACTTCACACGTAATCGAACTGGTTTGACACAATCAGACATCAGGCTAGAAGTGCTCTATTAATGCTTTTGTTATTGTGATCCTCCCTGCTCTTAGAAGAGCACATTTGAAGTGTCACTTCACGTTATGTGTGTTTGAGTCAGTGCCTATGAGATTTCTGTTTTGGCTCACAGGATTTTTCAGATAGATTTTAGTTCACGTGGCATCCTGTGCCTGCCCAACTCTGTCCGGTTTTCGTACACAGTTACTGCAGCAGGTACCAGCCACAGGAGGGTTTGATCACTAAAACACATTGATGGTAAATGCCTGATGTTAAGCCTTTGCTGCTATCCACAGGTGGGCTTTGCTGGTCAGGAGAGGTCTGAGGTTTAACAGATGTTAGGGCAGAGCAGTCAGAGGTCACTGAGACAAGGAGATAGGATTCCCAAGCTCTCAGCCTCACCTTGGCCTCAGGCAGCAGGGCGAGTGCTGAGAGGCTGGCAGTGCTGTGAAACCTGCAGGATTCACAGTGTGTACTCTAACCCTGAGGAAGGGTTATTTAATAGAGCAAGGAAATGAATCTTAAATCCCCAAAGCTGCTGTTTGTGCTGGACTGCCCCGGCTGCCCCCTGTGCCTGTGGAGGGTGGGAAGGAGGGAGGCAGCACCTCCTGCCTGCTCCCAACCTCAGCTTCCTCTCCAGAAGTCTAAACAGCAGGAACAGGCCACCCAGCACTTAATAAAACTTCCTTATTAAGTTTTACCATCCTTGACACTGCCCTGTGAGGTCCCTTCTCCCTGGGCTGGCCCCTGGCAGCCAGTTTTGTTCAAGTTTGTCTCTTTGCTCATTCCCTCTGTGGTGAGGAAAGAACTGATCATGCCTCAAGCACCTGTTTCCCTCACTGATCGTCTCCTGTGGATGGCAGGGTGTTTTGTCAGACAGCATAGGCAGGCTGTAGTTTTTCCTTCCCCCTGTGGAGCAGAGAAACTAATAAATACTCCCTGACTCTACATCCGTCTCCGCGATGGATGTCTGTGGGGAACACAAAGGCTGGAGAGGGATTGCTGTCATCCCCGGTGCATGCAGGGATGTGGCTGCAGGAGTCGGTGGAGGTGACGGCTGGTGGGGCAGGGTGGTGGCTGTGTCCCAGCACCCATGGGCTCCCTGCTGGCTGGTGCTGAGCTTGGTGAGTGCAGCTTTTCCATGCTCCCATGTATGCCAGTTAATGATAACGAGGCTGCTCAGCTAATTAGCAGTGCTTGTGGTGCTGCTTGCTCGGTGTGAGAAGCTCAGCTCTGTGTGCACGATGCACAATGCGCAGACACCTGTGCATTCTGGAGTTTGGCCAAATGCCAGTGCCTTGGTGCACAGTCCACAGAGAGCCAGAGAGTGCTGAGATCATCTCGTTTGCAACTCCCCCAGCATGGGCAGGGGCACCTTCCACTAGTTCAGGTTGCTCAAAGCCACATCCAGGTCTGTAATTTGTGCTTAATAATATGCAGGGAAAATGGTGCTAATGGTATGACTGCCTTTGCCCCCTTTGTTCCCTTCCCTTTCCCCACCTCTGTGTGAAATGTGATGCTCTTATTAGTTCATATTGTCCTTGCCCTCACCAGTTCAGGCTTTGATTTCCCTCCTTCCTGTCTTTTCACCTTTACATATTTTCCACTTTTCATCATCTGTTATTCTTCCTTCTCTGCTAAACCTATGCACAGTGTAAAGGCAGACCCACAGTTAAAATTATTTTCTGACATTTTCTGTTTCAGAGGAGTTTTCCTTTGCAAGTTTTCTTCCCTTCCATTTGAAATGAAGGTGATTTTCTAGTGGGACACCAGTTTTGTTTTCAAATTAATTTTTCTTGTCTTCCCAGCTCCAAAATGTTACAATGAGGATTTCTTTATTCTTGTGGCCACGTCTGGTCATAATCTGCTATTTTAAAATGAAGCTGTAAATTATTAAACATGTGGCTGAATCTTTTTGGGGGGTAGTTGGGAAGAAGGCTATTGATTTACAGTTATTCTAATGGTGAGAATGAAATGGCTCCACAGCAGCAAGGCTGAGGAGGTTTTGGTGTGTGGAAGAAGAAATTTTAGGTGTGTTGTATTTTTCCAGGGCGCCACATTATGCTTCATGCAAAGCAACAGGGAATACTGTATCTTCAAATCAGCTTCTGCAGACAGACCAGATTCAAAATAAATAACTTTTATTCATCACTGTAATAGAACTGTTGATGCATTCATTTATTTAAAGCTAAAAATCTGCTGAAGTGCTATATCTCAGTGTGCTGCTTTTAACAACCTGAATATCTGGCACCTTTTATCAAGCTTTTGGCTTTATTTTTCTCCCTACGTAGATACCATAGTTTGGGTGAACACACTGTCGTGTTTGATTAGGAGATATGTTAGAGATAAGTCACTTGCAGGCAAAAAAGCATTTACCATTTTTGTGTATAAAAATGAAATTTGTAGGACGCATGAAATTTCATTCTTTTATGGTAAATGGCTTCTAAGAATGTGTTAGAAGCAAAGGTAAATGAGTGCTGATTTTAAGTTTGTTTCTTCTGAAACACAAAAGGATGTGGTGCATACGATGTTGGTGAATGACGTGTGATAGATTATACTGAGAGCATGCAGAGCAAATGAAATTGTAATGGAGTTCCTCTTCTGGCTGCAGGAAATAGCTGTTATTTATCCTGCTTCCGAAGATGCTGCATGCATACTGCCGTTCATTATATACTTAAAAATCCTTTGGCAAGTCAATAATGAGTAAATGAACTTAAAGCCATTACAGCAGCCTTGGCACGAAGCGTGCAAGCCAGGATATTTCTCAGTGTGCCTTTTTGTGGGCTTGGCTGAGGGTTTCTGCAGACACGCTAACCTGGACAGTTCAACTGAGGAGTTTGGTTCTTTCTCCTGTCAGGTGCACGAGGCAGTCCCATGCTACAGCGAGTGCAATCAGTATTCCTGGGAAGTAGGACCATGGTCTCCATGTGAAATCAACAGCGAACAAAATTCCCTCCACTGTGGAGAAGGAATACAAACGAGGGAAGTCAGGTGCGTGAAGACAAAAGCTCAGGTATTCCAGATCAAAAAGAGCTGATGTGTTCTTGCATAAAGCTGCAACGTCTGGCCATCTGATAGCGAGCGTGTTGCTGAGTCCAGTGTATTTCAAATGAAAAGAAACGTGTTTATGTGCCATGGTTTACAGGAAAAGCATTTCGGAGAGGCAGCCTTGGTTTTTCAGGAACACGGCATGATATTTAAATTAGTATTCTTCAGCCTAAATGCCATGTATACATAAAGCTCCCTGAGGTGCAAAGCCTCCATATTTTGATTTGCTAACATTTTCCCCAAATAATAGCACTGCACACACCAGAGTGGCATTCATTATTACTGAATATTCATTCCCCAGGCATGGGGAAATGCTGAGTTATTTCCAAATGTTCAGATGTCACTGGCAGGAGCACTAAGATTTGTTCTCGCCGGTTGTCACTTTCTGTTTGCTCCTTTGTCAGCTGATCAAAGTTAAAATCCCTCTGTATGAAGTAACAAAAGCACGTTGTGCGCGTAGCTGATTTCCATTTCCATTAACATATTTATTCTGCTTTTTGACCAGACATGCTGCTTGTAGCTGTTGTCCTCTCTGTGTCCTGTACGGGGTTGAGAAAACTTGTTGATACCCATCGTGTCTGTGACAGTCTAATTAAAATGTGTGTTTCCTGTGTAGGTGTGTGAGCTCCGCTGAGGACCGTGGCATGGAGGCTGTGCCCAGCTCTCTGTGCAATCAGGCTGAAGTCCCAGAGACGGTGCAGAAGTGTAGCTTGTACTGTCCCAGTGAGTGTGCAGTGTCTGACTGGGGACAGTGGAGCCCGTGTCCACAGGTAGGCTCTCCTGTCCCTGCCCCTGTCCCTGTCCGGGTTCCTCACACAGCCGTCTTCGCTTGTCCTTCAACTATTTCATGGCCTGGTTATTTTCTAGGAAAGTAAATTATTTTCTGAGGGATGTCAGGCTTAATGGATCCTGCCAGCATGGTTGAATCTGGAGATATTTATGTCTCTACAGTGACAGAGCTATAGGAAGTTGGTTAGTGAAACACGTAGTTATTACTGTGACAGTTGATTCAATGCATCCTTCCCCTTGATTTGCTATGGGAGAGAGCCCACACAGGCAGAGCGGGTGAAGGGACACTATTCCAGCTGCACTAAGGGCTGAATGCCTTAGGAAATGTTTGCAGGGGAGACCTCTATCTGTGGTGCATGCCTGCTGTAACAACCTGCTGGTAAAACCTGAGGGTGACACTCCTCTGGACAGGTCTTAGTTGTGAGGGAATGATAGCTCTCCCCTCCCAGCTCACACTACTTCTGTCCAGTGTCTCCTCCTCCTCAAACCCTTGGGGGAAGATTTGAGGCAACAGCAGCAGAAGGGTATGACAGCAAGGTGCCTGAACAATTTGTCGTGTCATGGAATACTCAAAACTTTGTGAATTATGCTGGGATTCAAGCCACTAAGGAGTGCTCTGTGTTTTCCTAAGTGTGCAAGATGGAAAGAAGTTGCAAATTCTGTATTATGAAAAGCCTCTGGCCTCAAACCACGTGATTTCAGGTCTATTGTTTCTCCCTGATCAGTGTTGAAATAGGTGCCAGGTTTAATCTCGGAGGGGTTTTTTAATAGACTTGCTTGATGTATTTAAGTGACAAACATATATTCATTGCCCCCGTGTTAACAGGGCCATTACCGAAAGTTGAGTGGTTATTGGACAGGTATTTATACTAGTGCTGACACAGGTAATTTCCTTCCATAATATTTTGTGTAGCGTATCAATATACTCGGTAAGAACATGTCAAATAAAATCTTGTGTTTCATTTCCTGCCTTCACCTCCTCCCGAGCAGCATGGCTTTGATGAAGTATAACACTCTTGCAACCCATACAAATGCTTGGATACCTTGCAGAGTCCCACTGTGGTTGGGCTGTTTCTTTGCCATTGACTCTTTTAGCCATGGATTTTCTTCATTTTCGCACTCAGTGAACTGATGCAGAGATCCTTGAGGCCATTGGGGGTTTCTCAGGTGCCTTGGTGGCAGTCAGTTGGGTTTGAAGGACTGCTTGAAGCTTGAAGCACTCTCATATACTTAAGAAGCACAGACTTTTTGCCTGAAGGCTCCTTTTCTTTTGGCGAAAGCGAAGCCTCCGTGGCCCACAGGAACAGGAAAGGGAAGCCCAGAGCTTGTGGGCTGCACTCCATCAGGCAGCACATCCCTTGGCAGGCGCAGGGCCACATGCCACAGTCCCTGTGCCTCCTTGTACATCCCTTTGCCACGGTGGATGTTAATTCATAAATGTGAGGGCATCTGCATGCCAGTGCAATTAACTGAACAATATGTTTTCACAAGCTGTTCTGCAGTGCTTTGTTGTGAAACTGAGATGACTGTATGCCGACAGAGCATGTGTTTCAATAGTTCTGTCCAGATACGAGGCAGTAAACAGCTTGAAGTTTTATGGGCAGATAAAACCCTCCCTTTGATGAGTTTACGGCAGTGCTGTCTCCCTTTTACAGCTGCTCTGGCTGTCTGTGTGGGGTTTGGAGAGAGAGCCACGCTGCACAGCCCCTCTCAGGCTGCACGTGCTTCACATCTCCAAGGCAAATGCTGGGCTTGCTGTTAGTGCAGGATGACTGTGCTGTGTCACTTTGGTGTGTGGGGGGCAGGGATTGAGGGAATCGTGGTGGCTGGAGTGAGGCACTGCCAGCCAGGGTGATTAATGAACCTTCCATCTCCTGAGCCGCTAGGAGAGGTGGTCAGCTACGAGTCAATGGACTGAAAAATTTCCAAAAATTTGAAAGAGCACATTGCATTGCAATGAAAAAGCAAAACTGTGCATCCTGACTGCTTTATTTCAAGTACATTTACATTTCATGACACAATAGATGGCACTTTTTTAGTCATAGCACTCTCATGAGGCAGCTGCCAAAGACCATTCCAGGAGGTCTTCCTGTAGCTCTGGTCATGTTTGGCTTGCTGGAGATAAAGAGGATTTATGAAACTTGACAAATTCTAGTTTGTAAGAAATGAACAATCACCGTTTCAGCCTCATCTTTGCCTGAGGAGCTTTTTGATTTGAGATATTTACCTAAGGTTTTGGTTAGGTGAGAATTCTTTCTCAGTTGCTTTGGTGTTCTGCTCATGTTTTACAGTGTTGATAATAAATTCATCCTGGTAGAGGAATAACTAACTCTTATCAGCTGCATATAAAAAGGCCTTTTAGATTATCCGTTGTACCTTTTGTCAATACGTCATTGTACTCTGGATACTTTCTAGGGTATTACTTGGTTTTATCTTGTAGCAATATTCTTCCCATGTGAATTTTCCACTTTCAGGATGGTAAATGATCTTGAATCGTGTTGAAATCAATGAGTCATAAAGGTGGTGACTGCTTTGTCAATGGAAAGTATTTTCTTCAATACTTTTTTCTGCTAAAACATTGTATTTGTTCTACCTTTTTTGGCTGCATTTCCCTTTTGCTTTTAAACACTTTTGTGGTCCTTTATAATTTCAGATGCTCCCACAATTCTTTTATGTGTGTTTTTCAACTGAATTACGTATTTTGCATCTTGATTATGGTACTATTTAATGCTGCTACACAAAGGTAAATTTTAATATTTCATCTAATGGTCAGAAATGAAGCTGTCAGGAATATAATGCCTCAAGGTTGCTTTGAGGTTTTGTCTCCGTACTGGATTCAAGAAATGCATAGTTACGGATTTAAATCTTCACTATTATTCTCGCTTTTTCTATTGAGCGAAGTAAATTCAAAATGGTTTTCCCTGTGGTTGAAGACTATTTTTGGCTTGTAATGTTTTGTTCTTTGTCACTAAGTAACATCCAAGTGACTTAAATATCAAGCTTTAAAGCCATTTGAAATAATAGTTTGAAGCTTGCTAGTTAAAAGCAAAAAAAAAAAACCAAAAAACCCAAACCAACAAAAACCCACAGGGAAATTAGGTTGACTAGCATTTTGCGTAAGAGATTTCGTATTTGTTCCAAGGACAATACCCTGTTCAGTCAGACATCATCACTTGATTGCTCAAAGACCCAGCTAAGCAATCTGGGAACTGAAATCCTGTCATCTCTGTTACATATTCAGTGATGGAATAACACACTCTTCCTGCGGCGTCTCGACTTTGTATTCATCTGACTTGGAAATGTAATTAATTGACTTCAATTGAATTCATCAAAGCATTCTTAAAAAGAGTTAATATGCGAGTGGTGCTACAAGTCCCTGAAATAATTACCTCAAATCTATTTCGTTAGCTCTCTGTCGGTGGATGGCTGCCGCAGCCCCCGTTGTGGATTGGAGTGGCCTCCTTGCTTGCCTCAGCTGTTGGCATTTCTAGCAGCTAATTCCAAGAGGTCTGAAATTAGTTAATTATAGGAGGTTGTGTGTGTAGTGAGTGAGAACAGCTGTCTCCATTTCACTGAGCATTTTCCTCATGGATCAATGGCGATGTGCCGCGCTCAGGACTTGTGACGATTGAGTTACTATTCCCTGGAATCGGCGGGGGGAGCGGGGATACCCACAGCTGACCAGATTAAAAGTGTCACCAAGTGCTACGGCGAGCTCTCAGGTCTGCAGTGACTCTCTCTGTCGATGCAACTTGGAGTTGTTACAGTTTGGAAATGCCAACTGGAAGAGAAATTGTGGACTCCTGTAGAGGCTGGGAGTCACTGTGTGGATTACGAAAGTCTCCAGCACAACTGAACACAGAATGGGCAAGGTTGGAAGGCACCACTGGAGGTCATCTAGACCTTTCTTTTCAAGCAGGATTCCCCAGAGCACGTTCCTCAGAAGTGTGTCCTCAGACAGCTTTTGGATATCTCCAGGGGAAACTTCCCAACCTCTCTGGGTTTGGCACGTAAGTTTGGCAGAGGACCTGCAGTGTGGAGGCTGTACTGAAGAGTGAGGCTTGCACAGAGTTGTCTTTCTAGCCCAAGAGATAATTTATTCAAATCAACCATGAGAATTATGCCAGTCAAAGCTTTTTGGAAGAACTTGCACTGCTCCTTATGCATAGCTGTGACTTGGATGTTTTTGTGTGGCTTTGTCAAAAAAAGTGGGTAACTGCTGTATTTTTCAGATTAGTTGTTTTATTTTTATTAATCTTTGTTAACAATCACTTTTTTAAAAGTAACGGTTCTGTGTGGAGGCAGGCAAGGTTTCAGAACGTGGATGCATCTGAAAAAGAAAATTTATGCAAATACATTTTCATTTCAAAAGACTGCTCGTGTTACTGTGAATGGCTTTTTAAATTGTTACAAAACAGCCACACTGGCATGAACAATGTAACAGTTCATTGCTCTGTTAAAAACAGTCAAATATGGTCGCTGCCTTTGCATTTACCTTATTTTGAGGTTGTATGTTTCCATATGAATAGCCAGTTAGGAATAATGCAGGCAGCTATTTATAGTGCAGGATGCATTATATAAGCTGCTTGATAAATTAGACAGCTTAAAGGGCCCTGTAATGGGTTACAGCCTCTGTGCTGTACAGTTATGATGCATATGAAAGCCTGGATCAATGGACATCTCTTAAATTCCACCCCAAAGAGGGTCTAATTGTGTATATTAATGTGTGACATGTTAACAGCTCTTACACTGCAACTTAGCTTCATAACCTTGCAACTTTATTTTATTTGATACCCTTTTCTTCCAGGACAAACTTTCAGTGCTTTGTCAGTTCTGTGATTGTCGGAGGCAAAGGCTGGGTATATCCTTTGTGTATGTTTTTGTCCCTCACTTTTTATGCTAGCTTTAAATAGTGACAAGTGGTCATGGTAAAGAGATAGCTTTGGCTAAAAGAAGTATTAAAAAATGCAGTAGTCAATAGTGCCAGGAATTCTCCCATAGAATCAAGATGATGGCTGTTATAATTTCTGCATGGTCCTTTGAGAAAAACTTTGATTTATTCCAGCCTTAACATTTTATGGACTTCTCATTGGTTCAGATTATTTTGTTTCTACAGTGGTTTATATAATCTGGGCTGTAGATCTTGGCTCTAGCTCAACTTTTTCATACTTTATGGAAAAGAATAATAGAAATGGTGAGATTTAATACTATAAAGTAGGCTGGTACAGTACAGTTATACCCATAAAGAAACCTACTGTCTGTGTGTGTCATCCTACTGCAGTATGCTATTGATGTGCCACCTAAGGTGGCACCCCATTGTTATTTTCATCCAGAAATTAATTCTGTTCCTATCACCAAATGATGCATATGCCAGAATTACACACCCCATTGCTTACAGTCATCAACAAGGAATCTTTCAACATCAACAAGCAACATAGTCTGGAAGACTTAACAGACAAACTGATTTGCACCTGATCTTGAAGGCAGACAGAATTCTCCAGGCCTCTGACCTTCTGCCTCTGTGCACCACAGCTGCCTCCATTTCTTAGGACTTGTTTCCTCTTCTATTATTTATGGCCAGTGAGCACCCATAATCATTGTCCTTCTTTGATCCATAAATTTCCAGTCTGGGTGGTGTCAGAAGTGGGTTTCAGTTTCCCAGAACAGGGAGCATTTGCTGTTACACCCGTTTCTATCCCACAGTTGCATTCCAAATTCTCCCAATTATGGAAACCAGTTAAGGGATTTATAACCACAGGCATTAAAAATAAGTATCATGAGCATAAAGAGATGATCTCAGAAATTAAGTCAAGCTCCCACTCCTGAACACACCTGTTGTAGGCACCGGTGTTTCCTTATGCTTCCACTGTGGGAATGTTGGCTGATGCTGAGCACAAACCAGTTGCAACAGCCTTACAGGAGGTAATGTCTGACTTAATGTAAAAAAATAATTTTAAAAGCTTCTTCTGTCATCAGTGAAAGCACTGGTTACTAACAGAGCAGTAGAAAGTAAAATAATGTCTTTGGAAGTGTAGCATCCACTCAGTGGGAAGAGAGGAGTTGTAAATGAAGATAATCAGTAAAGCATTGCTGAATCACAGTGGGCTTCAATTATTTTAAACCCCAGAAACTGTAGATTCATACATGCTTGTGATTAGAAACTTGGATCCCTAGGGCAGATCCAGCTTTGATCCATGTTCCTGAATGGCACCTTCACTGTTTTGTACGGAAGATTACTTGAGCAGTCAAATTACTTTTGTCGTTTTCTTCATTTATGAGAATATTTAGAATCAGCCTGTTACCTTGCTCAAATCTTGATTAATCCCATGGTAATTTCTTACTTTAGGTACTCAAGAAATATGTCTTTCTTTTGCTGCTTTTTCTCTAAATTGCTGGCTGCCATTTCTGTCCTGCCTCCTAAACCTGTGATTTGCTGTTGGTGGTGATTGGTTTTGCTCTCAGTATTTTCAAGGATCCACATTCAGGACTAGACACGCCCCGTTGGCATTGCTTGTTGGTGCCCTCAGCATCTCCCTGCTGGAAACAATCCCTCTTCTTTACTTTCTCTGTTCACATTCCCCAGTGACACCGAGCCTGCCAATCCATTCCCCAACCTTTGCCATGTCATGAATATTTGTTCCAGCCTGGGTTTTTTGAGGGGTCCTGCAGGAGCTGTGCACCCAAGCCCGTTGAGATTTCAGGGTAGCTGGATACTCAGCTCCCTCTTGCTCCTTTGAAAATTCCAGCTTTCATCTTTTTCTTTGCAAGTCATTCCTTCCTGCTGCTTACTCAGTTCCATATATATTTGGCTCAGTTTTTTACGTGGTTAACTTGAAAGAGCAGGGGCAGAAAATCAATTATAAAACTAAATTGACTGCTCAATTGACGTTAAGAGAAATTCAACAAATAATATTACAGGATATTAGTTACAGTTTGCCGACTTTGAACTTTTGCATGTTTCCCATGTCCTCAGCTTGATTAAATGAATGCTTTTCCTGCAGAGATTCCTTATTATTCAAAACTAGTAAAAGTGAGGGGCTTATTGCACCAGCTCTGGCTCCTGAGCACCGTGGCTCATCAGCACAGTGAGAATTCTGCCTTCAGAGCATCAGAAAACCATTTGTTTGTTTGGATCCTGGCAAACACCAGATAGATTTTGACTTGTTAGAGAGGTCTGCTGCCTACCAGGAGGATAGCTGAGAGGGAAAATGGTCCTGCCAGCCAGGAACACTCTGGGGCTCTATGACAGCACTGGGCTGCAGCAGTGTCCTATAATCAAGCACAACAGGGGCCATGCTAGACAGCAGAAAAATACTATTTTATTAAAAGAATTTACTTATCGACAAATGAGGCTTATTTTCTGTCTTCAGATTCATATTTTAAAAAGACCAAAAGCTGGTATTTCTGAACTGGCACAGACAGCTTCTGTCACAGCATCCATTGATTTTTTTTCCCCTTTGGTGATATAATTCAGAGAAACATTAATTAGGAATAGCTACTGAGATACCTGCTTTGATTGTTTTCCTTAGTCATTTTGCTTTATTGGCAAATCATTTAAGTTATTAGTGTTAGTTGTGAGAATGAACAATCAGATTAGTTGTGAAAAAGGCAGTAAGCTATTGGTAAACACTTAGCAGAGGTTTAATTTTCAGATAATTAGAAACAATTGGGTATTTTAGCTGACCAAGGGTATTCAAATAAGATTACCATTTAAAATGATTTGACAAGGTGTGTGTCAGCAATAAAAATGTAATAGATTTTCCTTCATGTAGTGTAAGCATAAGCAAAATAGGCCCTGACAATGTATTTTAAGACCAGACCAGACTTTTTTCCCATTTGTCTTGATATTTATTCTGTTCAGTTTTGCTATCATCTGTGCAGCTAATCCAGTTTACACCAGTCTGAGATCCAGATTTATGCTGCAAAGCCATTGCATTTCCCTTTAATATTCACAATACAGGAATTATCCACACTTCTACCTGTGCAGGGTTCAGTGTTTGCAGGCTGTTTGTTTCATGGTAATAAGCCCGTGGTTTTAAACTGTTAGTTATTTTTTAAATTATAGTACTCTATTGAAAAATCATCTTTGAAATACCCAAGCATTTATGAAAATGTATTTCTACATGCACTGCTCTTTTTGTTCGTTTGTTTTGTTTTCTTTGCTGTTTCTGAGCAATCCTAATGAGAAACTGTTAGGAATTAAATGGTTCATCTTGTTCAATAAATGGCAGTGAACACCTTTAATAAGGGATTTATTTTCATTAGGTTTTCTGTGACCGCTTCCACTCACCCATTCCCATTACTGGATTGTGGGAAAATAGCTCTGTGCTGCAGTGCACAGTGAGAGTGAGGATTGAGGGCTGCTAAAAACAAACAGTTTTCATGCCTGTGATGCACAAACAGAAATGAAACTCTGACTCAGTTGGTTCATATTCCTGTGAAAATGTAAACAAGCAAATCCTGGTTTACAGGCAGCCGGACATCGGTATTGGTATCACATACTCTGAAAAGTCACCTCGTCTTGTCAGCATCAGAACTGATAGGCAATTACAAATGCCCTTCTTTGAAATGAGGGCTTTGCTGTAACATCAGCTGGTACTTAAAAACACATTAATTGTGACAAAAATCCTGTCCCGTTATTCAGTACACTGGCATTTTACTGGAAGTCTTGGAAGGAGGTGCTAAGCAGTGCACAGCAGAGTGGCGCAGTCTTTATCCCATTGTCCTCAAGGTTCCTTACCAAAAAACATGGAAAAAAATAGTATAGGAGGGCTGAAATAGCCAAATCAGGGTGGATAAAAGATGACTTTTAGTAATACTGGCTTCCTAACTTTGAAACACATTTCTTTTCCTTCATATGCTTTTAAGTATTGTTAGAACAGGAGTGGGATGTGCATGAACAGCCCTGGTCTGTGGTGTCTGTGTGATTTTCTGGAGTCAGTGATGTCTGTGTGATTTACTGGGGTCTCTGTGCTGTTCATCCCGTCTCTGTCCAGGTGTGTGACCCCCATATTATGCAAACCCGAACCCGACAAGTGCTGAGGTCTCCTGTCAGTTCCAAGCCCTGCCCTGAAGAGTCACAAATGAAGCCATGTATTCTTAATCAAAATTGCTTCCAATACCAGTACAACCTAACAGGTAGGTGCAAATTTCCTATGTCCTTGTAGCATGTGTTTTTAGTTATGTTTGCTTGGGGTGTTGGTTAAAGCCTTGACATTGTTGGTTTCGATAAAATTAATTACACACCTACATTTTTGCACATTAGTGGACAAATGCACAATTTTTGTATTTAAGTTGTTGTTGCAAGTACATTGGAAATAAAGCATGCTAAATGGGATTTTCAATGGGTTATCAACAGAATTAATTACAAAATTCCAGTTAAAAGGATATCATCTGTGTGGTTTTGGTGAAGCTAATAATACCAACAGAAGTCTGCTTTGAAGGCAATATGAGTTATTTGGGTGGGCATAGGATATTCAGAGCAAAATGCATTATTTAGGACTTCAGAACCTATCGGTTCTGTTGCAAACAAATGAACAAAACAAAACCGAAAAATTCCTTTTGTTTTGACCAGCTGAAATAAATGAGAAAGGCATACAGAACAGAGATCTAAGAGGAGTTTAGGGGCTGGTGGGAAGGGAGAACAAAGCAAGATAAAATTTATGAATATAAACTCAGCCTGTTTGTAATAAAAGCCCTAGAAACGCAGGCAGCGGGATGATGCCTTTTTTATCATCACGTTTCAGAAATGCAGAACATTTATGTGTTCATGTTTATCAAAGGTGGAAAACACAAAGTAATAGGTTTTCTTCTCATCCTTCTTATTTATTGGTGGTGTATGGAAATTTTAGTAGCTTCTGTTATGCTTTTTGTTTATTTTAAATGGTGTTTTAAAGCTTATTTCAGTTTAGTTGTATTCTGACCAACGCAATTTCAGACCCGTAATAAGATATTAATTTTCTTCCGCTGGAAATACTGCTTTTATTTCATGAGTACAAGAGTTTAGTTTTAAATAATGGATAGCTTTGCCTGGAGACAAAAACAGGTTAAACCAGAGTTCCCCTTCAGAAACTTCCCCAGTTGCTTTATAAAAGTGAAATTTTACTTCAGACAATGCAGTCTTGTACCTGTGCCAACTGGATTGAACTGATAGCCTTTATCAGTGTTCAGCATGTGCACTCTGATGTACCGGTGTCGAAATGGGATACGGTATCGGACTGCGGAGAGAGCGTGTCTCCTCTGACACTTGCCTGGCTTTGAGAACAACTTTCTTCTGTGGGGAGTTGTTCTTGGGTGTGGGATGCCCTGACATGGGGAAATGCTGCTGCAGGTGAAAGTAACACCCACGTTCAAGGCTTCAAAACCAGGCTGGATGGGGCTTTGAGCTACCTCGCTTAGGGGAAGGTGTCCCTGCCACAGCGGGGGATTGGAACTGCACAATCCTTAAGGTCCCTTCCGAGCCGTTGTGTGATTGTGTGATTCTGTGTTGAGTGTGCAGGTGACCTGCAGCAGTGCTCCCTTTGCTTTGTGTCTGCAGGCTGGAGCGGGTGCCAGCTGGGTGCCAATGCCACCTGCGGTCACGGGGAGCGCCGCCGCCTCCTGAGCTGCCGGCGCAGCGACGGGGCCACCGTCAGCATGCAGCTCTGCCAGCAGGTGAGCAGGGCCGGGACACACACAGAGCTCCCTGTGTTTCCAGAAAGCTGGTGGTGCCTTCTGATCCACGCTAAGACGTTCCCCATAAACGGTGGGAAGGTTTTGTGTGGTGCTGGGAGCGCGCAGCTGGGGGCTTTGGGAAACAGAGGGGTGTCAGTGGGTGGTGTCACTCCTTGACGCG
Organism: Hirundo rustica; assembly: GCF_015227805.2. Taxonomy (NCBI): domain Eukaryota; kingdom Metazoa; phylum Chordata; class Aves; order Passeriformes; family Hirundinidae; genus Hirundo; species Hirundo rustica. The sequence continues at coordinate 5,720,618 of NC_053456.1, read as the reverse complement.
AACACGCGGGGCACGGCTACCCACCCTGCACCATCCCAAAGCTGGGGACCAGGGAGATTGTGTCCTGCTGTTAGAAATCAAGGAATGAGATACCTAGATTTTGGAATGAGACCCGAACACTGATGGATGAACCCAAACACCGATGGATGCTTTCAACGCTGAAACCGCATTCAGCCATTGCACCCTCGGGAAAGCTCCCCGTAAACACCGTGCTGGTGCCCCACAGAGTTGCTGCCAGCTCTTGTTTGGGTGCTTGGCTGTGGCAGGAGGTGGCTGGGGCCTGGGCAAGCTGATGCCTGTGTTCCCCTGTCGCAGCTGCAGCTGGAGAAGCCCGTGCCCACGAGCAGCCGGTGCGTGGTGGGGTGTGCCGTGGACTGCCAGCTCTCGCCGTGGTCAGCGTGGTCGCAGTGCTCCCACACGTGTGGCGCCGGCGGTGAGTCCCTGCCTGCCCTCCTGACCCCCCATACCTCAGCAGTGCAGCACAGACAGCACCCACAGTCAAGGGTGGGCTCAGGCAGTCCCTGAGCAGGGGTACAGAGCTCAGGGATAGCCTCCAGCCACACCCCAGTCCTTCAGAGGTGGCTTTGGACACTCGAGGTCCTGAGGTGGTGGGGGTTTAGAGCAAAGCAGGCTATTTTCAAAGCACTCTGAAGTGAAAAATACAACTCAGGGAATGAGTAGTCAGATGTCTGCAGGATTATTTATTACTTAATTCAGACTCTCAGAATTCAGTCACAGCAACCGCTAACCCCAGACATGGGGAGTATGTAAAGCTAGCAAAGAGCTTGGGAGTGTTACAAGAGTCTGAAGAGATTAATAAATAAATACAAATTCTATGGTGAAGTAATTTTTAGCAACATAATTGTATCCCATTGAAGAAAACACACCAAGAGTATTTTTCATCATTTAGTGTATGCCTCTATCTCCATCTTCCATCTACAGGTCCCCTAACACTTATATGACCCCAGTAACTTCAGGAAGACTTTCTACAGCCAGTGGTGCTCACCAGCATACAAAAAGTGAAAGGATTAGGACCTTTTTCAACTTATGTGGTTTGAAACACCCTTTGAGTATTGACAGATTGAAATGCATTGAAGGTTTTATTCTCAATAAGCTTGGGACTTTATTTCCCAGGCTCCTGATGTGCATTAGATGTACAGCTAATGGTCTTTAAGATTCAAAAGCCAGAATGTATATTTGAATCAAATTCACTTAAGGTCAAAAAGAAAAAAGCTCTTAACTTCCATAAAATGATTCCTTCAGATGGATTCTAGAGATCAAAGCGTGTTACAGAAAAAGCTTAATATTTGGATTAGTGCTGTTCTTTCTTTGCTGAGCTTTTAGCCCGTTTATGAAGTAGTGCTTTCTTAACAGAAATGAATAATTCATGGACAGTGTTTTAACAACAACACACTGGGAGTACTATTAATTCCAAATTCTTTTTTCTTTAAAATCCATTTTGGAGTGTTAATGCTCATGTTGCTGAATAAACTTAATTTAATTTTTTGAGTGTTCAATCACTTACTAAGTTAAACAGAGTACAGTGCAAAATCAGGTTGTAATGGTTTTTTATGGCTTTTAGCATGCTCAAGGAGCAGCTCACCCTATATAGTACCTGCAGGTTTTTTCCTCATGAGCTTTTATATTGCATAGTTTGCAAAAGGAGGTACTGGAGCGAAGATGTGTCCTGTATTTGGCCTCTGATCCTGAAATGCTTGTGCAGATTCCAGAGACTGGTGAAAGAGCTGCCAGGAGTTACTTCATGTCCTAAATCAGAGGAAAACTGGAAACATTTGTGCCTTGCTGAAAGAGACTTTGCAGTGAGAGTCTGGGCTTTAGGTGCCAAACCTCACTGACGCTGCTTGAGCCACGCAGTCAAGCCCAAGCTCAGCTTGGTTTGTGGGTCATCCCTGATCCTCAAAGATCATAACTCTGCTGTACTGCAGGCTGAGGAGCTGTCTTGTGCAGGCCACTCTACTACTGCTGTTGTTTAACATGGATTTAAAAGCTGGAGATACTCTTCTGTGAACCTACAGCAGCTAAGCAGCTGGGAAACCTGTCTTACCAACTGTGTCATAAAGAAGCCAAGTTTTGCTCAGTCCTTCTCTGAAACACTTGAACAGCTTTGCAGGGACCCAAGAGTCTTCTCAACCTCATGCCAAAGCAGGAGCATCAGTGACATGAAAGTACTCTGCATCCAGGTTATTCCGAGCACACGGTTTGTTCTCCTGCAGCCTCAGTCCTGATTTGACTTTTGCTGTATCAGCTCAGGAGCCTGGAGCCACTGTGGTACCAAACATCCCTGGTGGAGAGACCTTGGCACCAGTCCTGTGGCAATGGCCCTTGCGTGGCTCAGACAGCACAAACAGTGTCACTTCAGCTGCCTCACTGAGTGCCAGTGGGTTGTAAATGCTCCTGGATGATGGCAAGAACAGAGAAGATTTGACTGGTGCACTCAGAGGAGCACAGCGAGGGTTTCCAGCCAGGAGGGTCATGGGCTGCCACACCTCTGAAGTCACCCTGAGATTCTCATGGGCATTCGTGGGAGTAGGATGAAGCCTCAAATTAGATAGGAAAAACCACAGGATGACGATAAACGAGCTGTGGGAATTGGCTGTAGTAAACACTCCTAACTGCTTCCCTTTGCCAGTAAGTGATTGCCCGCTGTTTGGTACAGCTAAAATGCAGGGCTTTAGGTGCTCGGTGTGCAGAAATAATTCACAGCAAGTCAAACGCAGCATTACTGGATCAGCTCACAACAATATTGTGCTTTTCTGGCTTGTTTTGGAGAGTGTGTGAAGGGCCTGCAGAAGTGCCATAAAGGACTTCAAAGAGAAACATGATTTAAATATAATCCAGGTCAAAATTTAGTGATGCTGGATGTTTGTTTTTACGTGTTTTTTTACTAAAGCTTTGTTGCTAACAATTTTATTCTGTCCTTCTCTTCCAGTAACAGTTTGATGTGATATATTTTAATGGGTAGTACCTTTACTCAGGTTTTATTTTATGGAATAATGCATTTAAACATAAAGTGGTGCTGCTCTGCGTGTGGCACTGGCATCTAACACAGTTCTGGTACACAGCAGCCAAAGGGGAATATATTGATTTTTATGAATGGTGATGAATAAAGCTCTTTCCTGCCTGTGCTGAGCCTGTGGAGATGTGTAACTGATGTTTGCCTGTTGCAGCTGTAGTTGTGGGCAGCATCTGCTGAGGATGCTGGATAGGGCTTTAGGCTGACACTGGGTTATATATGAGGGTTCCTTATATCAGTTGCTGTACTGCTATGAAAAGATGTATAGAACTGCTTTAATGGATGATGCTTCCGTGGCCTGAATCAAAGTTACTGGAAAGATGTTTGGTAAGGATAATCCCCAGCAAATTGAATTTCCTTTGTTAAGGCAAATGAATACGTGAGGATGCTGAATTTTTCTACATAAACATTTTCCAATCCCACATGGCTTCTGTCAAGTTCTCTAACAGGAGTGCTAAATTGTATAAAACCACCTACAGCTGTGCTTTGTCATTTACAAAGCTGACTTTATCAGATAAACTACAGGATTTACCAGGGCTGAACGTGTTGCTGTACCTTACTCAGTCCTCAGACCCCCAGGGACCTTGGCAGGCTGCCGAGATGTGAATCCCAACACCAGAGTGAGCTGTGGGACACAAGTGAAAGGGCACGAGGGTGCACACCATGGAAAAATTCAGTTGTTGTGTTCTTCCCTGGATCGTCACCAGACTGGGAAAACATTTTTGCTGTTGCCTTGTGAAGAACTCCTTGTGATGCTTTCTCACCTCTTGGAAAGCTCCAGTCTGACAGGGAGAGACGCCCCAGTGCTGCTGGAGGGACTGGCAGTGGGAAGGGGGTGAAAATCCCTATTTATCACCTGTCCCACTTGCTTGTGACTGGACCTAACCTTACCTCCAGGGCTTATTGAAGTAACTTGATCCCGGCCCTGGTCTTGTGGTTCCTTGATAGAGCTGGTTTTTTGATATGCTCTGCTCAAACTCACCAGACTGATTACGACGTGTTGGTCATTGTGACTGGGATGAAATGTTGCAGGAATTTGAATCTTTTTGTTTTCAGACGTGACACTTTGTGGGCATAAAGTGCAAGTAATGGCAAGAATTTTTGGGGGATAAAAAAAATTTTACTCCTCTGGTTTAAAACAATAATTCTGTATTCCTGAGATGCAGTTCTTCCTGCTGACACAAAACAGAATTTTAAGTGACCAGCATTGACAAGACTGGCCTCTTTTGGTTTTTCTCTTTCAAAACTAATTTGAGGATATGAAGAAATGTGTATTTTCAATTTCAGCACAATTTCCATCCTAATTTTTTGTATCATATAACACTGCATAGCAGAGGAATCAGAGATGTGGCCAATTCATTGGGAAATTAGAGAGCAATTCAAAGGAAAATGAAAGAAATAACTAGGATTACTTCAACTCCTCTAGAGTGTGTACTGGAAACAAATTAATTTAAGATGCAGTGAGATTCTGGTCTGCATAGGCAGCAAAAGAAAAGTTATTTAAAAAGAAAAAGTGGAGTTTTTCTGCTACTTGGGTGGTAATCAAACACCTAGATAATGTTTTTGGAGTTAAAAAAAAAAAAAATTAGAGCCTTAAGAAACTCACTGCAATCATTGTACAAAGAAATGTTTCAATGAAATTTCTTTCTTCAGTCATTCATTCACTGTGTGTAAAGAAAGTGATGGACTGAGTCAAACCCCAGCTGACCACTGGGACTGTAGTGAGTTTCAGTAGTTTGGATAACCAACTGCAGGAAACCAAAATGGAAAGAAAGGTTGTTAATTCCTCTTTCTGTTCAATGATCTTCCCATTTACATATTGCTGGAAACATGTTAAACAGAGTGTACGAAAGGAAATTATTTAGTTAATTAAAATAGCTTGATGAATGCTTCAGGCTTTCAGGTCCCTCCTAATGAAATTGCATCTTTTAACCTTAGGAGATCTCCTTTTCCTTAGCTCCGTGCAGGGAGCTGGTGCCTGGCAGAGTGCCCCAGGGCCCTGCAGCCGTAGGCTTCCCACTGTTTCCCAAAGAGCCTTTTCCACTGCTCACCAATACTCAGCATTCAGACAAATTTGGCAAATTTGGTCTCTGGCTGGAGAGGAGGAACAGCTAATTTTGGCCAGTTGGACTGGAGAGAGCTGTTGTGGGCTTCATCCAAGAGCAGGCTGGGAGACTTCTCTTCTCTTGCTTTGATTTCCAAGTGAACCACAGGACTTTTCCCTTTTCCCTTTTCCCGTCCTCTCTTCTCCCATTCCTCTCTTACTCCTCCTTTCCTTTTCTCTTTCCTTTTCTCTTTCCTTTTTCCTTTGCTTCCTCCTTTCCTCTCAGCTGGCAGGAGTTTTCCCACCTCCTGATGTATCTGATTCAGTGGTAGCTGAATACAGAGTCATGTGGGGAGCAGCTTTTACCATCACTTCTGTTACAAACTGCCCAGGTCTAGGGGACTAAAACTGGAAAAGGGAGAAGTCTTAAAATTGGTTTTAATGGGTTTAAAAACATAACTCAGTGGGTCAGAGCAAGGGAATAAAGGTAAGAGATCTTGCTAAGGTATCCATCAGTGCCTTTTCCAGGTGTGTCTGCTTTTAATTTTCATTTGCTAAAATGTTTTTGGAAACCTTGCTCTGTGGATAGTCATGATGACAGATACAAGAGATGTGCCTTACACCTGCAGTATCCTTAATTAAAAATCATGTGCATAAAGAGCAGGGAGAGGGATCTGGCTGGGTGTTGCAGTCTCCCTGCTTTTGCTCTCCCACCTGACTCCCCTCTGCTCACAAAAGCAGATGAGGGGCAGTGATCCAAAAGGGAGAGCTCCACCACAGCACCTCATCTCTTCCTTTGCACTGGGTTAGCAATTACCACTCGCCTCTGTCTTGTTGTATTTGTCTGCCCTTACTGCCCAGACCTTTCAGTTTTTAACTCAAGTCCACACATATTGAAAGACAGGGCAGAAATTTTATCCCCAGCACCACAATCTTCTGCATCCCACTGCATAAGGGCTTTTTCTTTTCCACTTTCCTTTTTAATTGGAGATGGAATTCTAATTGAAACATTTTGAGTGAAAACATTCCTGGACATAAATGGACAGCAAAGGAGGCAGAAATGGAATTGCTGTAACTTTAATGAATATATTCAGTTTTATTAGTTCAAAAGTAGTACCATAATTGCTTTTTCCATTCAGTGGCTGAAGAAGTTTTCACCAATAATAAATAGGTTTTTAATGGAAATGGTAGAAGTGGTTATGGACGGTAATAACCACTACAGTGTTTGCAGTTTTCAAATTAGGTCCACATAATTGCTCATAAAAAGAAAATTTCATTTGTTAAAAATCTCTGGAAACATATTGAATGTATACTGGTAGAAATGCTGCTGCCATAGGAATTATTTTCCTGTCATATTTAATAATCAGGATCTAGTCAAGTATTTAAATGCGTTGCATAAACAAATACTATATTTGGAAAACATACAAAACAACATTTAAAAAGTGTGCTTGGAAATATTAGCAACTGCATTTCTTAGACTTAGCAACAGCATCCCTATTATCCAAACAGTCTTCCCAATTAATTGCCTTTTTTTTTTTTTTAGCAGATTTTAGCGCTGGGAAACGAACTAGGAACGCTGATAAATTACAAACTCTGTCTCTCTCTCTCTCTCTCTCTCTCTCTGGCTGCGTCTCTGCTGGGCTGTGTGCTGTCTGTCCTAGGCCAGATGGTGCGTGGGCGCTCGGTGGTGCTGCGGGCGGCGGGCGAGGGCAGGCCCTGCCCGGAGCAGCTCACCCAGCACAGGAGCTGCCCGGTGAAGCCCTGCTACAGCTGGCTGCTGGGCCCCTGGTCTCCCTGCACCGTCCAGGTAGGGCTTCCTCCAGAGCTTCGCCGTGCCTGGGGTCGACGGCAAAGCCCGTCGTCACGTCGCGGGATTAATTGCTGGTGGTGGGCTGGAGGTGTCTCTGTGGCTGGGGAGGGTCTGTGGGGAAGAGGGGGAAGTTCAGGAGCGGTGAACCCCTGCCTCTCATCTTCCAGCCATCAGCAGCCATTCATAAGAAGTGATACGGGTTCAGGCGCTGTGTTGCTCGTAGAATTCCTGGAGGGGGTTTGTGGAGTGAATGTGTTTGACTGGGCACAGTCGTGGTGACCTGTAATATAATTACATAAAATATCTCTAACAAGAAAATAGATACACTAGATACCAAGGCAGATTAGCCTTTTTTAATCTTTTTTTATTTCCTGTTTTTTTGAAGGACTGTACAGCAGGTCTCCCCCCCCAGATCTCGGGTACAATAGTGTGAGTTTTTGTATGAAGGGCTGGTTTCTGCTTTCTCCTTGCCCTGGCTATCTTTTTAACGATCGAAAAATGTCTGGATTCAGTTCCCATGTGCTCTCCCTACGCCTGCCACCTCTGCTCAGCACTGGGGCCATCATTTTTTCGCTGGCAGTGACTTCCATCAAGCTTGAATTGACTTTTTCTTCCCCTCCGTGCTTTTTCTTCTCTCCTTTTCTGTTAGATCGCATTTCCAATATTAAAACATATTAGCTGGTAACCCAGTTTAAGCAGAGGTGAATCTTTCACAATGAGGTTTATCAGCCTCTTAAATCAGGCTTTGGTGAGATGGAGGTACAAGTGTGGTGGAAACGAGCCCTGTCTGGTCCCAGGGGACAAGACCTGTGCCAGATCTGTGGCTGCTTCTCCACATCATATCGTGTAGGAGATTGAAGCCAATAAAGCACATAAAGACACTCATCCCTTGTGATTTCTGCTCTTCCAATGCCTTGAATACCCTCGTGGTTTCTCAGTATGTTGGAGGGACGTGTAGTGAATATGTGAGTGGCACGATAAATACCCAGAATTTTCTCAGGTTTTCACAACTGAAATCTGGATTGTGACAGTCGAAGATCAGAGAAACAGAAGTATATTTATATTTTCTCTAATCAACAACTCATTGCAACCAGTGATGTGAATGTGGTCCTTGTATGTGCTGTACTCAGCATGTATAAAATGTACACAACATATGTATAACATAAAAAGAACAAAATGATAGCATCAGCTGATATTTTGTCCAGCTAACATAAGCAGATTCTGTTAAACATCAGGGAAGAGACCTTCAACTGTAGGAGCTAGCACAGCTGCTAAAAAAATTAGTAGGGAAGCTGAATTAAGTCCGTGGCTTACTCCAGATAAATGACACATTGTGCAGATTAAAGTGTGCCCATCCCAAATCCAGCTAAATTTCAGCTCAGAGCGAGTAATCACAGCGTTCTGTAGCCCAGATACCATCCCTGCATTCAGTGAGTTAGAGCCTGCTTCTCTCCTTCAATTACCACAGAGCAGTTTCTCTCCCCTTTGCTTTGTTTTGGAGAGGAGCCATTCTATTCATGTTCACTTCTCTTTAATGAGGTGCTTAAGAATTAAATGTAGTTCATAAATACAGGGTGATTTATTCCTGCGCTTTACCGGAAAAGAAGCTTAAGGCTGCGTTCTAAAGAAAGCTTTCAGAAGTCCTGTTTTCAAGGATGCTTTGTGAAATAAGGTAAAGCATCCCATGGTGAAGGCCAGAATGCATAGTGAGAGAGTGTCTTCCTGTAATAATAGAAATGGGACGATTAATTATAAGGCTAAAATATTTTTTTTCCTTGTATTATAACCCAGACTGCAGTTCCTAGTTGTAGGAGGACTATTTTATGCTAAATTGACTTTGTGTGAATAATTAGAGGTGTCTTTGTGGTTAGGAATAGAGCCTGCTAAGTGTTCTGTGTTGCTGATTGTCACAGTGTGGAAATCAGCGTGGTGCTTCCCAGGTAATTGCACTCTCATCCCAGGCACACCTGTGGCAGCACGGGGCATTTCCCCTGCATTCAGAGGGGTGCAGAACTTAGGAACTGGTCAATGCAACCAATTTTAAAGGGTTACAGGACATTAATAATTTTCCTCCTAGAGATGAAGTGGTTTACCCTGATTAGCTTTTAAAAAAAAGGGAAAAAAAAAATTAGCAGTGTCTGACACTGTTCATCATTTTTTCCATTAAGGGAATATAAGTGGAATAGCCAGGCATTATCAAACACAAGCTGACTGACATTCGTAAAAATACTAAGAACCTTTCCTTTCTAATGGTTTTAAAAGCACTCCCTTAAATGTGATCACGCAACACTCCCTCATTAGAGAGACTTTTACCTGATTAAATGCTCATCAACCTGTGAAAGCATTGCCCAATCAACTCTTTACCTAAAATAATTGTGAACACGTGAACCCCAGTAAAAGCCAAAAAGGGAGAACTTTTCTTGAAGGCACATCTAGGTGCAGCATCTCATTAGGGCTGTTACCTCCTGTCTCATTAAAGTGTGATGTGTGGGAAGTACCAGATGTGATGTGAGGGAAGGCTCGTGGAGATGCTACCTTACATTCAGTGTGTTACTCAATTCCAGAGATTCCTGACTCTCCAACACAGGAGGCGTAAACCTACTCCTTATTTTTCCATCAGGGTGAGAGGTGGAGGCTCCATGCAGGTGCTGGTGGAGGGGCACATACATCCTGTATTTAGCATGGGTCCTGCATTCTCAGCAGGGTCAGCATGGGAATTTTTGCAGACAAATGGCAGGAATCCTTTGTGGAAGTCAAATTCCCACATATTTCCAGCAAGGAGGTCATGACTCAAGAGACGCATCCTGGTACCTCAGAGGATCACACCTTCCAGCGAAGAGCATTTACAAGAAGGAATCAATCCCCTGAGTTTTGAATATGTGATGGTTTCCTTGGCAGTTCTCCTCTGATTAGCAGCTATTCCCTGCATCCTCAGTGTGCCGTTGCTGGCACAAACTTCCTCTGCTTCCACACCTATTAATTAGATCTTCAAATGTATAATTCTGGGGACATGAATAATTTTGAAGATGATAAGGAAGTTAATGCTGTGCTCCTGCATTGCTTAAGACCTTTTCAAATATACCAAAAAGCATCTCCTACTCTTAAGTGACAGGGTGACATTTTAAGTGTGTTCAAGTGATTGTAAAAACCCATTGCTGGTCTTGAAAGAGAGAAAGCAAAGAGCCACTTGATATCTTAAGAAAAAGAGCAATAAAGAGAAAATCTTTCTCTTTGGGATTGTTTTGAGAATTCATAAGGGTTTTTTTGTTGGTTTTGTTTGTTTGTTTTTAATTTTATTCTAGACATTAGAAAATATGAATGTAGCTCCAATATAGTGTGATAGAAAAATGAATAATGTTCCCTGTGGCCTTTTATAGTGGAAACTGTTGTTCTGAAAAAAAAATATTGTTTTGACCTATTTATTTCTCACTATTCTTCTTATTATTTATATATTGATACATATATAAATAATTATATCCTGTTTGTAGAAGAAGTATATTTTTGAAAACTCGTCTTCTCCAGTTATTCTTTGAGTCACTTTGAACTGGAAATGCTGCAGTTTGATTAGTGCCCATTTCCCCCAAGAATATTCTCTCTTCATCTTCTGTTCCCACCAGCCATTTCTAAGCACTCTAACCCAGTGGACAGCTGCACGAGTTTTTCACACACCATTAATCTCAGACCACAAGAGAAGTTTCAACAGTAATTTAGAACAGCAAGTTAAACACTGACTAAAGTGAAACACTGTGTTAAAAACGTGGAATCTGGCTGCATGTAGTAAATCTGCACTTCTTTAAGATGCTTTAGATAAGCAGCTACTCTAAATCCAGATAGTTACGCTCTTGCTTCCATTTTACTGTGGATCTGCAGCAGAAGAGGGGGAGAGAATGCAAAAGCTGCCAGGTGTGTGCAGGAGAGGCGTCCTCGAGATTCCTGCTAGCAAACCTATTGCTGGATGAATGCACTCAGTAGGAGCCGTTCTGTTCTGCAGATGAAGTCCATTATTTTAAAATAATCCACTGCCAAAAAATCCAAAGGAGCATTTCCCTTGGTTGTATAAAGGCAATGTTTCTTCCTTCTTCTTGAGTTTTGTTTACTGAATTTTTCTAAAGTGCCATTTCCACGAGCCTTCAGGCGCACGTTCGTAAGGCATCATGCAGGCATGAGGCACCTCAAGAGCATCTCAGCTCTCCATCTGATGAGAATGAAACAATTCCACCCTCTAGAAATAGTCTCAGTGCTTTGTCTCTGAGAGCATCCCCAGCCCTTGATCATAACTTTAGCCAAGGAATATTGATTTTCCACTAAAGGATGTCAACTTCAGTAGTTTGGTGCATGCCTGGCTGTTTCAGGACTGGGATGATGATCGTGAAGTGGCTCAGATGGAGCCTCCTTCTTCTTTCTCGTTCAAGTGGGGTTTAGTGCTGGCACGTGATAGCTGACCTGGGTTGGTGTTTTGGTAGAGTGTGTGACATGAATTGGTGATCTCTGTTTGCTCCAGACCTGGTCAATCCCTTTAGAACGTGACACAGCCCACAGTGCAGTAAGGGGTTTTGCTTTGCCGGGTTTAAATCATGTGAGTGCTCTTCTTGGGCTGTATCATTGAAGGAGGGTAGAAGAAATGTCTGTTCCTTATGGGCAAGCCCTGGTCTTGGCTTCTTCAGAGGAGCCCAAAATGTCTGTGCTCGGCTAACTTGGTGTTAATTAAGAATCAGTAAATTCATTAATTTGCGTAAAAGTCATGAAAGGCAGACCTTAAAGATGGTATTAAGCCTTTATGAATGTATGCTCTTCCACACCTTTGATAATGACCCAGTTTCATGTGTGACCCTGCCCTTGCCTCCAAGCTTCTAGAGAGAGGTCTCCATCTATATATGTAGAGAGGAGATCTCCAACTGTCTTCCCATAACTGGGGATACTGTTGCAGACCAAATGGGTATCTTGGAAGACTTTTCATAGAATCAGCTGTGTTTCTTCTGTCACCTGCTAATGTCATTGATGTGTTCCCTTTCATCATCCCATAGGGTGGACAGTGTGGAGATGGATTACAAGTCCGCAACCTCACGTGTGTAGTGCATGATGCATCAGTTTCTGCTGCATCCAAACCAGTTGAAAATGCATTATGTGGTGAGCTGCCATCGAAAGAAAGCGTGCTGCAGTTACCCTGCTCTGTGCCTTGTCCAGGTAAAGGCTTTGGAAGGTCACAGTGAATTTTCTGCCTGTGGTAGCTGTCTGAGGTGGACGTGCTCCCGTAGTTCTGAGTACTGTCAGGCCTTGTAGTACAAATGTGTGATTCAGCAGATCAGGTAAATGCTCAGTCTGCTGTTTCTAGACCACCTGAGGAAGTCTTCCTTTGTTTTCTGAGAAAATGAGATACCCTGTGAAGCAGAAAATCCAAATATTGTGTGCTACTGAGAGACATCCTAGCGATATTTCATTATTAAAGCTGTTGTATGCTTAGGTTAGCCTTATCCCTATCCTTTAAGATTAATCCTTTCTGAAAACCTGTGATTTCTTCTTTCCATGTGCAGGCGACTGCCACCTGACAGAGTGGTCAGAGTGGAGCTCCTGTGAGCTCACCTGCATCAGTGGCAGGAGCTTTGAGACAAGCGGGCGCCAGTCTCGATCCAGGGCCTTCATCGTGCAGTCCGCAGAGAACCGGGAGAACTGCTCCGGGCAGGAGATGGAGACCCGGCTTTGCTCAGGTAGCTCGGCCACAGCGCTGCTCGCTGCCCGCCAGGAATTTGTTCTGGCTCTGTTGCAAGGTGGAGAGTAACTGGTGTTGATGTTGCAGGAGGGCAGTGTTACGATTACCTGTGGCAAACCAGCCCTTGGCGGGACAACGTGCGCACGGTGTGGTGTCAGCGCTCGGACGGAGTGAACGTCACAGGTACGTCCCCAAACGGCCTCGCACGCTTGTGAATGAAATGTCTCCACACAGGCTTTGCTGCTGCTGCAGCTGGTGCTCAGAGGGAGTTGGGCATCCTTCCTCGCTCTTCCAGAATTTGTTTGGAGATTTTTGTGTGTAGGAAAGACAGGTGGGAGCTCACCAGCCTTGCTGTCAGATTGACGTCACACGTGTATTGCACAGGAGTATTTGGGCTAATTGCCCTTGCTGTCAGGCTGGTCATGGGAAGAAATGAGTGCACACGTACTAAAGGGTTGCCTGGGCTGGCTTGCACGGCCCTCAGTTCAACCCTTCTGTGGCTGTGAAGAGCAGAAGAGAACATCAGACACGTGGTAGAGACCCCATCTTCTGTACCTCCTCTGCTTTTCAAAACACAGGAGTCTCAAATCACTCAAACTGTGAGATTCCTGCTGTTGCCGTGACCTACGAATTCTGCCTGTGCAGGATGAAAAAGGAAATTCATGGTCAGAACTTTGAAGCTCCGTGAGATTGACAAAGGCACTAGGGCTGCGTATCCATGGGATCTCTTTCAATATGCACAGGGTAAATGAGGAGAGAGTAGAAACGAAAATGCAGATGTTCCTGTCTAGTTCTATTTATAATGACTAGTTAGGATAATAACAAAAGTCTTATGTGCAAAGGTTGCCAAGTATTTAAGAACTCATTAACATGTTTTTATTCCTATAGAAGCTCAGGCTTTTCCAAGTGAGGATGGGCAAGGGCGTTATGTGGATTATGTCTTTTTATGTAGATGAGCCATTAGTGAGGACACAGAAGATCTGCATCTAATTCCGGATTTTGTCCCAAACTTCCAATGTGGCCAGTGGCAAATTGCTTAAATCTGTGTATCTCGTTCTCCATTAACAAGATGGGTATGATAATAATTCCCTGCCTTGTTAAGGCAAATTAATTAATGCGATGCCTACAGATACTATGCTAATGTGCTTAATAGACTAGTATTTAACTATATAAAATAAGCAGGCAAGCACTTCTTACACTGTGGTGATGTAAAACAAAAACATTTTGAAACATGCCCTTGAAAGCACTCGGTGTTTCCTTTTCCAGGAGGGTGTCCTCTCCGGACGAAACCTGCCGAAGTCCAGCACTGCAGCCCGGCATGCAGAAAACCCTTCTCCTACTGCACACAGGTAACTGCCTGCTGCAGAACAGGGCTGGGAAATTAGCTCTGCCAGATTTAGTCAATTAGATTGCATTTTAGATTGCATTCCAGGACTTAGGAAACAGTTTAGTTTGTCCGTGGTACCACCTCGAGGATGTTGTGGGAATTTCATCCTGGAAGAAAACCGTGAACCTGCGCAAACGAGTGATGGGAGTGTTTGTGTGGTGTTGCAAGTTTGGGGTTGTTCTGTGGAGGGGTTTTGGTTTTAATTTTAAAATTAAACCCCTTGGTTTAATATCAGTTGAGTGCTGTTGTACTGTTCTTTAGAAAAGGGACTGTGTAAAACTTCTGTAAAAGAGGAGATAAAGGAGCATCAGTCACCTGTTCAGATCAAGAGTATCAGACCCACATACAGACGTTATAGATTTAAGACAATTAGCAAAGGAAAACAATATTAAAAAGCCACTTTAAAATAGAAATCCAGAAAACTGAGTATCTATTTAGCAAACCACAGCCTTCTAAAAAACTTCTTGAAGAAACTGCTTAGCCTGATCCAGGGTAATGAATATTTGGTCATAAGCAAGCTTCATTTTAGATAGCCCTGTGAAATACTGGAGTGGAAACATGTGAGGAGAGTTTGAGTGTGTAGAGGGATTGGTTTTGGTTTGTCTGATCTATTGCCCAGCAGGGTCAGTGGGAAAATTGTTACTGACAAGAGGAGTTTGCCACAGATTCCTGTTTTTAAGCCTACTGGGGCGATAATGTTTGTATGTTGGACTTCTCTGTAATTACTGACTCTTTTTCAACCAATTCCCCAAATATATTTGGTCTTTTTAGAACTGAAAAGGGCTTGCAGGCACGAGTTCCTGGCTGGTTTGGTTTGGTGGTGGTGAATTTGTATGTGCAGGTTATACCTTGCAGTTTGTTCAAGCTTTCCCTAGAGCTGTGCACTGTTCTGCGAGAGGGCAGTGTTTGGTTTAATGCTGAATTCCCTTTTATCTCCCAGAGTGGAGTCTGCGGCTGTGAGCGGGGATATACAGAAGTAATGAGATCAAATGGGCTCCTGGATTACTGCGTGAAGGTACCAGGTTTAGAAGATAAGAAAGCTGATGTTAAGACCATTGCCGGAAAAAATAAACCTGTCAACTCCAAAATGCATGACATTTTCAAAGGATGGTCTATTCAACCTTTTAATCCAGGTGAAAAGCTTAAATATGAATGGAATCGATTGTCTTTAGGAGGTTTCTGTAGAAGAAGGGTACAAGCTTTGTAGGTGATAACATCAGAGATTGTGTCTGGGAGCTGCAGAGCGACCTCCCAGTTCCCAGCTCGTGTGCTGTCTTTCATGCCTTTGTGCCTGTACAGAGGAATCACAATCTCTTATGTTGAGAGATAGCAAAGACAGAATGAAGCAATAATATTTTGCAAAAGTATGCTCATAGGTGATTTGGGGGGATGTTTAGAACTATTATCTGATGATGTTTCTAGAAGTAATATTTTTGGACTAGGAAAGATATTGATCACTAGCGCTTCAGAAGTTTCAGAGCAGAAAGTGCTTAAGATTTCATTAAAAGAAACCCATTGGTTGTTTCTTGCCATATTTCAAAAATATGTGAAAAGAACAGGGTAGAAAGTGTGAAGTTTAGTCTTGAGGGTTGAAGTTACAACATTAAAAGCATCCCACAAAGGCAGGCAAGCTGCTGTGCCCAAGCAGCTCATCCCAGGTGGATCTTTGACATCCCCAGCATAAAATCCTTCCCAGCTGGAACCTCAAACTGCATGCGCCCAGACTGGTCCATTGCTCTGATTTCCATTTTGACTGTTGGTTTGAAGAGAAATTCATTCAAAACAAATTTCTGAAATGCAAATAGGACTTGAAAAATGGGAAGCAAATGTGTCAGGCACATCAGGTTTTACTGAAACATGTCTGTTCTCCTTGTAGAATAAAATCCTGGCAGTGCAGCTCTTCCCCCTCCTCAGGTACCTGACATTGCATTTGTTTGCAATTAGTTCCTAATGAACACGAGACTTTAGAAAACATGTAGCGAAAGGTTCTGTTAGGGGATTCAGGGAGCCATAATTCTCTCTGATATATGTGATCACACTTTGAATGTTACATTTACATATTTGATTTGCAGACAGTGGTTAACCTTTGCATTGACAGTCTCTGGGCTCATAGAGCTCAATCCAAAACCTTTTAAAGTTGGCTGCTTTTTGATCAAGCCCTTCATCCAGTTCACCCCCACAGTTCACCAGCAGCTTGAGTCACAGGTTTGGGGTTAATTGCCTTTTTGTCAACATCCCTGGTCCTCTGTAGGTTGTCTTACTTGGGTGTCATCTCTTTAGCTGGTACCTTTATGGGGTTAGAACAGGGGAGGGAGGTGTAGGTGGATGCTGCAGTCCTCTCTTTTTATATCAGCATTTGAGTCTGCAAAAGTTCCTGGAGGGCATTACCTCAGTGCAGCACCTGTGAGCTAACTCTCACCCAAGGTCTGCAACAGAAATAGTGACTGAGGCGCTTTTACAGAACACAGTGTTGCTTAATTTTTGGGCAGGAATGATACAGAAACAATACATGGGGAAGGAATAAAGGTGCTCCATGTGTGCTAAATGTATCACCAACCCTGTGGCATCCTGCAGTTAACTCTTCAATCTCTATGTGCTCTTCAGACCCCAGCTCAAGGCTGGTGCTCTTCAAATCACTCCCCTTTGTCTAACTTCATGACAAAATGTGTAATTGCTCCCCTCCAAGAGGCTCTCAGGCTCAGTAGTCTGGGGATTTGCAGTGGTTACTGCTGGCTGAGCCAGGAAACCAGAGTTACCTCCCCGTTCTGCTGCTGGTAGCAGGTCTGTGATGAGAGCTGCCTGTATGGATGGCATTTAACACCCTGCAGCATCACAGTGCTTGACATTGTGCTGGTCAATGAAAGCACCTGTGCCTTCTCCAGCTCAACTATGGTTTCCCTTCCCGTTTACTGTTTGGAACGCTAATTTTATTTTGTTATAACGAGGCTGATGTTTTTGTTCTTCTAAACACTCTACAGGAGTGCGCAGAACTGATTTCAAATCAGGCTGTGTTTTTCCTCTCTTAACCACACTCTGAGAGGCCAGAGTTCAGGTGCAGAAACTTTTCTTCAACTTGAGAGGCGACTGAAATAGCATTGTTTAAATTGTCAGATGACATGGTCCAGTGCCTTTCTGCTGGGGATGGAGAGCAGGGCTGCCTTCAGAGCAGACATGCTGTGACGCCTTCACGGGGCTGTGACAATCCCTTTGCAGGATTGCTAAATATTTCATGGCCATCTCCAGATGGGAGGGCAACAAATTTCCTACCTAGACTTCAGCAAAATAACTCAAACCAACCAAGCCAGGCCTGATGAACAGAGCTGTTCTCATATGGGAGATGATCTGCATGTGTTTTGAGGAGCAGAAAAAAAAAATCTGTGAGGTACTCAGCTTTTCCACAAAGTCTGGAAGAAAAATGAGAAGGAATGCGATCTGATTAAATGTGTTTTTGTTTGAAAAAATTTGTCATTCAAACATAAAATGAAAACCAGGCTCAGTGATTGTCCCTCTCACTTGACTGAATTTGAAATGGCCTCTGTCAAACCGTGTCTGTGGGCACGGCACAGGTTCCTGTTGCTGCCTCCAGTGTGTATTTGCAGCTCTGTTGATGTGAATCAGCTCTCACTGCTGCTGCTGCGTGGAAAAGTACCAAATCTGCTCCCTACAAGGAAAGCTGTCCAGCCAGAAACAGAGCGAGGAACAGAAATATTGATCTTTCAAAAGTTGCTGTTATTATTAATGCAAAGCTGGTAATTAAGGACCTGTGCAAGTGAAGTGTTCTTAGACAAGGGAATGTTTGAACAGACTCAAGCTCACGTGTGCATGGAGGGGTTCCTGCAGGGCTCCTGGGTCACTGCAGCCCAAAAAGCTCAATCCACAGCCTTACCTTGTCTTAAAGCCAGTTTTGTCTGCTGCTCTTGTGGCCCAACCAGAAAGCTCTTTCCCAGCTTTATCCCTCTTACTCTTACAAAGCCTGTTCTTGTTTTTATTCTAAGCTGAATTTATTCCCATTTGTTTCCCAAGTGTTTCCCAGTTTTAAGCAGCTTTTCCACTCGTGCTTGCTGGTGTTTACCCCAGCTGACCCCCAGGTCTTTATGGAGAACAATCCCATCCCTTCTCAGCCCTCAGCTAAAGACATCAGGTGTTGCCTGTGTCTGTCTGGGTCAGTTCAGCATTGAGCTGCCTCTGCCAGAGCAGCCACTGGGCTCTGGAGGGGATGTACCCCAATTGCCCTCTGCCCATTTCCATTAAAATTTTGTCTTTAAAATTGGGGCTTTTTTCAGAAATCTTCCTTGCTATCAAAAAGATGGGGTTTATGAATTACTCCTAGCCAGTCCCTGCTGTGTTCCCCATCAATGATGCTACTAATTTCTCTTTAATTGACCTCTTAAAACTTTTTTTATTTTAGAATAAAGATTTTTTTATTCTCTCCTCTCTACCTCTCTCCTTTTTCCTCGTCCTCCAACAGATGGTAAACTGAAGATATGGGTGTATGGAGTGTCAGCTGGAGGGTTCTTCATCATCGTTTTCCTGATTTTTACATCCTACCTGATGTGGTGAGTATGGCAGGTATACCGTCCTTAAATAAAAACGAGTTTGCTTTTATTTAAACAATCCAAAATACATCACAACACTGGATCACAGGTATTTAATGCTCAAGGCTTCAGGAAGGGGTGGAGGTTCGACTCCTTAAGTGCCTTCATTTGGCCCCTACCTTAGGGTAATTAAAACTCTCTGAATTGTTAATGTTAACAGCCATTATTGTGAAGAAGCTTGGTGGCCACTCAGGGAAAGAATTATTTTTGGTTATCAATAGGCCCTTATATTTATTCAGACTTCTTCTGGGATTAGAAAGGGGTTTTATTGTATTCTTCAAAAGAAGATAAAGTAAAACTGAAGAAAGGCAAGGAGAGTGATTGGAACAAGGAGCTGGCTTCTGCTCAAGGAAGGACTAAATAGAATAGGGACATTTAGTTGAAAAATGATGTTTGATGTGGGAATACAATAGAGATCTATGATATCATGAATGGGGGAGAAAAGGGTGCTATGGAATTTTTATCTCCCACAATAAAAGAAGTAGGAGGCATCTGATGACATGGTCTTTTAAAATAAACAAAAGATATTATTTTTCACACAATGCATTATTACCTTCTGAGCTTGCTGCTGCCAGGGCTGTGCATTCCAGAAAGATAAATGGATTCAGAGATGGCAAAAGAGTTCATGGGAGATTTGGTCTCTTGGTATTAATTGTGTTTTTTTGGCTGTTCGCTACAGCTCAGAAAAGCCCTAAATAGGTTTTTGCAGTGAATAGATCAGGTGAAAACATGTCCTGTGTCTAAAGCTGCTCTTCCCAGCCATTGTTAAGGACAGGGTACTGGGTCTGCACCTTTATTCCAGGGGCTGTTGGGTTTTACGGGGTGTGAGGGGTGTCTGCCCTCCCTGCTTTGCGTTTGCAAAAGCACTGCCACTGATGCCTCTGGGAGGACAGAAAGGGAGAAGTGGGAAGCATCCAGGTGTCCTGCAGTTCCCGAGGGTTTGGCCTGAACTTACAAACATTCATGGTGCAAGCTGGCCCAAGCCCTGTGCAATCAGGGCAGGCAACCAGAGAGTCACAGCCATGGCCTGGCAGCATCACTGACTGCTTTCATCCAGCAGTTTATTCCCTTTCCCTCTCTTAGTCTTTCTCTCATTCTCTCTTGGGTTAAAAGCTCAAATAACAGCTTAGGAGCTGCTTATTTTCCAAGCCATGTAGCTCCATTTCTCTGTGGCTTCACAGCAGAGGATACAGAGGACTTTTTAAATAACATTACACACTTCTCCATCACGTGGAGACTGCTGAGGAAATGCATTTCTCAATAAAAATTACTGTTGCTTCACTACCATGCCAAAGAAAAAAAGAAAAACGAGAATATCCTATTCCCAGACAGCTCATGTTCCAATTTTTCTGCGAGGTGTTCCTTGTGTTGTCAGCTGTGAGAAGAATGTGCTTTATTTCCTCTGCAGATGGGGAGCACAGCTGGCTGCCCTTTCTGGCAGGCTCTGTGTCCTTACCACACTGTGAGAGCACCAGAGGGGCCACGTGGTGCCACGCAGTGACAGCATTCAGTAGCCACTGAATGTGGAAAGTTGATTTTTTTAAATGGAAGTTTGAGGGCTGATGATGTTTCTGAGCTTGTTACAGATTGTAATTTTGTCTTGTGAAATGCTTTTCTTGCAGCAAAAAAACAAAGCAGCATCAAAGCCCTCCACCACAGCAGAAGCCTCTAACCCTGGCCTATGATGGAGACATTGATATGTAACATAAACAAGAAATCCAAATGTAGACATCGACTGCCTTAACTGCTTTCTTTTTTGGAACTCTCCGACTTCTCAGTTTTTTGAGGAATCTCCTGATGTATAATATCCTGGGCAGAACAGAAGTATTGCGAGCTGAAAATTTTGCCACCTCTTTATTCAAAAAAAATCAATGGGGTAAAGAACTCGGATCTTGTGCAACTTTTCTGAAGAGACCAGAAACTACATCCCTTCCTGTTGAACAATGGGAATAACAGAAAAAAAAGAGAGAGAATCTACAGACATCAAAAGGAATTAGTTTAAAAAAAAAAAAAAGGCATGACAATCCCAAGGAAATTGTGACATTTACTGTAAATGACAAGTTTGACACAGCATCATTATGCACTATATTAGTGCAGGGTTCTTTATTCTTCACATACTTCAACAATGAGTTTTCTAGTGTTTACATTTCGTTCAAAGACTTTAAAACCAGATCATGTATTTTGAGAAATGCAAGGAAGAATGAGTTGAAGTGTCTGAAGTTATCAGGTTTTTTAAAATTTCTTCCTTCTTATCCTAGTTTTCTAGTCTGGAATATGATTTTGCTTCATTTCCACCTACAGGACAGAATAAGGATTGTTATGAAAAAGCATAGGTGGTTTCTTAACCAAGAATATTTTCTAAAGAGCTGAGTAGATAGGTGTTTTGATGAATGGCTAGAGGATTTGATTGTTTTCAAAGGATTTTAAATTAAATTAAACCATGTAGATACATTATGGCCAGTTTAAATTGTTATTCAGTTTAATTAAAACAAACTCTGCTTTTGTATTTAAATTTTCTTATCTGAAATATTTATAAATTCCTTTTTTTGAATTTAATTACCTGACCTCATTTAATATACATCAAACACAAATGCAGTTTGTAGAAGGTCTTGCTTTTTTAAATGTTTCAGAACCACTGAGAAGTTACATGTCGTAAAATTCCGGGAACATTTGAAGAGGGTAAGTGTTTATAATAGTGTGTGTTGCAAGTAAGAAAGTGCCATCTTGTGGTATTGACTTGTATTTATAAGCAAATAAAATGCTAAAGAGAGTGAGAAAATTGCTTCTGGTATGTTGAATTAAATGTGTGTAAACAACTTGTGTTATTAGTCATTTACTGAGTCTGAGATTGGCCTTGGATTTCAAACTCCCCTGGCACTATTTTGTGCTGCAGTGATTAGTGAGAGAAAGAGTACAGACAAGTACAAGTCGAGAGAATAATTGCAGGTCTGGAGAATGCTTGGTCTTATTTTTAACTCAATGCTGCTGCTTATTCCAATAATCAGGAGAGAAAAAGAAGAGTTGTTACCAGCCCAGCACATGTGTGGTCCTTCCCCATCCACAGGTACCTGGATCATCACAACCCGTGGGTGTGACTGGGGCAGAAGGCGTCGCTCATCCCATCACGTTGCTGTTCACAGCTTTGTAAAGCGGTTTGGATGTTACGGTTTTATTGAAAAAATGATGGAATTGTAGATAGGTTTCCTTCCCTAGGTCGGGATCCCACCCAGTGTTGCTCCCACAGCGTCGAATTGAGATGGTATTGAGCCACTAAGGCAGGGTCAGGAATGTGCTTTCCTCTTCCCTCAGTGCAAAGAAAGGCCGATGGAATTGCGAGAGGAAATTATCTCGCGTGTTTCTGGCCCTGAAGATGTTCTGCTGGCCCTGCTTTCCACCTTAGAGCTATAATTGTTTATGGAATATAGGTTATACCAGGATTGGGTGTTTCCTGGTAACACTGAGGTCCTAAATCTTATTTTTACGTCCCCCTGTAGTGAACCATTGAGCAACGTCTACAGAGGGGGAATTACAAGGGGAATAATGGTCTGGTGCCTTTAGGAACAACACTGACAGATCTTAATATATTTTGTCTGTGGGATACCATGTCAGCAGAGTGGGACTCTCTGAATAATGAAGGAATAAACTCAAATTAAGCATGTTGTTCAGCAGGGCAGTGGAGTGGGAAAGTTGGTGTAATAATAGCAAAAATGACAGCTGGAACATGTGGTCACTGCCCTCAGCATCAGGGTAAATTACAATCCAAATGGTGATGAAGAGAAGGTTCTGGGGAGACCTCAGAGCACCTGCCAGTGCCTAAAGGGAGCACCAAGAGAGCTGGAGAGGGACTTTGGACAGAGGCATGGAGTGTCAGGACGAGGGGGAATGGCTTCAAACAGAGGGCAGGTTTAGATGAGATACCAGGAAGAAATTCTTCCCTGTGAGGGTGGTGAGGACTTGGCACAGGTTGTCCAGAGAAGCTGTGGCTGCCCCTGGAAGTGTCCAAGGCCAGGCTGGATGGAGTTTGGAGCAAACCTGGGATTGTGGAAGGTGTCCCTGCCCACAGCAGAGGGCCAGACCTTGTTCCCTTGTGACCCGAACTGTTCTGTCACTCGGTGATTCTGTGTCCGGTGTGGGAGATGTCGGATCCTGGGGGAGGTGAGGGGCTCCAGGTGCAACACTGCAGTGTGTTCACATCGAGGAGATGGATCAGGGGGTGTGGTTCAGTTTGGTGCCCGCTCCCACTCTGTGTCCCCACTTGTTCACCCTCTGGCCAAGAGGGACTGGCCACGGTTCCTGCTGGGGCTGAGCGCTGCCGGCGGAGCCGCGGGCACGGGGTTGGTGCGTGGGGACGAGACAAAATCTGCTGCAGAGCTGTTGCAGTTCAGTGGTGCCCTGTAGGGAATTGTTCAGAAATGCCCAGGAGATGAGTGCACCCGTTTCACTTGGTAAAATAAAATACAATAAAGCAGCAGGGAAGGCTCGTGGGGCTGCTGTTGGGGCAGTGGCTGCTGGCTGTGCACTGTCTGCCGGCTCGTGTGGGAATCCGTGTCTGCTCCTCGTCCAGCTTGGACAGCGTGGTGATCCAAATGTCATGAGGTAATTGCATGTATTTGATAATTTGAGATTGAATTAAGCTGTGAAATTGAACCAGTGGCCCTGCAGGGTCCATCAGGCTGAGAATGCAGCATAGTGCAAAACCAGGAATCGGTCGCTTAGACAGATACCGAGGTTATTGCTCTTTGTAAGAGCCCTGGATATCCTGCTGGGGGGGATTCCAGCCTCCTGTGGGAGCATTGGAGTCAGTTCCTGCCTTTCATTGTCCAAAATGAGTCATGACATGGAGAAGGAATTACTCCCAATTCTTGCCTGTTTGGGATTTCTAAACTTTTTGCTGAGGTAGCTGGGGCTGGTGCTGTCCCCCGCTGAAGATGGGAGAGAGGTCTTGGTTTCTCAGGAATTGCTCTACTCAGGCATTCCATCACCACACCTATGTGTTGTGTGATTGTGAGTGAAAGCATCTGTGGGTGAAGAATTTCTTCCTGATACCTAATCTAAATTTACCTTCATAGCCACTCTCCCTTGTCCTGTCACTCTATGCCTCTGTCCAAAGTCCCTCTCCAGCTCCCTTGGAGCCCCTTTAGGAATTGGAAGGGGCTCCCAAGACTGCCTGGAGCCTTCTCTTCTCCAGCCTGAATAACCCCAATTCTTTTAGGCTTGCTCCATAGGAGAGGTTCTCCAGCCCTCTAACTGTATTTTTTCTAAATGTATAATGTAATTTGCACTCATGAGTGGAAGGAAAAATGTATTTTAAATGCACTTGTGAGTGGAAGGAGAAATGTAGTTTAAATATAATTTTAAGTCTTGTTTTCAATTGGGAGATCATAATGCAGAAAAAAATTACCTCATTCAGGACTTTCTGAAAGATGGATCAGGCTACCTGATGCATTAACGTGCCTCAGGACAGATTATGGTTCTGTCTGGTTTAAAATGTAATTTAAATGAATGAACTTCCACATCTTACAGCTGTGACACTCACCTGTCCTGGACAGGAGCTTGATTTATATCACCTTTGTGAAGATCTATCTGAGCCCAGGCTGTTACGTGCCATCCATATGGATGTGCTCTTTGATTCCCGGAGCCACGACCTGGCAGGTGACTCTGTTACTGTCACTTAGCTGCTGACATGACTTGTGCCACCAGCCATGCCATTGAGCTATTGAGATGTCACACGCCCTGATCCCTAACGCTCCTGACGGGCTGTGCCTCTTGCTTCTGTCAGTCGTGGAAGATGAAGGGAGTCCCAGGTAATTCCTCCTGGCCTTTCCTGCCAGCACCGCCCGGTGCAGACGCACGGATGGGGTGGGACGTGTCAGGGAGGTGTTACTGCTTGAGGAAGTTGCACAGCTGTGGGGTTGCCTTAGAGAAATCTGTTGGACTCATCAGGATAAGCAGGACTAGAAACGTGAGTGTAAAAAACCCAAGGCATTTGCATGAGCTGCCGCTGGATGAATGGAACCATGCGCAGTCGTTCCTCGTTCCGGCGGGGCAGAAATGGAAGGAGAGTCTTGCTGTGAAATCTGATAGCAAGGGACCCCACTCTGCCTTGGAACAGGTTATTACTTAGCCACGCTTTGTGATCTGGTTATATTTGCATTTGGGGAGAGAAGGGTGGATTTGAATGAAGAGTTAGAACAGTAATCACGGCGACGGGGTGCTTTCTGCGTGGATTTTTAATGTGTGCCCTTTCATCCCACAGTCTGATAGCGTTTAGTGGTATTTTTAAGTGTAAACCAGTGGTAAAATGGTCACATATGAGATGTCTGAGAAAATAACTTTAACCCCCATATTTGCAGACATTGGTAATTATGCTCATTTGCTTTGATTACATGTTTTGTTACAATCGTGATGGGCTGTAGGCAGATAACACAGGTTAAAGCGATTTACGGGATTTATCCTGTCTGTGAAGAGATGTTTTGACGGAATGAAAAATCAGATTCAGTTTCCTCCAATAAGAAAAAGTGTTACTATTCTCCTCTGCTTCATGAAAGTTCACCTGCATGTTATGAATGTTGGGGTTGTCACATGCCAACATGACATTTGGAAAAAAACTCCTCAGAGTTTTAAGACATAGTAACAGTGAAGAATCTTCCAACAGCACATGGGTGAAATGGAGCACCCCAGCATTCATTTTGCAGATGAGGAAGATGGCATTCATAATTTTGTATTTTTGGGTGCAATCTGGCTCCTACCCCATGTGAGCAGGATTCAAGTAGCTTTTCTTGCAGAAGTGTCTGAGCAGATGAGTGCAGCCCAGAAATGGTGATTCCAGGATGCTGCCATTGCCCAGCAGGATTGGGCTGAGGAATGATGTGACATTTCCTCTCTCCATGGCAAATAACCTTTGTTAACTGCTCTGGAGCCCAGGTTTAGCAGGAATTCACATACAGTTAGTGCTGCTTCTCTGTCACTCTTGCAGCGTCAGGCAAACCCGTAACTGAGGTGGCAGAGATGTATCTGATGTATCTGACCTGAAGTCAGTAAATGATTCTTACTGACTTCATTTAGAGATGATCAGACCATTCATACGTTGTTATCTGCCGCCTCCTTAGAGTTTTCCTTCACTGAGCTTTGTGAATATGAGTGCATCGATCCTGAAACACCTCATGTGGCAAATTAAGTGATTTAATTACGCAATTTGCGTTTGCTTTCTACATTACAGGTCAATTTAGCTCAGTGACTGGATTAGAGATGAACATCCCAGCAATTGACAGGTCAGACCAGTGAAAGATAAACATTTCCTAAGAAATCTCATCTGTGGCTGCTCTTCTGTAGTGGAAGGGTTGAGGTCTTTGGTGTATGTGCACTGGGTACACCAAGTGTATCCAAATTTATCTAAGTGAAGTACTTGGGGTGTACCTGAGGATGGAAATCTGGGATTGTTTCACTGATGGAATACAACAGAGATTCAATTTATGGTAATCTGTGCTTTGAGACAAGCATTCGTGTCAGTCGACATCTGTGTTTTTCCTGTTAATAGTGGGTGTTTTAAATCTCTCCTCAGATGAAACAGAAGCCTTGTCCTGTGAGCAATTGAAAGCATGACTTTGGAGAAGGGATTCCACTGTGACAGAGGGCATTTCTTCCAACGCTACCCAGAACTTGTGGGCGTTGTAGCACAGCTGAAGCACCAGTGAAATGTTTGTTTTGAGAGATGTAAGAAGGACATTTTCTGAAACCTTGACACTGTGTATGAGCCATCCCTCCTAGTGACAGAGATGCTGAGGGAGAGTCACAGCAGAGCCAGGTCATACCAGAGCAATGCACAGAGATCTCTTGTTTTCTCTAATGGCCCAACATCACCTTTTTACCTGGGTAAACCACTTTATCTCCCAGTGCCTGACAGTCCTGGAGCAGAGAAAATGGGCTTTTATAACTCAGTCCAGCGGTAGCTCTGGTTTGTATTGCAAGGGGCTGTGCCTGATGGGCTGAGCAGAGGAGCATCAGACACATTCATCTCCATAAGCTGTGCCCCCTGCCTGACGGCTGCGCTCTGCGCTGACAGCGGTGACATTCGGGCAGGTTTCTCATTGCTGGGAAGCATCAGGAGTTTGCTGCTTCTCCAGTAGAGATGGGCTGAAAATATCACTTCATATACCAAATTCAAGCAGCTGATGGAGCCTGTTGAAGACAGAATTGAGATGAAAAGCTGGAACGCAGATGTGTCACATCACGGTGGTGTTGTCACTCTGTTTCTTTTTATGATACGGCAGATCCACAGCAATTAATTTTAAGTGCAGTCTCCATTGCGGCAGAGCGGTAACTTGAAATATTTACTACTTTATTTGCTTCATGCCAAGTGAGATTTCACTCAATTTGTCATTAGAAACACTGTTCTCTTCTGAGGAGAGAGTATATTTACATAAACTGCTCTCCCGTAATTCTGTGTTTTCTGCAGGAGTGGATTATGTGCATAAAAGTCTGCTGGTGAACCTGTGGGACTGAAGACAGATGTTGGGGGTAAGAACAGATCTGTTCATTGCCCTCAGTGGGCTGCAAAAAGGCCAAAGAGATCAAACTCCCATTCCTTTGTCACTCCTCTGCGTGCCACATGAGTCATCACTGACCAAAAAAGCCCCTAAAACCAACAAAGCCCCACCTCTCCAATACTGCAAAGCTGTGCAGGATTTTTGATGTAGCAGCAGAGCACGATTTAGAAATGAAGAGCTGCCATCTGCAATGATTTTCCTGGATCTCTTCTAAAGTCTCTGAAAATCAAAAACCGGAAAAGTGCCTGTCTCACCTAATCAAGTGAACCTTGGAAGTGGATTTTGGGGGAGGGAGGGTGGTGGAAGCCAGATGCTGTGAAATTTGAAGCAAAATGGAGAATGTTGCAGCCCGGAGCACAGGGGATGCAGTGCTGGCTGTAGGACCAGCTCCTTCATGTCCTGTTGTTTGACAGGGAGAAATGTGTTAATTTATAAATCTGTAGAAATGTAAAATACACACAGGAAGCTCAGGGGAGTCCTTCTCACTGTCTACAACTCCCTGATAGGGGTTGGACCCAGGTGAGGACCAGGCTTTCTGGGTAGCAAGTGACAAGAGAAAACAGCCTCAAGATGCACCAGGAGAGGTTTGGGTTGGATGTCAGGGAAAATCTCTTCACCAAAAGGGTGTTGAAGCATAGGAACAGGGCAGTGCCTGACTCCCCTTCCTGGAGGTATTTTAAAAGCCATGTAGATGTGGCACTTGGGGACATGGTTAATGCTGGAGGAGAGGCTGGAGTTGATGATCTGAAAGGACTTTTCCAATCTATTCTATTCTCTCACTGGTCCTCTTCTCCCTTCAACTTCTGCTGTTCAAGGCACAAGCTTCTTAACCTGGAATAAGCCTGGCTTTATTAAATGGGTGTAACAGTTCTGTGCACGTGACTGCCTTCAGGGCTGTATTAAAACTTGATTTAAACAGGCAAGAAGAATCTATTGTGTTTGAAGATAAGCCCTGCTGCCAGCCATGGGCCAGGGACAGCAGTGATGTTGGGCCGGTGCTGGGAGCTTTGGGAAAGGAATTCCTATTAAGATGCTGTCAGTGCCTGGATCTGTGGCTTGGTGCAGTCAAGCATGTTCTGTGTTTCACATTTTGTTTAATATTAGGCACTGTCTGATGCATGCTTTGTTTCTATTAATTATCTTTCATTTTCTTATCAGATTTGCTTACCTTTTTTAATGTAAAACTTTGGATAAGCTTTCTGAGACGAAAAAAAAAAAATTAAAGCAGAGCTTTTCTCCCTTGCTGACACCGAAACAATGAATATGGATCAGAATTTTCATTTCCTTTTTTTTTTTTTTTTTGCCACATCCATTTGCTTGATGGAGCAAGCTTACCAGCCTAGTTTTACTTTGATAAACCTAATATGGAAAAAGCACTTTCCACCTCCATATTATTTTATGCCTTGTTTGTGGCTTCAGCATCCCTTATACAGGTTTAGAGACAATTTATTCTTTATTACCCTTGAGTCATTTTGGGAGAGCATTTGTGTTTTTCCCGACATAAAAATGTCCCCCTGCAACATGATGAATATTAAATAGGTGCTTGAATGAGGATGGATCGGTGTGCTCTGACCTGACAGCTCCATTTGTCGCAGCGCAATGGGGAGAGCTGGAGCGCCGGCGCTGTCTGGCCGTGGATGTGGGGCCATGCACCCAAATTGCTTCACCAAATGACCAATTCCACCACAGTGATGGTGTGAAGTGCCTTCTGTCCTGCTTTCCTGAGGAGGCATTTGCTGCCCAGCTAAAAGCAGACCTTGGTTGCAAAAACAGGGAGCTGGTTTCAGATTCTCTGCAGCGGAGAGCGGGGCTGGCCCAGGGTGGCTCTGCCAGCAGGAGCGAGGGGAAACGTCTGGCTTCTCTTGTGAAGGTGATGTGTTGCTGTCAGTGAGACCCTCACCGTGTCAGCAGCTCCACATCATCCATTTCTCCATGTGAGAGGCCCAGGGATGAGCATCAGCTTGGGAGCAGAAAATACCCTGGGGAGATTGAAAAGCCAAGGCAGGGAAGGGGAGAATCTGCGGGTGAGTAGAGGAGGAAATAAATGGTGGGTACCTTGTAGAGCTGTGCTCAGCCCCTTCCTGGGCCTCACCCCTGTGAGGGTGGGCAGCGAGTGCTGTGGGGATGGGATGGCTGCAGGCAGGGCTGGAGCCATGACCCCTGGTTGTCCCCTCAGCAGGACAGGGACAGCTCAGCTGCCATGGCTCACGTGTCCCCCCGTGAATCACCCCTTGAGACAGAAAAATGCCTGGCTGTGATATTTCCTCCTGCTACCAAGACAACAAACTGACATCCTCCTGCTATAAAGAAGAATTATGGGGAGGTGAAACCCCTTCTCATTCCTGCAGTCCAAGGACAAGGAATGCCCAAGGAATG
This sequence comes from Hirundo rustica, assembly GCF_015227805.2. Lineage (NCBI taxonomy): Eukaryota > Metazoa > Chordata > Aves > Passeriformes > Hirundinidae > Hirundo > Hirundo rustica. Next base: position 5,691,119 of record NC_053456.1, on the reverse strand, counting down.
TGAGGTTTAAATTAGGTATTAGGAAAAATGTCTTCAGTGAAGGAATGGTCAGGCATTGGAACAGGCTGTGCGGGGAATTGGTGGGGTCACCATCTCTGGAAGTGTTCAAAAGGTGTGTGGATGTGGCACTTGAGTTCATGGTTTAGTGGTGAATGGTGGGGCTGGGTTGGCAGCAGGACTCGATGATCTTGGAGGTGTTTTCCAAGCTCAGTGATTCCGTGACAGTCCTGGAAGTGTCGCCTCCCCTCACCTGTTGTGTTCAATCACTCCTCAGGCACAAAGCTGTTGCAGAGATGGGAATTTTCCTGTTCCTTGTGGATTCATCCAGCTGCTCTCCAAGCAGAGGGTGAAGCAGAGAAACCCTCCTTGCACACACAGGACAGCGTTTCATGTCAGTGCTGTCTGGAGCTGTCTGGAGCGGCCTTTCAGTGCTGCAGCCGGTGATGAGGGCGATGGGGTGGTTTGTGTGACTGGATTTATTATTCTTTCCTCTCTAGGTTTTTTTTCCTGAATGCTGCATTCCATGAATTCACGTTGCTTTTTCTTCTGTTCCATTTGGGAACCGGTGGAAGGAGGCCGTGCTAACAGGGTGCAACACAACTCTCTCTGAGTCAAATGTGCTCATGTTATGGAAATTGCTTTTCCATGTGGGAAGTATTCATTTTTAAGGAACAGAAAAATATCTTCACTATCTACAAATACAAGGGGGACGACCAGGTTAATTACCACGTGCTTTAGCAAAAATGGCTGTGTAATAGCACAGAAAAAATACAAATCTGCCCAAGATTATTTTAACTAGTACATTCTCTCAGCTGAAATTAAAAACTGTCACATAGGAAAGATCCTTGGTCATCCAAGGCAGCAAATGTGACTGCCCCAACCACAGTGTCCTAATCTGCTCTGAGACCTCCCTGTGCTTATCCCTGCCTCACACACCTGGCAGTTTGCATTCCATTTCATGGGAATAAGAGAGTTGGCAGCGTTCTTACTGTTCCCCATCAATAAATAATTAAGTTCTGTAAAAGTATTAAGCAATAATAGGTCTGACAGAGCTAATGTATTAAGATCTCGAGGATCATTAGCCAAAATAGTGTCTATTTCACAGACTCACAGAATGGTTTTTGTTGGAAGGGACCTTAACGATCATCCAGTTCCTCCCCCCTGCCGTGGGGATTTAGTGCTAAGAATCTAAACCCAGTGTGAATGCAGCAAAGCAAATGAAGATTCATGGTGATTCCCTGCGCCAGTCAAGACTACAAGAAAAAGCAGTGGGGAAATATCCACATTCAATAGAGACACATCCTATTCCAATTTGTCAGGGCTGTTAAAGGTAAGAGCGGCTTTGCTTTGCCTCGAGGCCAGGCTGGACGTCACACAGGGCCGGCTTGCCTGAGCTTGTTTGTGCGCCCTGATGAATGGCTCAGCTATTGTTGCTTGTTGGTTTGTTTTTTTTTTTTTAAATTGACTTTCCACATCTTCCAGAGACCCTTGAAGGAGTCAAGCCCTGGCACCATGGAATGCGGCTATGGGATCATTACGTGCCTGTGGGATGAGGTGGGTGAGAGCAGCCTCCTGGGGCTCACAAGCAGAGGTGATCACAAAGCGGCTACTGCCCACTGTGGGGTCACCCCAGCAGCTGTGGAGGAGCCCCAGAACCTCGAGGAGCTGTCCTGAGAGCAGCAAAGAGGGGTGTCCCCAGGGCAGCCAGCCCACTGTGGTCAGCACCGCCAGAGCAATGGCAGAGCTCGGTGTCTGTACCACTTGTGGGGCTGCTGGGTTTTAGCACCTTTCCCAACCTTCAATTACTTCCTAAAGCATCAATCCTGACACATGGCAAGACCAGCCACAACTGCTGCTGAGGGGTGCTGGCTGACTTGTCCTGGCATTGTCATGAAGGTGGGATCTGCCCTGACTTAGAATGCATTTCCTCTCTTAACTCTGACTTTTTGGTGCATACAAATTTATGGCAAAGCCCAAAATACAGCATTAATTGCATCCAAGTCTGTGCAGCCTACCACAGAAGTACAGGATAAAGCTTGTTCCTCCTCTATTTTGCCAACCATGAGGGCTTGTAAAGGTGTTTAGCCCCCTTGCCGTGATGGCAATAAGCCTTTAAGTGAGCAAATTGGTTTTGAGGTACTGGAGTTCGTACCTTGTTTGCTGCTGCCTTTCCTGCTGTTTCCATCCTGGCTCTGGGCAGGTTCAAATAATGAATTAACTGCTGGGTAAGCCCCATGCTCCCCTGAGCAATTATTCTGGCTTCTGCCAGAGCAGACTCGATTTGTCCAGTAATAAGTACAATTTTCTGAGAAGTTATTTCTGGTTCAGGCGCTAATCATCCACATCTGTGCAGCACAGGTATTTTTTGGGGGGGAGGAGCCAGTTGTGAGTCAAGATGCCAGATTGGCACATCTTCAGAGCATCACGGTGCTTTTGGGGGTGTAAACGTGTGTGGCATTAACTCAACTGGTGGGGAAGAGTTTAAATGTGCAATGATCTTGAGCACTTGGGCACCGCATTCGATGCTTGCTTCCCCATCTCTGGGAGATCAGCACTGGTGATCCAACACGAATTTGAATCTCAGATATGTGAAATGTATTTGCAGAAGGTGCTGGAGGATGGGAATGGAGGTGCTGGTGAGAAAGGTGATTTCCTACATCTGCTAATTAGCTCTGGGCAGGAAGTGTCGTCAGACAGAAAGCAAATTATGGCAAACAGTATTTGAGCAGCAGTGGGCACGCTGTGGACAGGCACCTGTAAGCCTCACGCACACCTAAACATCAGCTGAAAAAAGAAAATCGTGGTGGTGACTGGGAGACCCCAGGCTGGATCACACTGAGATGCTCAAGGTTTTCTCGCTGTGTTTTACCTCCAGGATGCTCAAACACAGTGTAAAGCGGAGCAGGGTTGGGCACAAGCTCCTAATTTTGCTGTGAATCGGGTTTATGGACCAGGACTGCGTACAAGAACGCACAGGCTTTGCCCATTTTTCTGGGAGCCCTGGATCTGGTGAAGGACATCTGGGCATGGGTGCTAAGGGAGGAATGGCTGCCTGAATGAACAGGCTGCTCACCTGCTGTGTCCTCAGTCACCTGCACATCAGAGACAAAGGGCCGTGACTGCTAGCAGCCTTCTGGGGGAAAAGAGGAGAAAACGGCTGGTTTGTGTCTTCCCTCTGAGATCCAGGGTTATTGATTGCACAGCAGCAGGAAGAGTTCCTCAGGGCCTCCCCTGGACAGGGAACCACAGCAGGTGTAATAATCCCCCCGTCTTCGTGCCCTGGACTGGGTGAGAAACTTGGCAAATTTCCCCTTTGCTGGCTCTGGTGAGGTCTGTGAGGGCTCCTGCACCAGCTCTGTCATTGTAATCAGCTTCCCTCTTTGCATAATGTTTTGATGAGTCAAAATTGCCTGGTGTGTTAAAACAAATGATCTCTGCACACGGCGATAACTATCTGCATAATTGGTGTTAATCACCGCTGAATCCTCTGTGCATCTCTGTAATACAACCCCTGTCTTGGCTGTACACACCGAGGGCTTGGGTGCACATACCCTGCACAGAATGATGTTCCCAGCCTCCAAAAAGCAAAGTCAAATGCTGAAGGGCTTAGAGAGTGGGATTTTACGGTCTTGTGCCCGATCTTTAAATAGATGCAGAATCACAGTCAGTGTTATATCCTGTTTACTCACTTTGAATGTATTATTAAGTGTTTATTGGTACCAAAAGAGCATAATTAAATAGCGTGTCAACTGCAGATCAACACTATATTGATGAGGGCTTGTGGCACAGGAGATGTGTGAATTTTATTAATGTTGTCATTTCCAGTCCCCAGCATCATAAAGGAATTGGACATTTCCCATTACAGTTGCAGATCTACCTTAACATTGCTAAAGTAATCACAGTGTGGGAAATTAGATATGAACAGAAAAATAATTAAAGGCCTGGTGACAACTTGATAACACTGAATAATTGAAGTGTTGGTAACAAATCCTGAATTCTAATTTTCTCCCTGTATCTGATGCTAGTAATCAAGATCAAAAGTATCTTTGTTGCTTTAGGAAAGCTCTCTCACATCTGTACCACGTAAGGAGGGGAAGGAAAAGAGAGGAAAACCTTAGGTCTGGGTTAGGTTTGCTAGCAGCTCAGAATCCCACTAAATCCTGCAGATGGGAATGTGTCAGAGATGACCAAGTTTCTTTCCTCCCCACTCTTAGAAAAGCTGCAGGAGATGCCTCCAGGAGCCTCTGCAATGTTGTTTAGGATACACCCCCTGGGGAACAGGTGAGTGCAAGCAATCAAGGACATTCTCTTTGGGGGTAATGTGCATCCAAGGGGGGCAAACACGAGATGTGCAGCATGGACTGCAGGGGCTGGGCCAGGATGAGCATGATGGCACGAGCCACGGAGTGTGGCTCAGCCCAGAGAGGTCCAGCTTTCACCTGAGGTGCTTCATTTGCTTTCGTTTCCCGGGATTTTTGAAGCAGTTGTGGTCTTGACACACTGAGGTTAATGAAATGCTTGGTGCTGGTCCTTTGTGACTCCTCACACCTGCCTGGAGCTGTGGGCCATCCCCTGCCTCAGCAATCGCACCCTTTCAGGGGTAACTGGTTAAAATCTGGCTGTGGGGACAGGAAACGAGATTCTGTAGCCACACGAGAAATCAAGGATAGGTGGGGGAGCTGTGGCCATCAGGACCTGTCATCACCTCGGTGGCCACGAAGGACTTGGTGCAATAAAAATTACAGTTGCTGTAATGATGACTTAAATAGCATACTTGTCTGAAAAAATATTAAATACCCTAATGTTGTCCAGGGTTCATGCTGCCCACTTTGCCAGAGCTGGAGCTGCCTCCAAGGGGTGCTGGGACTGATCCTGCACCCCTCTGTTGCCAAGGTCACCCCACGACAGTGACAGGGAGCTGCAGATGTGGTGTCCACCCCCACTGGATCTGTGCAGATTGCAGGACATGGGGAGAAGCCCATCAGAAATTGGTCATAGCTGGAGGGAATGGCAGGGGAACAAACAGTGCTGGGAAGATCCTTTTATTTTTGTCAGTATTCTGGTAAACATGAACAAATTGCTGAGGTGTGTTACAACAGCACACAGCTTAGAAACTGGACAACATCCAGCACTTTGCAAGGTAACAGAAGGTTGCCTGTGCTTGATGCTTGAAGTAAAAAAAAAAACATTTTTTTCCTTGAATATCCTATATATCTATCCACATGAACATTGACAGTTGTAAAATTACCTCTTTGTTCCCTATGCTGAAACTAGTCATTACTGTACCTTTTGTTTTTTGTCTGATAAAACCATTTGATAATATTTTGGCAGAACTTAAAAGCCATATTTAAATAAAGCAGCTGGAGGCTGTAAGTCACCATTCCTGGAGCCATTAAAAGATGTGGTGCTTGGGGAGATGTTTTAATGGTGGCCTTGGCAGTGCTGGGTTAGCCGTCGGACTTGATGACCTTAAAGGGTTTTTTTCAGTGATACCATGACTCCAAAGAGCTGAAAAGCCAAGCATCTCCCTTTTTGCCGTTGGCTGTGTGACTCGAAGGCAGCACAGAGCCCTGCGTGTCCTGTCCTGGCATTCATCTGTGCGTGTTTATTGATCAGCTTATCGAACTGAATTTGGCAGTGCACGGGAGTGGGGATCGTTTACAGCATGGTGAGCAGCGTTCTGGCTCTGGCTGCACATCTCAGACTGGAGGAAAGTGCCTTATCTCCTCTGTTATCTCATCCACTTCTGAGCCCTTGTCAGTTATTTTAGCACCCTTTGTATCCCACCTGACCCCTCATTTGGAAGCTCTTTGAATCAGGTATTGGATTTGCTATTCAGTGTTCATTTGGCATTCCAGCAGAAATCAAACTGTGATTAATAAACAGAAGTGTTTCTGTAGGACTGGGGCACTAGAGGCTGCTCGGGGAGAGACAGCACAGCCAACACCCGGCTGCCCTCCCAAAACCCAGGAGATCTGGGGATAAAATGAGGCACGGACTCGCTTCAAGGGACTGATATTCTCTCTGAGCAGAAACAAGAGGTGTTGGGAGAAAGGGAGGAAAAGGAAAAAGACTTTGATGAGGTCTTGTGGTAAAAACTCGCAGCAGCTCTGCTGCATGACCTCCCATCCCCTCCAGCAGACCTATGCCCACATGTAATGAGTTTGCTGAAATTTCCTGTAATTTCCAGCTGCTGCTGGAGCAGATGGGACAGGGGATGCAGGAGGCACACGGGGCCATGCCCTCACTGGGGTGGGAATGCACCAGCCCATGGCACACTCCACACAGTGTCAGTGCCTCGTGGCAGGACAGGACCCTGCTGGCACTCCCTGCTGCATTTTGGGGATACCCCTGGGGATGCCAGGGGGAGCTCAGCTGCAGGAGAACCAGCAGCAGCTGGGGGAGAAGGGGGAACACACACATCAGTCCTGCATATCATCCACCTCCGGCACGTGGCCCTCGCAGGGTGCAGAGCCAAGGGCAGGATGAGGGTGCGCTTTTCGGACAGCATTTTCACAGGGTTTGGCTTTGCTGCCCGTGTAAGGGCTGAGCAGCACAGGAGCAGATTGCAGAGGGACACGGGGCCCTGTAACTCTATCAGCTTTGATCAATTTTTCAGTCGAGTTGGGAATACACCAGGGAGCGTGTCAGCGTGCTTTATGGAGGGCTGCAAGTGCCGCCCACGGCTAATCCATAAAGCTCAAATGGGTTCCTGGAAAACAGACATTTCGTTGTCACCATGAGGAGACTACTAAGCAGAGAGGGGAAAGCGCAGAAGAGGAAGAGCTGGAACCTGCTGAAGCTGCTGGGAATGCCCTGGCAGGGATGGTGGACAGCCCCTGAGGTCCAGGCCTGTGGTGTCCCCAGGCAGAGAGGGCAGGGACACGGCCCCTGCTGCCAACCCCGCGCTCCTTCAGCCCTGCAACCTCCTCACCCTCTGGCCCAGGAAAAGCAACTGCCCTTCTGTTCATGCCTAATGAAGCAGAACAAGCTGGTTTTAGCAATTAGTGGAGATGCAGTTGAAAACACCAAACAGTCCCCAGCGCTTCTCTTCTCCCAGTCCTTAAAGCACCGACTGCCATGAACTGGCAGCATTAGCTCCATATTTCGAGCATATCGTATTTTATATCTCCTAATATCCTACTCGTATTTTGAGCAGGAAAGACATTTATTTTGATAATACTTGAATTGTTCTCCCACTTTTCTGAATTGATCGTTAGGATACAAGATTAATTTGCTTTCAGGGAATTTACCAGAGCCTTTTTTCTCACACTTCCGAAGACATCCTGACACCCACTCTCCCTCCCCGCCAATAACTGAAAGCATTCATAAAATTGCTCTGAAATGAATCAATTTTTGGATTTCTTTCAAAGCATTTTCTGTGTTTTGAAACCTGGAGTGCATTTTGGGTACCTTAGCATACTCTCAAGGCAGGAATTTTGCTGTTAAATATTTCCTAGAAGAAGTTTTTCTTCACGTTTCACCTGACTTCAGGAGCTGGGAATTAATACAAGCACCAAATATCCTGACACTTGAGATAAAACAGTAAGAGTGGGTGCTCACTGCAGAAGGCCAAGGTTGCTGGAGGTCAGAGCTGACAATTACTGTAGGACCGGAGCCCTCCTCACTCCCAGAGCATTTCTGATGCTTTGCACGGACTCCTGCAGCCCAAATGTGCTCCTGGGGCACCTCTGTGGAGTGCTGCTGCCCTGGAGGGCAGGGCTGAACCTGCCCGCGCCTCTGCCAAACCAATTCTCCTTCTCCTGACTTTATCTTGCTTATTCTTACGACAACTGTGGATTTCAAAAGAGGAGAAAAGAAAAACAACAACAACAACAAAATTACCCAGAGATTCGACTACTGAGCCTAAGGAACTCTCCTGGCTTTTTCCCACAGCAGGTGCTCCAAAGAATGGACATTTTCAGAGATTACCAGTTTGCTGAGTACCATTTTCCCCCCGTGTTCAATCTAAAGTACCTTTTCTTTCCACAGCCTATAAAAGAAGAGTAATCCACAAACTGAAAGGCAAACCCTTTACTCTTCCTAAGTCTCGGCGCAGAGAATAATATTCAGCAAGAAGCAATTGCACTGTAACTGCTGCCTGAGGCCCGATCCCTACAGGATGAGAACTCAGCGAGTGATAAGTTTCCAAATGACCTCTGTCAGCTCCTAAAGAGAAAAAGGAAAGACAACAGCAGCCACTGCGAGTGGGAAAGGCCAGCCGGAGCTCAACTTGACGACATCAAAGCATAACCGAGAGCAGAAAAGTGTCCTTGCACCCCCATCTAGTGGCTTTCGGTAAAATAAATCCCCGGCGCCTTGGTTTGGACACGCTCTCCTCCGGCGCTCGATGACAGATGCGCACACTGCTAAACTCCATTTGCCAGAGCTGCTGGGTTTGCTCTGATCTTTTGTAAATACTCCTCAGGGTTTGAGAGATGGCAGAACTTAACGCCAGTGGAAATGGAGCTTTGATCCAGATTTCACAGAAGAGGTAATTTAGCTAAGGTTACTCTTTTTAAGAGAGGGACAGACCAGAAAGGGTTCATAAAGTCTGTGAAAGGTCAGCATCGCCCACTGGGCTCATGCCCACTCATCCACTGCTTCTTCTCTCTGCCTACCCACAGAAACGTGGCTCACCATGCTATGTACATTCCAAGAGATATTCCAATTTTGTAACATATTTTTGCCCGGCAGAGTGGCTTTTCCCGGGGTACTTTGGCTGCTTGGAGCGTTCAGATCCCTTCAGATGTGGTGGTGTGATGGCTGGGCTCAGCCCTGCTTTAAGAGCAGGTAAGTAAAAGTAATTTAAATTCTGATCCTTCATTTCCTGTTCCCCTCAATTCATCCTCTTGAACCACCCAGGGATCAGTCTCCAGCCTCACTATTTGCACTGCTAACTTCGAGCTAGGGACAAAATCTCTTTTGCTGGCCATTCCTCATGTTTTGGTAGAGCAGGATTTGCAAATGCCCCTGTTTTGGAGTGCTGTCCCTGTTGGATGTGTTTAATCCTGCTGATGTTGGGCTCCCAGCACGTGCTACTGGCAGCAGCACAGGTGAAGCCAGAGGAATTTAAATTCCGAGCGTGTTTTCCTGGCTGAGGACATGTGAGTTTTAGAGGGGTAAAAGGCACATTTTACCATATTTGTCTTTGCTCTCAGAGACATTATTTTTCGAATGCTGGATGGGTTGTAGAGCAAAGCTGGTCTTCACCTTGAATCAAAGAGGCTTTTTTGCAGGCAGCCACATCGGACCTTCCCTCTGCCCTCACCTGGGCTCTGTAATTACAACTACATGAGTTATGACCTCTAGTCAAATGGGTTGAAAAGGGTCCTTTCAAAAGGTCTGGAAGAGCTGTACCAGGATCCAGGCTTTAATAAAGAGTAAAGAGACAGGAAAGGCTGTGATTAAAAAAAAATCTCCAACACATACATGCGTCAGGCTTTCTGGGAGGTTGGACAGAAACATTGCTGGAGCCCAGCAGCAGTGAGGGCTGCTGCCCCCAGGGAGGGATGGGTTCTGCTTCTGCAGTGCCTTTTTTTTTTCAATATTTATCAGAAATTATGTACTTTTTCCCATAGGAAAATGTCTTATATACACATATTTTAAAAAATGCGGTTGTTCAGACTCCAAAATCTGCTGCTGCCCAGGATTAAAGGATTAAAGAAAACCAAAATTTCTTCCTTTAATGAGAAATCTTGTTGCTAACTATCAGGAAAATGGGTGCTACAGAATTGCTGGTTATCCTTCTCTCTACCAGAATTTGCTTGATGGAGTATAACAGGTTTGCATGAAATGTTTCACCTAGGAGAGTACAGAAACTACTGTACTTGAGATTAGTCTAGAAAACCGAAAATATCTAACTGATGAGAACATTTTCATTAAAGCAGGAAACTGCTACAGAGGAGTTTGCTCACAAGAAAAATCAGAGTTACATTACCTGAGCTTTAATCGGTCGTTCTAGGTGGACTTGGAAAGGTCTCAAAAAACAAAGTAGTAAACATGGAATCATAAACTGGTTTGGGTTGGAAGGGACCTTAAAAACCATTTAGTCCCAAACCTTCTGCCATCGACACTCTAAAAATGCCAACGACCTTGCTGACAGTCATCAGCCTAAAAGCTGATTGCTATTTAGAAGGTAAATTCATGGAAATTTGATGTCAATAGCCAGGCTTTCCTTCCTGGAGATGCAGGTCCAAGCTTGCAGTGGTGGGCTGCTGGAGATGGAACACTCATGGCAGCTCAGGCCCTGGGCAATACCAGCCTCAGACAGGCTTGCCCCGGGGACAGTGAATGACCTATTTCTGCAGGATCAGCCCAAACCTGACCTCTGGAACCGCAGAGTGTGGGAGGAAAAACAGCCGCTTTGTTTTCCTCTCCCTGCAGCCCAGCTCCGGCTCCAGCCATCACCTCACTGACCAAAAATCAGCTTGCACGGAAAACAAGAGTTCAGAGCGGATTTAGTCACGAGCTCGCCAGAACAAGGGCCAGCACGGCTGGCAGAGGGAACATCCTCCAAAGCCAGGCCGCTGCCAGCCCCGGGCAGCTGCCCACAATGTCCCGTTGTTCGGGGCCCCGCGGAACAAAGGCCGCTCTGGGGGATAATGCCGGCTCAGGGCGGCGTGAGGCGGCCTGGGCTCTGCAGCCGGGGGGGCGCAGGGACACGGCGAGGGGGAGCAGCGCCCCGCGGATGTACAAGGAGGTCCCCGAGGGTTCGCAGCTCCCGGCTGCCGGACGTTTCTCGACAGCTCCGGGGAGGTATGGCTTCCTGCGGGGGGTCCATCCCTGGCTTCGGTACGGAGGGGTTGGAGGGGTGCCTCAGCTGGGACGAGGCAGAGGTGGCTGGGGGACACGAGGGGTGCTGCTTGGGGCTCGCCCGGGACACTGCAGGTGTTGCCCACCGTTGGTGTCTGGGGGGTGCCATCTCTGCTGGGAGTACTGAGGATTGAATAAACTGATGTAAAATCACTGCCCAGGAGCCAAAGGTGCACTTCAGACCTAGCAAGGAGGTTCTGGTCTTTCCTCACCTAGAATATTTTGAATATTTGGCTGAAGAGTAGTGATGTAGTTTTGCTGTTGTGGACCTGCCTTGAGGTGGATAACTTAAACCCCTCTGGAAGTCAAAACTAGCGTAAACCAGGACAGGTCACTTGATGGTGAAGCATTTCCACCTGAGGTCCCTGGTCTCGGGGATCTGTGTGGGGCAGGAAGTTTTCTGGGGATCTCAGCAAGAGGGGAGGCTTTTTCTGTCATCTGCTCAATCTGTTCTACCGGTGGTCTTCAGGGAGTGGGAGTGATGAGGACCCTAATGCTGCTCTTTCCACCGGTGAACCTCACTTGGAAATATAGTCTTTAAAATCCTTAAAGCCCTTAAATACTTTTTTTTTTTTTTTTTTTTTTTTCATTCGTGTTATTAGATTTTAGGCAAAAGGAACATCGGTCCTGTGGGTGCGTGTAGGGGAAAAATCCAAAATGCAAGTGCAGGGAGCACCCAGGATTTTCTGAATTGGGAACAGTGACCACTGCACCTTCTGCTGTGTTATCCTTTCCTGGGGACCTCCAGCCGCCTCTGCCCCGGACCGCTGTCCCCAGAACTGTTTCCTTGCTTTCCGATCCCTGCGGCAGAGCCGGCAGTGCGGGAGCAGGCTGGGCTCGCTGTCCCCGTCCCGGCTGCCCGTCCCTTCCGTGGCGCAGAACAGGGGGTGCCGGGCTGCCGGGGGCTGCAGCGCTCGATAGAGGTTCTGCCCCCTTTCCCCCTGAGTCACACACGCAAAAATCGCTCGCTCGTGTCTCCGGGCAGAGCTCCTCTTCTCCCTGGGGAAGGCAGGGATCTCCCAGCGCATCCCCCATCCCTCAGGCAGCGGCGCGGCAAGGATGCAGGAACGCCTTTGCTCCCGCCCGGGGCGGCGAGCAGGGAGGAGACGCGAGGCTCAGGGCACATTAAAAAGCGGACGGAAAAGGCCCGGCTCTGCCCGGCGCCGGCTCACAGCCCTCAGCCGCTCAGGCTCCGAAGGTTCGGAAGCCTCGCCGTGTCCCTCCCTTCCTTCCTTCCTCCGCCCCGTGTTTGTTCCCCACACGCAGCGCAGCCCCGAGCCATGAGGAGCCCGCCCCGTGCCCGCTCCTGCCCCGCTCGGCTTCCCCCTGCCCCTGCCCCAGTGACGCTGCCTGTCCCGACAGGGCCCGCAGAGCCGGCCCGGGCCCGACACGCTGGCCTAGGGCCCTGCTGACCGCCAGCCCCGCCGCCGGGGCACGGCAGCGCGGCGTGCTCTGGGCTGGAGGGGAGCCGCGAGGATCATCGGCCCCGCGTCCCTGCACGGCATCCGCCCCGCCATGGAGCCGGCCCCAGAGCTGAAGAGGTATGTGCGCTTTGGCAGGGAGCGGGACCGTGTTTCCCCGCCCGCCGGCTCTGGGTCACACCTGGGTGTGTGGGAGGCGGCAGGAGCAGCAGGTGTGCCCGTGTCCTGGGAAGGATGGGGGCTGAGGGGGGGATCTTTAGCCCCTCCACAGCCCAAGTTTAGGAATAATGAAGTTTATGAGTTATGAAGGTATTCTTGCAATTTGTGGTCCTAGAGAAGACTTTTTCAACTTAAAGAGGCTGCATCACCTAAAGTAATAATGTGACTTCCCTGCACCTGCTGTCTGTAACGCACCCGGCTCTGTTCATGGAGGGAACAGGTTTAACCTTGCAAGCTCGGTCTCAGCTGGGAACTGTGGCAGGACCAGCTGCTCACGGGCATCCTGCTCCCTGGCACACCCTGCCCTGGCCCTGCTGCTGGGTATTAGCCCAAAATTTGCAAATTTTAGGATCTGGTCGGGATTTTACCCAGATCTTAGAGTTTGTTCCCGTTTCACCTTCCCAGCAACAAGTGTTAATCAGTCTCAGAATCTAACCCATGCCTGAGGAGAAATAGCAAAAATGCCAGTGGAAAGATCTTGGCATCATCTCTGCTGGTGAACGCTTGTGCTGAAGTCTGTCCAGGTCTCCTGGCATGGCTGGAAACACTTGACCTGTCAGAAATGGAGTTTGTGTCCCAAGCCGTTCCTTCCAGCACCGGAAAAGCCACATTACCCTTCGGCATTTTAGTGGGAGATTTACTCTGAAAACCATATTGCTGTGTTCACCCAGCTGAGGGGACAGAACAGCCCTCTGTTTTGATGGGTAGAGGTGGAAGAGGTCAGAGGGTTGAGTGGAGATTGGAGGGACTGGCCTGCAGCCAAGCTGGAGGTTATGGAGATGGGCTGAGTTCTGGCTTCTTCCTGATGAGCTTCCGAGAGTTCCTTCCTGGGGAGAGGTGAGGTCAAGGTGGTGGAAGAGAGACCTGTGACATGGACATGAGTTACACGACTTTGGCACTGAACTCAGATGAAATCAGCTGCTCTTGCAGGACTCTGGAAGTGCCCCAGTGTCTCTGAGACTGCTGGGACACCTCAGTCTTGTCTTGCCTTCATTGATAGAAGCAGTGCATGATTTGCACGTGGCCACTTCCTTGCCACAGCCATTGCATATTTGGATTTCAAAGCCCCACTACATGACTCCCTTCTCTGCTTCTCCACCTCCTGCCTTGTTTTTTTCCTTCACTTGGGATTTTTTTCAGAGGAGGCTGTTGGGCTGGGGTCTGCTATCTCAGGCTGCTCGTCCTTGAGGCATTTTCTAACAGCAAAGCCTTGGTGTGTCTAAACACATTATAACACATTGTAGGGATATCACCCCCGAGACTTGCTGTGCATCTCGATACTGAAATGTGGTTACCCAGGAGGTGACTCTTCCCTTTGCACACACAGCCTCATCCCAAGCCTGTCTCTGCAGAAGTGAGGTCCTTACTCTGATTTAAATTCACCCCTTCCTTTTGCCAGTGGCGCCTCACCCCTGTTTTATGTATGAGGCACGTTGTCAAAGGAAAATTAAGAATGGAAAATATCAGTCTGGTGTCTTCAGCTGCACTGGCTGGTTAATGGTTCTGCAGGGGTATGAAACTTCCACAACACGTCTCAGACAAACACGGGAGCAGTGGCCAGTTGTGGGTGCCCTGGAACTGTCCAAGGCCAGCTTGGATAGGGCTTGGAGCAACCTGGGATGGTGGAAGGTGTCCCTGCCCACGGCAGGGGGTGGAACAAGATCAGCTTTGAGGTCCCTTCCAACCCAAACTGTTCTCTTGACTCTAGGATTCAAGGATTCTATGACTATGATCAGCTACAAAGAAGTTTTGGCTTTCTCTAGTAAAAAAGAACAAAATAAATTATGGATTATCAAGAGAGGAAAAGTTTGTCCTGGAGCATCTTCCCTTTGTTCTGCATTTTCAGTGCAGCTTCAAAAAAGCATACAGGTTCTTCAAATAACTGAAGTGCTATACTTTCCTTACAGGAATAGTTTCCCCAGCATGAACTTTGAAGCAGAGATTCTGACAACTCCACACGATAATTCAGGTATTTGAGAGAAAAAGAGAAAAAAAGTAATTAAAGTAAAATGCCCGCTCAGATTGCTATCACTACAAACATGTTTTCACTCTTCTGGAGTTAGAGATTGTTAAAAAAAAAAAGAAGAAGAAAAAAAAGAAAAAAGAAAACAAAGAAGCAGGGTGGTAAACTGACTGCAATCCAGGTGATTTAAGGTTTATGCTAGGGTAGAGTTCAAAGTGTTGAGGATAGACGTTGATGCCTTTACCTCCAATAGGGCTGGACCAGGAACACAGCTGCCAAGGACATGTGGTTTTGGAAACAGCAGAGACATTCAATTTGAGACTGCAGTGTCCTGGATGAGACATACATGGTTCTCTTATTGGTGGTGACTAAAAGCAGGTGATAAAAACACAACTCCTTGAAAGGCAAAAATGAGGATGAAGATGTTCTGCTGAGTCCGGTTCTTCATCCTCATTTCATTTAAGAGGAATGGCTGATTTTTTTCCCACTGAATGATGCCTTTTCATTGAGCATTGATCTCACAGGTGGAGGCTGCACTGTGAGTGCCTTCCTACTGCAGCCCATAGTCTGAGACAGACCCAGCACTGCAGGGCCTCTTCTCATGAGCCTCAAGTCTTAGTCCTGCCATTGCTCCTCAGCCCTGGGCAGCTGGCCAGAGCCTGTGCCCTGGCAAACAACCCTGTCTTTAGGATGAGACAGCAGGAAAGGGAGACTTTGCAGTAATAGCTTGGAACCTCTTGAGTGTTCCTGGGTTTTGTTCCAGAGGGAGAGGTCTTGGTGTCAGTCACCCACATTTGAGCATGAGCCCCTTCAGGTGAAATGTTTTGCCATCAGTTGCCCTCCTGGCCATGAGCTGCAGGTCCCAGCAGGGAATTCACCTCCCTGGCGGCTCATCTCAGTCCCGTGCTGTGGAGAGTCACAAATGAGATGCACAGGGTTGGCTGGTTTTGCTTCAGCTGCAGGTGTCAATGCTTGTGTTGCATCACCCCTCTTGGGAGGGCTGCCAAGAGCTGCCCATCTCAGTCACACTGTCCAGCATGGGCATGAGTGACGGCCCACAGGTTTGGACTCCCTTCACCTTCTCTTTAGTCTCCCAGAAAACCCCTCCAGCTCCATCCCTTCTGGCAAACAGAGTGCCCCACATCTGGCTAAACATTTTGGAGACATTTTCCTCAGGCTGCCCTGTAATGATCAGTCACTTAGCAAACAAGCTGATGTCAAAGGGTATGCAAGAATGATTTTTGAACCCTGAGTGTGAACAACTTGGAAAGTGCATCCAGATCTTTTTCCCAGTTTTCTGGCTCCTGTTGGGTTAGGTTGGGTTTCTCCCATGAGGTAAGTGCTTTGACCCTTCACACACCTCAAAGCCTCTAACATGCAGTCCATATCTGTTTCCCAAGAGCTCTACATGATCCCTTCCATGAGAAGCCTCACGGCTGAGGAGTATGTGGAGGCCTTTAAGTCATTCTTGGATCACTCAACAGAGCACCAGTGCATGGATGAGTTCAACAAGGAACAAATGCCCAACATCGTGGCTGGGTAAGGAGCACTTCCTCGAGGTGGGAAAGCCATCCGTTATCCTGGGAGTCGGCAAAAACATTTAAGGATTTTTTTGTTTTGGGGCAGGAATGAAGTTTAAACGCTTTTCAGTTTCAAGTCCCCTAATAATGGCTTTTAGGATACTCTGTTTAATGACTCCAGAGTACACGCTGGTTCAACTAATACACTGTACTGCCTCTCAGCTTATGTTAAGGAAAGACTCAAAACTTCATTCTCATGTCCATCTCTTTTCATTAGCTGATTTTCCGAGGATTAAAGTTGGGTTTTTTTGGTTGTTGGGTTTTTTGGGGGGTTTTTTTCTGAAAGAAAGCTCTCTTGTGCTCTCTTTTGGGACTTCATCACATCCATCCAAATAGAAACACATCTCTAATTCTCTCCTAGTGGCTAATTCGTGGTTTTCCCAATCCCTTAAGACCTCCTTATTAAGTCGATTTGCATTGCTTAAGTACCAAATGATAATCAGTTTTGTAAAGTATTGATGTAATATCTTAAGGCTGGATAACTGTAGACAGCTTCAGAACAGCCTAGGTCCAAGGCACAAGAAAGTCCTTTCACGTCTGGGTAATTTTTGCATGTTATAGGAACTGCATTTTTCTCCATTGAGGAAAAAAGTTGAGGCAGGCAAATTTTTATTCTACAGATCATATATATATATATATATATATATATAAAATAAGCAATAAAATAATAATCATTAAAGATGACACTAAGGAATTTTAATTGTGAATTTAAATAATGGAATTGTGGCTTTCTATGATGCTGATTTTGGGTTTGTCAAAGGGTCTTGACCCTCTTTAGGGCTAAGGCTCCTGGACTTGCTCATACCCTTCAGGACTTGCTTCTCATCCCTGATTCCTGTGGAATCATTACTGTAGTGCCTCCCAAGTGTGTTTGGGAAACTCAATCCCTCGGCACAGTCTGTTCCTGAGAGCAGAGAAAGGCCATAAATCCTGCCAGAGCATGGCTGTTATTTCTGCTAGGAAGCACGTGACTGGAGTC
The DNA here is from genome assembly GCF_015227805.2 of Hirundo rustica. Lineage (NCBI taxonomy): Eukaryota > Metazoa > Chordata > Aves > Passeriformes > Hirundinidae > Hirundo > Hirundo rustica. The sequence goes on along the minus strand of NC_053456.1, from coordinate 5,674,142 downwards.
TTTGAACAAGCAATTTTTCTAAGGTAAAAATTACTGAATATTCAGACCCTCCTCCCAGTTTCAATCCAAGATTAGTGTTGGCGAGAGATGATTTCCAGTCACCTGGATAGCCTAATGGTTTTGCTTTTTCTGGGTTTCTATATCCATCATTCCCTCCTGAGCGTGCTGGGGTTTTCCCCAGCTCACCTTGTCCCTGCTTCCCCAGCAGTGCCATCCCAGTCAGGTACAGCCCCTTTGCCCTGGGGTTCCCAGAGGCTTTTTTGCACAGTGCCAGCCTGAAGAAATCTCCTTGGCAAAGGGTGAGAAACTCTACACCGTGCTGCCTGCTCTACTTTGAAATACGAGCTGGCTGATGTGGGCAGGTTCCTGTCATGCTGGTTATCACCAGGCTCCAACGGGGTGATCAAACTTCTGTCCCAATTCATGTGCACAACACGAGCATTTGCAGGCTGACGTGCCATCCAAGCTGTAAGAATGAAAACATGGAGTGCTGTGATACAGTGTGGTTAAGTAATGTGTGTTTGTCCTTCCAGTCTCGGCACTGGAAAATCGACCATCAGCGTTCTGGGAGTTGGGAGTGGCACAGGTGAGGAGTGTGGGCATGGGGCACGGGGGGACCTGTGGGGAGCAGATGAGATGCTGAAAAATGGGGCAATGAGGATTACTCAGATGTTAATGACGGCATTTCCTACTGAAGCACAGAGGGGCAGAAGGAAGAGTGGACCTGGGATAAGAGGAGTGCTCCTTCCCTTCCTTCCCTCTCCATCTCCCTTCTGAAACTGCTGCTCAGATCTTTCTGGACAGTGAGAGATGTGTCATTTTAGCTTAGTTTCTGCCTCTTGGTGACTCTCACCTGACTTATTTGCCTCAAAGCAAGAACTCCTCCTTCTGGTTAGGTACAATAGCATCTTCAAACCTTGTTGGAGAGAATTAGAGACATTGGAGAGGTTCTTTCCACCCAAAATCCTGCCTTAGACTATCCCCCCTGAAGGGATGTCTCCTTTTGCTTTGCTTTTAGGGATCCCAGAGGCCAAGGCTGGGCAATGCCCTGCCCTCAGCGGCACAAAACCACCTGGCCACAACCATTAGCATGGGACAGCTTTTTCAAGATGTTTCTGTGTTACTGCTGTGTTTTTACCCAGTGATAAGTAGGGTTTAACTGCAAATGATATTTTTCCCCAGAGAGAAACCTATCCTTTGGAAAAATAGCTTTAAAGTTGTTCTAAATGCATTTGTGTTTAAAGAAAGCCAAAACAACAAAACAAGAAAGTGGTGAAACAGCCAACTTTGCTCCTAGGGAAACTGGGAGAAAATAAAGAGTAGAGAAAAGAAGCGGTGGTTTGATTTGTCAGAGTTTGCTTCTGCTTTGAAAAGTATTTTCAGCTGAATTTTAAGTGCTGGTACTTAAAAAAATGAAAGCATTTTTCTCACTTTTTTTTTGGTTTTGTTTTCCTGAGTAAGAGAAAATTAGCATTTGATTGTTTTCCTCTACTGGGAATATGTTGGAGCATATGAGAAACCAAGCAGGAAGAAATGATTCAGTTCTCAATTACCCTCTATTTTCATTAAGTAATAAAAAACAGAAATTCTGACTCCGCAAAAGCACAAGGGGGAAATGAACTTTTAGCATCGTCCTTAATTTTCCTTATGTCCTCTTTGGAGGAGTCTTTAATGGAAAAATACACCCTCCAAAACCTCCCGTGTTTCCTGGGTGGGTGCCCCTCACAGATGCCAGGACAGGGGTGCAGACCTGCAGCCCCCAGCTTGCCCACAGCTGCAAGAGCTGAGCTTCTGGGGCTGGGCAGGGATTGAGCCGGGATGGCACCGAGTAAAAGGTTATATCTGATCCCTGACCTTTTCAGAGGTGGACTCTGGTTTCACAGAGCCCCCAGAATTAGTTTAGTTGCTGAAAATATTAATGGGGATTAGTGGCGGACTCCACATCCTGAAAGCCTCTCTTGTGGTCCAAATAACGTTTTCTCACTCACCCCATGTTTTCTCGTGGCTGGTTTAACTCTGAGCTGGAACTTTCCAGCTGCAGGGAGGTTCCAGGCCTGTCCCAGCCTTGCTGTGGTCAGTGCTGAGGGGTTGTTGCTGGCAGGGCAAGTTGCAGCAGAGAAATTCCTGCCGTAGAGTGCTGTGTTTTGCTGCTTGCTTTTGCAGATCAAAAGTTGGTCGAAGATGTTATTACCTGCTCTTGCAAATGCTGGATTAAGGAATTTTGCAGAGGTGGAGTGAAAAAGAGCCCAAACCTAAGCAGCTTCTAAGATATCCACCTGCTGTTGATAGACCCATTTGCCTCCATCACTGGCTCCAGGGCACGGGGCAGCCTCTGGCCCTGCCCCAAGCCTGCAGGCAGCTCTAAGAGCTGGTGCTCCCCAAACCAGGAACTTAAAACTGGCATCTAGGACTGCCACAGGTGATTCAGCTGCTTGCTATTGGGATCTTCCTTCTGTCAGCAATATTGGTCCCTGCACCCGCCCTCAATGGATGCAGCCTCTTCCCTTGAGCTGCTGGCTGGCCCTGCCCTGCTGCCACAGTGTTCCTCACAGGCCTGGGGTATTTTTTCTCTGATTTCAAAAGACTCATCCTGCCTCAGATGTCCCTGCAGTGCTGGCACGGCTGATACTTCCCTCCTTGAATTCTGTACTGCAGCACCTGCCGAGGATGACGGCTCTTCCCGTGGCTGGTACATCAGATGAAAGAGCAGAGAGGATGCAGGATCTCGTGTCAAGGGCTCTCTGTGTGACATTTGCAAGGCCAGGACTATTTTTAGGCCCCACCATCAGCTGCAGACAGGGTTCTTGCAGGGGTCCCATCAAGGTGGTCACATCTGCTGTTTATTTACATAGCTTCAAGTGAACCAGGGGTCTCATACACTTGGCATATCATGGCATTTCTGGGAAATGAGCAGCGTGGCCTGTATCACCTCAGAAGAGGCTGGAAATTTCCTAGAACAGGAGGACAGACTGCTGCCTGCTCCTCCAGAGCTTACACAGCAGCACAGGAGCACCAACAGCTAAATTTGCAGGGCACTTCCACACAAATATGTGAGTCTCTACCTGTGTTTCCAAGATAAGCATCAGTTATTTGATGCCCCGGGCTGAGACCGTGTGGACAATCCCCACAGAGGGAGGATCAAGGATACTCATGCCAGTGGGTCTTTTCTCTCTCTGCAGTTCCCCAGGTCTTGGGGCCATGTCACAGCAGCCACTGTGTCCCTGTGCCAGCCCCAAAGCCACCCCAGGCACGCTGGAGTTACACAGCTGTGGCAGCTGCCTCCCTGCACCCATTAAAACTTTGTGAGGTTGTTGAAAACTAATGTTTCATGGTTATTTTTGTGAACAGTGAGCTGTGATTGTTGACCTGTCTGTCCCACGAGCCAGGGTATTGCCATTAGCAGGTTTGTGTGCTGCTGCTTGTCTCTGCCCTGTTCTCAGGCTCCTCTGAACCTCTGTGTTAGTTCCAGCAGTACAATACCACGGTAGGGGAATCACCAGGCTATGCCACTGCAGGAGCCACAAAGCAGAACACGCCTCACTTCTGCTGGGGGATTCCCTGGCAGGAGTGCTGGCACTGGCACCCTTCCATCACATTTACCTGCTTTCTAAAGTACTGGATTTGTGTTTCTTGAACAGGTGAGCAGGATTTGAAAATGATCAGGATACTGCAGGCTGTGCACCCAGGGGTCTCTATTGACAACGAGATTGTGGAGCCCAACCCACAGCACGTGGCAGCTTACAAAGGTAAGGCTACAGCAGCTGCCTGGGTTATAGCAAAGACCATCCAGTTGAAAGATGAGTTTTTCTGCTATTTTATGAAATTCATGGTTTTCTCCTACTTTTTGAAACAGAGCTAGTGAATCAAGCTCCAGACCTGCAGAATGTTTCTTTTATTTGGCACCAGCTCACTTCCTTGGAATATGAACAGCAGGTGAAGGAGAAAGGCACACATAAGAAATTTGATTTCATCCATATGATCCAGGTAATGGACATTAACACAGGACTATTGGATTTAACTACCCCCTTCAGTTCTGCTGTGTGCTCGATTTTAGGACCAGAGCTGAGCACAGCTCTCCCATAGCAATTCTGCAGAAGCTCTACAAACACCAGAGCTGGCAATGCTCAGTGCTGTGAGGTGTCCCTAAATGGGCATGCAGAGTCAGGAAAGGCTGGGAAGCATCTGGAACAGAATTTAAAACACCTCTAAAGAAAGGGTTGAAGCCTTTGGAGGGTCATTGCACTGTGGAGGAGGAATAATGGCTGTGAGTCGCTGTCTCTTCTAGATGCTGTACCGTGTGGAGGATATTCCCAATACTATCAAGTTTTTCCACAGCTGCCTCAACCATCACGGTAAACTCCTGATCATAATTTTATCAGGTGAGGGAGACCTTGTATTTTTTTGCTCCATTGCTGGAGTTTTGAAGAGCTTTGAAGTTTGAGAGCCACAAATACTTATCTGGGGATGTCAGTGGTGCTTATTCTATAGTGAATAACTGAAAAAACAGATGCTGGATTTCATATGGAGAATGCAATCTTGGGCTTAGCCTTGGGTCCCAGTGTCTGATGGGGCCACTTAGGCACGGTCTTTGTGCTCTTGCTTCCCTGCTTATGGGACTGATGTAGCACACAGAAGTGTGGCTGTCCATGAATGATGAGGGTCAATCCTTCCTCATGGTGAAATCAGCACCGTAAAAACACAACCTGGGCTCTGGGTGGACTCATTGTTAGGGCTCTTGTCTTTGTGCAGCAATGACCCAGACCCCAGAAGGACAAGAGATGCTGCCAAGAGCTGCAGGCTTTATGGCAGGACAGAAAAAAAGAGGCACCACACGATGGCACTTCTTAAAAGATTAGAGTGTTTTACTCCTTGTGCCACTGATGAATGCCTAGCTCACAGTGTGGTGGATAAAGCACAAATTCCCACGTTTCCCGTTAAAACTGCCCCTCACATTGCCTATGGGCTGTTTCCCTTGCTGTTTGGGGCCGCTCTTTGAGGTGTGTATTGTTCAATGAGCACCTACAATCGAGGTTTGATGTGTGAAAACATCTGCACTCTTTCGGCCAAGGGACACTTAGGAGGTAGTGCGGTAGTTCAGGCTCAGCACACTGAGTGTACCCTTCCTTCTAGAAGGGCAAATTCAGTGCTGGGGACATCTAGGAGCTTCCTTTAAACAGGACAGTTTGGGTGTTTTACCCTTCCTTCTGCACAAATTCATTGCTGGGGACAGACATCTAGGAGTTTCCTTTAAACAGGACACTTTCGGAGTTTTACCCTTCCTTCTGGGCAAATTCATTGCTGGAGGCATCTCCTCAGAGTTTCCTTTAAACAGGACACTTTTGGACTTGTACCCTTCCTTCTGGGCAAACTCAGTGCTGGAGACATCTCCTAGGAGTGTCCCTTACACAGGGCAGTTTGGAGGGAGGGCTGAGGGACACCAGGCTTTTATGAGGCGCAGATATTTGTAAGTAGACTCACTTGAGGAGAAGCTCTCCTCCTGCCGCTGCCCAGGGCTGGGCCGGCAGAGAGGGAGCTTTCCCGGCTCGATTCATAGTTGAGCCGGTGTTTGGCTTGGCCAAAGTAACCTTCCGTGGTGCCCGGCAGACAGCAGCGGATGGGCCAGCCTGTGGAGGAAGCACAGGGACTGCCTGCCCGCCACCGACAGCGGCCACTACATCACCTGCAGCGGCATCACGGACGTGCTGCAGAGGCTGGGGCTGGAGCACCGCGTGTACGAGTTCCCGTCGGGCTGGGACATCACCGAGTGCTTCGTCGAGGGGGACGCGGTCGGCGGCCGCATGATGGATTTCCTGACGGGGACGAGAAACTTCCTGGGCACGGCCCCGCCGGCGCTGCGGCGGCGGCTGCAGGAGGCTCTGTGCCAGCCCGAGTGCAGCAGCGCCAGGGACGGCAGGATCATCTTCAGCAACAACCTCAGCATGATCGTCGTGGAGTCCTAGACCTCGCGGCCTGCCTGGACTCGTTTTTTAACATCCTGTCCGTGCTTTCGCCGGGACCTCCAGTTTTCCGTGTAGCCGGCACCTGCAGACGAGTCCGCGCCACCTTTGCAGCTGGGAGGAGGTGGCAGGCCGTGTACGCACCCGCTGCTTCCATGTGTGCCAGGACAAAACCAGCAAGGTGTCCCTGCTGCTTTGCGCCCAGGTAATGTCCCTGCAGCCAGGCCTGAGCTGTAAGCTGCTCTGCGCTGGGCTATTTCACGTGGTTTTACCAGTTTATCATTCACTGCCCCAAGTCTCTCAGCATCTCACCATATAGACGTGTCTTAAAAAATTTATCAGCCTTTTTGTCTGGAGAGTATTTTGGAACCCAGGATGACACTCGCCCTGTACTCTTTCAGGCAGATGTTAATTTTGTTACTTTCTTACTACTGTTTGTCTTCATATAAAATAAAAGCGATCTTAAAACAAAAAGAAAAGTCACATCTGGTTCTGCACATGTGGGATTACAGAAAATGAAGAGCGAAGAGGTCATTGAGTAAAACCAAAAAAATATGCAAAGTACCATTTCATGGAAGCATTAAGGGTTCCTTGTAAGTGAGAAAGACGAGCCTGAGAATGTGGAAGAGCTGGGAGAGAGCCGCAGCTTGTCCTTGTGCTGCAGCCCTGGGACGCAGCCTGGCTCGCTCGGAGCAGCATCGCTGCAGCACAGCAAAGCAGCACCAACAGCACTAAAATGTGGTGTGTGTGGTTAAAATCTTAATACAGGTAAGTTAAGACTCTTTCCCCAGGGCCCTGAATTGTTCAGAGTGCTGAAGGAGGGGCTGCCAGGGCAGCCAGCTCCAAAGGGAGATGCCACACAGGATGAGGTTTGGTTCTGCAGTTGGCGCCGTGGTGCTGTGGAGACCTTGGACTGAGCACATGGGGAAAGCTGCCTGCAGTATCAGCAGCCTCCGAGGGGGAAAACAGCAGCTCAGGTGGGAAATACCTGCAGGCACAGAAACCATCTCTAGGTTTGATTTGTCCGTGCTTAAGCTGGGCAGGACACACCCATGTGCACCTGGAGGGGCTCAGGTTGATGTGTGGTATGGATCAAACGGCTTCTTCCAGCGCCATGAATGAACACGTGGGTCGTCACACTGGCGTGCAAGACATTCCATTCATTGTCACCCAGGCTCCTGCTGATCCTGCTAAGACTGTCCCACCCCACCCACCTGAATGCAGTTACTGCCAGGGGCAGCATCGCTCTGAAAAGGTAAAGAGCCTGTTGGGGTTACTGTGACTCCACTCTGTCCTTTGTTTTTTTGTTTTTTTTTTATAGGTTTGGGTTTACATTTTTGAAACGTAGCCATTTCTCCTGAAGCTACTGTAACAGGAAAAATTAGCAAAATAATGAGAATACAGTAGCATAACATCACATCCCTTGCAGGACTGAGGCACCCTGGGTTGCAAGTACTATTGCTGTCAGTTCCAGAAACATCAGTCAAAACTGGACAGCCTCCTCCAGAATACCCCATACCTGTGCACAGGCTTTTCCCTTTGATCCATGCCACTGTTTATTCCATAGGCATTGTTTATTCCCAGCACTGGGCAGGGAGTGAACATCTGGGCTGCAGGACAGGCTCTCGGCGCTGCTCCCATCAGTGTTCTCCTTCCACTTTGAATTCCCACGGTTTATTTCCAGTCAGCAGTCATGTCTCTGTCTCTACCTGTTAGGTAAAGAGGGAAAACAAAAGGTACCACAAACCAGGCTTGCTACTCAAGCTTCGAAGAAAAATCTACCTGTTAGTCTCTGCAGAAATTTGGCACAATGCAGGTTTGGCCAGATCTTCCCCAGCCCAAGAAGTTTTCCAGCCCTCTTTGGAGTTTCCTGCTCAAACAGATGCATTTCCAGTAAGCACATACTTAGCAAAACCCATCTGTGAGGACACAATTTACCCACACCATTGTAAATCAATGCACAGATTCTCAGAAAAAGGGAGCACTTCAAAGCAGACTGTTTAGTGACAGGCTGGGGAGATGAAACAGGGCACCCCATTAAAAACACAGCTGATCAATGCTTTATATGTAATTTATTCCTTTGATTCTTCAAAAGCGAGGAGTTTATCAACAACTCTGCTTGTACACCTGGAATAAATAGCATCCTAAGTGTCCCATCTGTTGATATATTTATTCTTTGGCGGACATGCTGTTTAATAACTATTTGTTTTGTTTTCTAAAAGTCGCTCTCCTCCCACGCAGAATTTCAGCGCTCCTGTGCTTCCCCAGCACCAGGAGTGTGGCCACAAGAGGGCTGCAGCAGCCAGCAGAAAAAATCCACCTCCCAAAACACTGGAAATGCTGAGCTAAAGCAGCAGAACCAAAGTCAGGCAGACAAATGCAGCTTCCTTTGCTGGCACATCGCATCCTGATCCCAGCACTTGGGGACCACACTTTTTTCTGCTGCAGCCATGGGCTCTGACTCAGATTCTGGACTCTGGTTTGTAAAAAAGTCATGAAGACACGGCACAGCTGCCACAAGGGATGCACAAAATCTGCTTTTGGGTTGGTTTTGTTTGCTCCCACTCGAGGGCTGCAGCTCGGCTGCCGCTGGAGCTCAGGTCTGCAGACAGGGACCCAGGAGTGACAGCTCCCAGGGAGGGAAAGAGCAGCAAGGGGGTGGCAGGAGTGAGAGGCTGCTTCAGCCTTAGCTTTGAGCCAAATCAACCCTGCTGAGCTCAGTCCAGGAGGAGCCCTACTCCACCATGAGTTTCATGGCAGTTCCCAGCTGGTGAGGAGCCAGCCCGTGTCTCCCAGAGGGAGCTGCGATGCTCCATCAGCACGAGTTTGTTCCAGCCCAGGGAGAATGCCTCTGGGATAGCCATGCAGCAAGCTGCCCTGTGTTCTCTGCCTGCAAAACCCAAACTGTACATTTTCCCATGGAGCAGTTGCAGATTTTTTCCTCATTTCCAGTTCATTGTATGCCCATTTCAGTGCACAGCTCGGATTGTGTTACAGTCTCTTGAAAAGGAGCTACAGAGAACAACCCTTTACAATGCCAAGGATGGATTTTAGCTTTACTGGGCCTGTACACAGAGTTGGGGGCTGAGTGGTTTGCCTTTGAAGTGTTAAGGCTTCTCTACCCATGAATATCATCAGGGTAGTGAAGGTAGCATAGGAACTGCAAAATCTAGTAGCTGATTGCTGAATGTTCTCATTAAAAAACAAGCTCAGTAAAACACTGGAGCCTATACTGAAAATATATTTAATCTCAATAGGAGGGGAAAATAAAGAGGCTGAACCTTTTTCCCTCCCCCTTCAACATTTTCCCAAAGAATCTGTTGAGGCTTATATCAAGCATGTAGGATTGTGCTTCCCTTTTTGGAGCTTACAAAGGCCTTTGTAGGAATAATAACCTCCTGGACATAGCTCTAGAAAGGTGTTTATCATCCTGCTTTTTAAACGGATGGGTTTTTTTCAAGGTCATATCCTCCAGACTGAGGATGAATGTCTAATACAGGTCTAAAAAATACCTTTATTATTGAGCATCGCTTCTTGTAGTCACTCCCCTCCCTTACTGAAGTAACTGTAGAAACTTAAATCTTGCTAAATGGTGAAAGTCCTCTTAGGCAGAGAATGTGGTGTTCATCCCCCATTCTCCTTTAATTCCTTGTTAACAAGAAATAAAGAAAGAAACAAACAAACCCCTCCAAGAGAAGTGTTTGGAGTAGAAGCTCCAGCTGGAAAGATCTCCTGCCTGAGGAGGGTTTGTGGAACACGTGAGATGGCAGGATCCCAGTGGGGCTTTTCTTCTCATCTCTGAGAAGGAGCAGGGAAGAGCAGAACAGGAGCTTCATTTCCACTCCCCCCTTCTGATGACACGTTCGATTAGACCTGCCAGCAAATTGCCAGAGAAAACATATGTTTTGTCATACATTGTAATGGTGGGACCTCTGGTGAATTTATAAATGCGATAAGGAAATTTTCAGAGCAGAATCTAAGTCCCTATTGCTTTGTTAACATTTTTTAGCATCCTATTAATCACTCTGTATGTATCTGTCAACAGCTGATATTATGGATTAAGGAAGATTACAGCTCATTGCTCCAGTGGCTGTTTTCTTTAGAATTTAACTCCACGGGCACTTTGCCATTTGCCTCCCTCTGACAAAACCAGCCCCTTGCTTTTGCAAACACTTTGCAGTGCTTCCCTGGCTAACAGTGGCTTTACCTTAAAAAGTATCAAAAATGCTCATCCAGAAGGGAAATTTTTGGATTTTATTATTTGAAATGTTTTGATTTTATTATTTCTGGAAGAAGGGTAAATAAATTTTCAGTGCTGAGCAAAGAGTCCACAAGATCCTGATTTACAGATGTTTCCATGTGGATAAATGCGGATTTTGTCTTGTCATGCTTGTGCAGATCACGTCACTTGTTACTTGGGGAAAGTGGATTTTATATGACAAAATTCAGAAAAAAGTTCTCCAGGTTTAATAAATTTAACTCATAGACTTTCTCCATTGTTTATAGGCCATTCTCCAATTCTTTGTATTTGTTCTCCACTCTGGGATACAAAGAAATCCTTGTGACTCCTATGATGCAACACAAAGCAGAATTAACACTGGAGGATCAAAAAGCTCACCCATGAATAAACTTCAGACTAAAAATTATTCCCCCAAACTTATCCCCTTGTGCCAGGACTTGTTTTTATACATAAAATCAACAATGTCAAAAATAGCAGTTTTGATCTAGACATTCTTCCTGAGTTTATTTTGTTCTTACAGCTTGTCTCCAAGGCATTATCATTCCTTGCTCCCGTCTCTGGTAGAGCACTTCCCCACCACAGCCTCATCCCAAAGCAGCCAAGTTAAAGAAAACTTTCCTCCTGTGCTCAGAAGATGCAAGGTCACGGCCAGCCTTGCTGGCTCACTGACAATTCCTGCCCAATGTTAATGCAGATTTCTTGCTTCAGAGCCTCAGGTGACACAAAGCTCCTCCGGGTGTTTTACTGGGATCCTCTCACCCCATCACAAATATCTTAAAACAACGAGCTCTGCCAGAGCCTGCCTTCTCTGCACTTTGTGTAAATTATCCCTGGGCCACTGCTTAATGTTTATTATTTCTGATGCTTTGAAATTTCAAACTGAAGGCACTAATATAACCTAGAGTACAAGGCCAGATAAAGGGGTTAATTGGAGAGGAAATTCTTGCTTTGCTCTATGGGAGAGCTGTATTTTACTCCCCCTAGCACTCAGCAAATGCAGTCCCCAAATTCATTCTTGTTTTAGTGGGAATTTAAATAAATCTTCCAGTTCCATCTCTTGGCCACAAATTGCTCCTGAACATAATTAGCCTTTCTACTGGTACTGGAGCCTCGTTTGTTTATGTGTCAGTCCTTGGAAAGTGTAGGAATATGTAAAATTTCACTCAGGCTTAGCCAAAAACTGCTCCTTGACCAGAATCCTATACTTTCAAGGGAAGGAAGGAAGGACAGTAAGGAATATAGAAAACAGTCAATATTCTAGATCTTTTTTTTACTTCTCCAACCCTCCCCTGCCTTTTGGAAACCTGTCGGTGAGGGACCTCCTGTGCCAAAGGCTGCATCCGGGCAGTCATCCCTTCTCCTTGCCTTTCTTCATTCATTTCCCTAATGTCTTTCCATGTGTTTTGCAAAAATAGCCAGCAAATGAATCCGTTTCAATACCTCTGCACAGCCACTTTTTATCTTGGTGAAAGATATCTCCTTTTTTAATATATAATCCTCTAGTGTGAGGTCCATCTGGCCAACTTTCATAGACACCCCGATTCGTCAACACCTTCTGATTCCAAAATCAGGCTAGAAATTGTTTCAGAGATAATCTGCTGTTCAAAATCTCTCATTTGGCTATTGAAAAAAGAAGCATTTAAGTCTGAGAATGCAAAGGAAAGTTCATGTTTGTTATTAAGGGCGTCCCCTGTTCCCAGGGTGTCTGTATTTGCACAGGGCCCTGCCAGGGGCTTTCCCAGGCTGGCCATGATCACTTCATCTTGCTTGGAACCAATTTTCCATCTTTAAACCCTTCCTTTCCTTGCAGGCAGGTCATGAGGCTGGATCCATTACTGCAAGCGAGAGGTTTATTACTGAGGTGATAAGTGTCATGCCAATACAATAGTAATAATAAATAACTTCTCTAAAAGTGTAAAAGGGCCTGACATTATTAATTGCATCTCAAGCTCTTGCAGCGTGTGTGGACCAGGATTGAATGCAGAACAGACCGAAGGTTTTTTCTTTGCTTGCGTTTTTGCTCTTTGGAAGGAAATGTGTTTTGTTCAGCTGAAATGTCCTCGGTGCACTGAGCCTGCAACAAACCTCTCCTCACCTGTGCAAGCCCCCATCACTCCCATCAGGGCTCAGACGTCCCTGCTGGGATGCAGAGAGGGAGGGACACCCCTCTGACAGGCAGGGGACATCTTTTTTCTTTTTCTTTTTCTTTTTCTTTTTCTTTTTCTTTTTCTTTTTTTTCTTTTCTCTTTTTTCTTTTCTCTTTCTACCCCTTCAACAGCAAATGCAAATGCTCTAAATCTTCTCAGACCTAAGTGGAGACGGTGTCAGATGACTTCAACGGGAGGCAACGCTTTTAGATGCTGATAAAAGATGTGATTTCCTGCATCTCTCCTGCAGGCTGTCATTCACTGATCAATGTGCAGAGGGCTCACAACGCCCCAAAGGTGTCGGAAGCTCTCGGTTAAAGGCAGAAATTGGTCCCAGGTGCTGCAGGGCTCTGGCACAAAGCATTGCACGAGGCTGCCTCGTACATCTGAGTCGAGATGCTCACGGATAAGTTCACTGAGCAAAAGCAGGTCACATCAGCAGATTTAATGTGTCCTTTGAACCTCCTGCACCTCATTTTCTGTCCTCTGCTGTAACATTTATCTTCTCTTGATCATTTAGTAACGGGCAGTTGTTTCATTACAATAGAAATAAAAATAGTTGACACAAAAGGGTGGAGTTTTGCCTATTCAGAGTGACAGAGAAAAGTTGCACTCCTGAGCTGGCTTGAATAGAGTGAACATTATGAAGGAGTGACATGGAAAAGACCTCACAAAGGAGATAATGCCTTCATCCAATTAATCCTTCCTAATGAACTTACCCTTCGGAGGTGGGCAGAACAGTTTCAGCGTGAAGTTTGCTTCCTCTGATCATTTGTGCCAATAAAAGTCTTGCGAGGAAGCTGATGAATACCGATGTGAATGTGCCTGAAGTGAATTTATTTTGATATTTGACTTGTCAGGAAAAGAAAAAAAATGTGGTTTGTACTTTTCAACCTGATCTGCCATTGTGCTCTCTCCTGATGATCCCATTCTTTAATAACTCCTCAAGTTATAATAAGGCTCCTTCCCTTTGAATTTGCAGCTGAGAAAATTCCATGTTTGAAGCACTTGGAAATGGAGTTTTGTTTGATAACCTGTATTTTTGAGGTGGGTAACTACCCTGGTGAATACCTTGATGGTAATTTCGGTAATAGTCTAAAAATACTCTTCTGAGAAATTTGGATTAAGAGTCCTTTTCCCACTATGTTATAATGATGCTTTGCACTTAGGCACATTCTTTTATCAAAGCATGTTTTATTCATCAATGCACCAGGCCCTCAATTGGTTTTGTTTAATTGTGACTCTCTTTACACCACAGGCTTGGAAGTCCAACTGTGACGTTTCATTGCTGCTTTTTCCTGACCTTTGGAGATCTCAGCAAAGAAAGTGCCAGAAAGGGGAAAAGAAATGGGAAAGTTCAACCAGAGCAGAAGTTGTCAGACTAAAACAAATCCAGAGGGAGGAAAAAAGTCAGAAGGATAGATAAGATTTAAAAACCCATATATTTTTGATGTGTTGGTTCTTTTATAGAGCTGGGAGCTCCTGTTTATCTGCAGTTAGAACTGGTTCTAAAGAGGGATACCATCTCCAAATGAGGCCACCCAAAATTATCTACCTAGCTCCTACCTCTGCTTTAATAACTCATATTAGTGAACTGAATTTCATCATGCCAGTGAGTACTTTTGCAGCCTCGAAAAAAGAAAACACACCTGAAGGTTAGGATTTAATCAGATAAACTGAAATTCCCAAATTTTAAATATTGGCCACTGCTATAAAATGATTCAGTAAAGTCATCATGAATAGCAATTCTAAGTCTTCCCCATCTTCAATTTAACCAGCAAAAAAGAGATCTTTAATGAGGACAATGGAGCCAGTAGCTGGGGAGAAATTATTTTCCAGCTGCTACACGATTCTGGGGTCGGTTATGATAAAATTAACCACTTTGAAGTTGTGCAGCCTGGCTTTATACCTCAGACAAAGAATTGGGATAATTTTTGAGCACTGCAAACTGCCCATACTTGTCCTACTGCTTGTGGCAGGAAGGAACAGTTTTTAATTTGCACTTTGTTCAATATGGTGGTGGAAAAGCCAGTTCATCTAGGTGGTGGGCACTGAATTAATATTTCTTTTCATATTGTGGAAGAGTGTCTCAATCAAAATGAGACTTTATGGCCTGTTTGTAATTTCACAGTCATAAAGATGAACATGCAACTTTTCCAGAGAAATAATTAGGTACCACAGAATAAAGCACGTCCCCATCAAATAATAATAACACATTTACTTAAGTAAAAACCTATATTAGCTCTAACAGATTTTACTGTCTGTAATTTGTTTCTAGATTAACAGGTATTTTGTAGTCCACCAGTCCACTAAGTATACTTAATGTATAATAATGCTTTTCTTAAGTTATTGTTTCTATTCCATGTAGACTAGAAACTACTACATCCATTCTTTTCAATTAATGTCTTGGTATAGTTTCTTTTAACAAAAACATAGTTCCTTTGCTCCTTTATTTGCCAGACATTTAGCCCTGGGGCTAAACCAGCCAATATGTATTTTTGTTTCCCTGGTGGTCCCATGGATGAGCTTGGATTAGAATGGGTGTTCATCTAAAAGTAAAACCTGGATAATCACATGTAATTGCCTGAAAACTGGCAGCAGGTTAATTAGTGCAGGCTGTGGTCCTGAGCTGGACATGCAGGTGGTGCAGTGGCTCTGAGACATGAGCCTAAGCCATCATGAGGTTCCAAACAGAGATGGACATTTCTGCTGGCCCCAGTTTTCTGTGCTCTTTGATTTGATCCTCTCTTTGTGGCACTTTGGGTTCTGCCTTAGAGCAGGCAGGAGATAGGCTGCGCTTTGTCTTCCAGAGCATGAGCAGGTCAGAGAAGACACATTCCCTGAGCTGGGTTTAAAAGCTCAGACACATTCCCTGAGCTGAGTGTAAAAGCTCAGACACATTCCCTGAGCTGGGTGTAAAAGCTCAGACACATTCCCTGAGCTGGGTTTAAAAGCTCAGACACATTTCCTGAGCTGGGTGTAAAAGCTCAGACACATTCCCTGAGCCGGGTGTAAAAGCTCAGACACATTCCCTGAGCCGGGTGTAAAAGCTCAGACACATTCCCTGAGCCGGGTGTAAAAGCTCAGACACATTCCCTGAGCCGGGTTTAAAAGCTCAGACACATTCCCTGAGCTGGGTGTAAAAGCTCAGACACATTCCCTGAGCTGGGTGTAAAAGCTCAGACACATTCCCTGAGCTGGGTTGAAAAGCTCAGACACATTCCCTGAGCTGGGTGTAAAAGCTCAGACACATTCCCTGAGCTGGGTTTAAAAGCTCAGACACATTCCCTGAGCTGGGTGTAAAAGCTCAGACACATTCCCTGAGCTGGGTTTAAAAGCTCAGACACATTCCCTGAGCTGGGTGTAAAAGCTCAGACACGTTCCCTGAGCTGAGTGTAAAAGCTCAGACACATTCCCTGAGCCGGGTGTAAAAGCTCAGACACATTCCCTGAGTTGGGTTTAAAAGCTCAGACACATTCCCTGAGCTGGGTGTAAAAGCTCAGACACATTCCCTGAGCTGGGTTTAAAAGCTCAGACATGCTTTTTGGCTCGTGGCTGAGCTGATGCTTGAGTGACTCCTCTGATCGTAAGAGACACTGATGCATCAGCACCAGCCAGCGCCAGAGCCATCTATTTACCCAGGGAAGTGCTGCAATAGATCAATGTTAAATGCTTATTTGTGCTTCACTGCTCCAAGGCACAGAAACTAATTACCAAAGATAAATTAGCCCTTGTGACAATGACTAAGAAATACACGTCCCAGGATAGGCCACCTTGACCACCT
The DNA here is from genome assembly GCF_015227805.2 of Hirundo rustica. Taxonomy (NCBI): domain Eukaryota; kingdom Metazoa; phylum Chordata; class Aves; order Passeriformes; family Hirundinidae; genus Hirundo; species Hirundo rustica. Next base: position 5,658,014 of record NC_053456.1, on the reverse strand, counting down.
TCACACATAATTCTGCCTCCCACGAGGAGCAGCAGAGGGTTCACGGCTCACCCTTCAGCCAGAGATCACTCAGGGTGGAGTGCTGCTGGCTTTGTCCCTGTGCTGGAGAGCTGGTGACCATTTGCTGAGCCCCTGACTCTTCCTTTTCCCTGCAGGAGCCACTCCTTTGACTCCCGTGTGTCTCTGTTTGCCCAGCTGTGGATTAGCAGCAGCAATAAATAAAACACCTTATGCAGATACCAGCAGACCTGACTGATGGCAAACTGTCCCCAATGGTTTTGAGTTAACACATGAGCTTATGAGCTTTGCCTTTACACCTTGACTGCTCAGGAACTGCAAGTGCCTTGCTCTGTGTCACCTGTGCAGCAGTCAGTAACAAATGGAAAGTTTTCCATCTGGGGTGTGATTACAGAGTTTTTTTCTAGCTAAAGGCCCTCGGTGTTTCTCATGGCAGCTGTAATCCTCAAATGAGGGCTTGTCAGAGTTGCAATAGGTTTGGAATGTCACTGCTTCAGCTATCCCACCCCTGGATCTTTGGCTTCTCTCTTCCTGCCAAAATTGGTGGATCTGGATCCAAAAACATCTACCCCCATCTTATCCTCTTATTCTCTAACTGGAGCTGAGGGCCTCAGGATGGATCTCTGGGAGTGTCTGGGAGGCTGCAGAGCTCCTCTAAGTTTTCCCTGCAAGGAAAGCAGGAGAGAGCTGCTTCCCTTCACTTTTTACCCTGAGCCCTTACAAAAGGTCTTGCTAGGCTGGGCACTGCATTTTCCATGAATTGTGTAAAACCAGAGTCCAAAGCCATTATGGATTCAACCCTGCTCACTGTGTCCATCATAACAAGCTCAGGGGAGACCTGCAGCACTGCAGGAGGAATAACTTGAGGGGGGAAATCTTGGGAGCACTCACAGTGCCTGGGGGAGGGTCATGCTGGTGTCAGTATCTGTGGGAAAGATCCTCTGTAAGCCAGGTTGACTAAATTGCTCTCAAATAGCTCAGAAATGACTACACCCTTCCCTATCTCCATGGGAAGTACCTCTGCCAGCTGATATTTCTTAGCATTCCCCGTGCCCTTTTCACCTGGCTGCATCACTGTGGCACCACAGACCCATCTGATACGGGAGCAGAGCAGACCTGTTCTCCTGGGCCATCCCAAACCGTACTTTCAGCTCTCAAAGACATCCATTCCTCTCAGTATCGCATCCCAGTTCTCCTCCGTACTGAAGGCACCCCCTGGGTTTGGGGCATCAGCACTTTTTGGTCACCACAATCTTCCTTTTCTTCCAGGCTCATTAGTGGGAATATTAAGCCGTGTGACTGACCCTTGAGGAAGACCCTAGGAAATGCCTCCAGGTCTGGTCTCCGAGCACTCCTTTTTGCTGGGTCCCAGGTATAATGAGGAGAAATAACCTGCATTTTTATAACTACGTTTTAGCAAGCTAATATTTTCTAAATGTGAAGGGAACCATCGCCTCTGTCCCTGTGACATCCTCTCTCCACGTGCTTCCCAGCCAGCAGAGCAAAGCACTGATGAAGTTTCTGCAGCCAGGCCAGAGCCCCTGTGCTTTTTTGGGGTGGACACATCAGCTCTGGCTTCCAGATGTGGGGACACCACCGCTGTCTCTGCCAAGCCATCGGGCAAGGATTGGCCCCAGCTGTTAACCCGCTTGGATTTTACAGAATCACAGAATCACAGAATAATGAGGTTGGAAGAGACCTCTAAGATCATCAAGTCCAACCCATGCCTTAACACCTCAACTAGACTATAGCACTAAGTGCCATATCCAGTCTTTTTTTAAACACATCCAGAGATGGTGACTCCACCACCTCCCTGGGAAGACAATTCCAAGATTTATAGCATCTCCTTTGCAAGCCTGGAGGAACAGACCCGAAGGTTACCCCTGGGTGGGGTTGTACCCACTCCATCAAAGCCTCCTGGCCCTGTCTGTGCTGTCACAGGTAATTTTCCAGAATTTTGGTTTCCGGCAGCAGAGGTCAGCATTGCCCTGCTGATGGACGGCCACGTCCCCGCCTGCAGGGAACGGCAAAGCATCACAAAATCAGTTTCCATGATTGTTCTTTTATTGTGACGGGCTGTGTCTTTGGGCTCCAGCAGCTCCTGGAGGGGCAGGTGACCAAGCTGTGTCTCCTGGGCGGTGACACTGGACATGCCATGGGCTGCTCAGGGGGCCTGGGGACAGCAGAAGTGTACTCAGGGTGCTGTCCTGAGGGACACCTGTGTCCACCTAGAGTTGCAGCAGGAGAGAGGCTGATAGCCCCAGCACCACAAACACCCCCAAACATGGACAGGCAATGGAGCCTGGGGGCCTTGGCCACGGATCTGCTGTTCCCTGTTCCCATCAGGACTGCACTTCGTCTGGCTGATTTATGTCTTGTTAAATGGCTGAGGGATGTTATTGTCAACTGTTATTGCATATAGATGATTATAGCACTTCTAAACAACTTATTGGACACTCTAGTCAGTCCATTAAATAGCTACTCATTCAGTGTAAACATCCTTTTGACACGTGGTGGGTCCAGCAGAGGAAACAAAAATATGAGCCAGTCCTCCAGGGACCTATCTAATGCCTAATCGCTGTGCTATGTCCCTAACATTTTTTTCCTGAGCTGGGAAATTCACCTTTCTGACTAGGAGTAGTCTTTATTTTGAAGTCTTTGGGGTTTTTACCTACGTGTTGAATGACTGAGCCAGGCAGTTTCCAATCCATATGTTCTGCACCGTGCTGAAGTTACACCACCCTTGGCACACAATGGAAATATTGCACACCAACAAAGCCAGCAGCTGTGCCAGTCAAACTGGTTGCCTCCGTGTAGTTGTCAGCTAAAATCCCAGTCTAATAATAAACCCTGGAAGTTGTTGACAGAAGTCGTTTCCATGCTGTCTGGCACCCTCTGTGTGCCTCCACTTGGAGCAGGGGAATGGCACAGAGCAAAGCTGTCCCCAGAAGCTGAGTGGCCTGTGGGGACAATGTTGGCAGCCCTGCAAAGCAAAAGTGGCTTTCATGTCTCCACAGATGCTGATCAGCCTTTATTCTGGGTTGAGGGAAGTGGTTTCTATCTTTCCCTTTGCACTCCAGGAGGTACACAATTTTAGGAGATCAATTTGGGCTGAATGCCTAACAAAAATAAACAGTTTGAAGGCTGGATTTGGTACCTTTGGTACCTGGTGTCATTACCCTGGTAATGACAAGGAAATTCAGGTGCAGTGGTAAACCTGGTGAGCTTGGCCTTCAGCACTGGCCATCAAATTGAAGTCAACATGAAATCACCTCAGACACGTGTGTGATGTGAGAGACTTTGTGGGATTGTTCATGGGAAGCTGCCTCGGGAGCCCAGGACTGAACTCTGTTAGAGGAATGAACCCTTATTGCCATTTCCTCCGTGTCCCTCAGGCATTTGTTGTGTCTCATACATTTCTGTGCTTTCTTAAAGCTTCCATCCCTTGCAGATGATTGCAAGGCCCACAAAAATTCAGTATTTGATCCCAAATGAGAAGTACACCAGTGGGACAAGGATTAACCCAGCAGCTTCGGTCTCAGGACAGTTGGATGTGGCGCCACGTGGAGATGAAGATCTCACTGTGTGGTGGGAGCAGCCTGGGCCCTCCCTGGTCCCCACCTTGCAGTTTGAGAGGTGTTTGCTATCGAGTTCACAAAAGAAACACCACACAGGATCCCCTGGCTGTGGCAATAGATTCAATCAGTCTCAGTCCATTAGCTTAACTAATCAATAGCTGTAAGTGCCATAATGCTGTCTCCTACTTCATCACAAAAGCTGAAAACTTACAGGAGGCCACGTGTAATTATGGGCACTCTCTCCATTAACTTCAGGAGAATTAAACAGCCAATATTTGGCTGTCTGGCAGGTTACATCTGTCAGGAAAGCTGGCACAACCAACTCAAACAGAGCAGATTAATGGGGGGAAAAAAGTCACATTTTTATCAAGGCTTTTCATGATGTTACCAGGTCACTGTCACCCCAGCAGCTCAGCATGTGTTTTGGATGGCAGACCTGCATCTCCCCAGCTGCAGGGATCTGAGACAGATGTGGCCCAGGTTTGGAATGACTGCAGAAGATCCCACTGCCTTGCTCTGGAGTGAGAAAATCCTTGCTGAAAATTGCAAGAAATAACACCAAGAGAAAAAAAAATAATTCCCTCAATTATTCATTGTGCAAGTAATAGTAATTAATTTTACTAGTAAACAACAGTAACAACAATAACAATAATCCTCTTCACAATTTTTTTTTGCTCGTTCCCATGCTGAAAATCCTGTCTGGAAAAAAGGTGGCTCCAAAGTTTTACATTAAGCTCCCTTTAAGGCAGATGTCTGCCTCTGGGAAGCCAAAAGTGGACCACATTTGCATTTTTGTGCCTGAAGGCTTCAGGCTGGACCTTTAACCCTGCGTTACCAGCAGCATTCCAGAGCCAGGGGGCACATCCACAGCCCAGGTCTCTCCACGGGGCTCTGAGTTGTAAAACTCATTAGCTATAGCATGACTGTGTTATTTCAATTATTTTTGCCATCACTGATACACTGTAACAGATTCCAGTTCTCTTTGCCTTTTCACGTACTGTACCCAGCCTTGTGTATCCTAATTTGAAAGATGTTCCCTGCTGCCTTCTCCCACTCTTCCCAGTCCCCTTGGAATCTGGATATGGCTGCAACAGGAGGACAAGCACCCCGAGCATGGCCAGGAGGTGACTCCTATCACTGAAATCAGGAGCAAAGCCTGAAGCGCTTCTTTTGCCATCATTAACTTCGCCAGGGGTTGTCAGAGCAGAGACAAAATCAAACCCAAGTGGAACACCAAATATGATCTGCAGAGCAGGCTCATCCCAGGGTAGAGATTGCAAAGAGGATTCCTGCTCAGTCAAAGCATGAATGCACCTATGTATAAAGCAACTCAGAGGCTTTTGTCTGTGGGAAGATGAGAGGTGAGTAGGGATCAAAATAACAAGGTGGCAATGTAGCTTTCTAATAAAAGCCTGACGCCTCTAGAGTAACTGGTCCCAGGTTTATTTAATCAGGAAAATAGCTGGGAGTTTAAATAACTTGCAATATAAAGCCTGCACAAAGGAGAGAGTGAGCAGGCTGGGTTGGATGTGTCCCTATCTTGCGGGAGGATGTGAATTTGAAAGAAGCAGCGACACTTGGAAACTGCCCACAATGGCAGCAGCTGGATGGAGGGGAGAGATAGAAACGGTATTAAAAATATATTATTTCCAGCAGCAGATGCAGGCCTACAGGGCAGAAAGGGAAGGGAGAGCAGGGATCATGGGAAGAGATAAGGAGGGCAGGTGGAGACACCACGCCCGGAATGGCAATTGCTGGGGCTGTGCCGGGGAAGGAGCTCCAAGGATGCGATCAGGGACCAGGCAAGCAGGCTGCAACCAGGCTCCCTGCAGCATCCCCCCCTGCCCCTTCCACCCCACACACAGCCTTCCAAAACATTCCTCCTCACACACAACCCTTCACATCTGGCTTCAGAGCAAATAAATACACCTTCAGTTGAAGGCTTGAGGAGACGACTGTCATTTCTTTGGGAATGGCTTTTCACAGGGGGCTGGAAATCCACAGCACTTCTGGGGAAGCTTCTAGATGGCCTTTTCAGCTTCTCTTGCTGAAGCACAAATGGACTCTGCAGGCAGGAGCTTCCAGTCAAGGCTCCTGTTGGCTCCAAATTAAGTTGTAATTAAAAAAAAATCAGATGACAGCAGTGCCCATGAAGAGCTCTTGTACATTTTCACTCGAGCAATGTTCTAGCACTATGTCAAGGGCTTTTGCATGATCCATGTACCTCCAGTGATAAGTACTAGCGAGGAAGCAGTGCTTTTGTACTGATGTTTCACTGTGAAATAGCACATTTGCAACCTCTTTTGGCAGTAGGCGGTACGCTCAGCTCCAAAATTGATCTATTAGCTCAAACTGTAGTAAAAAAAAAAAAAAATAGTATAAATTAAAGCATGGCTGTGTTCAAAGCCAAGCTTCAGCACGGCTTTGGAGAGGAACTTTTTGCATCGGCAGGTGGTGATAAAGCAAGGGGGAACGGCTTTAAACTAAAAGAGGGTGGGCTTAGATTAGATGTTAGGAAGAAATTATTTTCTGTGAGGGTGGGGAGGCCCTGGCACAGAGAAGCTGTGGCTGCCCCTGGATCCCTGGAAGTGTCCAAGGCCAGGCTGGATGGGGCTTGGATCAGCCTGGGACAGTGGAAGGTGTCGCTGCCCATGGCAGGGGATTGGAACAGGATGAGCTTTAAGGTCCCTTCTAACTCAAACCCTTCTGTGACCCTCTGGCAATACCAGACCCTGATGGCTTGCAGCCCCTCTCACTTTCCACCTGGAATGGCAGAGAACCAGGGCCGGACTGCACGTGACAGTAGTTGATCGTAACATATGGCATTAAAAAAAAAAAATAAACAAAAATCTGGAATCATTGTTAACAGCAGTCTGCAAAGCTGTCAGTCTGTTCCTGAGGCCCTGCCTGCAGTTTGTTTTGTGGCTGTGAGATGCACAGTGCCATTAAAACTCACTCTGCCGCGTGTGCTTGCTGAGGATGAAGGGCTGGAGAGGCCAAGGTCACGGCAGAGCAGCCTCCCATGGCCAGCCGTGCTGCTTGCAGGATCTCCAGATCTTTATTTTTCTTATTCCTCCACCCCTGACCCATTGTTAGGCCTGGGAGAGATAAAACCAGCATGAGCTGAGCTTCACCTCCATCCGTGGGAGGCTGGGGCCGCACAGGTTCCCTGAGAACATCCAGTGCTGCTGAGCCCCTTCCCACCCAGGCACTCCTAAAACCCACTGGCCCTCTCCTTCCACTCTGGTTCTCGTCAGTAACCTGTGAGAACGTCCCACCACTGTCATTAAGGGGCAGAAGGGGCAAAAACTTGTGAGTTGTACGGAAAAAAAGAAGAAAAAAGGGCAAAGAAGAAAAGGGAAAGGCAAGTGACTGGTGTGGAGGTGCTGGGTGCAAAGCCCCACTTCCAGGGTGCTGTTTTCTGTCCCAGGAAGAAGAATCTCATCAAAGAAGAAATATGGAGCGTTTTAGATATAAAGGTTGCCATGGCAATGTAATGCCCGAAGTGGTGCACAGACAGACCCCAGGAGGGTGTCACCCCTGTGCTGGCACTGTCAGCTGCCACCCAGCCCAGGATCCCACGGGCCTGGAGGAAATGAATTTTGTCTAAAGGATACTCTTCACCAGGCCACGTGGGGTTTTGGCACGAGGGGTGAATTGCAAACATCCGAAGTGTTCCTAATGCGCACAGCTCCGTGCCAAGGTTTTGATGACGAGAGCCGTAAGCAGCTCCTGCCATCGGAGGAGAGAGCTGCCTAAACCCTTTCCAAAGCTTAACAGAAGCTCCCACAGGATGAGACATGAAGGAAACGCTGCGCTTCAAGCAGATTTAGGAGGCAGGTGAGCCACGGCAAGGCGTTGCAAGCGGAATATTCCCTCGTCGAGTCGCGCTGTGACGGCAGGAGCTGCCACGTCGGAGCAGGGCGCAGGCCGACGGCAGTGCCATGTGCTCAGGGGCGTGATGCCTGCCCAAACACGGCCTGGAAGAAAGCCCTTCTAATTTTGGTTGATTGCTTTTCAAGGGTGGCTCGTTCAGATCCTCTTTGTCGCACCAGATCTTGAGGGAAGAGCTGGAGGAGGAGGAAAGGGGAAATTAGTAATGTGGGGAAGGTGCCAATGGGAAGTGGATGTTGCACAAATATAGGAGAGACGGTGATCTTTTGAGCCAGGGATATTTGTTTTGAAAAAAACCCACAACTATTGCTGTTAAAAGTGAAAATTAATTAGAACAGGAGCAGGTATTAAGAGCTGCATGATCTCTGTCTCACTTCATGCTTTCATCACCCGTGGGTCTGAAGCTCCACTGAGTCAGCCTGGCAGCAGGGGCATGCCCTCATGACAGTGTCTGAAAAACAATGCCCAGGTTGTTATTTTTCACTTAATATTGTCATATTTTCATTTATAGGCTGTTGGGTATTTCTGTCAGTTCTCTCCTCATATCACTGCATCTGCAAAAGAGAAAATAATTATTCTCATATATAGGTAAAACCCCCTAAGAATTGGTTTGGGTTTATGGTTTTTTTTTTTTTCTTTTTTTTTCATAATGAATGAATATTGCTTCCTAAAATGTGTAGAAAACCTGAATCAGCAGCTAAAGTGGCACACACACACACAAAAAAAGCCATCCCCTCTTCCCTGGCATAACTCTGCTTTCCCATAATATCAATAACCTGAGCCAGGTCTTTGCAGAGTCCTTCATGCTTCTCCAGCACAGAAGAAGGTTTCTTGGCAGAGATTGCAGTCCCCAGGAAAAAATGAGCTGCACTCAGGGCTAGCAAGAAGCTGGGGGTTTTGTGTCTTGTCCATGGCTGCTCGTGGCTTCCCATGCCAAGAGCTGCACACTCTGGATGATTTCCAGCAGCATCTCCTTCCACCAGCTTCTGGTGTGGAGCACCTCTTGGTGAAGGTGTGACCATCCTTGAGCACCTCCAAAACCAGGCACAGTAATAAACTCTCCTTGCCAATGTTATTTTTTTTTCCCAAATAGAATTTCTTTCTGAGATCAACTCAATTAAGAATTTCAGTTTCAAATTGCTAATTGAAATGCTCTAATATTTTGGGGTTTTTTTTCAGTCTGGGAATAGAGCACTGATTTGTTTCACTAATTGCAAGCCAGAAATTTGGAGTGCTCCATAATGAGTATTTCACAAACAATTTTTGGTTCAATTAATTTCAGGAACGGGAAAAGCAAAATTATTTTAACTAAGGCACACGTTTGTAAAAATTTTATCTGTTCCTCAGATATACTGGGGAAGATAAGAAGACACATTTGTTGAACAAATTTTTTCTCATCAGCCAAGTTCGGGTTTTGCCTGCTGCAGTTTCTCAGTGTATTGAGACAACAAAAAGTGAAATACAGCCAGGTATTAATTTTTTGCTCTTTCCCCTCCTATTTTTCTTTTATTATCGTCTGTTTAAAAAGCATTTGGATAATGTCCTTAACAAGATCCTTTAACTTACAGACAGTCCTGAAGGGATCAGGCAGTTGGATTAAATCCTCATTGTAGGGTCATTCCAAATCTCTTCTCTTCTCTTCTCTTCTCTTCTCTTCTCTTCTCTTCTCTTCTCTTCTCTTCTCTTCTCTTCTCTTCTCTTCTCTTCTCTTCTCTTCTCTTCTCTTCTCTTCTCTTCTCTTCTCTTCTCTTCTCTTCTCTTCTCTTCTCTTCTCTTCTCTTCTCTTCTCTTCTCTTCTCTTCTCTTCTCTTCTCTTCTTCTCTTCCCTCTTTTCCCCCTTCCCATCCCAATCTGTGGCCGGGAACGACCTGCAGGAATGAACTGACTGCAGTGAGAGGGTTTGGGGAGCTGCACCCCTCTGGTGTGAAGAGCCAGTTTTGGGGTGATGGTGCCTGTGCTGGGTTTGAGGAGGGACAGCAAATCCTCACCCAGATCATAGGGGAGATTCACGGGGTGCAGCTGTGGCACTGCACCCACCCCAGGCTGCTGTGGGTGCCAAGCCCACCCCAAAGCAGTGGCGAGGATGGGGCTGGCTCAGACACAGACCCGGGACAGGGACAGCCATGCTGGGTTCCCCCAGGGCACCCCCATTTGTAAGGGCTGCTCTGAGGAGCTGCAGGAGGGAGGGGTGGCTGTGGCAAGGCCCCTCTCCCCCTCACAGGGAAGTCTGCACCCGTGGCCACGTATGTGTGCATGCAAAGCGTTGGAAATTTCCATTTTAATAAAAGTAACCTTGGAGGAGCATGAGCAATAACCTGTCTGTTCTTTGGCACTGACAGTTCAGTTGTCCTGAAAAATGAGATTTTGCTAGGCCAGCGCAGCGCTCTTGTTATCATCCCCAGCTTACATCAGTGTGCTTTATTAGGAGACAGCAGAAATAATTCTTCAGACATTAAGCAACGTCTCGCTTCTGCTTTTATCAGGCTGGCCGTTCTGATTACATCAGATCCAGAGGTAAGCCCAATAAACTCCTGGATCTTTGGGCTCAGATATTTGGTCCATCTCCAAATGCTTTGAAATCTGGTTACGGGGTAGAGATTAGACAGTTCCCGTGCAGCCTTTCCCGCTCCTCCTGCCTCTTTCCAGTTTCCTAGATCTGACCCACATGCTCTGTGTTACATTAAGGCAGCGGGGACATTACACGTGGATCCATCCCTCGAGCTCAGCTTTTCTCAGCTGTGGCTCCAGCCTCTGGTCCCTGCTCCAGAGGGATGGATCTTCTCCCAGGGGAGGATCACTGCAGCCATTCACTGAGGGATGGTCTATTCCAGCACTCCCATCCCTTCTGAGATAAAATCACCACTGCACAGCCTTAATCTCCTGTCTTCAGGTGTAGGCAGCAGCCACTCCCATGCCCTGCTTGTGCCCTGGTTTTTGCTAATCTTGATAGGACTTTCCATTTCCGAAAACACCAACACATTCACCAGTTACCACAGCTCTCACAAATCATCAGTGGATCACTTTTTTCTGCTATTTCCACTTCTGCCATGGGACTGGTGAGGCTGTTGGAGCTTGTGGATCAGCAGAGCCTACAGGAAATCCTGTGCTGCTGCTGGGCATGTCTGGTGGGCATCCCGGGAGCCTGGAGCAGGGCATGATCCCCTGCCCCTTTCCCCCACCAGGGCCTGTCTCCCAACATCACTTGGAGCATACCTGGAAGAAAAAAATTCAGTGATTCATTTGGACCAAGACCATGAGCTTTAACTCCTTTCTCTTTCTTCCCAGAGTATAAATTTTCAGCCCAACCCCACACAGATGTACTCCAGAGAAGGAAATAATCAGCAGGTGTTGGCTGCTCCCAGCTCTTGACTCACCTGAGGGGCCAGTGACAGCTACTTGTGTCCTTGCCAGGTTCCCAGGGTGGCTTGTCTTACTCACAGCTTTGTATTTTAGTATTATTCTACCTCACAGTTGGCCAGGTATCTCCAGAGCTGTGAATCGTCCCTTGAGCTGCCACGACAGAGAGATGTTTAATGTGTAATAGTGATTATTTCCCAAATATTAATGCCCTCAGGGCTTGTGGGATTTCCTTTCAATAACTCAGCCTCCTGCTATCTAGGACAGTGCTGTATATAGGAAGACACACGGTAGAATGGGACAGGAAGGTGATTTTTCATTAATGAATGTTAAGAATCTGTGGCTGCCCCATCCTAGGCTGGATGGGGCTTGGAGCAGCCTGGTCTAATGGGAAGTGTCCCTGCCCATGGCAGGGTTTGGGATGAAATGATCTTTAAGGTCCCTTCTAACACAACTACTCTATGATTCTGTGACGGCCCTACAGTGTCAAATAGTGTACACGCACCCTAATGAACAAACCCATGGATCTGCCAGGTCTGGGTGTGGCCAGCTTCTCTGCACGGTGTCACTTTACAGAACCATTCTGGGCTCCATCCTGGCCCTTGTCCCTCTCTGCTGGTTCCCAGCCTGTGGCTGAGCACAGCCCTGCCCTGGGCACAGTGCTAGGCAGGGGTGCAGCACCCCCAAACCCCCAGTGTCCCTGCACCAGGGCAGCACAGAGCACACCACACTGAAATGACTGGGGTTCACCGAAATCTCACCAAATGTGTCCCCAGGGGAAACTAAAGAAGCAAATTAACAGCAGCATCTTTTATTTTTATAATGCACTTAAAAGCACCAGATGCATATAATCTTTATTTTTGGCTCTCAAAACTTGGGCTTTCCTATTAAATGGCAACTGGCACCTGGAAAACCCATCCTTAATGCTCTACAGAGGGAAAAAAGTGTGGGCCAGATGCACTGAGTTTATTTTCTTTGGACCAGCTTGCACAGCTTTGGCGACACAAATTAATACAGATTCCTAGAACTGCAGAGAAACTAACCACCACTGATCCTGCTGTTCAGCTATGTTTGAACAGCAGTGCTCATCACCAGTACAGAGCCAGGATGGGGTTCCCTGGGTGGGAACTGTGGCTGCAGAAGGGACATCTGCTGGGACACTGCAAGCCAGTGGAAGCTGCCTTGATTTGTGGCTGACTGGGTACTTAGGGTTCAATTTCCCTCAAAACCCCCCTAGAAAATAAAGTCATAGAATTAGAGAACCACAGAATGTTTGGGGTTCAAAGGGACCTGAAAGACCACCCAGTTCTAGGCTCACTGCCATGGGCAAGCAAGGCAGGATTGTTGATTTGAAAGGGCAAAACTGTTGCTGGTCTCCCCAGTCTGCCTGTGTGGATTTGGCATCACTCTTTGAAGCACAGAATCATAAAATATGGCAGGTACTAAACACTGTGGCATTGCTGCTCCTGGTGAGATCCTTGGTAAAGGGCTTTGTATCTCGTTCCCTTAGACTGGGGAGGAAATGGTGCTGTGAACAGAGAGAGAAAAAAATTGCAGTGGGTGTTGGCTTCACACACAGTCGTTCTGGCTGAATAATTTTAACTGTTGATATGAAATCTTCATTTGAGTAAACTCTCAGCTAAATGTCAAGCTGCAGCCATTCTCCCTGTAACTGTGCCTTTGAAAGCATCATTATTAATATTACTGGTATTATTTCGTATAACTTCTGTCTTGTGAACAGCTCATTTCTCCTTCAACAGTTCATTTCTCTATCTAGCTCCAGAGGGAAAACTTCTTCATTTAACTAAAAAAAATTCCTTCTTGCTAAACATGGAGAAACAAATAATGTGAGGCACGCACAGGCTGAATGTGCGGTGCCCTGACCACCAAATCACAAGGTGACAGCAGACACGGGTAAATGGTTTTATCCATACTCGTGTTCCTTGGGATAAAACCGCTCCTAACAGGGCTGCAGAGGGTGCACACAACTTGGAAAATGCTTCCCATTGCTTAAGCTCTGGGAAAGTAAGGGATAAGAAGAATATCTGCTGTCAAGAAAACCAGCTAAAATAAGCAAAGTTGTCCATAATGGAAGGGTTCTATAGGCAAACCGCAAACGATGCTTCCCATCGCCACGTGCCGCACGCCGAGACAATTATTTCCAATTTGTCAGGAGCTGCGGGCTCTATATCCCACCGGCAGGGCTTCATTTGTCACCCCTGCTCTAATTAACACCGGGGCACAGCTCCGCGCCGGGATGTTCCCAGGGGCAGGCTGGCCGTGCCAGCTTCATTCCCGGGGGACAGCTGCGGGGGACCGCGCCAGGAGGGGACGTGGGTACGGCAGGGTTGGAGGTGTCCCTCTGCCTCTCCAGGCAGCAGCCACACGAGGTTCCGGCTCTGCCCGCTCCATCCTCCCGCTGCCAAACCCCGCCCGTGCCGCGGCCCCGGGCTGGGACCGCCGGGGATGGGGCGGCGAAGGGACGCGGCAGGACGGGGAGGTGGCCGCACACAAAGGGGGCTGGACTGGGAGGTGTCCGGCTGGGAGCACATCCCAGGAGCTCTGCAGCATCGCTGGCACATCCCCGAGGGGCACGGCACAGCCCGGGTGAGTAGGGCTGCCCGGCAGCAGGTGCCCCTGGAGCAGGTTCCGTCCGGGAGCGGTCCCGCTGTCGCCGGCGTCGGGCGGCGCACGCAACCCTGCGCTGATCAACCCGAACTCGCGGTGTTTGCTGCCTGCACGGGGAGGGCTTAAAGGGTTTTATGGCGAGTTTAAAGCGGGTTTCACTCTGCCGGTGCCGGCGCAGAGAAGGGACGGATCAAGTAACTGCAGCATAAAGTGTCCGCTTTCAGAACTCCTCAAGCTTTTAAGGGAGACACAGTTAATTTTCGGTTTTCACTGAAGGGAACATGCCCGAGTGAACATGTTTACCTTACAAGTGTCTATCAGCTGAATTCAGAAAACAATCCTTTTCTTCCTTCTCTTTGCTCATTTTTAAAGTTAACTGTGCGCAATTCATAAAGAAAAAAAAAAAAAAAAAAAAAAAAAAAAAAAAAGTAAAACAAACCCCAGAATGAAATAAATGGGGCAAATTCCACACAGCCAAAACTGTAATGAAAGAAATGAGACAAATTCCTTGAACTGCACCCAACATGGAAATGAATCTCGGCTGCTCATTAGAGATTGCTGAGCAGGGGATGTTGGCAAATTAAATCATGGGAAGTGGAGGGAGGCACAGAAATAAGGGTCGATTATCTAAATCTCCTCTTAGAAGCTGCAAAATATTTTTTCAAGATTGAAGGTAGTGAAAATGTATTAGTGGCAAACAGCAAAGCCTCCTTATGCAAGTAAAATGAAAAGCAAGGAGTCAGGCATAGCAAAGGAATGGGTAAACACAGAATACACCCCTGTGTTTTCCGGGTGTGTTAGCAATGACTAATTCTCATCCAAGGTACATCCAGGAGCTTTCTTTCTTACTGTCTCTGGAAAAATTCCCACTTGGATTCCCCAGGTTAATTCAGATGTTGTTGAGTGTTTGAATGCTGCTTATGGGGGTCAAGGAGGGCTTGTCAGTCGGAGGCTGACAAAGTTTTGAAAACTCTCCCATCTACTTGTCACCAGTGTTGTACCAGCTTGTTTTTCATTAGTGCTCTTTAAAATGCTCCGTTTTGCTATTTTTTTCACTTGGAAGTATCTTTGCTGTCTGAGAAGGTGGGGAGGAGGGAGGGTACCGAAGCCAGTCTGCCTTGGAGGCAGCGTGGGTGGGAAATCAACCTCAGCAACTGCTCCAGAGTCACCAGTGATCTTTGGGACTGCCCCAAGGAGAGCAATTATTAGGCATTGCTAATTGATTGTGAATTCTCAGCCATTGTCAGTGGCTCTGGTAGCAGCACATGCTGAAGGAGGTGAATTGTCACCAAGCCTCACCAAGCTCCTTCCTGCAGGAACCTTTGGGATGGGAGGAGATTTGGCCCATGGTCTGTGAACCCCAAACATGCCACCACTTGGACGTTACCTTTGTCACAGGCAGGGAAGGAAAATGGGCAAAGCAAGCTGAGGTTGTCATTGGAAAGGGGGCAGGAGAGGGAGCTGGGCCGCTGCTCAGCATGGTGGCTGTCACTAATAATAGTTCCTAGAAATAGTTCCTAGAAATAGCTCCTAGAAATAGCCCTCCATGTGGCAGAAGGGGAATAAGATGATGGTCAGGCAATGTGAATATATCAGGCAGAAATTGTTCCAAGCCCATCTTCCTGCTGATGGGAGAAGGAAATGGCACCACTGTGTATGATATTCTCATAAACAAGTGAGGAAGATGTGGCCTTGATGAGACAGGTATTGGGTGGGTGGAAAACTGGATGCACAGTAAGAAAATTTGTCAGAAGTACACTGCCAAATAAGGAGGGGATGGTAAATATGGACCTGAGCCTGTTGCTTTTGTTTCTGTTCATGGTTTGAAGGAGGGACAAGACTGTGTTATTTGATATGCAGCTGGGAGGGACTTGAGCGTGACAGAGGCCAGATTTATAATTCAAAGGGATGAGAGAAGCAGTGTGGAAAAGGCCATGATTTGAATTCCAGTGGTCACGCTGGTGAGTGAAGGCAGCGGGTGCAGGGTCTCAGTGGAGCCAGGGAAGCCATCCCGGCTGCTCTGGGAGCCAGGAAAACCAGAAGCTGGGAGGGGTTTGTGCTGCACTTCAGCATCAGTGGGGTTTGGCTGGAGACAGTCCAAAGGGAACTGTAAAAATAACAAGAGGTGGCTGGGGTGTAACCTCTGCAGGAAAGCCAGAGGGGATGGTAAGAGACACCGAGGAAATGTGGTATGTCCTTAAACATGGGGCCCGTGAGGAGGGAGAGGGCTCTCCTTTCTCCTTGCCAGGTAGGGCAAGATGTGATGAATTCAAACTGTGGTTTAAGAGAGGATAAAGACATCTTTGTGCACTTTTTAAGGTACAGTCTGACACTTCCCTGGTAACAGGCTTTGCCTTCCGCACTCCTGATTCCCCGTAAGCCTGGTTTAGCACAACATCTCTTCCAGTAACTCACGTGGCTTTGGCGAATTAGCTACTTAACCCATGGGAATTGTACCATTATCTTCGGAAAAACTAGAAAAATAAAGTGCCTTTATGAGGTTTTTATTGTTTTCACCCCACCATCAGCATTCCCTTTAAGAACATCAAAAGATTAAAAAACCAGATAGAGACATCTGCCAGTGTCTCTGGAGATGTGTTGCACTTTCTTCTAATCCAGACCCAGCCTTTGGAGCCTCTCCATGACTTCACAAAAGAGAGGAATTTTTTTTTTTTTTTTAATTTAAGACCCATCTAAAGACCCTTTTACTGTGTTTAAACAGAGTCCTGTCTCAGCACAGTTAAAAAATGCTGGCACTTGCTCTACACAGATTAAAGATGATAAATTACCCTTTGCTGCTTGGACGCCGTTTACAGCTTCAGTTGCAAGATTGTGCAACGCTCCGAGGCAGCAGCAGGGCCGGGGACGAGGAGCAAAGTCCGGGTGCGGGCTGGATTTTCCCCTCCAGCACTTTTCCTTCCTTTTCTAGCCCTGAGAGAAGAGCTTCAGGGAGCAGCCTGTCCCCTCCTGCGCCCTCCCGGCATGGCAGCACCCATGAGGAGTTTGCTCGCTGATCCCGACAGATACCTCCGGTCATTCCGCCTCTTCCTGGAGAGGTCCACGGAGCACCAGAGCATGCTGGAGTTCGTGGAGAGGCAGCTGCCGGACGTGATAGCGAGGTAACAGCGAGGTGACCACCCTGGGCTGGGGGAGAGCCCAGCCACAGCCCCACGGTGCTGCTGGCCCGAGAGGGGCGGATCGGCTGGCTTGGTGCCCTTCGCGCCCACGGCTGGATGGTGGCTCTGGGACGGAGAATGGCCAGCAAGGAGGAGACAAGGCTGCATTGTTTCCTTGCACACAAACGCAGCCGGCCCCGAATCAGCTCTGAAATGCACTGACAGATGCTACATTCCAGCGTCACACTTGGTTGAAAGCGGCTTTCTAAAAGTAATCTTTTCAGGTAATATTTAGGGTTTCTCTAGGATGGCTGGTTGGTATCCCTGCTTTGCCTGCCAGTGTGTGTCCTTTGCTGGACCCCTCACTTTGCAGGCTGGCATGGGAGACGGCAGCCAGCATCAAATCCTGGCTCTGGGGAGGCTCTTCTCAGTGCTCAGGGTTTCATGGCTCTGCCAAAGCCTCACTCAGGGATTTTAGGGAGCATTACGCTCTCCCCGCTCCTTCCCCATCTTGCATAATGCAAAACTTCTACAAATATTTTTTAAGGTGCTGGTCCAGACTCAGAGGGCTCTCTGTTCCCCTGAGCACAGACACGGGGAAGGCGTGTACTCGCTTCTGCTTTTATTCCCTCATAACAAAAGCAAAATGCCACCTCTACAGATTGCCCAAATAATTGGAAATTATGAATATCCAAAGGGAAGAGCTCTGAATCTGATCTGTCCTGCCCCCTCGCATGTGTGCCTGTGTACACACACAGCACGTTTGGGTTTTGCCCTGCAAATTTTAGTCTTAATGGGATCTCCAGTGTCTCACATCATGCATGGCACCCTCTCTACTGGGCAGCTCTCCTAAAATGTATAAATAATGTTTTTCAGTATTGGAAACGGGAAGTCTACAATCAATGTTCTGAGCGTTGGTGGTGGAGCAGGTACGTATGGACTTCAATACTGATATGCTTTCTTGCCTTCTCCTTTTTTTTTTTTTTTTTTTTAAAGAATAGAGGACTAAAAATTGCAAAAGGAGCAGAATGGGAAATATATCTTCCCTTGATAAGTCAGCTCCAGGGGACAGGTGGTGTTGGTTGGTGTGTGACCACATCATCTGAAAACAGCTTGTGCCTCCCCACTCTGATTCCTCTGTGTCCTCCACAAAAAACTCACCTTCTACACCGTCACTCCTCAAAGGCAGAGAGAAGCTTGAATTGTTCCAAAGGATTTCTACACAAAAAAACCAAACCAAAACCAAACAAAACCAAAAAACAAAACACCCAACAATGACAAAAAAGCCCACCAAAAACAAACAAAAAACCCCACCAGAAACAAACAACAAAAAAAACCACCCAAACCCCAAACAAATGTCTTTGATTCCTCAGAATATTGCATTTTTACCTGAATTGCAACTATTGTCCCCTGTAATTATTTACTGAGGTGACAACCCTCATGACTGCTATGTGAGAGCCATGGCTGAGCTCTGCTTTTCCTGTTGGTATTTGCTGACCAATACCAGTGCACTGCTGTCCCCCAAAACACTGGAGCTTGGCATAAGCTCCAGAAGAAATCCAGAAGGAATCACAAAAAATTACCCTTTGTTGCTTTATCTTAAGTTGACTGAGTGGAAAAACGACACCAGTAAGATCAAGTGGCTTCTTTTCATTAAATTCTTGCCTAAGTGCCCCCATAATTAAAACCTATGTTTCCTTCTCTGCCCATTAAGTCACCACACTTAAATTTTATATGAACAGTTAATCTAGTTTAAATGCTGTAGTCATACCATTGCAAAAGACTAACCCCAGTTTTGTCAGTCCCTCCTCCATAGAATAATTGTATGTAAATGGTGGGCATTAATTATAAACCAGTGTGACAGAGCAGGAGCATTGCTCTCCACAGGAACCCATTCTTCAGAAAAAAAGAAAGAAAAGAAAAGAGAGAGAGAGAGAGAAAGAGAGAGAGAAAGA